>NC_138048.1:99725400-100325400 GCF_964194185.1 Rhinolophus hipposideros
TCCTACTATAAAAACCTCTATGACCAGTTAGAGCTTGGTGAAGCTCTAACTCCCATCTCTCAGCGAGTCTTCCAAGCCATGGATCAGACTTCTGCACACGCACTTGTTAGTATGTACTACATGGCACAGCTCCAGACTGGCGGAGACGACAAAGATGTCTAACTCTCCGTTCTCAGTCCTCTACTGAGACAGACACGTGGCAATCACACAGCTATAACAACATATTACTACTGTAGAACTGAAAATGGTTTAATTATGATTGGTGCCGGGAAAACTTTACAAAGTGATTTCATTGGAAATACTCCAAGATGAGTTAAATGCCAACCGAGCAGACAGGGCAGAGGGCAGAAGAGGCACATCATGCTCAGGGAAGAGTCTTGCCCAGTAGATAAGAAACTGTTAAGTGCCTCTTCATAGTAAGTGCTCCATCAATAGTATTGCTATAAATTTTTGTTTCCTTAAAATAAACAAACCTCTAGAGATTAAAAAGAACTTCTAGTGACAACTTTTTTGTATAGTGGCTTTACAAGCAAGCATCCAAACTACAATTTAGAAAGTAAATTACTAAGACTGAACACAACTAAAGTGAGATAATATATAAAATGGATAGTTACCTTTTTGATGAACTTTTCTACTATTTGAACTACATGCTTATAAAGCTGAAAAAGAATTTAAAGAAAATTATTGTCCAGTTTTCATATTTCTACACTTCCTATAATATAATTAGAAACTACTTAAAACCTTGAAACTTGCACAATTTGAATAATTCTCAATACTGAATAAACCACGAGAAATAATCTATAGTCAACAACTGAAAAAGCCATAACAAATCAGAAAAATGAACTAAAACAAAAACTATAAACCCCCCTCAAATCTTTTTCTTAGATTTTTAATCAATAAACATTCATAAAGCAGTATATCAGGCAACTATATGAGAGGGAAAGGAACAATGGAACTGGAACTAAATCATGCAGTTTCTAAGTGAGTCACTTTCATTTAGGTTTGATCTTCGATAAGAAATTTAATTTCATGGAGCCGGAGTTGTTGTTTTTTCAATATAAATGAACCTAATCTTCAGCTGATTTATGACAAGGATTAAGTTAAATAAAGAAAAAAAACCTGCCACTCAACTCTCTACTTCTGGGACTTTCAAATTTTTTAGCGCTGCACACACAAAATGTAACTACGTGAATTATGGATGTGTTAATTAGCTTGATTGTAGCAATCATTTCACAATGTACACGTGTATCAAATCATGTTCTACTACATATTGTTAAATATATACAATTTTTATTTGTTAATTATGCCTCAATAAAGCTGGAAAAAATATACAGGGAAAATACTAATAACAAAAAAGGGGGGAAAACTCGTTTTTGAAATAATTACAATGCAAATGTACCATACTGTAGTATCATGTACCTTCAGCAAAAGCTGATTAGTGTTCTTTGGTTCAGGCCTGAAGTAATTCACAAGATGAATTCTCATGTTTAATAACATTTTCAAAACCTCAAAAACATTTTCAAATTAAATATATTTACTCCCATCTTACCTTAATGGCTTTAATAGCAGCTTTTGTGATGAGAATCATCTTGGCTCGAGAGATGGGAGGCTTCATATCCATAAGTGAAAAGAGCTTAAAAAACAAGCAAAAAAAAAAGCTTTTAATTAAAGGTAAAATTAGAGGTCAATTCCCCAGTTCTACAAAGATACTGTATTTCCCCGAAAATAAGACATATTAATTTGGGGTCTTATATTAATTTTTGCTCCAAAAGACGCTTTAAGGTTTATTTTCAGGGGATGTCTTATTTTTTCATGTACAACAATCTACATTTATTCATGTACACAAATCTATATTTATTCAAATACAGTCATGTCACCTTCTGGAACATTGTCATAACTCCCCAAACCCCGAATTCCAGCTTGAATTTCTTGTGACTCCATTTCCTGTAGAACCACTGGCCCCAATATCTCATGTCCAGCAACAGAGCTCTCCTTAAATGAGCACTTCTTGTCCATGGAGCCTGCCCGTAGTGCATTGGCAACACAGCTGTCAGTGATTTGATCCCATGAATTCTTCACCCAAGTCACGACTTCTTTCAGGCTAGGCTTCACAAAGTTTCCACGCTGATTTCTCTCCATTCTATTTTCAACGTAGTCATTGATTTCCATGTGCAAATAGTTGTTGGTTTGTTTATTGGAATATCAAGAGTCTGGAGATGGGCAGTCATTCCTGCGGGAATCTTTATTTGATCTATTCTCTCTGCAAGGAAGTTCTTCATGTCTTTGGCGCGGTGAGTGCTGGCTGAATCCGAGACTAGCAGACCTCTTTGGCCACCTCACAAAACAAGTGGCAGCATTAAATCGACCCACTTCCTTACAACTGCTTGTGTGCACCAGGCTTTTTTGGTTTCAAGAACATAAATGCCTGAAACATGTTCAACCTTATCTTTCCTGCCCTTAGTGATGATTAGAGGTGGGGCTTTCTTTCCATTCAGACGAATTGCCAAAATACAGGTAACACGTGCACTTTCATAACCAGTGGGGGAATGTAGATTGACGAGGCACTCCTTTGATCAATTGTTGTTTGAGATCCTTGGCCCATAAACACTGCAGTCTCATCCACAGCAATCATGTTGGAGAGCTCATATTTAGAAAAGTCGATGCCATCAACAAAGGGATTGAATGCAAGTGCACGTTTAATAACGTCAGCATCTTCCAGATTGAACAGTGTTGTCGAACTTAGATACAGTTCACATGGCTGAAGAAAGCCATCCAGCCAATGATATGATGCTTTGAATTCTTCTGGTGATATTTCTAACTGTGGTACCACTGCAAGGGCAAATGCTTGAATATCAGCCCTGCGCACAACCAAAGTCTTTGGTCTCCTGTCAGCAATCCATTCACAGATGATGTCTTCCAGCTCAGGAAATAATGGTTGTCGACCTGATCCACACTGGTGCTTCTTAGCATTTCCCTCGTCCACCTGTTGACTGAGGCATCGTACTCTGTTCACCATTTTCAAACCATTCAGAGATCCAACTTTTTCTCTTTGCAGAAAGCTGTAAGATTCTTGCCCCGGGAGTCCTTTACGATACCTTTCTTGTACTCGACGGAATAGCTCTTTCTTTCTGCACTCATCTTGTCTGGGGTCAAAATATTATTCCCTTTAAATCTCCTATTAAATCAAATGTTAACTGAAGACTTACGAGACAGGAGTGGCAACAAAAATGATGATAGGTAAGAATGATGGTCCACACAAAAGCGACGAAAAATTGCAGACACCAAAATTCAGAAAACATTTATTTCACACAAGTACATTAAGTATGTCCGTTACAACACACGACGTATTGAATTATGAAGATTCATATTAGACACAGCCATGTCCGTTCATTATCAAGTGTGCACGTTATTCATGCGTTGTGTCTGTGTTCTGAGTGGTCATTCGGCAATAAGTCTCAAGTTCATCTGTTTACATAGGCGTTTACCTCTCCTCCAAAGGTGCCCACTTGGGTATTTACAAATACTTAATTATAATTTATATTATCATTTAAGTATTGTCAATAACATTATTTATTTATATTTAATTATTTTATAATTCAATGCGTCTGTCTGGCTGACGACTTTAACTGGGGCTTATTTTTGGGGTAGGGTTTATGAGCATCCTGAAAAATCATGCTAGCACTTATTTGCTGGTTATGTCTTACTTTCGGGGAAATACAGTATTTGCAATCTATTAACTAAGAATAACAAACTTTTGGAACTAAGTTTAAAAATTTGGCTAGTAAAGGAAAATCAAGAGTTTTCCTATATACCTGCACTGCCATTTAGAAAATACAATGGGAAAAGATCATTTTAAATAAATAGCAAAAAAGAAAAAAGTAAAAACATTAAGAAATTTATAAAACCTGCAACAAAAAAATTACAAAACTTTATTGAAAAACTCAAAAATGATTCAAATGGAACAAATTTTCCTGGACTGAAAGTGGCAATAGTGTAACTTAATATTTAATGTAATTTTAATCCAAACCTCACTAAGATTTTGGAGAATTGAAATAATTCTAAGGTTTATTTGGAGAAACACGTATATTAAATCAAACAAGAAATTTAAAATGCCATTATAAAGCTGAGTTCACAATGTCTTGATTTAGTCAGGAATAAAAATAACACATTTAACAAATCACACAACAGTAAGTCCAACAATCAGGAGCTCCCGTGAGAGTTTAAATCCAACCAAGATATAATGAGAGCCCACAGAGGATTATAAGGATAAAATCCTGACATCAAGAAGCTTATGTCTAGCTTCTTAAATTCTTGTTTGTTTTGTTTAATCACAGGCACATACTCACCTGAATAAAAGGATATTTCAAAATACATTTCAGACCTTCCTGAGCATAATCAATCTTATATGAATCATATTTCTATTTCTTTCCAATTAATGTTAATATTTCAAATATGGAATCCCTAAGACATGGACCTTTACTAGATTACTACTAAGAGGCCAGCTGGATGAACAAGTCTTTCTTCCCAGAGTACAGAGTAAACAGCCCTGCCTGGAAACATATTCTAAAAATTCAGAGAATTTTCAGCTTTCTAAAACTACAGATACAACAGGACTATAGATAACAATAATTTTAGTAGTATGAAATATCAGTATGATTTTTATAATCAATATAAATGCAGAGAAAAGTAGAATTTTTCCATAAATAATATTAAGATACAGAAAATAGGAGAAACAAAGATATTAACCCAGAATTCATTTTTTAAAAAGAGACTAAATAAATAAGGTCATAATTCTTTTTCATTTACCAATGTAATAAAAATTATCCTTGAGAATAAATGGTAATTGTTGGAAAACAATTAGCAAGGAGATAGTAATCTTTGAAATTATATAAACCAATGAGAAACTATGAAACCATTTAAAATAGTTCAATTTAAATACAAATTCAAAAAATATCAACACTGCATGAAATACACAACATACATTTGTAAAGGGTGTATTCTGACCATTTTTAAGTTATAAAATTTATTGCTATTGTTCTATTTCCTTTTCTGTTCCTTAAAGCAGACAAAAGGGGTGGGGAAAAAGTTTATATAGGTATCTTAATGATGAGCAACAGTGAGAATTGATTCTCTGGCCATTAAAAGCTTAGAATATCATATTCTAATGAAGCCTAAGCCAGGGCTAATATTCATTTAATGTTCCAAAAAAGCACTTATTTCAGCAGTAAGCAACTTGCCATGTATTAAAAATACCCAGCTGAACCCTATGATCCAGTAATTCCACTCCTAGGCATCTACCCGGAGAAATCAAAAACTCCAATTCAAAAATCAGTATGCACTCCTATGTTTATTGCAGCACTTTACACAATAGCCAAGATATGGAAACAACCGAAATGCCATTCGGTAGATGACTGGATTAAGAAGCTGTGGTACATTTACACAATGGAGTATTACGCAGCCATAAAGAAGAAAGAAATCTTATCATTTGCAACAACATGGATGGATCTAGAGAATATTATGTTAAGTGAAATAAGTCAGAAAGAGAAAGACAAGTACCATATGATCTCACTTATATGCGGAACCTAAAGAAAAGAATATGTGAATGAACTAATCAGAGACAGTTTTGAGGACACAAAGAAAAAACTGAGAGTTGTTAGATGGGCGGGGGCGGGGAGGGGGGGTTGGGGATAAGGGGAAAGGTGAAGGGATTAGGAAGCAGCTGGTAACCACAAGATGGCCTCAGGGTTTTCTGAAAATTAATTTGGGGAACTTATTCAATAATGTTGTAAAGATTTTGTTGGGTATCCGATGGACATGCGTCCTATTTGGGAGACCACCTCAGAGATAATGTGGATGCCTGATCATAGCATTGTACACCAGAAGCTAAACATTAATGAATGCCAACTATAATTTTATATATATAACGTGATGACTGGGTGTGAGGTCGGAGGGATAATGGATGGGGGGAAGGGGGTTCACAGTGTGAGGGATATAAATGATGAACGTCTAAGTATTACCTTGTCTTGTACACCTGAAACTAATAAAAAAAAATCAACTGAAAAAATAAAAATAAAAAAATAAAAAAATAAAAATACCCAGCTGAGCACACATGACAGACCAGACCAGTGTACCTTTTGATGAAACACTCCAAATAGTCCATATATTTAAACTATAATTTACTTTGAAAATCAAAATAAACTATACCATATAGCAGTATAACCATCATTCAGGCAAAAGACCAGCAAGAGAACCTTCAAGTGCTATCATCTAAAACACAGAGGAAGGATGTTATTACATTACATAAAGAAAAGACGACTTTGAAAGAAAGAAGGGAACCAACATTTGAGTGCCTGCTACATGGAAGCATTGGGTTTTGGTGGTGTGTTATTCAATAACACTGACAACAAACATAGATTCTGTTACATCTGTTTTGGGTGATAACCAGGGAATGGGGTAATCTAAAATCTGTTGATCTGAAAGCTCACAATCCCTATCAGCATATTCACACTATACAATGTTGCTTACTGACTCGTACATGCAGAGACCATTGACTATAATGGAGAACACAGACAAAATATCAACCAGGCACATGTGCCTGTCTATGTATTATATTGATTCAGGGATAATAATAAAACATATTGAATTTGGGATGCCTGCTGAATATATAGGCAGAGACTTCAGGCAGAGACTAGAATATGAATCTTGAACACAGAAGAGTGATCCAGGCTAGAAACTGAAAGGTCACAGAATCAAGAAGCCATGAGGATGGTGAGAAGGAACTTCTATTAAGAAGGGAGCCAAGAACGTATACCTAGCAAGGGTATATACCAAAAATTCCAATGTGGTATAGAGTAGGGCGCTGCACAAATGAACACCAAGACCAATTCAAGAAATCAAAGGCATTTGGAAAGGTCAAATGCTCTGAGGATACAAACCAACCTTGTTCATTCAGTCTGACAATTGGGTGGCTGAATTCATGCTAGTTTTTGAAAGTGATGCCCAAGTCCAATTGGTTAAGCAATCAATGGCAGATGAGGAAGAAATGCAGTACTGGATCATTTTTCATTCATTCAACAAATATCTGAGAGCTTAGTAAGCGGCTTAGTAAGTAAGCTCAGTGTTCGGAACATAAAGAGAAGAGAGTCATCTTTCAATGCTTTACAGGTGACTATCATTAAAATATCTGTTAGCATTATAAGGCTTCCATCGCATTTAAGTTTTTTAGATGCCCTTTACTTTCCTTTACCAATGCTTCTCTTAAAACTTACATGTAAATATGCATTTGATATAATTTATGAAGAAAAACACTACAGGCAGATATTGAGGTTTCAAAACTGGGTTTAAAAAATTACCTTTTAAAAGCTCAATAAATGTTACTAATATTTCACTTATTTTTTTCAAGGCACAAATTCATGAAACAGGTCCCCTGAAATTGAGATTAATGCCTTCATTAGCTAGAGACCCAAATTATTATGCTGCAATTGGTACACTTTACAGGAACTATGTACACTACTTATTTGGATAGAAAAACTAATAGCCGTCACGGTGAGGTGATATTATAATTTCATTTTTACAGACGAGAACGCTAATGCACAGAAGTTCAAGAATCTTCTCTAAGTCATACAGCTAATTAATAGTAAACTCAACCTGTGGGCTATCATCTCCCAAAGCTCAAATCCTTTCTAATAAGTACCTAACAATAAGGAATTTAATGCTGTAATACATTAGCATAGAGGAATAGTACAGACATTAAAGATGATAAGGACAATACAGTCAAGTAAAAAACAAACATGCACGTAGACCCAAATGATGATGCTAAAATATATTTGTTATGAGGGACTGGACCCAAAGATTTCTTAAAAACAGAAAAAAAGTGGCACAGAGGTAACCTGGTATGTCCAGCCAAGCAACAAATTTAGAGAAAATGTACTGATTCCTTACCTGAATCTAGAGCAAGGTGGCAATTGAATAATTTTAAATAAAAAGAGTTCACTGTCATGGTGACCTATGTTGGCTGAGGAAATCTCCTGAAAGTACACAACCTTGTGATGATCTAAGACTTAGACTATAGTTACTGAATTTTCTAAAACAAATTTCTGTTAAGAGTAACAATTAGAACACAGGCCCAATCAATCACCTGGGAAATCCTGACTCCACCACTCGCTATGAGAAACTGTTCTTTCATCTGTAAAATGAGTGTACTAGTCCCTACTTATTTAGGGAAGTTTAAGAATTCAAAGAACACATAAAAGCACTTAATGCAGCACCTCACACAGAGTAAGTACACAACAGACATCAACTGTTACTCCTACTATTATTACACATAATTTTGTTGAAAAAAGGAAGAATCCTGGCGACAATCCTGGAGTATTTTTCAAACTGTGGGTTGAGATACATTAGATTATAAAAAAGGAGCTTAATGGGTATGACAGAACCTTTTAGTGGAATAGAGTAAAAATAATATGTAACAGTTCTGTACAGAGTAAGGGTAAGTACTATTTGGTGTAACTTCTCACTTCTGTGTTTGGTAAGTATATTCACAGCACCTGAGTCTCAATGTAAAATTTTAATTCTTACTGTGGGGGTCATGGTAAAAAAATATGCAAGGCAATAACTGAGAAAAATTCTTTTGTTTTGAAAACGAGGAAAATAAAACACAGACTAACTGCTGGTCACCTTTCAATAATGTGTAGTCCTTAAACCATTAATACATTTCTATGGACAAACTGGGGAAAAAAGCAACATTGCCAAGTCAAAAAAATTTTTTTCATATTTTTCAATGAAGTTTAAATACACATAGTAGTATATACAGAGTAGAAACAGGGGTAATGGTAATTCAGTCTCTAGTTATTTCTGACCAACACCTCAGCCAACAAACCTTAAGGAAAAAACCTACTAGCTTTATATATATAGGCTTAAAACTATAAAACATTATTCCAATAAACTACTAATGAAAAAAACAGACAATGTGGTATTCTGGAGCAAACATAGACCTGGTTTTGAAACGGGGTCCAGCCATGTAGATGATTCTGGGCAAATTAGTTTAGCTCTGTAAGCCCGTGTCTTCGTATTACTATCATCTACTGCACAGGTAACAATGAGAACTCAATTAGTTTTTGCACATGGAATGACCAGTATATCACCTGCACCAGGTGAGTGCTCAATAAACATCATTAGGTGCAGCACTCACCTTACAATTACAGCCTGTATCACAATTAATGGCATCTGTCAATGAAAACAAATGTGTCAAAGTAACACGAGAAAACCATGCAATTCTCTTATATAGAATAATAGCAGCAGTAGGCGCCAAAAGGTAAAGACCACCTTTGAAGGCATTAAGTATAGTAGTAAAAACATACTTGCCAGCAACTGATGAGTTTGACTTTGCTGTCACTAGCTGAGTGACTATGAGAAAATCTAAATATGAACACGGTCCTGCTGCATGACATATAGAGGGCGTCACACAAAGTATTCTAAAAATTATGAAGAACCATTCATCATGGATCCCTTATACCAATAAAAAGTTTCAAGAGAAGTTAAGGAATGAAAATCTTTCACATGTAACACCTGTAGAATTCAGTGCTTGGGGTTAGTCAAAGTAATATGATAGTCTGCTGTTTACTAACTGTATAAACTCTGACAAGTTTAAACTTTCTAAACTTCAATCATTTTTTAAATCTGAAAAGGAGAATTAATAGTACTCACTTCACATCACAAGGCTGTTAGGATTAAATGAGATAATGTACATAAATCTCTTAGCCCAGTATAGCTGACATGAAGTGGCTCAGTAAATGGAGCTATACAGTGCACTGGCAATCTTTACACACATACTCACGGTTTAATTTTTTTTTTTGTTATGGCTTACCATATCTTTTCTATATTACATCTACTATCCAAATGCTGCATTTAGAAATCTTCCTTATAGAGAAAATGTACGGTATCAAAGACTTGTAAAGCTGCATAGCATTTTAGTGCCGACTCTAGTACTCACACCAAATGCATCACCACTTTTACAGTACCCCTGGCAGATTCCAGAACTCCTAACGAATCCGATGCAATGATTACAGCAGTCTCCTTTGTACTGACCTCAACTCTCCCTTCTGATACCTTCCCTCTCCTATTCCAGATCTGCCTCTGGAACACAGAACAGTGATCTCTCTCATACGATAAAATATTTAAAGATAACTAAGCATGTTTCCCTCTCACTTAACACCTTCAACTATTTGCCAAACAATGTTTTCTAGATCTGACTATCCTGGCTAATTACTTTTTAGTATGATATTCCAAAATGGACAGGGTCCAGATGTATTCCTGTGTTAATGGAATCTAGTGGATTGTCTTTTGTGTTGGTGTCCTATTTCTGGAGTAACACATTACAACAAACTTACTAGCTTAAAACAACAGAAATTTATTACCTTGCCGTTTGGAGGTCAGACTCTTACTAGTCTAAAAGTCAAAGTGTTGGCAGGGTTGCATTCCTTGTGAAGGCTCTAAAACCCACTGCCTTTTTCAGCTTCTAAAGGGTGCCTACGTGCCTTTGGCTCAGGGCTTCTTCCTGTCCTCAGAGCCATAGTGTAACATCCACCTTCCTTCCTCCCTGACCTCTGTTTCTGCTGTCATCTCACCTTCTCGGACTCTCCTGCCTCTCTTAATGTAACCCTTTGGATCACACCGGGCTCGTCTGGATAATGCAGGATAATTAATCTATCTCAAGATTCTTAATCACATCTTTTCACATGGAAGGTGACAAAACATATTCACAGGTTCCAGGATTCAAAACATGGGACACAGTGGGGAAGGGAGGCGCGGTAGCATTATTTCTTATTTTAAAACAGTACTTAATTCACTGCTAATTTGCAATTTTAACGGACTGTTTTCATTGGAATATGTATCAAAAACTAGGTCTTCATGTTGACTTTATGTTGGCTTCTGACAGTCCTTTCAGTCTACTCAGGTAGTCCGAAAATCATTTTCTGCTATTTGATGCAGCAGCAGGTCCAATACGCTTGTAACTTTCACAAACCTGCTTCATACGCCTTCCACCAACTCAATGGTTTTTTGAAAATTACAAAGAACAGAATCTACTTGTAGGATGACCTTATCTGATATTCCTCGGACACTGCCAGTCAGCTAAAATTCACTTAACAGTATACTCTCATCCTGCCTATTTTTTTCTAATGTATTCATGATGAAATGACAACTATCTTTCTGAAATATTTGGTTTATAGTCCTTACTAGACAACACATATTTTACAAAAGAAAAGTTTAATTTGGTCTGTTATAAATTGTAAATGAAACTGTTCTGGCTCCTAGTGACTAGAAATTTCTAGAAACTCATAAAAGAAACTAACAGAACTGGCAGAGATAAAAGTTACTGGCATCAAGCTTACGATTTCTGGACTATACCTTTTCCTATTTTTTGAAATTAAGCTGTCAAAGCAATGAACAGAATTAGAAGAATATGTACTAAATAATTTTTTAAAGTCTTTTAAATCTCTCAAACATGATTTCCTTTCAGAACTTCTTTCAAGGGATACTTACCCCTAATCTTTTACCCTTAAAACTTTTAAAAATTTGCTTTCCTTAAATGTATTTTACAATGAATTATATTGATTATATCCAGTATTCTTAACTATTATGACCTCCAAGATTATAAATTTTGCCTTAAGCTCCTGTTATTAATATTTAATTACAAAGTTTAAAGAAAAATATGAACACTTCCAAAAAGAAATATGTACCCTCAGAGAGACAGGCTGGTACTCAAATCTCCCGATAGATGCAGATATCAAAGCATTTAATTCTAGTCTTTCCTCCTCTTTTGTTCATTTGACTCAATATATTAGACACACCGGCTTCAGTTAAATCCACATAACTTTAATGTTTATTGGTAACATATAAACACTTTGTAAAAGTACACATTAAAAATATTTTTTAAAGATTTTTATTGGGGAACAGGACTTTATTGGGGAACAGTGTGTACTTCCAGGAGTTTTTTCCAAGTCAAGTTGTTGTCCTTTCAATCTTAGTTGCGGAGGGTACTGTTCAGCTTCAAGTTGTTGTGCTTTCAGTCTTAGTTGTGGGGGGCGCAGCTCAGCTCCAGGTCATTGCCACTGCTAGTTGCAGGGGGCGAGGCCACCATCCCTTGCGGGAGTTGAACCAACAACCTTGTGGTTGAGAGGACACGCTCCAACCAACTGAGCCATCCGGGAGGCAGCTCAGCTCAAGGTGCCATGTTCAATCCTAGATGCAGGGGTCAGAGCCCACATCCCTTGCGGGACTCCAGGAATTGAACTGACAACCTTGTGGTTGAAAGCCCACTGGCCCATGTGGGAATCGAACCGCCAGCCTTCAGAGTTAGGAGCATGGAGCTCTAACCGCCTGAGCCACCGGGCCGGCCCACATTAAATTTTTTAAACAAAAGATAATTAGGAAAAAACTTCTTAAATCATTTTTTCTGCAGATACTTTGCCCATCTAATTACAACCTGAAGACAACTCCATAAAATAGTTACTGCTAGAACAATTAGGTAATCTGTATTGTCCCTTCCTACCTGGTATTTCATTTTATGTTATTTACCTAAGGTCTGTTTGAACTAATACTTTTTTTTTAAATTAAAAATGTATTGGGGTGACAACGGTTAATAACATTATGTAAGTTTCAAGTGTACAATTCTGTAATACCTCATCTGTATATTCCATTGTGTGCTTACCACCCAAAGTCTAGTCTCTTTCCATCACCATGTATTTGACCTCCTTTACCCTCTTCATCCTCCCCTTAACCCCTTTCCCCCTGTGGTAACCACCATACTGTTGTCTGTGTCTGGGTTTGTTTTGATAAAGATGTGGTACATGTATACAATGAACACTCAGCCGTAAGAAAAGATGAAATACTGCCATTTGTGACAACATGCATGGATATTGAGTATCATGCTAAACAAAGTCAGATGGAGAAGGACAAGAACCATATGATTTCACTCATATGTGGGATATAAAATGGAAAGCAACAATCAAGCTAAAGCTTTTTGAAAGCTGGAAATTTAACGTGATGAGGGATTCAGGGTGGGGGCCACAAGCCAACCACATTAAGTACCACTATGCCATTCTACCTGAAAGCATAATATTGTATGTACAAACAGTAAGAGAGACAGTGAAATTGAAAAATGTACAGGAGTAACTCAATTAACAAAGGAAACCCCAATAGCTAATTAATAAACAAAGAAGTTCAATAATCAAATAAATGCAATTAGTCAAAGAAGTACAAATTAAAGTAATGAGATCTAACTCAATTATTGAGTGTAAATTAGCAAAAAGCAAAGAGGACAAACACTCTGCTAATGAGACGTAATGGAGTTTTAATTTCAGAGGGAAATTTAAAGCTCTATAACAAGAACTAAAGAAAATGTCCAAATCTTTTAAACCAACAATTTTATTTCTAGAAATTTATTTCTAAACACAAGTGGAGGAGGCAAAAAAGACTGAAATACTCAAAAATGTTCACGTTATGTGGTGAGATATTTTCTTTATTTTCTAATTTAAATTTACCTAATTTGCATTAATTTTGAAATGAAAAAATTAAAATTCATGTATTTGAAAATAAAAAACTTTAATTTGTGTCTGAGACACAAAGATGCATTTCCCTAGCTTTGATTATAAATATAGTAAACATATAGAATCATCATTATCAGATAAGACACAACCTGTCCATGGAGTAAACCTTGTTTTTGAAGTTAACAGTTTAAATCAATGGCTTATGAATCTTTAATATGTAAAACTTTTCAAAATTGCTAAAACAAAATTTTAAAAACAAATTTAAAAATTTTCCCCTTTAAATCTTTAACGGAAGCCCTTATGGATATAAACCCCAAATCGGAGAAATTACTGTCTGAAATAAATTTTTGTTGACATCTGTGCATTATAGAAAACATCTCTTTAATTAATGATACATAATTTACTCCCATGTAAATTCTATTTACTTTCCCTAGAGTCAAATCCTTTGAAACCCAAATGTTTAACCAATTTCCACTTGGTTAGAGAGAGGGTATAGAGACAAGACATTAATATGAAATATTCCTAAGATGGAGCAAATTTACAAAGCTTCTTACAAAATACACACATAGTACAAATACAGTTAATACTAAATTGAAACCACTTTTGATTTATATTTCTATGTGCATTAAGAAAACAGAATATAGTAATACAGCAAACAGTAGTTAAAACTTCACTTGCATTATTTCTCACTTTTTAATTATATCACCAAGCCCTAGTTCTGTTACCATTTGCTGCTGGCAGAACTAATTTTCTAAGTAGTTACTTTCTGATGACTTACTTATAAAGTCTGCCCTAATTTATTCTTCATTTAAGACTAACTCTGCTACGATTTCCAAGGGTCTACTCTTCACTCAGACTTTTCACTTAGACCCAAGGCTGCCTCCCTCAGCCGAGCTTTAACGTGTTCAGTTCCAGCTTATCACAACAGGTCACTTTCTATTCCTCACCTCCATTTTGGTTCACTGAACTGCAATCAATCTTCAACTCCTTCCTTTTCACTTGCTTAAGAAATAGGCCAAATGTTGTATCCATGCCATTGCTCTACTTTACTAGCACAGATGCCAGGTTTCAAAATCACTTTTACTGTGCCTCACTAGTACACTTTGTGAATTAAACATTTTTGTGAATTAAATATTTCTTCGTATTTAAGTATTTCTTCGTAGACTTCAATGGAAGAAATAAAAATTGGTTCCAGGATATAAAATCATTTGATTAGAAGAACAAAAATTATCCCATACTTTATGTATTTTATTTATACCCCAGTTATTTCCACAAAGTTGTAATGACTGGATCTATGCACAATCATGGGACTAAAATGGAAAATGTTAGCATTTATAAAATCCCCAATAAATTAAAAAGTTTAATTGTGATTATGAATTAGTATAAGAAATATAAATGCCTAAAAGCCTATCTTAAGGTTTAAACACTGACTGTATCTACTGCATTACTGTGGATGACTTAAAAACTTACCAAACTTCCTTATTCTTAAACTTTGACAAATCTTTCCAAGTATACATTATAGCCATGTTTCAAATATACAAAAGTTGTTTAATGAAAACCCTCTCACTTCATAAAGGATCCAGCAGACAAAGAATAGCTGCTTAAAAATTTCAGAGCAGCCATATGGGGCTGTGGACTGGGCTCAGATAAATCTCAGAACCAGTGTTTCTACACTGTGTGACCTTGGACAATTCACATTACCTTTCTGGTTTCCTTATCTTTAAAATGGAAAGAACGAAAAGACATACGAGGTCAGGTTGGACAATTAGGTTTGCGAACTTTCTGCAACGATGTTGCTAACCTTTTTTGATATCAGAGGGATTATTCATTATGAATTTGTACCAGCTGGACAGTTAACCATTTGGAAGTGCTGAAAAGGCTGTGTGAAAAAGTTAAGATGACCTAAGCTTTTTGCCAAAAAAGTTAGACGACCTAAGCTTTTTGCCAACAATTCATGGCTCTTGCATCACGACAATGCACCAGCTCACACGGCACTGTCTGTGAGGGAGTTTTTAGCCAGTAAACAAATAACTGTATTGGAACACCCTTCTCTACTCACCTGATCCAGGCCCCAGTGACTTTTTCCTTTACCAGGAAGGTTGAAATATTGAAAGGAAGACATTTTGATGACATTTAGGACATCAAGGGTAATACGACGACAGCCTGATGGCCATTCCAGAAAAAAGAGTTCCAAAATTGCTTTGAGAGGTAGACTAGGCTCTGGCGTCAGTGCATAGCTTCCCAATGGCAGTACTTCGAAGGTGACCATAGTGATAGTCAGCAATGAGATATGTCGCACTTTTTCTAGGAAGAGTCTGTGAACTTAATTGTCAGACCTCGGACACCTAACCCATTAGCTGGCATCTCGTTGGTATATAAGCAAATGCAGGATTCCTTTCCTGTCCTTCCCTTGAACTGTCCCCAATGGATCTTAAAATAGCATGTAAAAACTCAAGATATCCTTTGAACAAACTTAGGATTCAGGATCAACAAAATAATTTAGTGTCACACTGAGTAGCTACTAGGTATTGTTTTAACCTGATAGAAAATAAGATCAAGCAACAAAATGAAAATGGTACGTTAAAAACTAATGGTTTTATACTTTTCTTTAAACAGCTTTGAGATATAGTTCATATATCATGAAACTCACTCCTTTAAAGTGTACAATTCAGTGGTTTTTAGTATATTGAGTTGTGTAACCACCAACATTAATGTTAGAATATTTTTATCATCTCCCAAAGAAATTCCATACCCATTAGAAGTCACGCCCCATTCTCCCCTGCCCCAACCAATCATCTACTTTCTTTCTCTATGGATTTTCCCATTTTGGACATTTCATATATATTTTTAAAAACCTAACTTTATAAAATATGCATTTACATTTATTAAACAAGGTAAAGGCCTTCATAAAAATTTGAACTCATCTCCAACTGAACCCCAAACTTCACTGTCCTATCTAAAGTGATTTATCATTCAGCATCTCTTAATTAAAGTGAACTACATGATGTATAGCCATTGAAGTTTAAAGAGTATTTTCTCTGTTTCCTAAAGGCTTAAAAGGTGTACTACTATAAATTCACATATTGTGTTTCCTTTAAGCAGGATATTATAATTCTACTCCAGCTAAAATTCAGCTGACAAAGAGGAGGAAACAAAGTGGAATACTCACGATAAAGTACATAAAGACATATTAGGGATATGTGGAGGGAGATTTACAGACTATAGGTTTGGTCAACTATTGCTCTCGAAGGTAACAGCATACTTAAAGGGGCAATGGGAGAAGCCCACCACAGGCAGGCAACAAGTGGGTGAATTGTCTCCAAAGACTCTAAAAACAACAATAAAACTGAAAATCATTTCACTACCACTAAGCACTGGTAATTCTAATAACTTCAAGGATGTAAAATACTCCTTCCCCCTAAAATAATCTGTTGACTGGGACTCTAAGTTTTAAATTACATTATTGTGATTACTGTTAAGTTTTAACAATATGTAAGTATCAAATCTATACATTTTTATTATGTATTCTTTAACAAGGACTCTATTCTAAGTTCAATTAGGAAACCCTAATGTGGTCAATGCTCCAAACACGCAGATTCACTACACCTGTTCATTTGGAGAATCACTACAAAGAAATAGTCAGCACTCTCCTCAAGCTCAGTTCGTCTCCCCAATCCTGTGGTTCGTACATACGTATGTACATACGTACAGTCCTGTGTTTAAACAGTACATTCTTTCCTGAAATATCTTTTTTTTTCCTGGTATAAATCTTGACAAATAGCCAAAATCAGCTTGGAACAAAGGTATAGTGGAAGACAAAGCTTCCAGATCCATGAACAAAAATGAAAGAGAATGCCATTACTATGCAACAAAATTTAAGGATGCGGACATTTACACACAACTTCAAAAGTGTTTACCAAGTACAACAGAAACCCATACTGAATGTGTGGGGGAAAATATTTCGGTGAATTTTTTTTGACTGAGGAGACATTTGAAAGTCACCACAATCAATGCTGGAAAAGACATGGATAGTATTGTGAATTCTACAATTTATTGTGAAGTGGGTTTTAAAACATTTCTGCCAAAAGTAACCTATGTTTAAGACTTTCCATCTATTTGTATATCTGCTGCTTCATGTACAATTTTTGTAATTAAAATTAAGTGTTCTCCAATCAATTAGGGGTGAAGGTAAGATGGATAAATCTGGTTATAACTGTCTACTGAACACAAATTATGAAGATCAACTTTGACAGTCATTGACAAACGAGAAGTTCAGGCTTGAAAAAAACTGGACTATTATTATTCATTATTGTGACAGACCAGTATGTAGATAACTTTTTCTACTTATCCCCAAAAAGTACTAATGCAATTGAAAAATATTAATCAGTTACCTTTTTTTTCCACTGTAACATTTATTTTACTTGTAACTTTAAGTTTCTTTCCTGGCTGATTTCATGATTGTTTCTGAAAATAATTTTGCTGTAGAAGGGTGTTAAAAAAAAAAAAAAAAAAGAGGGGTGGACAGGTGGCTCAGTTGCTTAGACCGTGGGCTCTTGGCAACGGGGCTGCCGGTTCCATTCCCACATGGGCCAGTGAGCTGCGCCTTCATCAACTAGAATGAAGTCAATGAGCTGCCACTCAGCTCTCAGGTGGCCAGATGACTGTTGGTTGGAGCGCGTCTTCTCAACTACAAGGTTGGCTATTGGATTCCCACAAGGGATGGTGGGCTGTGCCCCCTGCACCTAACAACAGCAACTGGACCTGGAGCTGAACTACGCCCTCCACAACTAAGACTGAAAGGACAACAACTTGACTTGGAAAAGCCCCGGAAGTACACACCGTTCCCCAGTAAAGTCCTGTTCCCCTTCCCCAATAAAATCTTAAAAAAAGAAAAAGTTCTGCTCCAGAGCACTGCTCTATGGTTTCTTCCATCTAGGATTACAGACCCACATGGATTTATACCAAAAATCACCAATTAGCCAAACACAAATTATAACTTTCAAGAGGTACTGGGATAAAAAAAAAAAAAAAAAAAAAAAAAGAGGTACTGGGATAGCCCTCCAATTTTCACTGAACCATAGAGGCCAGCTTTTATTTTTCTCCCCATCAAAACCGTGGTCTCTAATTCTTAACTCCACTCCAGAGTTACATGGATTTCTTGCTGAATTCACTGCTAATCTGTCCAATGCTTCACTGGAATATCAAGGTTTCTATATATTTATTCATGCCTTCACAAGCACCAATAAAAATCTCTATAAAGCAATGAAATAATAAATAAGCCATGCAAATACTGAACAGGATGAAGACAGCCAGGGTATATAATAAATTATAATATTGTTTGTGAAATCTTCTAGTTCTTGAAAAAATAATTGTAACAGCACACTACTATTAATTACACTTACTATTAACAGAAATGTAGACATGTCTCTTCTAATCTAAGCTCACAACAGATCTTGCTACGGCCTAATCCTAATGTAAATTTAACAACTAGCAATTCTACCTTTTCCTGTGGCTCCACAGGAACAGAATAGTATTATTAATCAACCAATGTTACCAAAAATTTGAGCTGTTAATAGGTAAGCTGCTTATTCCGTATACCTGAGAACACAGTGTAGTTTGTTTTCAGCCCATCATGAATGTTTTATGTTTTGCTCTAAAGTATGTAAAACAAAAACAAAAACAAAGGATTCGGCATATTATCTCAATAAATGTTATAATACTAAAAGTTCATCATTTATGTAACAACATTTTTCCTACCATGTTATCAAGGTGTATTCAAATTGAGATTTGAATGTATGCAGTTATCTATAGAAAAATTACCTGGAATGCTGAAGTAAATTATATTCACTTGTGCTCCATGGTAGAGGAGAACCACCTACAATTTTTACCTGGTAAAAAACAACAAAACACACACACACACACACACACACACACACACACACACACTACCATTTTGTCAACTTTCTATTAGGTAGTTTTAGCTCCTGAATTCTACAAGATTTTATAAGCCAACTTTTCCATTATTTCAATTTTTCTCTAAATCAGTTCCTTATCATGTGCCCATGTAATTTTTTCTGAAGCAAAATACTTACCAAAATGATAGGCCTGGGAGTGGGATATTTTCAATAAGAACATCAGTGACATATATACAGAAAGCTCTGAAAAGTCAGCTTTACTCCACTCATCATAAAGCCAGACCTCTACTATTGTCAGAGATAAGCAATTCTCTAAGAGTCCAGAAAGTGTAGAGGAGTAAAACTGTAACTTTTAATATCCAAAACTCCTTGTGATAACAGCTTAACATGGTCATATGAGGCAAGAGTAATCTCCAATTTTACTTCAACTGTTGCCCTGGTCTTCTACATTTCTTTCACACACAGTGTAAGAACCTTGTTTCAGTTTTGTCCATTTCTTTATAGACCTCTCAGAGAAGAAAGGAATGATTACAACAACCAAAATTAATATTACAGATTAAAAAAAATAAGGTATCCTGAGCATATGAGCTAAACTGTAGAAGACAATCACACCTAACAACCAACAGGTAAAATACACGTTAGTCCGGACAGACCCATTTCTACTGGGAATAGGCCAGCTCCCCACTGAGATGTGGAGCTCAACTCTTCCCTCAGGACATGGTGGCTCAAGACTGACAGCTCAAGTGGACGAGTGCACCAGCATCAATTCATACATCAAGTATTCACACAGCTTAACTTCTGTCTGATTTTAAAGATAAAAATGAATGTAATAGAAGTACTCATATTTTCTTCCTATGCTTCAAAGTAGCATCATATGTACACCACCTCAGCACTGTAGTTTTCAAAAAGTAATCCAAGGATCTCTGAGTTCCTTTCAGTGGTCTGTGAGGTAAAAACTGTTTTCATATTAACACCAAGACATTTCTTGCTCTTTTCATTTCTTTGCTTTCTCACAATTGTACAGCAGTTATCCAGAGGTTATCTGATGTGTGATTGCAAGAGACTGAACAAGTAGGTATGAGAATCCAAATTTTATTAAACCAAAGTTTAAATGAGATTTACAAAACGTAAAACAATGTCATTCTTGTCACTAATTTTTTTTGTTTTGAAAACATTTTTCATTACAAATATTATTTATGTTAACATATAATGGATTTACGGTTATTTTTAATACATTTCTCAGCTTAAATTTCTAATATGGTAAATATCAGTAGATGCAAAAGCTTTCTGTGGTCCTTAACTTTTAAGAGTTTAAAGGAGTCAAAATTCAAAGTTGAGAACAGCTGTCCCAGAGAAACTCTTTACATAGGGAGACATGTTTGAGAAAGTTCACTGCAGTGTTAGTCAGCAAAAAAACAATTTATATGTTTATCAACTGGTGACCCAGATTTTAAAAAATATGGTTTATTCAAATGATGGCATATTACATAGCAGTTAGAAAGAACTACATCTTATAGTATTAATGTTTGAGAGGGAAAAAAACAGTGCAGAATATGTACAATACACTACTCATGTATACCAAAACACAGATTATGTATTATTTACAGACCAGAGATCAATACTAAATCCATTATTTGGCCCTGACATGGGGCAGGGGGCGGATGGGAAGAAAGGAGGACTTTAATTTATATTTTGTTTTTAAATTAAAAACACTTAAAATAGTAACAACTGTCAATTCTTTTATATTTTCTCTGCACGATTTTTGTACTTTAAACATCTTAAAATCATAGATGCTGTAAAAAAAAAAAAAGTAGGGGGGAAGATATATTCTTTTGGATTTAGAGAAGATTAAAGGTTAAAATAGCAACCAATGGATTTTTTAAAAATCCAATCTATAACCTTTATTCATTCAACAAATTTACCAAATACCAAACTCTTCATGTTAAGGAGTGTATAAACATAGCAGAACTCAATCAAGTAGCCATAATGATCACTGATTTTTTTTCATTCATATTCTCATCTTTTACAACACTTACCACAGTGTCTTGCCATAAAAGTCCTGTTAAATGGGTGTTTTTAATATCTTCCTTTCCACATCATAGAAATTGACCTGTTTTTATCCCTGTTTCCAATCTGACTCCTTCCTCTTATCCACAATTTTGCTCTAAGTCAGGGGTGTCCAAACTTTTTTCAACGTTTTTCAGCAAGGGCCATATGCGGTAAAATACACAAACCGCTGGGCCACTCACTCACTCGAGGTGAAGTATGTATTGCCTTACCTGGTTTATTTAAGTAAACTAAATATATTTTTGGAATTTGCTGCAGGCCAATAAAAAATGGATCGCAGGCTGCAGTTGGCCCGCGGGCCGCAGTTTGGACAACCCTGCTCTAAGTTAACCAACCGCTCTTGTTGCTTTAAACTATTCTTTTCTATACTTCCCCTCCCCCAACATGCTCAAACTTCTACTCACATTTAATAGAGACCAGGGCTTGAATACCACCGACCAAGGCTAAGACCTAATATATACTATATAAACATACAAACGGCCTAGCACCAGTGCCTAGTACATTGTTAATTGCTCTTCCTTCCCTTCATCCTCAAGCAACCTTTCCCTAGAATCCCTCACAACCAAACTTCTAAAAAAGACTACATTTGCTACCTCTTATTTTATCTCCCTCATCACCACTCAACCTTAAACTTCAGATCCTATTACCCTCAAAAATTTTGGTTACCTTTTTTCTTAACCTGTGACAACTCTCCTGATATCACACAAAGTGATATCAGGCAGCAATTACAATGGAAAGATCTGAATTCAAATCACAGCTCCGCCATTAGCTAGCAACATGCCCTTGGAAGAAGTATTATTTAACTTCTTTGAAAACCAGTTTCCTCACCTATAAATGGATATCTAGGTAAGGTTGTAGGAATATTAAATTAGATATGTATATATAAACTGCCTGACATGCCATAGATGCTTATTAAATATGAATTCCTTTTCTCTCCCCCTCTCAAATTTCTTCACAGCACATCTAAGAATGACTCCTGGATGTCTCCCTCTATCTTTTGGTTGCTTCCAAGTTTGAGTCCCAGATACCCAACTGCTTGCCAAAAATTTCCACATGACTGTTTCACTCAAACTCAAACTCATGCTGTTCAAAAACCAAACATATTTTCCCCTCCACTAAATATGCTTTTGAGACTGCCTGACTTGTGTTAACGGCGTCACCACTCTCTCAGCACCTAGAATGTCAGGGCAAATGGTGCTTATAATTCTATGAGATGCCAAGGTCCATGGATGCCCCTGGCCCACATCCTTCCCTTCCTCTCCATTCCCACTACAGACATGCCAAGTTCAGATTCTACTTCTCTCTCCTTCCTCAACCCCCAACCCGCCATTCTTCCCCACATCTCTGCCTTCTACAATACATACGACAAATCAAGCAGTATTTTGATTGTATCACCCCAGGACTTAAAACCTTTAGCATATCCACAGTCTAAAAAGGGAACTCTAACACATTAGGCGCAAAACTTGTCATGCCCCAAACTACTTAACCATCCTTACTTGCCAGTAGCCTCCGGAGTCAAACTACTGTTCCCTTATTTCTCAGCACAGTTACCTTTTAATCTGTTTCCTACACGTTCTGAAATCCCAAAACTGCTACCTTCTTCCCTTCCCAAGTCTTCACTGATGCCCCATGGCCATCCCACGTTACTTTATAAGGGTCCCAATGGAAGCTGTTCTAACACATATTGAAGTTATTTGTTTAACTTGTGTCCTCTATTAGCCTAGACTCCTATGGGGCAGAGGTCCTCCGTAGTGCCACTGTATTCAGGACATGATTTTGCAGCTGAGTGGGCACTCAAAAGTTTGTAAAATGAAGAAAGATATGGGAGATTTGAGGTTAGAAAGAACTAATAAATAACATTTAACAAATGGGGAGAAATAACTGAGAAGCACTCAAATCAAGCAGGCAAAAGATGGATTCTAAAGTCAGACTGATTTCTCCAAAAGACAGTGTGCTTTAGAAGAGAGTTGCAATTAGCAACATATACCTAACATAGAGCAATTTGCAGTTCATAAAGTAAGACCAGGAACGGAAATGAAAATTGTTTGAGGAAAATGAGAAATAACAAAAAATTCTCATTTTGTACATTTAAAAAGTTTACAATACCATTTCCCCTTTTCAAGGAGTCAACATCATTCCTAATTTTTATTTTTCCAAGTAAAAACTACAATCACACTTTTCCAGAATTAACAAAAGATTCTTTACTTAATAATATGATTAATGTCAACTTCCGTAATGCCTGAATGAGAATTAAATACTTCTGATCTTAAACACACAAAATCCCTGTTCACTGAAAATTGTCATAAAAATATCCAGTTTTTATCTTTGGAAAGAAATGTACTCATAATCTTAAAAAAAATTGTTGTACTATTTGTATAAATTCGTATTCATTCAGAAAGTACTTGCCAAGCACCTGCTATGGTGGGGGAAGGAGGGAAAGAACATTAAGAATCTCTCATTTGGGCCTCATGGAGCCAACATTCCAGTTAATTCTACCTTCAGGATCCTAAAATCTTTGAAGCACTATCACAAATCCCCTGGCCATCAAAAATTAGGAAATATTATTTCGTTATTTTGAAAATCATCACTTCTGAACCCTGCAAGACACTGTCCAACACCAGTTGCAACTACTGCAGTTAAGACATTTTATGTACCCATCAATTGAAGACAAATCATTTCTAGATTACTTTGTAAGACAATAAACAGTCTTAACCACAGTTTTACTGGAGGGTCCCATTATTATGGCTCTGCAAATCGAAAGTTATTACACTACAACAACAACAAGAAAGTTATTACACTATAATTTTGTTACAAGTCTGTCAAGTGAGTCTACAAAACCTCATTGTGAGACATAGCAAGTTTTTAACTCGCATCAAGACATCTAGAACTAGTACATATTTTTTTTAAGTATTGGGTTTATTTGTAGTATTTGAAAAATGAAGATAATCCAACTCAACGCATGACAAGTTTCCACCCTGGAGCTGCATTTTAAACCATCAATGGTCAGAGCCCCCCAATCCAGTCTGATGACTAGGACGTGTGGACTCTACGCCGCACCTGGAATGACTTGGGATAAAACTAGAGAGCTGTAATGTGGCCGGCAGCTTTGTTCCCGGTTTGGGGAGGCTTTCACGTACCAATGCTCCCGAAGAGCCGAGCTGAGCGTTAACTACCGCGGAAGGCGTGAGGGCGGGGGGGCCTGGAGGCCGAAGCCGGCTTTCCAGCGGGCTAAGGCGGGGCGAACGCGCTCCTCTCCCATTCAACTTTTTAGGTGTCACGCTGGGCCTCAGAACCCAAGAGAGTGTTGTGTTCACGACCCGAAGTGATACAGAGCCGCCCCCTCCCCGTGTAGGAAGCCCACTTCCGAAGGGGGAGGGGAGGAACACCCGCGGCAACTCCTCCCCGACCCGGGATCAGAGTCCAGCCGCCGCCGCCGCGCCGCGGCCCGAGCCACAGCAGCGGAGGCCGCAGAGCCGGCAGCCCCGCGACCCGCAGACGCTCCCGCCCCCCGCCCCCAAGCCGCACGCCCGCCCGCGCTCCTTTCTTAGTCCCTTGCGGGCTCCCCGGCCAGCCGAAGCCAGTAACGGGGCTGGAAGCAGAGAGCGTGAGCGCCCGGAGCCGAAAGGGGGCAAAGTTAGGGGAACCGGCGCGGACGCGGGCCGGGGGCGGCCGGCAGGGGGCGAGGGAGGCGGGCCAGGTCGCCGCCGGGGGCGAGCGGTGGGGGAGGGGCGTGGGGTCGGCGCCCGTGGCCGCCGCGACCTCCCCGGGCCACAGGCCGCTCCGCGCAGGCCCCGTCGCTCCGGAACCGGAGCAGGAAGCGTCCCCACCCCGACCAAGGCTTTAAACCCACGGCGGCGGGAGAAACGGCGCCCGGGCTCCCAGGGCGGGCCGGGCTCCCCCCTGCCCCGAGCACCCCTCACCTCCTGGTTGAAGGCGTTGACGGCGTCCATGTTCGCGTTGCGGCGGCGGCTGCTCCGGGCCCGCCGGTCACATAGACCTCGCGCCGCGGCCGAGCGGGGCCGGGAAACCGGCAGGCGACGAGCGGCGAAGCTAGAGGTCGGGCAGAAAGAGGCTGAGACGAGGCGGCGGGGCGGGCGGCTGAGGCAGGGGCAGAGGCGCAGGGGTGGCGGGCCCCCTTTCAGTCCCGTTCGGAGGACGAGGAAAAAGAGGCGGCGGCGGCGCTGGACTCCAACATGTCCGTTCGGTGGTGGCGGCTGCGCTCTGGGTCTCGCTGACACGGCCCCCAGCGCCCTCACGCACTGGCCCACACTGGCCCGGCCGGTGAGCGGGCGGGCCTCTCTCTCTCCCTCTCGCCAGCGGGATGGCGGCAGCGGCCCGAGTCCTCGCCGCGCGGGGCACCCTGGGACGGCTCGGGCCTCCCAGCGCTTCCTGTGCCCGGCTCCCGCCCCGCCCCGCCCGCGCTGGCCCCGCCCCCGGCCCGCCCCGCGCCCCGCGCCCGGCGCGCCGAGTAGCTGGCGCTGGCGCTGGCGCGTGACGCCGGGACGCCGGGACGCCGGGCGCTTTCCCGCTCGCGGCGGCGGCGCGCGGGGGAGCAGGCCGAGCGGCGAGGCTGGGTCGGCTTAGGGCTGCCGGAGCGCGGGAGCTAGCGGGGCCGGGAGGCTGGCAGGGGGGTGGTCCGCGCGCACGCGCGCCCCTGCTGCATGCGGCGCTCCCCGGTGCGTTTTTGTGTGCCGTTCTGCCCGTGCAGGCCCTGCTCCCGACCCGGTCGGTCGGGCACGGAGCCGCGGGCTCTATGCCGCCTGGAACAAAGGGCGCAGGATGTAACCCCAGCGGGTTGTGCGAGCTTTTGCAGGCTCCCGTGCAGCCTCTGCGGGTGCAGCCTCTGCGGGTGCAGCCTCTGCGGGTGCAGCCTCTGCGGGTGCAGCCTCTGCGGGTGCAGCCTCTGCGGATGCAGCCTCGTGCCTTGTGATGGCGCGAGGTGAAGCGCCAAGAAGGACACGGGCACTGGGTCTCCGTGCAGGCCTAAAGCTCCTCCTGTTCCTTGGAACAGCCTTGATGATGGATTGCCCAAACCACCTTGTTTCCTTTTTGGTGATTAACACTGCCCTGATTCACTTCCCCTGAGTACGTACCTACCGTCTTCTGGGCGCCGTGCTGGGTTCTGGGGACATAGAAATAAAAGACACTTCCTGCCTTCAGACGACTCAGTATAGTGGGTAGGACAGGCAGATCATTAGGTGATGACTAAAGCATGACAACTAAGGACAGAGACCCCAGGGGAACAAAGAAGAAATACATCCGACTAGAAGTCCAGTCAGGCTCGGAGGGAGTGGCACCTGAGGGACATCTGGAAGGAGAAGCAGCGGTTGGCGAAGACCGTCCAGCCTCACTGAGCTTGATGACTACTGTGACATCAACTTCTCCCAAGGAGGACCAGCTGGAGCTGGGGGAGTGAGGTGGACTGAGAGAGAGTGACTGAGGCCAGGGCCTGAAGAATCTGCGCCGTTCCAAGGAGTTTGGATTTGGTCCCCACGGCAGTGGGGAGCCACTGAAAGATTGTAAGAGGAGGGTGGTGTCCTGCAATGTGCTGTTTCAGAAAAAAAAAGATGTAGAATAACAAGAGTGGGGTCAGGGAAAGAATAGCCCTAGTCCCAGGGGATGCTGAGGGCTTAAGGCACTAGAGTGGAGAAGGAGAGACAAGACCAGATATTGAAGAAGTGGAACCGACAGGCTGGGACAGCAACTGTGAGGTTAAGAAGGAGCGAGGTGTCAAGGAAGATGGTCAAGGTTCTGGCTTGATCCATGTGGATGGTTGGTTGGGTTTATAAGTCAATTTAGGAAATACATGGGGAGGAAGGAATGTGTTTGAGTGAAGGCAGAATAGTGGTTAACACTTGTAAATTGTTTACATGTGCCAGGGTCTGTCCAACATGCTATTCTGTGTTATTTAATCTCCACAACAGGCTTCTGTATGAGGTGTCTATTAGTAATACCCCTGTGTTATACTTGAGGAAGTGAGGCCCCATTCAGTTAACTAAAATGAATTAGATTATTTCCTTCTGGGGCCTATGGAGTTTGAGCTGCCCCTGGGGCAAATAAGTGAAGATGTCTATGAGGCAGTTGGATAAACACGTGGAGTCAGGAGAGATGGCTGAGAGGAGGGAGAGATCTGAGAGTCATTAGTGCACAGCTGGTGTGGGAGGAGCTGAAACAGACATGGAAGTGAGACAGATCGCAGGTATGTAGGGAATAAGAAGTTGGAGTCAGAAGAGGCAGGTAAAGGGCACGCGAGAAGCAGTCCTCCCGTCCGGTGCTGAATGTAGAAGTTAGCAAGACAAGGATTGGAGAGTTGGAAAGTACCTTGATAGTATCTAGGACCTCAGCAGAAACATTGGCAGGAGTGGCGAGGGCAGAAGCCAAACTGATTTGCACTCAGAGGGGAAGGCAACAGGAGATATTTTACAAAAACTTGGCTGTGAAGGCAAGTTGTGAAGGCACCAGGGAAGCTGCAGGACGAAGGGAGAATGTGCTTGTTTCTTTTAAGACTAGAGAAATGTATTCTTACCAAAGGAACAAACAAAATAGATACAAATATTCTTTTCAGATCTACTTCAGATGACTTCATATCACTACCTTTTTATCATGTTTTCAAAACCCATTTTGTTTCTGTAAGAGTTGTCATCCATAGTACCACCAACATTGAATTAGAAAATGCAGTTCTTAGTGGATCAATCCCTTGGCTTTTCTGTATATCCACTGTCTGCTGGATAAATACTGTCCAAGATCCCCACACCATGTTTCTGGCCTACTGCCAGGGCACAACCCACGTGTTGTCATTCCCTGGACATATCTGGGAATTGACACATGTTGGTCTTTGCTCTCAAGCAAAATTGCTCTCTGTTCCTCCATGTATGCAGTCCCATGTAGCAGCTAGCTGATGTTTAGACATCACCTCCTTTCAATTATTAATCATTTATCCAGCACCTACTTTGTGCAAGGCACTGTGCTGAAAAGCTTCCCAGCCAAACAACATTTATCAGATGCTTCCATGCATACGGTAGCATGTCTTACCTTGTGTTGCTATTATCTGACAAAAAAAGTCTGCAGTACTCCACCATGCTCTGCCCCCAGCTTCCTCCACCTCTTTCCGTGAACAGTGGCAGAACTTAAAAGTGGGTGCACAAGGCCTAATGGGATCCTTCTCCCTCAATTCATATAAGCAATCTTCTTTCCTCCTGTGAGTCAGGGAAATGGATTTGGCTAAGGAAGGTCGAAATCTTGAACTGGGATGGGAAAGAGGCTTGTGGGGAAGGTGAGTTCAGCTTTGGACAGTTTGCATTTGGGACTCAATGCGTTATAGCTGCTGGTCTCTATAATGGCTGTTGAATTGAGTGAATGATGGGCCAAAGAAGAACATTTTCTGTGCACCATCCTATTGAGATTTGAATACAAAAAACCCACAAAATTTGGCTTCTAAGACCCTTGTGTTTGAGGTAAATAGATTTTGGAGGTTCTGTTCTGGATAAAGTTGTTTGGTTTTTATTTTGATACTGTGTTTCTCTGAAAATAAGACCTAACCGGAAAATAAGCCCTAGTATGATTTTTCAGGAGGACATCCCCTAAACATAAGCCCTAATGCATCTTTTGGAGCAAAAATCGATGTAAGACCAGTCTTATTTTCAGGGAAACACACTCGTGTTTGGGAGTTCTTTTAAACAAGTTGGGGAATATGTGTTATTTTGGGGTGTTTTGGCAGCATTTTTTTTTTTTTTTACCATTTTTCTGTTCAGAACATGGCAGCACGTCTATCTGCTCTGAGACATCTGGCAGCCATTTGCATAGCGACTGCTGGACTTCCATCTCTATCACTCCAGGCAGACAAAGCAAATACTCCAAGAGGAAATTTTTAGCAAATGACATAAAGTCATGAGAACTGGCCTTTGTGAGCAGAACTTGAAGCAGCAGGAATGCGACCTGTCTAAAAGATAGCTGAAGGATCATCAGTACATGTGACTGAGAAAAATCAGCAAGACATTTTATCCACTTGCAAACTTATTTTCTCTCAAGGAACATAGATTTAAACAGATTCATGGGTTCATCATGTGGGTGTGAAAACAGTTCTGAAAAGCCATTCCAAACAAACTCGTGTGTTTATTATTTTTCCTTTTTTTAAAGATTTTTATTAAAAATATAGGTAGTATACAATATTATATTAGTTTCAGGTGTACACAATAGTTATTCAATATTTATATTCCTAAAGAAGTGATCACCATGATACATCCAGCAACCATCTAACACCGTACCATGGTATCACAATATTATTGTCTATATTCCCCATACTCTACATTACATCCCCATGACCTATTTGTTTCATACCTGAAAATTTGGACCTCTTATTCCCTTTCCCCTTCCCCCCCTTTTTAAATTTATCAATTACAGTTGGCATTCAATATTATTTTATATTAATTTCAGGTGTACAGCATATGGTTAGACATTTATATAATTTAAGTGATCCCCCTGACTAGTCTAGTACCCACCTGGCACTATACATAGCTATTACCATATCATTGACTACATTCCCTATGTTTAACGTTACATCCTCATGATTATTTTGTAACTACCAATTTGTACTTCTTAATTCCTTCACCTCTTTCACCCTGTCCCCCAACCCCCATCCCATCTATCACCCCAATAAATCTAGTACCCATCTGACATGATACGTAGTTATTACAATATTATTGACTGTAATCCTTATGCTGTATCCTACATCCCGATGATTACTTTGTAACAACCAATTTGTACTTCTTAATCCCTTCCCCCTTTTTACCCATACTCCAACCTTCATCCCATCTGGCAATCATGAAAATGTTCTCTATTTATGAGTCTATTACGATTTGTTTATTTTGTTCTTTAGATTCCACATATAAGTGAAATCACATTGCGTCTGTCTTTCATTGTCTGACATATTCCACTCAGCACAATACCCTCGAGGTCCATCCATGCCATTGCAGATGGCATGAACCCATTCCCTTTCCTGGCTGAGCAATAATCCACTGTATATACATACCATCCCTTCTTTTTCCATTCTTCCATTGACGGACAACCAGGCTGCCTCTGCATCTTGGTAGTTGTAAACAATGCTGCAGTGAACATATGGATGTACATGTCCCCTCAAAGTAGCGTTTTGGATTTCTCTGGATAAGTACCAGGAAGAGGGATTACTGGGTCCTTCTTTGTCCACTTGGTATAGCCTCTGTTTTAAAGGCTGTTTTGTCTGGTGTAAGTATTTCTCCCCCAGCTTTTTGTTTGTTTGTTTTGTTTCTATTTTCATGAAATAATTTTTTCCATCCCTTTATTTTCAGTATGTATGTGTCTTCAATCTGAAGTAAGTCTCTTATAGGCAGCATATGTAAGGGTTTTGATTTCTTATCAATTCAGCCACCCTATGTTTTTTATTGGACCATTTAATCCATGTACACTGAAAGAATTGTTGATAGATATGTAGTTATTGCCATTTTATTATTCATATTTTTTATTTTTTTATCCCCCCTGAGTTCAGCTTTGGACAGTTTGCATTTGGGACTCAATGCATTATAGAACTATCTTAAAGAAGTCCCTCTAACATTCTTTATAGTACTGGTTTGGTGATGATGAACTCTTTTAGCTTTTTCTTGTCTGGGAAGCTCTTTTCTGTCATTTGAATTTAAATGTTAGCCTTGCTGGTTCTAGATCCTTGCTTTTTATCACTTTGAATATTTTGTTCCAATCCCTTCCAGCCTGCATAGTTTCTGTTGAGAAATCAGCTGACAGTCAGTCTCATGGGAGCTCCCTTGCAGGTAACTGCTTTTTTCTTGCTGCTTTTAGGATTCTCTCTTTGTCTTTAAACTGTGGCACTTTAATTATGATGTGTCTTGGTGTTGGCCTGTTTGGGTTCATCTTTTTTGGGACTCTCTGTATTTCCTGGGCTTGTATGTTTATTTCCTTTGCCAGGTTGGAAAGTTTTCAATCATTTCTTCAAATAAATTCTCAATCCCTTACTTTCTCTCTTCTCCTCCTGGTACCCCTGTGATGCAAATGTGCAAATGTTGTTATGCTTGGTGTTGTCCAGAGGTCTCTTAAACTATCCTAAATTTTTTGGATTCTTTTTTCTTTTGTTCTGATTGAGTGTTTTTTGCTACTTCCAAATTGCTGATTTGATCCTCTACTTTATCTAGTCTTCTGGTGATTCCTTCTAGTGCATGCTTCATTTCAGTTATTATATTCTTCACTTCTGATTTTACTTTATGCTTTCTATGTCCTTTTTTTGTGCTTGCTATCTCAAATTGAAGTTCTCCCAAAGTTCCTTGAGCATCCTTATAACCATTGTTGTGAACTCTGTCTCTTGTAGGTTGCTAGCCTCCATTTTGTTTAGTTCTGTTTCTGGAATTTTCTCCTGTTCTTTTATTTGGAATGTATTTCTTTGTTTCCCCATTTTGGATGCTTCTCTGTGTTGTTTCTATGTATTAGGTAGATGTATGTATCTCCCAGTCTTGGCTGGGTGGCCTTATGTCATAGGTGCCCTGTGAGGTCCTGGCACAGTCTCCCTGGTCAGTTGCTCCAGGTGCTTCAGGAATGTCCCCTATGTGGATTTTGTGTGCCTTCCTGTTATAGTTGAGCCTTGATTGCTATTGGCATGTCAGTGGGTAGTATTAACCCTCAGGCTGACTGGCTGTGGGGTTTGGCCATGTCCACAGCTTATGGACTGCTGTGCGGGGGGCTTCCCCCCCTAGACCAGGATTTGCCCCAGGGGGCTCTGGTGCCTGTCGAGACTGCCCTTTGGGTGTGCCACTTGTGGGGCTAATTGGGTGGTGCTCTGCTGTGGTCTGAAGCCAACCTCCAAGTATGTTGGTTCTGGGGCCTCTTAGGAGGGGCTCCAGTGCAGGCCCAGGTCAACTACTGCCCACTGCCTCTGAATGGCTGGGGAGTACCTGGTAGGAGCAATTCATGGTTGGTCGTTACCTGTGCTGTATCTGGAGGCCACGCTGCAAACTGAGGTCATCTGCTACAGCACTGGGTCTGGGGTACCTCTGCAAAAAGCCAGGACACTCTGAGGCCTGCTGTCACCTGCCAGCTCCCATAAGGTTCAGCTGCTGATAAAGCCTCGTGCAGTATGCAAGTTGGGTGAGGCAGCGTCTGAGTGAGTCAGCAGGCTGGAGCAGCGGGGCTCACCAGGCCAATCAGATTCCGACTTGGTCTGTGGGGGTGGGCTCAACACAGGAAAGATGGCACCCACCTGCCAGCTGCACAGAAGGAGGGCTCCATGCAGGGAGAATGGGGACTGTCCCTCCAGTCCTTGCCATGAAGGTATACAACTCAGTCTCTCTTCATGTGTCTCCAATGCCCCCAGAGTCCACTGGAGCCCAGGATGAGTGCCTGTGCAGGCCCTTTAAGAGGATGTCTGGCTTTCCGGTAGCCTTCCGTTTCACCCAGATGGTTGTAATCCTCACTGTTTTCACAGCCAGAAGTTGTCGGGACTCCTTTTCCCGGAACCAGTACTCTGGTCAGAGATGAACCAGACCAGTCCATCTCTGCCCTCCTACCAGTCTCCATGGGGCTTCTTCTTTATATCCTTAGTTATAATACTTCTGTTCAGCTAGACTTCAGATGGTTCTCCAGGTTGATTGTTCCGTAATTTAGTTGTAATTTTGATGTGTTCGCAGGATGAGGCAAGCACAGCATTTATCTATCCCACTATCTTGGATCTCCCCAGACTCATGTTTTTAAAAAAAGTAGATGAAATAAATTTGCAGAAGAAAGAAAAGATGGCATTCAGGAAGTAATATTCTGGTTAATTCTGTGCCCCTCCCCTGTCAAATCATTCTCTTGAAAGGAATGCTGGCGACAGTCCACAGGTGGAGAGAACATAGAGAGAAAGCATCTCATTCCTGAAGAGGCCAGGAAAACATTTATAGATAAGAATTCAAGAAAAATAGGTTCTTTTTAATGTTTTATCCCATATACTTTCTGGAGCAAATATAAACTAATTATATTGTACAAGACTCCTCTTTTTTCCTTGGTCTACTTTCCTTTTCTGGCCATCCTCCTTCCCTCCCTGAGATTTTATCTGTCACATCTGTGATCCCTCTGCCTGCTCCACTTAGGGATGTGAAATCTCCTGGTATACAATTGCATTTCCAAGTGCCCACTGGAAAATTTCACATGGATGGCCCCCTCTGTCCTCAAAGGACCCACATGATTCCTTTTTGTATTAGCCTCTATCTTCCTGCCCATTATACCCTTAGTGTCAAAATAGTGGGACAGACTGTAAGGAAAACAGGAACTGGAAGAAGGAAGAGCTCAGTAGCAATTGGGGTGATAGGATTTGGGGGAATTTTCATTTTCTTTTTAATTTTTCAGCAGTTTCTAGACTCCCACAGAAGGCATGCATTACTTTTGTGATCAGAAAGAGTCAGTGTCCTTAAAAGAAGACATCATACAGATAAGTTTACAGCAAACCTAAAATACTTTGGACAGATGATTGTAGCTATAATGATAATAAGCAGATGAGCTTATGGTGAGCATATGAGTAATGTATTAGTCAAGATTCTCCACAGAAACAGAGCCATAAGAATACACACACACACCAGCAGTGCCAAAAAAATGTATACAAGTGGAAACTATGGTCAACATTGCTAAAGCAGTAGTTCGCCATAAGCATAAGTGTCTGCACATTGATGGTAACCACTTTGAGCACTTCTTGTAATTGCAGAAGTCAAATGTGACGTGCATTCATCTTTTGTTATCAGTATATATTGAGTATTACAATTTTAATACAGTTTCCCTTTCTTAAAAGGTATATACATTTTTAGCACTCTCAGTATATATAGTATATATACATATATATAATACATATATATTATGTACAGCACCATATATATGTATATATATATGAATACCACTAGTGTGTATATGTATATATATTTTCTCATATATCTGGAAATTTATATATATATATGTATATATATATATATATATATATATATATATATAGAGAGAGAGAGAGAGAGAGAGAGAGAGAGAGAGAGAGAGAGAGAGAGATTTATACATACATAAAATCCGGTATCTGTAAGCTGGCAAATCAAGACATCTGGTGCTCAGTCCCAGGCAGAAGGCCTGAAAACCAGGAAAGCTGATAGTGTAAATCCCAGCCCTAGGGCAGGAAATGATGAAATGATGTGTCCCTGCTCAACCAGTGAGGCAGGAAAAAAGTAGTTAATTCCTCCTTTTACCACCTTCTGCTTTATTCAGGTCTTGAATGGATTAGATGAAGCCCATCCTTATTGGAGAGGGAAATCCATCTTACCGATTCCATCAATTCACATGCTGATGTCATCCAGACAAACCCAGAAGTAATGTTTAATCATGGCATTCTGTGGCCCAGTCAAACTGACACATAAAGTTAATCAACACAGGTAACTAATAAAGGAAAATAATTTCTCTCAGCCGTTTCCTGACTTACTTAAAAATAGGGATCTAAGATTCTGTTTTCAAAACTGAAACTATTAAAATCAAGTGTTGACTGAAGTGACATGTCACTTTTCAGGACTGAACCACCCCAATCTAACGTTTGCTTGTTCATTCATTCATTCACAAAATAAATACGGACATCTACTAAGGACAAGCTCTCAGCTAGGTACTTAGGATATCATGGTAAGCAAAAACAGGTAGTTCTTTCCCCATGGAACTACTTCAAAGTCCAACATCTACCCTGATAAACATTTTTTCTTGTGCACATTGGCCATTTGTAGATGATCACGTCTTGTGAGAAGAAAGGCAGTTTTTTCTAGCCACTCTATATCTTTTGTTTAATTTTTTTGTCTGTATTGACTAGTACTCCAGCACAATGCTGAATGAGAGTAGTGAGACTGAATACTTTTGTGTTTCAGGGACAAACATTCTTTCACTATTTCTTAGGTTGTTAGCTGTAGGTTTTCCATAGATGTCCTATAACGGGTTAAGGAAGTTCTGCTTTATTATTTTCTTGAGAGGTTTCTTTTTTTTATTATTATTCTTTTAAATCACGGATTGGTGTTTTTTGTTTGTTTGTTTGTTTTGTTTTGTGGTTTTTTGTTTTTAAGGAGGACGCAGCTCACCGTGACCTATGAGGGGAATGAACTGGCAACCTTGGTGCTACCAGCACCATGCCCTGACCAACTGAGCTAACAGGACACCCCATGGGTGTTGAATTTTGTCAGATGCCGTTTCCTTCTTATTGAGATGTTCATATGGTTTTTCTATTTGTCCTGTTAATATGGTGAATTGCATTGGTTGGTTTTTGAATGTTAAACCCCACTGGTCATGGGGCATTACCTTTTTGTACATTGTTGGATTCAATTTGCAAAGATTCTGTTAAGAATATTTCCTCTTATGTTTATGAATGATATTGACCTGTAGTTTCCTTTTCTTGTAATGATTTGATTTCCAAGTCGTCTACCCTCATCAAATGAGTTGAGAAGTGTTTCCTTCCTTCTCTCTTTTCTGAATGAATTTGTGTAGAATTGAAATTATTTCTTCCATAAGATTTTGTTAGAATTCACCAGTGAAGTTATCTGGAGCCAAAGTTTTCTTTATGGGAAGGTTCTATATGAATAATTCAATTTAAAAAGTCTATATAGGGCTCTTCTGGTATCCTATGTCTTGAGTCAGGTTTTACAAATTTTATTTTTGAGAAATTTGTCTATTTAAAGGTTAATGATTTACTGACATAAAGTTTTTCGTAATATCTTATTATCCCTTAATGATCGTGATGATATCTCCTCATTTATTCCTGATATTGTAATTTGTATGTCCTTTTAAAATTTTTCTTGTACTACAGTGTAGTTAGAGATTCATCTGTTGATCTTTTCAATGAAACACCTTTTGGGTTCTTTGATTAGTTCTATTTTTTTGTGTTCTTTCTGGTTCATTGATTTTTCAATCTTATCTTTATTATTTCCTTTCTTCTGCTTGCTTTGTATTTAATTTGCTCTTCCTTTTCTGATTTCTTGAAGTGGGAACTTAGATCATTTATTTTACATGTTCACTGGGACTAGAAATGAGTAGACAAGCTATGGGACCTGCTGGAGTTTCATCCAGGCTCATGAGAGATTGCTTCCCTTGGAGAGAGCTTAAAGGGTGAGGAGAAACACACTGAACTAAGGTTTTTGTTTGTTATATGGTTTTGTGATATGATTCCCGCTCATTCAACATACTGGATACCATAACTACTATTTACTGAGCACACAAAGGGGCCAGACACCATGCCACGCACTTCTCATGCGTTAGAACATTTAATTCTCCCACCAGGTCTCCACTATTCAGTCAGCTTTGCAGATAGGGAACCGAGCCAGAGGAGAACTACGGTATGGTGCACAGACTGATGACTGTTAATAGTAAGTGGCAGAGGAGAGATTCAAACTCAGGCATCCTGGAGCCAGACCGAGCTCTCACTCACTCTGTCATGCTGCCTCAGCACAGCACCCCAAGAGCTGGTTCTCTAAAGGCCTGTTATTTGTTGAGAGATCTTGACTTTCCCTAGAACCCTAGGGTTGTCTATTCTGGTTCTCCAATCAGGGCCTGCCACAGACTCTATTACTTCCCAGTTGGCCAGAGACAATGCAGGCCTTATGGGATCAGCTAGATCACAAATGCTGAGTAGCAGAGTTGTTTGCATTGCAGCCTGGACCAGCTCTGGACCTTCTTATTTCCAAAGCTGAGAGTCAGTTGAATCACCCATGGAGTCAGATGGCATAACCAAATGTATTATACAGGTCAAAAATCTCAGTTAACATTCATGACCATAAATCTCAAGTGGGCCCATTTTAAAATCCAGCAATCATACTTCATTTCCTTATGTAAAGAAAGGAAGCTAGTCCAGAACCTTCTCCACACAGTTCCCCTTACCTCTTATTGACCAGAACTGAGCCAGCTCATCCCTAAATCAATGAAAAGAATGGGATTTTCTACTTTAAAGCAATCAGGATTAATTGGCTAGGATATGGGTGACTCCTTCAAACTATAATAAGATATCTTTGCCTACTAGCTGAACAAATAAATTTTATTAGCCAGGAGGAAGGGTGCTAAAGTATGCCTATTGAATAGGCAATAGAGATTGACTGCTGTGCAAACAAAGACACTCTGTGTGAGTGAGTGTGTGTTATATGATTGTATAACCACGCAGAAAATATGGACAGACATATACTCAGTTGTTGACTCCATTACAGTGGGGGAAAGGGGCCCTAATGGGGTCATATGAAGGCAGGAGGGGAGGCAAGCAAAAATGAAAAAATAGTGCCCTAAAAATATGTAGATCACATGTATGCATTTATATAAAATTTGTACATATGTGAATACGTAAGTCAATCAGAAGATTCAAAAAGGGATCCCAACCCCATCCAAACCAAAGATAATTTTCTGGGCAACATATTACGGCTGAACACCTACATTCAAACAAAAAATAAGTAAAACACATGACGAATGAGTAAATAAGTCGGTAGGCAGCCGGAAGATGTTCCACTTAATCGAACAAACAAACAAATAAGTAAAAACGAGTCTGCAAGCAGCCAAAATAGATGTCTCATTGTCCACATAGTAAGATCATAGATGCCACCCACTGGATAGTGTGTCAGCACTAATTCCTAGTATAATTATCTAGCAATTCTAACACCTTGCGTCTTTGATTTTTAAATCCAACCACATTAAAAGTAGCAAAATAGGGAAGGAAACTGCTAGATGTAGGCAAACTGACAACTACAAGAAGTAGCTGCAGACAATGCGGAAGGAAACAAAAAATCTGTAAAAGCAGACACAAGAACAAACAAAGGCAAGGCCGCCAGGGTCATTCAGTTTAAAGGAAACTAGTTCTTGTCACCTCCACAACCCTGAGTGGCATCTGTTTTACTGCAAAGCACAATAAGGCTGCTGTAATGTCAGACTTCAGTTAACATGGAAATTGAGGGTATGCACAACGTTCTTTGTTGGAAAATGCAAGGCAGGATATGATCGCATGGAGAATGATGGCTATGCCATTTTTGAGAAAGAAACTATGGCCAGTTCATCTTTGTGACTTTCAAGTTATAGCTTTCAACTTTCTTTTGGATGCCCCAGCTGGAGTATGCTGCTACCTCAAGCTGAATGCATTTGAAACTTTTCCTGCCTCGTTTTCAATTAAGATGTCAATTTGTTCTTAATTACAAAAGTGGCTGTGAGACAAATCCATGTGTGAAGATTTTCAAGGGAAATGTTTGAGAAATTCCTTCACTACTCTTAAACACCCTTCCACACTTTGAGAAGATAAAAGGGGTCAGAGTACAAAGAGAGAGGAATTGGTGTAGGGAGATTGGTAATGAGAAAGTGGGTGCCTGTCTCAGGCCACCATGCCCTCGCTATTTGGGGGATGGAGGAATGCTACCTTTAACTCAGGGTACGGCAAGCTTTTGACCTGCAGGCCAAATCTGGTCGCTTCCAGTTTTCATAAATAAAGTTTACTGGGACACAGCCATGCTGATCCATCTATGTATTCTCTGTGGCTGCTTTCAAGTTACTATGAAGAGCTGAGTAGTTACAACAAAGACTACAAAGCCTAAAATAGTTACTACCTGGCTCTCTTCAGAAAAAGTTCTAATCTTGTGCCTCACGAGGAAGATTTCAGGGGCCACTGGGAATGTGTGGAAATGTGTTTTCTGTAGGTGGGAGACAGAGGAGTGGTGTCTAAACCATGTTTAAGGCAGCTAAAGCAGCCAACTAACTGGGGTCTGACTCCTAAGAAATCCAGAGGGTGAGCGAAGGGGTGAATAACTGCTTTGGTGACAGAACCAGTGCTGTGACATTGGGATCCAGAGTAGGGGATGTGACTGAGTGTTTTCTGAAGTCTACTCAGTATTCAGTGGGAGACAGAGAACAGTGATATGGTTCATTGTGGGTCTTATTGGATTTGCCACGTGGAGGCCTCAGCAGAAAGAGGCTGGAGTTGACCAGGGATTGCATGTCCAGGGATAAAGAATGAATTGCAAGAGACCACACAGAATAGGTGCAACCTTTGTGGTCAAAGGAAGTGGGGGAGTAAAGGATCCACTAAACAACTTTTGAGGAGCCCGCCAAATTGGCATCCATGAGAGAGAGCCAGCACTAACCATCTGCTGGCCCTGTGACTCACCATGAAACCACCAGCGACATTAGAGCTGGTCTAGACCCTTCTCTCTCCCCTCCCCCACTCCTGTTTCACCCTGGTGTGACTGTATCAACTGGCCCTTTGGGGAGGACATGAGCAGGAGAGAAGAGGGACAGAGGGCTACCTGTCTTCCTCACTCAAACTTCCAGCCAAAAAGTCAGGGCAGGGAGAAATTTTAACACTGTCAAGTTTGGTGTTCTGATATTCTAACTACTAAATTGAAACCATTTGCGACTTAATGTGACATGTTCACTGGGACTAGAAATGAGTAGACAAGCTATGGGACCTGCTGGAGTTTCATCCAGGCTCATGAGAGATTGCTTCCCTTGGAGAGAGCTTAAAGGGTGAGGAGAAACACACTGAACTAAGGTTTTTGTTTGTTATATGGTTTTGTGATATGATTCCCGCTCATTCAACATACTGGATACCATAACTACTATTTACTGAGCACACAAAGGGGCCAGACACCATGCCAAGCACTTCTCATGTGTTAGAACATTTAATTCTCCCATCAGGTCTCCATTATTCAGTCAGCTTTGCAGATAGGGAACCGAGCCAGAGGAGAACTATGGTATGGTACACAGACTGATGACTGTTAATAGTAAGTGGCAGAGGAGAGATTCAAACTCAGGCATCCTGGAGCCAGACCGAGCTCTCACTCACTCTGTCATGCTGCCTCAGCACAGCACCCCAAGAAAACCCCTGGTTATATAAAGGCCTGTTATTTGTTGAGAGATCTTGACTTTCCCTAGAACCCTAGGGTTGTCTATTCTGGTTCTCCAATCAGGGCCTGCCACAGACTCTATTACTTCCCAGTTGGCCAGAGGCAATGCAGGCCTTATGGGATCAGCTAGATCACAAATGCTAAGTAGCAGAGTTGTTTGCATTGCAGCCTGGACCAGCTCTGGGCCTTCTTATTTCCAAAGCTGAGAGTCAGTTGAATCACCCATGGAGTCAGATGGCACAACCAAATGTATTATACAGGTCAAAAATCCGGTACAGTCCCCCAAACATTGCACCTGATTCCTGATGAGAGGGCATGCAAAGTATATCAACTTATTCTTCATTTGGGAGAGAGAGCCCTACATGCCCTGCATCATTGGACACTTCCCCCAACCTTTGCCCCTAATCCACTGCCCCAAATCTGGAATAGTTTTGCGAGACTTATCTTCCACCTTTTGATGTGAATTGTCATACTCAGGCATCCTGGGTGTCTGCTATTTCAGCACCCTGGATTCCGTCAGCTTGGTATCCTGAGAGACCCTGAAGGTTCCTGCAGACCAAACTGGCACAGCACCAGAGAGGTAACGTACCACCAAGGTAAGACAATAAAAGTGTACTGTTGTCCTTGCCAGGTAAAACAACTAAACAAACAAAAACCTGCTTCTGGTGGTCTTGTGTGTTGGGGTAGAGAAAAATGTGCCTTTGGCAAATCCATAGATATATACCAACTGCTAGGATCTCTTTATATTTGCTCTTGTCAACAAGCCAGCTGGACCAGCACCTGTCATTGATTAAGTCTATGATAATCCATTGTCATTCCCCAAGACCAATCTGGTTTTTTTTCACTGGTCAAACTAGAGCATAAATGTGAGAGCAGTCATCACCTCTGGATCTTTCAGGTATTTTAATCCCTGAAATTCTCCCAGGGATATGGTATCAGTTGTGATGTGCTGTTATATATATGGAGAGTTGCATGAGTTTACACTTGGCCATTCTGATCATGATTGGAACTTACTTCATGGAGTAGAGGGCCAAAGTGGGAATTTGCTGTTTGTTATGTGTATCTGTCCCACTTATACCTTCATGAGCTAAGGAAATAAATACAGACTTGGGGGCTCTTTGAACTTAGTGAAACCAAATTTAAGTCGAAACTCAATTTTTTACCTTAATCCCCATAAATCTCTCTGACTAGTGGACAACAGTGGCGTTCTGGGTCCACAGGAATTTGCATTAGAAGTAGATCCTTTTTCCAATTATCTTTGAAAGATGTAGGTACTTCCTTTTCTCTAGTACATATTTATCCTGATTACTGATAGTATCTGTTTTGGAGGAAGATCAGGCTGAGGATTTACAATATATTTGTGATCGTATTATAGTGTTCTCAGCAAGAGTTCCTGGCCTTTCCTCCATTCAAGAGGCTCTGGGCCTGTGAAGTAATTCAGGTGTTATATTTTAGAATCTCTGTTGAAGTGGCTCAGAACATGCCTCTGTTTTTCAGACGTGAATAGGCTCCTTATGATTTTGGTCCTAGAAATTCCATGGTCAATTAGCCATGGTGAAATTTCCCTGCCAGGCAGACCATTCTGATTCATTCTGGCCCTGCTTCTTTGGGTCACTTGCTCCTGATTCACTATCTGGGAGTGGTTTTGGGGTGGGTGTGTTCAGTTGGCCAAGTCTAAGTCACTTGCCTACACCCTGGCTGGGAAGTCACAAATCTGTTTTTCAGTGTCAACGATTGGAAGTAGACTCTGTTTTCCACCAGGATTTATAATTGGGAGAAATAAATCCAGATTATTCCAAATATCAGAAGGAGGTCCAGAGTTTGCTCAGCCTGAATCCATTTCACCTGATCCATTTCACCCCTTTCTTACTTAACAACTAGGAGGTTTAGAAGACTAATTCCACTTCCAAAGGGAGCTCATCCAAGCCAAGTTTAATAATGTAAATTCCCATTGTTAGTGATTTGTTCAGAAACCCAGACCTAAGGCAGATAGCACAAAGCATTCTTCTGACCTCAAAGGTTTAGGACAGGGGTGTCCAAACTTTTTTCAACGTTTTTCACCAAGGGCCATAGGCGGTAAAATACACAAACAGCCGGGCCACTCACTCTAGGTGAAGTACGTATTGCCTCACCTGGTTTATTTAAGTAAACTAAATATATTTTTGGAATTTGCTGTGGGCCAATTAAAAATGGATTGCAGGCCGCAGTTGGCCCTGGTTTAGGAGTAGGCATCTGACACATTCTGCTCTAACAAGATGCAAGATCACATGTTCTGAGGGAACTTGGGGGAAAGTTTCTCATGTTCCACAGAGTTATAGGGGAAAGATGTAACTTCTTCATGAGATGCCTGCAACTATCTTGATACCAACCTGAGAATGAAGCTGCTATGGGATGGTGAGCAGAACCAAGAGAATCCTAGAGAAACTGAACTGGATCTGCTAGATTAAACCAATCCTGAAGCCTGTACTAGTACTTCTGAACTTGGGGTTATAAAAGACAACACATTTCCTTATTGTTTAAGACAGTTTGAGTTGGGTTTTCTGTTATTGGTGATTGAAAATATCCTAATTGATTCAATATAGACTTTTCTGGATTTATAGCTCCTAATGGCAACCTCTAGAAGTGGTATTCTTTTATAACAATCACTGCTATCCTGCAAGATGGGAGTGGCTGGAATCTGGACTAAGATGGCAATATGACAAATGTGAAGAGTAATAGCAAAGGAAATAAATATTGATTGAATTAGAGAATGATTGAAATGTATAGTTTTTATAACGAAAGAGATACATGATCGTTACCAAAAATTTTAAGTATATTGACAAATCGATTCCAAGAATATAAATAAATGAGGTACTATTAAGCATTTAGAAAATACTTATTACAAGTAAAATAATAAACCTACTTATGCCTCACCATATCCTTTCCCTCCCATTGAGCTGCTTTATTATTATGAGGCCTTTGAAATAGTCCGGGGTACTGGTTTGTGATATGACCTTAGGCAGGCAAATTTGCTTTTCTGAATCTTAAATCTCTAGTCTGCAAAACAACAGCTATTAGTATCAAATTAATTCAGATATGTGAAGACTCATTGTAGAGCCCTGGGCAGTGAAGAGGCAGGTTTCAAAAGTGAATGTTTCTAAACAGATAATGTGTGTGCTGGAACATTTTCCCTCCTTCTGGCATCACGTACTATCAAAGAAATTGAGCCAGCAAATTGATGTCTTTTTTTCTTTTAATGATACTGTTTTTATATCTAAAACACACACATGGCAGGTTGGTTTCTCCTCTCACCCCCAGAACCAGGATATTGACTTAAAGACACTGTAATGTCATGACTCTGAATAAAGACTCTGGAGCCAGGCTGCCAGGGTTGAAATCCTGGCACCATTGCTTGCTAAATCTATAAACTGGGGTGGATTACTCAGCTTTATCATCTGTAAACTGGAATAACATTAATAGTGCCAACCTCGTGGGAGTTTTTATGAGGATTAAATGAGTTGACATTGGTGCTTAGAAGAGTATATGGCTCATCACAGGCGCACCTTGAGAGTTGGATATATGCCATCGCACCAAGAACGTTTGTCTTCCGTGACCTCTCTCATCCTTCAGTCTTATTCACTGTGCTGTTAACTCCTGGGGCTCTGACTTAACTTTCTCAGATGGATGGTGACCTGGCCAGTGTCAGTCACTGGTAGCAATGGGGTGTAGCGTTTTGAGTGGGGTTACCTGGCATAGAGGAAGAGCGTGATTAAGAATAAGAAAACTTAGGATCTACTCCTCCATCATTGCTTACCAGCTACATGCCTTTAGGGAAATCTAAAATTCTATGATCTTTGGGTCCCTCATCCTCAAACATGGAATGATAATCCTTCTCCTCATCCTACCTGGTCATTGTGAGGGTCACAGGAGATGGTGCTTATGGAATTTTTTGTAAACTGAAAAGTGCAAACAGATTAACCTCCCCCTAAAAGACTTGTCGATGAGTAGTATTTGTTTTTCCTAGTCTTAATGTCTTATCTAGTACCTGCTATACAATGCTGAATAGGAATCTTGCCTTATCTCTTACTTTTATGGGAGGAATTTATGATAACTGACCCAGAAAATGGTGCTTGCTTAGGTTACTAATACACTTTATCATGTTTAAGACAGTTGTTTTCCTGGTTTGCTAACATGAATGAGTGTTGAATTTTAGCAAATGTCTCTAAAACATCTGTTAGCACAATCATGTATTTTTCTATTTTCATCTCTTTAGTAGATTCTTAATAATGAAAGATTTACATTGTAAAAACTATGTTTAGTGTTAGATAGGTACTAGACTTTTTGGGGGGATCACTTAATAAATTCTATGAATCTTTAACCACTAGACTATACATCTGAAACTAGTATAAAATAATATTGAATGTCAACTCCAATTTAAAAAAATTAGTCACAGGGAGGTAGTACAGCATAGCGGAAACAGTCAATAATATTCTAATAACTACATACATTGTCAGATGGATAATAGACTTATTGGGGTTATTACTTTGTGAGGTATGTAAATGTCTAATCACTACGTTGTTTTGTACATCTGAAACTAAAAGAAAACATATTTACATTCCCATAATGTTCCTTTTGTATTATTTCTTTAATATACTGCTGGATATGGAATTTCACATCTTTGTTTTTAAGTGATACACACAATATGCCATATGCATATATACATATATGTGTATAGGTAGGTAGGTAGGTAGGTAGGTAGATAGATAGATAGATAGATAGATAGATAGATAGATAGATAGATAGACAGACAGATAGATAGACAGATAGATAGATATAGAAAGACAGACATATAGGTATCGGGTATCAGTGTTATAGTGAACCTATACAATGGGTTGAGTAGGCTTTCTGTCTTTTCCTAGACTCTGAGACAGTTTATATAGATTTATCTCTTCTCTAAATGTCTGGTAGAAGCTACCTGAAATGCCCTCTGGATGGGATGCCTATTTTAGGGGTAGATCTTTGAGTATCAATCAGTTTCTTACATATCTAAGATTCTATTCAAGTTTCTAACTTTTCCTTGAATGAATCTGTATAATGAATATTTTCCTAGGACATGACTCACTTCATCTAGTAATTTTCAAAATGCTTGCCACAAAATGCTTACAATTTTTGACTTATGATTTTGTCTTTTTTCTTTCTTTTGACAAGTATGCCAAAGGTTTGTCTTTTCATTAGGTTCTTTCAAAGAACCAATTTAATTAACCAATTCTATTGTCTTTTTGTTTTCTATTTTTATTAATTTCTACTTTTATCTTCCTTAATTCTTTCATTCAACTTTCTTTGGATTTATTTTCCCTCTCTCCCACCATACATTTCACCCCCACCCCCACCCCCAGCTTCTTGACTTGAAAGCTTGGTTGATTCATTTATTTTCAACCTTTCTGGTTTTCTACTATATGCATTTAAGGCTATATATTTTCCCTGGGAATGCTGCTTTCATAGCCTGAGGGTTTTGTTATGTATGTAGTGCTGTTACAATTCCAAATAGCTTGTAATTTCTGGTTTTATTTCCTTTCAAACCTATGACTTATTTAGCAGAGTGTTGTAAAATATCTAAGAGGATAGATTTTGGTTGCTTATCCTTCTGTTACTATTTTCTAACTTTATTCTATTATGGCAAATGAATACGTACTGCCAGAATTTTCCTTGTGGGGATTTGTTGGGATTTCCTTTGTGACCTAATACATTTGAAGAATGTCTCAGGAGCGTTTCAAAGTAATGTGTAATCTTTGTTGGGTAAAAAGTTATTTCTCTTCATATACCTATCATTTTAGAATTATTAATTTCATAAGTCAGGATTTCTCAAGGCTTATTAATTTTTGTAATATTTTTTCAGCCAATCTCTAAGAGATGTGTTTAAAGTCATCCATTATGAGAACTTGTCAGTGTCTCCATGCGTTTTTATCTTTATCAGGGTTTGCTATGTATGCATACATGTTTTGAGGCTAAGGTTTTAGGTACATAAAGATTTATGACATAGTTTGTATGTGGTAATTTTATAATTATGATATATTCCTTTTAGTGCTGTTCATTTTGAATTTTATTTTGTGCAAAATGAATATTGTTAATATGTACTTGACATGCCTTTTTCTATCTCTTTCACATCTTTATATTTGACTTTCCTGTGTTATTTTCATTGAGTGTTGTGATTACTGATATGTTTGGCTTTCTTTCTGGCTTAAGCAGAGGTGGCCAGTTGATTACCAAAAGTTCATGTTCCACCTTCTCCCTTGTGTGGAAAGTGACTTCAGTCACTTTCAGTCAAGGACAATTTTTCCAACAACCCTCCTCCCATCTGGGTACAGTCATGTGATTAGTTTTCAACAATGGAATGTGAGCAGCAGTGACAGAAATCACTAAGGACTTCATTATTTTTTCTCCTTAGATTGGGTCCTCACTTAATTGGAGATAAATTTGCAGAGAAGTGGAGGAAGGAGAGGGGAGGAAGGAGCTTCTGCTTGTTTAGTAATTCTGAACACTCAAAGAGCGAGAGGACCAGAGGTGTCTAAGTCATTTGCTATGGTCTGAGTGGTTATATCCCCCTAATATTCATATGTTGAAATCCTAACCTTCAAGGTGAGGTATTAGGAGGTAGGGCCTTCTGGAGGTGATTCGATCATGGGATTAGTACCCTTATTAAAAGAGGCCCCAGAGAGCTCTCTTACCCCTTTTGCTATCTATGAACCAGGAATCGGGTTCTCATCAGACACTGAATCTGCCAGCACCTTGATCTTGGACCTTCAAGTCTCTGGAAGTATGAGAAATAAGTGTCTGTTGTTAAAAGCCACTCAGTCTATGGTATTCTGTTACAGTAACTTGAACAGACTAACAATCATGTTGGTGGTGTAAATGACTTGCTTGATGTTTGTCTTCTCTATAATTGTAAATTCCCTGAGGCTCAGGGCTGTCCCTATCTAGTTCGCCACAGTCTCTCTAAAGCTCAGCTTATGGTGGACACTTCATTAGTATTTATTGTATGAATGAATGAAGTGCTAGTTATCTTCTCCTCCACAATTACTTTCTGGTGACATCATTGACTGATGCTTTTGAGAAGTGAATCTGTATTTAAAGCAGGACAACATCTTTCTCAATAAGAAACTAGATGAATGAATGAGGGAATGGGACCATTGGAAAAGAAATCTCCCTTCTGTGTCTTTAAGTCATGTGTTGTGCAATGAGTAGCTAGAAAGGCTGAAAAATGAGATTAAGAACAAGAAGCTGTATTTATAATAACAAAGACTTCCATTGTTTCAGGCACTGAGCTGGGTGCTTTTCATACATTCCCTCTTTTAATCCTCACAATAGCTGCCATGTAGCTGTTATTCTCAGGACTCAACGGAGGCACTCTGTGGTATGTAGCGAAGTTAGAACTCAAATCCATGTCTTCCTAACATCAAGCTTGGGTTTCCTTCTACTCTACCTTATACTAAAAAGAATAGGGTTACACGTCAAATCAGCTGCATGATTTTTGGAAGTCATTTAATTTCTCTAAGCCAGTCTTCACGTTTGTAAAATGGGGATAATCAGAGGACTGATTTTCAGTTCTTTTCAGGATTATTGTGAAGACCAAATGAGAGGATGTTTTCAGTGTTTTGCAAACTATTGAACTTTGCAAGTATCAGTTATTGTACGGTATAGTGGAGAAGCTTACATTCGACTTTGAAAGTTCTAAATTTGAGTATAAGACTTTTCACAGGCAGCCTCTCAATTATTCAGAGTAAAAATAATTTTCTCAGTTGCACACGGGACCATTTTCTTCTATTTTAAGTATTCAACTTTCTCTTCAGTGTTGATTGTAGGTGGGCAAACCTTAACCAAGTTTCTGTTCCTCAAATCAGTTTCTTAATTTGCACTAGGGGGAAGTGTTTCATAAGCTGATTTTGTTGTTGTCCATCCTTTCATAAATCTTTGCTGAGAGACCATGTGGCATTTTTGAAAGAGGCCCTGGTTGGTTGACGGGAGCCCTGAAATTCAGCAGCCATGTGACCTTGGGTGAGCTATTTTATCTCCCTGTTTCATAAGCTCCCATCTGCAGATGATGGGTGGGCTATTTCTCTAAGGGTCCCCTCACCTTACAGCTGAAAAATAATTGCAGAGTCTTAAGAAGAATTAAACAACAACTATAAATTTCTCTGCACCTCAGCAACATGGCCTGCAGTGGAATCTATATTTAGTGGTGTTTGGATAATTTTCCCTCCTCTTTTTGCTTTAGCACTTCCTGCCTCCAATTATTTGTTTATTACACTCACCCCCCTTTTTGCTCTACTGATGCGGGTAAGATGCAAATATGCCTTTTGCTGTGTGCCCTGGGCCTGAAATTGACAGATAGGAGACAGAACCATTGTAGAAGTTCATCATGGAGCTGGCAGCTTTCAGGGCAGAAAGTGTGAATTAACACACAAGAAAAATGGAGCAAATAGCTGGAAAAAAGGGAAGACGATTTGAATCTAAGAAGAGGGTTGAAAAATAGGCTAGTGGAAAGGGGTGCTGGGTCCCAATTCCAATGTGTGAAGCCTTTCCCACACCAACAAGCAATTCTAGGAAGCAAGCAGGGTGTCCAAGAATTCAACTCAATTCTGACACTATGTTCCTGGAGATCGAATCTGATCCTACAGGTAAAGGGCTCAGTCCCAAGAGACCACCCTCCACTTCAGATGCCAGTCATGAGCCCAGGTTGTTACTTAGTCTTCTGACCGACTGGCTACAGATTGGAGGTTCCAATGACTTTCTCCTTCAGTTAGATTAATTTGCCAGAATGTCTCACAGAACTCAAGAAAACACATTTGCTCACTGGATTATTGGTTTATTACAAAGGAAATTACAGGATACAAATCAACAGCCAGATGAAGAGATGCATAAGGTGAGAACCCAAGCAAAGGAGTGTCTGTCCTCAGGGAGTTGGGACCTGGCATGGTGGCACGGGGAGCTCTCCAAAGAAAAGGGCCTGCAAGCTGCCCTGCTGGTTTTTTGTGGAGTCTTCATTACAGGTCATGATCAACTAAGCCATTGGCCATTGGCAATTGCACTCAATCTCCAGCCCCTCTCTGGCCCTGGAGGTGGGGAGGAGGGGAGGAGTGAAAGGTCCAAATCTCTAATTACATTGGTTCTGCTGGCAACCAGTCCCCACCCTTGGGTGGGGTCCAAAGTCACCTCATTAACATAACAAAAGATCTTGGATCAATCTCCTTACTTAGGAAATTCCTATGGTTTGGGGAGCCATGAGTCAGGAACTGTGGATGAAGACCAGATATCTGATAGATCACCATATCTCCAGTAGTTTCAGAGATCACTAGCTCTGGGACTCCAAAGAAGACCCAGCTGACTGAGTGTGGCCTGGCCAGCACTACATTTTAAAAGAAAAATCAGATCATGTCATTTCCCTGCTTAAAACTCTTCAATGGGCTATTATCTCACACTTAAACACAAAGGAATCTGCAAGTCCTTACCTTGGCCGACAAAGGTTCCGTGGTGTAAGCTTTGCTGTTTCTTTTCATTTTCTACCACTCTTTTCCTTGCCCCTTGTGGTCTAGCAGCACTGGTTTGTTAGAATTCCTTAACAGGTCATGCCTTAGGGCCTTTTCACTTGCTGTTCCCTCTGCTTGGAACACCCTCATTCTTTTATCCAAGCCTCTGTGGCCAAGTCACTTTCTCAGAGGATTTCCCTAACCACCCAAACTGAAGGAGATAGCCCCACTCCAGGTTTCTTTGTCCTTTTGTCCAAATTTATTTTTCTTTGAAGTACTTACCACTGCTTGACCTTATATTATATATAGGGCAGTCTGATGTCTGTCTCCCCCACTGGTCTATAAGTGCCTCAAGGTCGGAAGGCATTGTTAAGTTCTCCATGATGTCCTCAGCACATAGTTTAGTGACTGGCACATTTGTGCACTGAATGAATAAATTAATGAAGAGATGGTTGAGTGAAGAGATGCCAGACTTAGCAGAACTTTAAGCTTTGGGACCTGCTGCTGGTTCCTCAGACTTCCATTCTGTCATCTTAGCCCTTGGCTTCTTATGTTCACATATTTCTAAGTTCTGCTCTATCCTCTGCTTTTTGCTTACCTACAGTCTCAGCAAGAAATGTCCCTGCAAAGGATGTACGGAACCATTGGGATGGAGATAACAGGTTCCTCTTCCTTCACAGGGCTGGGGGTAGGGTAGGAAGATTGGTCCAGAGCCCTGTCAACTGAAAAATGAAAATGGTTGGCTCCATCTTCCTGTCTCTTCTTCTCCTACCATCTTTTCTCACTATCAGGATGGACAGCAGTTAACCATAATATATTTGCTTGCCCCACCCCCTTTAAATATAAGAAATGAAGCATTGCAGATAGGATGGGAGTTCTACTGGTTCTTCCCCAGTCCCCACATCCTCTCCTTCTGCTAAAAGAATCTCTGCTACAAATTTGGTGAGTATCCTTCTGACCCATTAAAAAATATACGTATCTGAGGGAAGAGTGAAGATAGGGAATATATAAAGTGCAATCACTTTAACCAAGCTACAAAAAATATTAGTATCATGAAGGTTGAAGCATGAAGAAAGACTCCATTTTTGTTTTAACTAGCCTAGAAATGAGTTTTTTTTTAAACTTTCCGGTCCTGCATTAATGCCTGGATATACATCTGGACCTCCAGGTAGACTTCTCATTACGCCCTGAAGGACTCATATATACAGACCACTTGATTACCCCCCAGGACTCACGTATACATCCACATGACATCCATTATCCGGACTACGGGCATGTGACCAAACCTCCTGGCACCCATCTTCTGGACCACGTGGCATCCACCATCCTGACTGCCTAACATCTGAGTGATGACCATCCTGGACCAATTGTAGGGATAAGAATGCAGGACTGGTAATTCTCAAAAATGTGCTCTCTGTTATAAGAACTTTTAACTTTTCTTTTTTCTTTGGGACACTTCGAGATTTTTGCCTAGCTGTGTTTCCAGTTTGCAAATTCTAAGACCCTTGAACAAATCTCTATCATTTATTTCTAGCAAAGTCTCCAGACTCTTTGAGTTCAGTTGACATATCTTTAAGTATATGTACCTTTAAATATATTTTCCATAAACAAAATATAACGTTGTTTTATGTGTTTATGAAATCGATTCTATACTAAATGTTCATTTTGAAACTTACTTTTTTCACTCCATACTATATTTTTGAATGCTAACCACACACACACGCACACACATAGATCTAGTTAATGTCTTCCTATTTCTGTCGAATTCTATCCTATGGATAGATCACATTTTATTTATCTATTTCTTTACTGAGGTTTTGATGTTTAGATTGTTCCTGAGTGTTTTTGATATACAAACACTGATGCGGTGAACTTCCATTCAGCTCTCCTTATGCACGTGGATGAGAGGGTCCTGCGATCATATCTCTCTTGGCTTTCATTTGTACTTTGCTGTTGTTCATAAATTAAAGGCTCGCTGCCGCTCTGGAAGCACCCCAATTAGGCGGTGTCAGAACACCTATCTGCATTTGCCGTCTGTATTTGGAGCCCCAGAGATTTATAGGGCTGCTGTTTAACCCCATTTCATTTCGTAATTAGAGGGGGACATTGCAACAACTCCTTCAATCATCCACTGCTGGGAGTCATCACTTCTTTCAACGCAGTTGACCCTGGCACAAGGCAAGAGGCAGCCAAAATTTTGGTTTCATTGGTCCTCAACCAAGCAACATGTGATGGCGAATGAAGATGAGGCCATGCCTTTGTGCGAGGGCTGGGGGGACATCTCCACAGAGATGTCCTCTCAGGACATCTGCTTACCTCCCAGGGGTTGTCCTGTTTAGTTGTTCAAGAAGCCAAGGAAATCAAAGATTTGGGGAAAATCCTACTGATCCAAAACTCTCCCATTTAAAATGTAGTGGGACTCAGGCTGTAGCCTGGGAGCACCATTTGAGTCCATTGCTTTCGGTCCTGCTTCCCCTCCTGGTGTGCATAACGTGCTCTTACTTAAGAACAGCACTAAACAGTTACATCTGGTTTTCTAAGTGCCAAGGGCCCTTTGTCATTAATTAGTTGTTAGACCAGTAACAATTCTATGGGGTGGATAATGACCCCAGATTAGAGAGAGGAGAGGAGATTTGAAGATGCAAAGTAATCTTGCCTGGGGCCAGATCCTTTGAACAAAGCCTGGGGAAAAGTATTAGAATGCTCAGATGTTAACTACTCTCTTTTCTGTAAGCCATCCTAAGGGTTGAGAACTTATTGGGGGATACCAGCTCATTCACAAAAGAGATACTAGAGGGCTGCTGCTTAAAAAAAAGAAGTCTGCTCTTGGCTAAGTCCACAGGGATGTGTGTGTTGCCCTCCTCTGCTCTCTTCTCCATCCGGCCTCACAAGGAGCTTCTCCCTTTGCCCACTCCTGTCACTGCCAAACAGAACTTCCTCAAACAGCTTTCCTTTGGTCAGTCCTTCACTCAAACGTTTTGAGGGTAAGTGATGTGAAGGAAAGGAACTTGTATATAAAATTGGTGGGGGGAAGGCAGTCCATTTGTTCATTTCAGAAAAGTTTGGGAGTACCTAGAAAGCTGGAGGTATCTGCCGTCCAGAAGCTCTTGCACACATGCAGCAGGAGACACACGTAAGAGTTCCCTTGGCAGTGTTTTTATTAGAGCAAAAATAAAATAAAATAAAAATGGGAATCAACTCCAAGTTTCACTAACCAGAGAATGGATGGGTAAGTGCGGGGTTTGTTCACTCAGTGGAAGACAGCACACTAAAGAGCAGGGAAGATGGATATACAAGGGTCAGTAGGTCTCCATGGGGTAATCTCTGGAACACGAAAGAAAGTCACAGAAAAATAAGTGCAGTCTGATTCCATTTATATAATGTTCAGGAATCGGCAAAATAAACAACTTATATATGGGAACATACAAATGTAGTTAACTACTGAGTTAAACCAGGGAACAATAAGTGCCCAAATCAGACCTGTGGTTCCCTTTGATGAGGAGGGAAGGAGACAGACTGGGGAGGGCTCTATGAGGGTTCTACTGCAATGGTGATATTCAGTTTTTTAAGCTGGGATTTGTTTTATTATTCTTTTTTAAATATCGCATCTAACACACACACACACACACCTATGTGTGTGTATAGTATTTTTCATTTTGTATAACATATTTAGTTATACAAATATGTATAGTAATAGAAAAATACAAAAATAAACAACCTCTATGAGACTATCTTTTTCCATAGTAGCTACATCTCTCTAATGTAAGGGCTCTTCATAGCCTAGCCACTCTAGCCTTGTAACATTAGCCTATAATAGTATCACCTTGTGCCAGGAATTGCTCTAACTGCTTTATATTGTATCACTATATTTAATCTAACAACAACTCTACAAGACAGATGCTATCATTATCCACATTTTACATGTGAGGAAACTGAGTCCTAAACAGGTGACATTACCTGTTCAAGTTCAAGTAGCTAGTAGATGGCAGAGGTAGTACTTGAACCTATAGGGTCTGGTGTAAGAGTCTAAATATTGCTGATTTCCCCTGCAAGCTTTCCCCTCTTCTCTGGTTATGCTTATCTTCCCGCTATTTCATGTGCATTCCCACCTTTCCTACCCAGGCCTTCATGTGTCTGGTTCTCTGATTGGAATGGGCTTTCCAAGTATGTGCCACAGAACACTGGGGACCATGAGATCCTCTGTTAAAAAAAAAAAAAGAAAAGTACCCGTGTTAAACAAATGGAGCAAACATTGAAGAGTAAAACTCACTCAGATAATTACAAGTTAGTACTAGTTGTTGTCAGCTATTAGACAATCTAAACTGCCCTAGATTAAAGAAATCTGATTAACTTTGCTCAGCCCAACAATTCCCAGACTTACTTGACCATACAAACTTTTTCTCGTCTGTAGCAATTTTTGCTATTCTATTGAACCAGTGCTCCAAGGAACTCACTTTGGGAAACACTGATGAGCTTTTATCTAGTCACTTCTCATCTTTTCCAGTCCTTATATATTCCCTTCTCTCCTGAAACCCGACAATCCTTCTAGTTTGTATTGTAATTTACAACTTAGCTCTTATTTATAAATCCAGTTTGGTTTAAGGATTTCTCTTGCAGGAACTTGGGCATTCAATGCCTTATATTTAGGAGTCTCTAGATACATCCAATTTTGCAGAAAAGGCTACAGAGAACACAACAGAAGCCCATTGATCAAATTGGGACCCAGGGGTGAAGTGTGGCAATGTTCCCCAATGATGGGTTATACCTGGGTTATTCTGGGTTATACATGGTTCAATTCTGCATTGTATGGGACATTCCTGAATATTAGGATGGTTAGCTCCCCTGGTTCCCACCTACCAAATGTCAGTAACCACCCTGTCATTTTACCAATCACAAATACTCTCGTGCATTTTCAAATGTGCCCCTAGAGGGTGGTAATGCTGTCAGTTGACACTTAAATATCACCAGTGTGAGGTTTGAATGGGTCCTAGGACTAGGGGCAGCGCTGAGCTTGGCGATGTCAGCCAGTCAACCCTAGGAGTAAGAAGATGGAATGTGTAGAAATAGGCCTGAGAAGTAAAAAATATTTGCGGTTGTTGTTTTGTTGTTGATAAAAACAGAACTTATTTTTCAAGGCTTCTGTGTCATAGTTGATGACGTGGTTCTTCCATTCTCCCAACTCCGTTTCCCCACCCTCCTTCCTCTCAATTGTATTCTGTTTTCTCTTTCCCATCACTACCACCCTCGCTGAGGCCCTTGTGATTTTTTTGTGTGGATGATTGTTAAGAGCTGCCTGGATGATCATTATTTTTATCCTGTCCCTTCCTACCTCAAACTGCCCTACACCTTCTGAGGACTTCCTGAAAGTTCTGACCTGAACGTGTAATCACTGTCCAGTTAATGAGTCTTCTGGGATCCCCACCACCAGCCTAATGAAGACCAAACTTGGCTGGTGCTGAAAGATCCTCCGCCCACCCTGCTGGGGAACTCTTCCAGTATTATGTCCCAGCTCTAGACTCTAGGATTCTCTTGGTTTCAGGGTATTCCTTTGGTCTGGCATAGTGTTCTTCACCAGTTTCTGCAATGTCTATGTTGTCGAGGACCAATTCATACGCTTCCCTTTAGTTCTCTATCTCATTTTAGGACCAGTTCAAATGCCATTCTGTCCATAAGCTGGGAAAGCATACTGCTAAATGTGACAAGGCTTCTCAATATGTTTTTGAAATTACACAGTTACGCTTTCATGTGACATCCCTATACAGCAGACATTATAGAGGGTTAGATGCTTTTTACCTTCTTTTAGCCATGAAATTATCGCTTTTATTCAAGGACGGTATCTGTATTAGTCGTGGAAAAAAACGTCTCTAACGTAAAAGCACTTTTTTTTGTCTCCCTCAACATTGCTTTCTTGAAAAATAAAATGTTGAGTTTTCCAATATGCAGATATTGTTAAGTATGACAATCAAACTGTTCTAACAATTGTTTATGGTCATCATGTGGGATTTCTATCTCAAGAGCACGTTACAAAAATGAAAGAGAACTCTGAATCCTTGTATAGTGGGCAGCTGAAAAAATCTCAGTTAATGGATAAACCCAGTTTGAACAGCAGAGGGCTCTTATGTACATAACAAAAATTGTGAACTGCTTTCATAGAGTACAGGACGGGTATGCAAACCCTATGGCACATCTGTGCCCCTCCATGGCTTAGGAGTTTCGGCAGGTATAATTACTAGGCTCATGGCCACCATTGCCCGTGCTTTTCTGTTTCCCAGTGTTGTTGAGAGATGCAATCTGCGACAGAGACAGCCTGTGGGGGAGGATTGCATGTGCATCTCAATGTAGATGCACATGCAAAATATTATTATTAACCAGTAAGACTGTTGAAGTAATAACTGCCTTACTAGCTGGCTGTGAGGTTAATGGGCTAAGGTGCCCAGGAGGCTCTCCGTCAGCTGTAAGATGCCACCCACGTGCGTGCTGCCGGTTGCCTACATGCATGGGGGCGCTCAGCTCTTTCTCCCTGCCAGGCCTCACTCTACCATTTCAGGCCTGTGTCTCTCATGTCCTGCTTGGAATTCATCCCCAATGTCTAACAGGCATTTCAAAACTAAGGGTCTGAAGCAGAACTCGTGATCCACTCCCTATCCCACTTCCAAAAGAAGGATAACCAACTACTCCATCCCCATGCTCCCCACTTACATAAATGGCACCAACCAGTGTCCATCCAGCTGCTCAGGCCAAACATTAAAGGCTTGATTCTCTTCTTTTTCTTACTCCACTAATCCAAAGTAAGTCCTTTGCACTCTTCCAAGACACACTCTGACTGCTCTCTTCTCTCCGCCCTCTCTGTTCCCAGCCCAGCACAGCCACCATGATTCTGGCCTGGACTTCTGCCAAGAGCCACCTCATAGGCCCTGCTCCTTCTCTTGTCATCTTTAACGTGTTTCTCAAACACAGCTAGTGTTCTTTAAAAACAAATCACACCTTGCCACTCCCTCGCATGAGCCTCCCTCCTACCCCCTAAACACTTACTTCTCCATTGCACTTAAAGCAAAAACCGAGGTCCTTTCCTGGCCTAGAAAGTCCCACCTGGTCATGCCTTTCCTAGCTGGTAGACTCTTCTCCACCATACTCCTTCCTATACTCCTCCACACCAGCACCTTCTTTCGGTGCTAGAGACACTGCACACGTGGATTCCCCATCTTCTCATGGCCAGCACTTTTGATGTATCTGATTCTTAGCTTAAATGTCATCTCCTCAGAAAGGTGTTCCCTGATCCCCCAATTTAAAGTAGTGAGCCAGTCACTTTTTTCACTCCCTCTCTCTGACTATGAAATACTTACTGCTAGCTGGTATTACCTACAGACCATATCACGTCTTGAATAAAACATTTACATTCAAATCCTATCTATTGACATATTTCTATTAACTGTACCAGTGAGGTGGTAAACTATCCTTCTTTGAGATTACAGACTATAGAAGAAACATTTTTTTTTAAATAAAAGCATCTGTTGTTTTGTAATGGAGATGTCATCCACAACCCCTTAGCATTGTTTGTTACTCTACTCAGAAATACAATGATTTCAGAATCTGGGGGGGAAAAAATCCATGCAAAATATGGCTATGAATGAGTTATCCACAGAAACTAGTACGAGACTGGCAGTGACATCACCAATGTGAAGTCAGGCTTCTTACTTTAGAGATATTCCTGGCCTATTTCACGCATTCTCCCTGTAATCATTTATCAGCAAACATTTATTGAGCATCTATGCTAGGCTAAGTGCTGAGGAAAGCATAGTAAGTAAAACCAACCCCCAAGGGCTACTTTCCCAGCATCATTGTCCCTAACATCCCAACCGCGCCCCCTCCACCCTTTTGTTATAACATAGTACATGTGTTTTGTACTGGCTTCCGCCTATCAATAAACAATGTTGTGGCTTGACCAGCCCTTGTGGTTTTTATTATGATTTCAAGACGCCCTTCAGCAATGACCATCAGGAAACTGAAAAGATACAGGTTTATTATTATACTTACAAAACCTGGAAATTACACAGCACACCTGGGACCACACACAGTGTCACAGGTAGAGAGAGCATGGATGGGCCTCAGGTTCTGCTTTAATTGGAGTCAAGGGTCAGGGCCTAGGGTTTCCCAGGCTCACTTTTTTGATTAGTTTCATGTGTACGAAACAATGTAATAGACATTCATCATTTATATCCCTCACACAGTGACAACCCCCCCTCCATCCATCCACTATCCCTCTGACATCGCACACAGCCATGACATTTCCTCTGTCTCTATTCCTAATGCTGTACTCCGCTTCTTGTAAATATATATATAAACTTGTAGTTGACATTCATTATTGTTCAGCTTCAGCTTCAGGTGTACAGTGCAGTGATCAGGCATCTACATCATCCCTGAGGTGGTCTCCCTAATGAGACACGTGTCCATCCGATACCCTACAAAATCTTTACAACATTATTGATCACTCTTTATTGATGAATTCAAAACATAAGAGCAGGGAAGCAGCTGGTAACCACAAGATGGCCTCAGGGTTTTTCTTTTGAAAATTAATTTGGGGAAGGTATTCTATAATGTTGTAAAGATTTTGTTGGGTATCCGATGGACATGCGTCCTATTTGGGAGACCACCTCAGGGATACTGTGGATACCTGATCATGGCATTGTACATCAGAAGCTAAACATTAATGAATGCCAACTATAATTTTATATATATAATGTGATGGTTCAGTGTGGGGTCGGAGGGATGGTGGATGGGGGGAGGGGGGTTCGCAGTGTGGGGGATGTAGATGATGAACGTCTGGGTATTGCCTTGTTTTGTACACCTGAAACTAATAAATAAATTAATTATAAAAAAAAAAAAAAAAAATAAAAGCATGGGAAGAGAAAACAAACAGGTAGCCGGTGGTCAGTTATTGAAATCAACCAAGATCTTTAAAAATAAAGGTGACTCATGTGAGGGAGCAGCCTGGCTCTTTCTCTGTGTGGTTGGCCATGTGTTTATTAGAGATATCCATCTTTGAAGTGCATGCCTCTTTGAAATGGATGCTTTGGTAATCAAAGCTAAATCAGGCACCTGCATTACCAAAAGAAGAAAGGAAGGAAGAAAGAAAGAAGGAAAGAAAATGTCAGGGCTTACAGTACAACATGAATACATAAAATTTTCTAAGTCTGTTCCTCAATACATAGTTTGGCTGTTTGGGGGGCTGCTGCAATGACTAGGCAGTTGAAATGATTGTGATAATGATTTCCAATGACAACTTGAGTCAATAGATGGTCTTTGGGAGGCGCTATACCAACTTTACAGGAGGGAATCCACAGTACTCATAGGAAAATTAACCAAAGCCATACATGCCAATGGCAGTCTCTTGGAAAATTCACTAGGCAAATAAGCCTCGTGTTTGGAACTCCTGCACCTTTAGACATCTTGTTCTTGACTCAAATATGTTTGCCTTCTGGATGTCAGAGATAAGCCTCTCCAACTACAGCAACCCCTTCTCCGTAAACCCATTCTTCCTCACACGGCTTCCCCTCCAATGCCACTCCTTTCCCACCTTCAATGAAAACTCCCAAGTATTTGGAGTAATATTTGATTAAGGTACTTCACACAGGTGTGGATGACCGATAGCCTTCGCTTACCAGGTTATACTTTTCCTTTGAGAGAGAACCTTAATGAAATTCTAAGTAGGGACAAGCTATTAGGATAATTTATTTAATCTGTATTTTAGAGCAGAGTGTTAGGTGCTTTTCCGTTTCTTTATTCTTACTAACTGTGTTACCTTGAGCAAGAGACATACCCTCTCTGTGCTTCAGTTTCCTTACCTGTAAAAGAGGATCATAAAAATATCTGCCCCATTGGTTACTGTAAGGATTAAATTAATTAATGTATATAAAGTATTTGCAACAGAGCCAGGCATAGAGGAATGTTACATATGTATTAGCTGTTAACTGCCATCACCACCACCATTACCAATACCACCATGACCACCTTCATCACCACCACCACCACCATCACCACCACCACCTTCATCACCATCACCACCTTCATCACCACCACCACCTTCATCACCACCACCACCTTCATCACCATCACCACCTTCATCACCACCACCACTTTCATCACCATCACCACCTTCATCATCACCACCTTCATCACCACCACCACCACCATCACCACCACCACCTTCACCACCATCACCACCTTCATCACCACCACCACCATCATCACCACCACCACCATCATCACCATCACCACCTTCATCACCACCACCTTCATCACCACCCCCACCACCATCACCACCACCACCTTCACCACCATCACCACCTTCATCACCACCACCACCATCATCACCACCACCACCATCATCACCATCACCACCTTCATCACCACCACCACCTTCATCACCACCACCACCTTCATCACCACAGCCACCATCATCACCACCACCACCTTCACCACCATCACCACCTTCATCACCACCACTACCTTCATCACCACCACCACCATCATCACCATCACCACCTTCATCACCACCACCACCTTCATCACCACCACCACCATCATCACCATTACCACCTTCATCACCACCACCACTTTCATCACCACCACCATCATCACCACCACCACCTTCATCACCATCACCACCTTCATCACCATCACCACCTTCATCATCACCACCTTCATCACCACCACCACCATCATCACCATCACCACCTTCATCACCACCACCACCTTCATCACCACCACCACCATCATCACCATCACCACCTTCATCACCACCACCACCTTCATCACCATCACCACCTTCATCATCACCACCTTCATCACCACCACCACCATCATCACCACCACCACCACCTTCACCACCATCACCACCATCATCACCACCACCACCTTCATCACCACCACCACTTCCATCACCACCACTACCATTATCACCATCACCACCACTACCATTATCATCATCCCCATCACAATCATCATCATCATCCTCACCAATAGCCAGAACATTTTTCCTCCATCATCAGAAAGTTTTAGGGCAGCATATTGCCTCTTACCTCCTTACTTTCCTGTTTTCTCTCAGTAAATTCAATCCCAGATAAGTTTGTTGCTTATTAACATCACCAGAGGGCAGACTATGCAAGGTAAATGTGGTCAAAGTTGAATGTAAGAATTTTACTTGATTCTCGATTTTAGAACTGCCTGTGTATAAATTCCTCCAGACTGCTCCCCACACCATGCTTTATATATCTGCTAAGCAGTTCTATTTTTTTCTATTTCTTGCCACAGTGAGTTTGTCTTGTTCAGTGAAATACATATGGTTTTGAATATTTGAACCCAATGTTTTCCTCTTTGCTCTAAATTCTACAATGTTTTGCGAAACGTGGGAAAATGGAGCTTGGTATGTCAATTGCATTTTTTCCTGCCAAAAAGCTATTTTGATTTGGGGCTTCAGTCATGGGCAAAAGATGCCAGGAATCAGAAGGTTTATATTTCTGGGCCTGCATACATGTGGCACATGAGCCACCCTTCCCTCCTCTCTCACCCACGGAAGGCACTGTTGATAGACTATGACGTTCTTCTTTGCCAAGTCCAAAGGCAGTCAGTCAAAAGATGCCTTCTCAACAGAGCACTTCAGTCAACTTCGAGCAATCCATGGCACTTGAGATAAAAATATTTGGCATCCCTGAGATGTTCTCCTTCATGCTTCTTCCATCACGCCCCTTTTGAAGTCGAGTGTTTAGATCAGGGCCTTCTATTTTAAGAAGAATATTTGTCCAATGATGTTTAATCAGGACATTAATACTGGAGTGTTTTGGAAAGCTATTTTATTTTTATTTTTCTATGTTATAAACTTCTCCAGTTTTTTGTGGAGATATATATATATATATATATATATATATATATATCCACAATATATATATCTATATATCTATATCTATATCTATATCTATATCTATATCTATATCTATATCTATATCTATATCTATATATCTCTTTTGTGTGTGTGCATTCTCATATAATTTACTATTTTAACTCTTTTTAAGTGTACAGTTCAGTAGCATTAAGTACATTCACACTGTTGTGTAACCATCATCACCATTCATCTCCAGAACTTTTTTTTATCATCTCAAACTGAAGCTTTGTTAACCATTAAACATTAACTGCTCATTCTACTCCCCCACCTCTGGCAACCACTGTCTTACTTTTTATTTCTGTGAATTTGATTACTATTAGATACCTCATATAAGTGGAATCATATAAGATTTGTCATCTTGCAAATAGCTTATTTCCCTTAGCATAATTTCTTTAAGGCTCATCCATGTTGTAGCACGTATCAGAATTTCATTTCTTTTTAAGGCCGAATAATATTTCATTGTATAGATATATATTTTTGAATGATGTCTTGTTGGTCATTCAAGTAGGTAAAAGACTTGTTGATAGTATCTAATTGCAGACCTGAACTCCACTTTATATGTATGGGGGCACAGAACAATAACTTTTCTGGCACCTTTTAAGTCCTTCTAGCTGGGCTAATAGTCAAATTAGCATGAGACAGATGAACAGAAGAAAATATCCAAAATTTATTGCAGGTATACATTCAGGGGTGCCATCATATGGGACTCAAAGATGAATTGGGCAGTTGAGGTTTATGTGCCATTTTGGACAAAGGAGAAGGGGGGCAGGGGCCTGGGACTTCAAAGGGAAAGCAGGTAATTTATAGGTACATGAGAAAGAACAAATATGTGGTAAACAAATTCTTGCTGGGCAACCCAGAAACAATGGGACACAGAGGGGAATCTTGCAAACAGATTTTTATTTTGAAAATGCTAGAAGTGATTTTGTTAATTTAGACATAGATTCCCAAAATGTCATTGATGTTATGAAAAGATCCGAATACATGCCCTCAATGCGGTTTCCCTTCCCCAGTGGGCTCACGATTTACAGTGTTTGAATCGAGTCATACTTTCTTCATTGGGGGCCAGCAGTCAGTCAACCCACATTTAGTGGACACCCACAAGGTGTGGCACATTTTACTGGGTGTGGGGGTGAATTCAAAAGAAGCTGAATGCATGCCCTCAAGGAGCTTTTAATTCCTGGGCGACACAGAACACTCACACTGGACACAAATACACCAATAATGAGGAAACATTTCATGAGGGGTTTAGAAACAAGCAGTCTAACTTATTTTGTGGAGAGTGACATATTTTGTAATTAAGTGACACAAAATAATGGGTTAAGCCAGGACTTTTCCATTAGCCTCTGGACTCCCTGCCAAGTACTTTTCCCATCCGAGCACCCCACCACTGACCCCAATGAGCTCTACCAACTGCTGTGCAAAATTGTGCACTAAATGCCAGGGGAGTTGGAGCAAAGAAACCAAAATCAGATCTTGGTATCAGGAAGAACATTTCGAATGCATTTTGGAAGAGAGAAGTGACATGGATGGAGAGGAATGAAGAGCAGGGAGAGCAGTTTTATGGTCTGCTCATCCTCATGGTCTGAGTTCGCTGTGTCAGGTGGTCCAGAAAGCAAGGAGCTCCCTTCAGGCCAAGGGAGGGAGATTGGCAAGGCCTGGAGATTCTCCCGTGGGAGAGGGTGAGATCTGTGTGGCCCTTGTGAGGCCCTTGTGAGGGGGCTGCATGAGTTGCCAAATCCTGGGACCAGGGCAGGGAGGCCAATGTGAGCCTGGCAGAAGCTGGGGTTGGCAGAGCCCCCTTCGAATTCCATGGCTTGTTTCATTGTTTCGTTATTTCTTGGTACGGTTAGAAGAGATTTAAAGTTTTCTCTTGGGGACATTGAAAAGTCCATAGATATAATTCCATAAAATCCAGGGCAGCTGCGTGGATTAGTTCTTAAAGGCATGTGTATGTAGGAGTGTGAGTGAGTGTGTGTGTACGTGAGGGAGTGTGTGTGAATGGGAGAGAGTGTGTGGAGAGTGAATGTATTATATACAGTATGTGAGCACGTGAATGTGTGAGAGAGTGTGTGTTCGTGTATGTGAGTGTGTGTGACAGTTTACATGAGTGTGTGCATGTTACAGAGTGTGGGTGGGTGGAAATATGTGTGTGACCACATGAGTGTGTGAGTGTGTCAGTGTGTGTATGTGAGAGTGAGTGTATGTGTCCGCACATTAGCCCTAGATATCACTGTATCTGTTTCCTATTGTAGTTGTACCAAAAATTACCACACATGTAGTGGCTTGAAACGACACAAATGTGTTACATTTCTGAAGGTCAGAGGTCCCAAATGGGTCTCACTGGGCTAAAATCAAGGCGTCGGCAGGGCTATGCTCCCTCTAGAGACTGTAGGGGAGAATCTGTTCCCTGGCCTTTTCAGCTGTTAGGGGCCACCTGTATTCCTTGGCTTGCGACCCCTTCCTCCACCTCCAAAGCCAGCGATGGCAGGCAGAGTCCTTCTCACACTGAATACTCTGACCTCTTCTTCTGCTGCCCTCTTGTACTTGTAAGGATCGTGGTGATTACCTTGGTCCATCTGGATAATCCAGAAGAATCTCTTTATCTGACAAGTTAGCAACCCTAATTCTATCCGCAACCTCATTCCTCTTTGCCACATATGTATTCACAGATTCCGGGTGTTAGGAGGAAGACACATTCTGCCCACTGCAGTCACCATCCTAAGCACTAGAAGAGCTTTTACAAAGCAGAAATGCCTCTTTCTCTTTCTCCAAAAGTCCACGTGCTTTGGAGGGGCCATAGGCTGGAGAAGCAGGTGTACTTTGCCAAAGCATTCTGGGTGATTCTGATTCAGCTCCAGTCCCCCTGAGGAGGTGTTATCCTGAAGTGGTATTTGTTTTTCCCCAAAATAGTAATGATGGAAAGGACTTTTGTAATGACCTGTCTAACCCCTTTGTTTTTATGCACAAGGGGATGGAGAGCCAGGCTGGTGAGATTATATATCCAAGGTCCCCCAGCTGGTGGGGGCAGAGCTAGAGCTCTAAGAAGATCTTCAGAACTCTAACCACTTCCCTTCCTACCATTATGCTCATCAATTTCCTAAGATTATCCTCCTGCCATTTTTAAACAAAAAGTGATGTGGTTTTTGACCTTCAGAAGATGTGTAATTCTCTTGACTAACAAAGCACATCTGTCTGTGTGTTCATGTGTCTTAAAAGCAATTACAATAATTGGAGAAGATGCTTACATGGTTTTGCTGCATTTGCTGCCTGAGGTACGTAATGAGATGAGGAGGTGAAAGTCGACATCAATGTGCCCGGCATTCAATCCGAGTGCCGTGGTATCAAGAAGATGCAGAAAAATTGGCAGAGGTTCAGAAAAGATCAGCTAAAATGATGAAAAGAGGCAAGATTGGAGCAGCTAAGCAGGGAGAGCTTCACTAAACAGTCATTCAGCTGGAAGAAAGCAGACTTCAGGACTTCTATGAATATTTTCAAGCTACGACAAAGAGGGGACATAATTACTTCAGCATTTTGGTAGGTCTAAGAAAATGCACTCTGTGTAGATACAAAGAAAGAAAACTACTTTGTGCCAACACCAAGGGCAGCACCTCATTTTACCTTCACCTGAGGTCGAGCTCACCTTGTAGGCATATTTTCAATTTTATTTTTTCCACTTTGGCTGATGGCGAGGGTGACCAGTTGTTCTGGTTTTCCTGGGACTGAGGATTTTCCTGGAACACAGGACTGTCAGTGCTAAAGCCAGGACAGTCCCAGGCAAACCAGGACAGTTGGCCTCCCTGCTGACTGCACTGATTTTCTCATCGTATGTGAGGGTCAAAATCTATGTTTAATTTGTCTGTCCATCTGGGGACACTGGGATACCAGAAGGTTACCAGAAGTCCTGTTTGCATGAGGATTCAATTCTGCTCAAATCAGGGAGGCAAAGCCTGTCCACCTTGGCTGTGATCGAGTGGCATTCTGGGTATTTCAGGAACGTAGTGAACATGGCTTGAGGTGTCCTGGGTTGGCCGGGTGATCTTGTTCAGGTGCAGTGACCAATGTAGTTGATGTAGTACTAGATTGTGTCCCTTCATCACCTCTAGCCGAGTTAGAAAGAGTGAGGTTACCTTTCAGGGCCCTGGAAATGGATAACCACTGAGGGAGGAAAGCATCAGTGTTGAGGGTCTTGCAGTAGCAATGGGAGGAGTGTTTGGATGCTGGCACTTGTGGTAGGAGGATGGCTGGTTACTTTGCAGGAGCAAAATCTGCAGGCATAAAGCCGGGCCATCTGATACTAGGGGGGAAAAAAGGAGAAGAGTGAAAACAAAGAGAGCAAAAACATCAGATGAGAAAGAATATGCGACTCCTCCAGAAAGGGAAGACATTTGACGAAAGTTAGAAGCACAGTAATGAAACTTTGAGTCTTTGTTCAAGCCAAATACAATCTCTATTTTTACCCAAGTTGTCAGAGTCTACATGTCTGGTTCTTCCAGAATAGACAGGCCAAGGCCCTGGTGCCCTGGAGTTAGATGAGCCCCTGGAAGGATTAGGCAAAAGTTCATATCAGAGGCAGGAATCAGGATTGAGACTGGTTGCTGAGATGTGAAAACAGAAAGAAGGGAGAGAAGTTTAGTTGAAGGCAGCCTCCTGATGGATATTAGAACCAAGGCGTGGGTCAGGCTGTGGAGTGGGTATCTGTCAATCGTGCACACACTGAATTAGAATTCTTAGTTGTTCACAAGATAAAATGACTGGCTGATTTAAGCAGAAAAAGAATTTGCTACAAATCTAATAGGTTTTTCATGGAAGCTTCTGGAGAGCTGAAGAACTAGGCTTGGAGCTAGAAAGGAAGGGGGAAAAATGCCTAAGACTACACCACAGTTACAGCCTGGTCAGGAGGCCGGTGGTCCCATGTGTGACCCAAGGACTCAATGCCTCTAATCCCCACCCCTCTGCCATTTCTGCTGCTTCTGCTGCCTCCACCTCAGTCTTCCTGCCACCATCACACACACACATCCAGAGTTCTCTGCATCTGGCTTCATAGCAGTATTTACTCCTCAGCTGAAGTCCAGGTGGATGTGTCTGATGTAAGGAATCTGGGATCAAGAGGAGTGGAGAAGAAAATGCCTGCTATTTCAGCATCTATCAGGTGTAGCTGCCTGTGCATTCCTCGGAGACTCAGAGTGTGGGGGACCGAGAGGCTGGCAGTCAGCATGAATGGCAGCTGTCCTTTCCAGTGCACCCCTTTGGCGGCCAATAGCAGCATATACTTTTATTCCTATACCTATGCTTCCCATGTAACATAAGACAACCACCATTCACGCCACTGAAAATATACTCTCCCCTCCGTGTATGGGTGACTCAAAGTCCCTTTGATTCTGGATCCAGCTAGGAGTTCAGGACCTCCAGTTCTCAATCATTTCTCATCTATTCCATGATGGTTCCATCTTGATATTTCATCACCTCTGGGAAAATTTGTAAAGGTAACCACCACCACCCTAAATAAAATAGGGGGAGAAAGGGAAAAGAAAAATTAGTTAAAGTACCAACATATGTATTTTAGTGAGGAGAAAAATGATAGTGCTCATTTCTGTATTTGGTCAAGAGGATAACTTGGGTAGATCTATCTTCTCTCCTCCGCCACCATACTTCTTTTAAACTCAGCCAGCACCTAACTTGGTCAAGTTCTTCACCTGAGGAGATGATACAAACCTCATTCTCAAAAGTTCTGAGACGTTGGTGGACGTGCCTTAGAGGGCCGCTGCAGTCCTCGATTGGTCTTTACCATTGGACACATCCTGAGGGTCCATGGTTCCGTCTACCTCCAGGGTGCCCTCAGTTTGTAGCAGCAGTGCTAGTATTTCCCCTTGACAGTCAGGAGCAGTCAAACCCAACCAGCATTGCATCTCATCTTCTTTTTGTTTTCCTTCTCTGTTTGCAAAGCTATTTCTAGGTGCAAATGCATAATGAATTGCACATGCAGCAACCCATGAACTTATTTCTTTTCTGTAATGTGTGTTCCTTGGACAGAGCAACATATATGGTGATGCTGACCGAAGGATGGCAGATGCAGAAAGCAAGTCCAAATACAGAATAAGTGTCTATATCTGTGAGAGCAAATGATACTTCATGATAGAAAAGATTGAATACAATCTGTCACCATAGGCTAGTGCATCAAGGGAAGACAATATTAGGGGATAAAGGATGATTCGTGCTACTTGCAAATCGGATCACATGACTCAGACTAGCCAGATTAGCTCTGGTGAATGGAAGTTGATGTCTTTGAGTCCATCAATCGGTTCCATTCCCACCTCCATAGCCTCTTTGCTCATGAGCCTGTTGAACAATCACTGACTTGGTCACTGGTGAGGAGGCTGACTGATAGCTACAGGGGTGGGCATAGTTTCCACTGTTTTATTCAGCATCTTTCTCACTGAAGACTGATGGTCTTTTGGTGAGTATGCACTTGGGGCACTTTCCTAGAAGCCCATCCACATACCTTCCCAAACCTCCTTGTTACTAATTCTTCAATCTTGTTTCTTCCAAATTCATGACCAGCCATCTAAACATGAGCTTCAGCCCACAGCCCAAGAATCTTACAGTGTGTTACCTTAAGTCATCTTGCAAGAACATATAGGGGGTCTGACAATTAACCTCACGAACTTATTGCACCAATGTTGCTAACATTTTTTGATATCAGACAGATTATTCATCATGAATTTGTACCAACTGGACAATCAGTTACCAAGTTTACTATTTGGAAGTGCTGAAAAGGCTGCGTGAAAAATTAGACGACCTGAACTTTTCGCCAACAATTCATGGCTCTTGCATCACGACAATGCACCAGCTCACACGGCACTGTCTGTGAGGGAGTTTTTAGCCAGTAAACAAATAACTGTATTGGGACACCCTCCCTACTCACCTGATCTGGCCCCCAGTGACTTCTTTCTTTACCCGAAGATAAAGGAAATATTAAAAGGAAGACATTCTGAGGACACTCAGGACATCAAGGGTAATACGAAGGGAGCTCTGATGGCCATTCCAGAAAAAGAGTTCAAAAATTGCTTTGAAGGGTGGACTAGGCACTGGCATCGGTGCATAGTTTCCCAAGGGCAGTACTTCAAAGGTGACCATAGTGATATTCAGCAATGAGGTATGTAGCACTTTTGGTAGGATGAGTTCACAAACTTAATTGCAGACCTCGTATTTCACGAGGTCAAGGATATCATCCGTTTTATTCACCAATGACTTCACATTAATAAATGAATGCCTAAGGTTACTTTTTAAAATCCTAAACTAACATTGTAATCATTTTTTTATTATTAATACAATTTTTTCATGCCATCAGCTTGAATGGCTAGGTAATGTAATATTATGTTTCTAGTGAGCTGGGGTCTGAGAGAAAGCCTGTTGGGCTCTGAGGTGGCTCATGTCACTGCTTGCCTCTTCTGCAGCCTTTCCAAATCTATCTGAAAGTACAGTATTCTCTACTTGACTCTTGCTGAAAGTCTTGATTGTTCCAGAAACCAATGTGGTCTGAAGAAGCAAAGTTGAATTATGTACATGCAATAGATCAGGGCCCTGAACACTAATTTTTCTGTGGTAGGAGCAGAAATTAAACCAATACATTTTTCATTTGTTTGCTTTTTTGTTTTTGACACTCACTAGGTCCTGGTGACAAGCAACACAGAGATATAAATACAATAACAACATGTTAAACTCTAAATGGTTCACATGTGTTATCTAATTGAATTTTCACAATAATTCTATGAAGTGTTATTGCCCAAGTAGAGAGAAGGTGAAGAACTTGCCCGAGGTTTCACAGTGCTGGTGTAACACCAGGATCTGCACAAAGCAGTCTCTGACATCATTCTAGATGTGGTGTGAAACGATTTTATTCAAATGCGTTCTTGGCAAATAAGGACATGAATAAAGAACATCGAAAAGTGGGTTGAATATTTTGCTCTTAAAATGGTGATGAGATATCTACCCTCTGATGGGAACTGCAGCAGTTCCTAGCTATTTAGAACAAGTTGAAAGACTTGAAATGATGTCTTTGGGAGACGAGCATCTTGGCAAACCAGAAATGGGAGTTCTGCCTGATTCCTTCCTCCGACTCTTTCTCAGTCCTGAGTTGACCTAGACTCCTTATCTAATCAGGAGAGAGGAAGGTCTCATAACAAGCCTTCACCTAATTGACTCCTCCACTTAGTGGACGCTCTTCATCTCTTCCAAAACACACTAACGATGCCCACAGCAAGTTGAATCCTTTTAGCCAGTTGACCACTCTTTCACCCACCTGCTAATTTAGCTGCTGTGCTTACCGAGTCAGTTGTGTTAGCTCCCAAATATTTTTATACTAGTTGTACTATTACTGTAAGTAATTAATTTAATTTGATATTACGTGAACCATTGCTTAGAAACAAATTGAACAACTACAATATGCCAGGCTCTGTTCTTTATGCGCAAAATAAACTCAAATAAAAACTTCTCCCATTTCGGGTTTGCCAAGATGCTCTTCTCCCAAAGACATCAAGTCTTTCAACTCATTTTAAACAGCTAGGAGCTGCTGCAGTTCCCAAACAATGAGAGCACACACCTCATCGCCATTTTCAGAGCAAAATATTCACCCACTTCTTGATGTTCTTTATTCATGTCCTTCTTTGCCAAGAATGCATTAGAATAAAAACAAAGAAACAAAGATCTCTTTTGTCCTGTAACTTATATTCTATGCAAAAAGCTATAATTTACCTCATAGATTTGTGTCTATGAGAACTAAGCTGAATGCGTCCGGGAGACTCAACAAATGTGAGTTGCTGAAAACTTTTGCTTAATTTGGTGTGGTTGAGACAACTGTAAAAAGATATTTTTAAATCTTGCAAGAATCTGGAAGGATTCCACACTCAGAACACTTCAAAAGTATCTTTGGATGCTTGTTCTGTTTCAAAGAAGCCAAAACGAGAAATGTGTGGATATGATTTATACAAGAAAAACAACAAAAAACATCCAATCAGCAAACCCATACGCAAGGAAAGCTTTGCAAGTTCATCAAAAGATAGGAGAGAGCATGGACATTTACACGTTTTCAGTTAAAATGAAGTGTTTAAAATAAGTATGTATCTTTTTCTTTTTCCTTTTTTGAACTGGGTTTTCACTGTAAATGGCTTTTTTTTTTTTTTGATTGGCAACCAACAGCTAGTGGCACCTGAGTTGGATGAAAGGGTTTATACTCTATTTTTCAAGGACCAGTGGAGTCAGAATCACCAAGGGAGCTGCAGTCCTGAATCAGAAGTTCTGGGGGTGGATAGGCCTCGGGAATCTGTAGTTAAACAAACCCCTGGGGACCGACTCAGAAGGGTTGACTGATGAGAGTTCTTCTAGCAATCAGGAAAAACCCTATGTTTTTCTTTTCTTTTCTTTTTTCTTTTTAAAGATTTTATTGGGGAAGGCGAACAGGAGGACTTTATTGGGGAACAGTGTGTACTCCCAGGGCTTCTTTTTTTTCCAAGTCAAGTTGTCCTTTCAATCTTAGTTCAGCTTCAAGTTGTTGTCCCTTCAGTCTTAGTTGTGGAGGGTGGAGCCCAGCTCCAGGTCCAGTCCTGGTTGCTAGTTGCAGGGGGCGCTGCCCACCATCCCTTGTGTGATTGGAGGAATCAAATTGGCCACCTTGTGGTTGAGAGCCTATTGGCCCATGTGGGAATCGAACCAGCAGCTTTCAGAGTCAGGAGCACGGAGCTCCAACCACCTGAGCCACTATGTTTTTCTTGATCTGGGTCTTCACCCTTAGGGATCAGGGCTCAAGATACTATTTAATGGAAAGACTCCATCCTACCTTTAGAGGTGAAAACTTTTAGGGGTTTTATTTTGAATTGTGTCTTAGCAGAGACCTGGTGTTCAAAGAAATAAAGTCAACGCTCAGTTCTTGGTGCCCAAATTAGATATATCTTGGAGACTGAGAATTAGGTATACCTTGTCTTGAGTTTGTAGTGTTGAGACATCTCACTAGACAGCATACAGTATAATTAGTGTCAAAATCACATGCTATTGATCCTGTAGGTGGGTGAGAGTCTCAACTGTCCTGGTTTGTCCAGGACTAAAGGGTTTCCTGGATGTGGGACTTTCAGGGTTAAAATAGAGACAGTCCCGGGCAATCTGGTACAGTTAGTCACCGCACAGAAGGATCTATTTGCAAGGAAGCGTAGCTGGGGAAGACTTTGTAGAGGAGACAACTGAGTAGGCATTCGAGTCCAGAAGAATGTACAGCAGCCAAAAGCTGGGAGGGGAGAGGAAGAATTCTAATTCCAATGCGTGAGCGGCCTCAGAGATCCCCAGCACTACTAGTTTAAATCCAGGTATTTTAAACCCAGTGTATTTCTAGCGATTACTTGGCATGTTGCTACAAATGTGACAGAGCTAAGTGGTTCTGCAAGCTCAGAGGTAACAATTCCTAGATGCACTCACCATGGAGTGCAGGTAATTAGCTCATGTTTGCAGAAGCCTAGGAATGTATGCAGCCCACCTCGAAACCCAGATATTATTAGCCTTAAAAAAAAAAATCAGGGCATGTGAATATACTGTAAGAAGGTAGCCTTCTGCAAGCCAGGAAGAGGGCTTCACCAAGAAATAAATTTGCTGGGACCTTGATCTTATACTTCTTAGCCTCCAGAACTGTTAAAAAATAAATTTCTGTTGCTTAAGCAAAAAAAAAAAAAAAAAAAAAAAAAAAACCCACAAGCAACAAATCACATTTTTGCAGTTCCATCAGCCCTGCGTCTCCCCGATTCCTTTGAAATAGCTGGATTCCTCTCACTGGAACAAGAGAGGCCATAGGGCCTGATGTATGTGTGAACAGGATTACACACCAGCCCCAGGCCCTGTTAGTGGTCTGCTGGGGGCCGGTTCTGAGGTCTGCCATTATCTTTCTGTTACAGGGCTGTTGCATTCCTCCTTCCGGCCTCTTCTCTGCTTGGCCTGTTCACAGATATCTTTATACACCATACATGTAATGTCATAAGACCATCAGATGCTGTATCAATAGATATTACATATCTTTGAATGAAACATATGCTAATGTGACGATACAGAAAACATTGAACAACAGTCTACCCTCAACTCAGGGCGATTCCTATTGCTCCTGGGGCCCAGCTGCAGCGGGACGGCTTTCAGCACAGGCGGCTCATTCTCCCTCCAGAGTTGCTGCTGCAGGGGTGTGGGGTGAGTTGGGGCCCTACTTCTGAGTGGCTTCCTATTCACAGGCAGCTTACAGCTTAGCCAGGTAAAATAACTCTGGTGATGGCTGAACTCTCAAAAGCTTTTATGTATGTATGTGTGTGAGTGTGTATGTTGTGTGTGTAAGTGTACATATTACATGTGTATGTGTGCATATGTACATGGGGTGAGTGGGTATTTGAATGGGTGCTTATGTATGCCTCTAAGTGTGTATATGTGTGTAACTATATGTGCATGAGTTTGTATGTTGTGGGTATATGTGTGGGTGTAATTGTGCATGTTGTATGCATGTATGTATGGTCATGTATGTGTGCACATGCATGTGTGCATGCATGCACATAGCTTTCTTGAGGGGTCCCCCAGAGTTGCTGGTTATGCTCCAGTCCTCAGCTGGTGAACAAGTCTCGCCAGGCCCTGAATATGGGTGCAGAGATATTCCCCTGCTCCTTGTTCTGGGCAGAGGGTGGGTGACAGTGCAGGGTTGGGGTAGTAAGGGGAGAAGGGGGTTCAGCAGGAGCAGAGCCTAGGCTGGGCAGAGGCCTGTTTCCACACCGGGACTTGCGTCATCAGAGAGCGATCACAGGGAGAGGCGTCACAGGCGGGTTCACCACTTACAATAACCAGCCTGAGACATCCTGCCAATCTGTGATGCTGCTGGAAGCTCTTCACTTGGCTATTGTTGCTAAGCAATAGAATATGAATTCTGCCTTTGTGGCCTCATCCTTGGCTAGGGTTTCATGAGTAAGAAAACACAGATGTTGACAAGCCAGTCCTGGGTGGGGCCACACTCAGGTGAGAGGACCTGCTCACTTCCAGAGCTTCTTTGGCTAATTCTGCCCCTGGCCAGCCCACCACACAGAACAGATGGAGTGAGGATTCAGCAAAACTGATTTTCTTCAGACCTTTTACAGAGCCCAGAAGTCATGGTTACTCTTGCAGGATTGCTGTTAATGAATCTGAAAAATCAACATGGCAGCAGAATCCACACTAGCTGTTTACTACTTGACAGTGAGTGGAGGAAAGGATGGAGTCTTACTAACCAGAGTAAAGGTTTAAAAACTCATGGAAATGGGCTGGGAATCTGGAGGTTAAGACGGTGGGGATCACTCACTGTCTTGAGCCCCAGAATTTGAATACGGAAGACTCCTTGGGATTACAGCTTCTTGGGGTTTCTCTCCTGACAGGCTTAGACAAGAGCTCCTTCGTCTGTGGGTGGTTTTCTTTTTTTTCTTCAGTAGTGGCACCCACATAAGTTATTGCTCAACTGTCCAGTCATCCAGCATGGCCTTAAGGAAAGGACGCGATTGGGTTAGGAGCTGTTCAAAGATGGCATCATTCTCCTCCCTCATGTTAGGTCTTTTAAGCAGTTACATCAAATACCAGGATGGTTCACGACCCATGAACATTTAAAGCCACTTCTTCAGATAAGGAGGTACTTGCCACCTCCTGACAGGACTTCAGACAACTTGGCCTCTGGCCACTGGTTTTCTTTTTCTGTAGAGATAATAGGTTCTCTTTGAGACCCCTTAGTGCTGATAACCATCTGACTACTCTTCCTTTCTTCTCTCTGCCCTTCATGTCTTTCTTTAAGGAGTGTTCACCTATGAATGACCCTTTAAAAAAAGAATCATGTTTTACTCTCATTGCAGTCACCAAAGTCCACTTGTGGGGACAAAGCCCCAAAAAACAGTTTCCAGGCTCTCGGCCTCACATAGAAAGGTGCTGGCTCGGGTAGTAAATGGCCATCAACTGTGATCAGATGGCCGTCAGCTGTAACCCGTAAGCCATTGACCACTAATATAACGGCTGTGGCTACGCTAGCAGAGAGGAATGGGGGCTTGAAAGAGCGGATTGCAGAGAGGCGGATGCCGCCAGCGAGAATATATTGGTTTGACTCCCCTATCTATGGCTCTGTGGGTGTTCCTTTTTGGCCCTCCGTGTCCTGCGTTCTTAATGTGGGGAGCGGTAGCTGACACCCCACCGGACGCCCCTCATGACAAATGGCCCAGCGAGCAGGGTCCCCCGAACGACACCACTCCATATTTTTCCAACACTCATTTTAACAGTAGGAACTTCCCATTTTGGTCTTTCTTATAAATATTACTTACTCTATAGATTAGAACTGCCCAACAGAGCTCTCCGCAATGGTGGAAATATTCTATATCTGCACCATCCAGTACAGTAGCCATGATGTGTGGTGCTTGAGCAATTAAAATGTGATTAGTGTGACTGACGAACCACATTTTAAATATTTGTTAATTTTAATGAATTAAACTTTAACGAGCTGCATGTGGCTAGTCGCTACAGTATTGAACAGTGACTTTATAGAGCATGCCTGTATCTTCCAAACTTTCCTCCACTGCACCCTCCAAATCCCAATTCAATTGTTGTTTTTTCCTCTTAGGTGATCCAGGCACACTTTGTCACCCCTCCTAGGCTCCTTGACACCAGGGGAAGTAAGTAAACACTTAGCTCATTGCCTTCCAATTTCTGCAGTTCTCAGACTCTGTCACGCAGCTAGTGGGAGGGTGGGGTTGGGAAAGGCTTACTGAAATGTCAGTAATATGGGTGAGAAAATTTCAGTTCTTTGCCAAGCATTTTCTTTGTTGATACAACAGGTTTATCTGCTTATGTGTACAAGAGAGCTACAGCCAACCCTGAAATGAGATGCCGGAGCCCCAAGTGGGTGATATTTCTATTTCAATTTAATGTATGTTTAAACTAATATAAGTTATTAGAGTTATGTGTGCTTGAATGTACCATGTTATAAACGTTTTAGGAGGAAACCTGTGGAAATTGCAATTGCAATTACATAACTAGAGAAGAATTTGAAGCGTCCTGAGTTTGCATGAGGGGAAGCAGCTCAGGCTTTAAGCTTCCAAATGAAGGACCATCTCTCCAGGACAAAATAACCAGACTGTAATCAGGTGATATTGGCAAAGACCTGGGGGAAGGGAGATGATTGAGAAGGACAAATTTACACAAAGAGCCTGCAGGGAAGAGAAAAGGATAAGGAATTTCCAGGGTAGAAAAAATAAAATTCATACTTTTTCCAAAAGTCAAAGACAATTAAGTCTCCAAAGGAGAAAATGGCTAGAAAGAGGATACAGTGTAGACAATGCTATGTATCTGGAAGAGGTCTAAGGACCCAAGAGCGCTCACCAGTCTCAGGTTAACAGGCAGATGGGGCTGCCCAACACTGGATGTCAGACAGAGACCATGTAAAGGAACAATTTACAAAGGAACATTGTTCCATGTAAAGGAACTATTCCCAGGTGTGGGGAACAGACCTTGATTAAAATAGTAGAAAGTAGCACCTTCATTTATTCAGCCATCCAGCTCTTTTAGTTAGCTCAGGCTGCTATAACAAAATACCATAGACTAGGTGGCTTAAATAACAGACATTTATTTTTCTCACAGCTCTGGAGGCTGGATGCTGGCCAATTTGTTTGCTGGAGCTGTAATCAGATGGCCATCCACTAGGGCTGGTAGCCATCAGCTGTTACCGGTTAGCCATTAGCCACAAATATAATTGCCATGGCTATGCTAGGGGGAGGGTTTGTTGGTTGGCAGAGAAGCAGACGGTAGACTGGGCTAGCAAGTAGGGTTAGCAAGTGTGGATGGCAGATTGCAGATCATGTGGATCCTACTTCCTGTGTCTCAGCTGACCGCCAGTGAGACTGGGGTGCAGGAAGACCCCCTTCCTGCAGTTGGGGTACTGGTGGATGTTTGCTTTTGTGTCTTGACCGGCCGCTATCGAGAATATAGAGGTATGACTCCCCCGTCATTGTTCCTTTTTGGCTTCACCATGTCCTGTGTTCCTGTGCGGGGAGCGGGAGCTGAGACCCTGCGTTACAGACACTAATCCCATCAGACCAGAGCCCCACCCTCATGATCTTGTCTCACCCTAATTACCTCCCAAAGGCTCCATTTTCAAATGCCATCACATTTGGGGTTAGGGCTTCAATGTAAGAATTTGGAGGGGACACAAATATTCAGTCCATAACACAGCCATTCAATAAATATTTATTGAGCACCTAGTAAGTACTACAGTTGTATTGACGGATAAATACTGTCTCTGCCTTAAGGAACTCAGTGAGAACAATCACAACCAAAAGAGGCAAGTGCTCTAATAGAGAAAGTGCTGGGAGTGCACAGAGGATGGGGGACTAAGTCTGCCTTGGGGTGTATGGAAGACTTCATGGGAAGGTGGCATTTGAGTGAGTCTTGAAGGACAAGGGAGGCCTGGAGGGGGTGATTCCCAGGCAGAGGTGACAGTGTGCTCCAAATCAGGGAATGGTGAAGGCACAGTGTGATCAGAGATCCATGTTGATGTGTTGGGTTATGGGATTGCAGATGGTGGCATGGGGCAGGATAGATAAGCAAGAGATGACATTGGAGAGGCAGGTTGCACTTGGGAGAACCAGATACGGCATAAGAAGGATGTTGAACCCTAATACCACAGGAAATGGGGAGCGTGAGACCTATAGAAACGTTTTAAACAGCAGAATGTGCATAATTTTGTGTAGGAAGCTAATGGGCATTGTATTAGTTTGCTAGGGCTGCCATAACAAAGTGCCACAGACTAGGTGGCTAGAGCAATAGAAATGTATTTTCTCACAGTACTTGAGGCTAAAAGTTCGAGATCAAGGTGTTAGCAGGTTTGATTTCTTCTGAGGCCTCTCTACTTGGCTTGTGGGTAGCTGTATTTTCCCATTGCCTTCGCTTGGTGTTCCCTCTATGTGTATCTATGTCTTTGTCCAAATTTCCACTTTTTAAAAGGATATCAGTCATAGTGGATTAGGACCCCCCTAAATCTTCATTTTAGCTTATGGCCTCTTTAAAATACCCTATGTTCAAATATGGCTACATTCTGAAGTACTGGAGGTTAGGCCTTCAATGGATGAGTTTTGTAGGGAGGGGGTACACAATTTAGCCCATAGCATGCAGCTATGCTGAAGGTAGACTGGATAAGACAGACCACTTATAAAGCTCTTTCATACACGTCCACTTGTTGGGTGATGGTGAAGATGTGAGTGGGGGCTGTGGTAGAGACAGAGAGCAAGTGTTAGACATGGAAGGTATTATTTGGGAGTTAGATTCAATAACAATAATGGGGGAAAGAGGAGGGACATAACTCTGGGCCATTTCTAGAGTGGACCTTTTGAGAGGAGGCTGACGGCTGAAACTAAGGCAAAGAATTTAGTAGAAGGGACAAGTTTGGAGTCCTTATCTCAGAATTCTTACCTAGTGTCAATAAATATTTGACAAGCATGTGAGTATAAAACCCCGGGAGTGGAGGATGGAACAGAGACTCTCATTGCAAAGTGATATGATCTAGTCCTCAGTGTACCACCCAGGATCTGGTGCTTAGCTAGAAGTTGGACACTTTGGGGAATAATTTTTTAATCCAGAACTTCACCCTGCTTCACTCTGTTTCTCTAGGATGTTGAGCAACTGCCTTGACCAGGTCTAAACAAATGAGCCAATATGTTTCCTAATATCCCAAAGAAGTGGTTGGTGACAGAGCTGGGAACAGGGTTATCTAGAAAAATCATTGGAGAGACCTAGATGCAGGGAGAGCGATCCTTTGTTTCCTCTTGAACCTCATTATTCCCATTTTGTGCACTCTCAACATTGTAAGGCCAGTCTGTACCACATTACTTACATTCTGTACTTGTTTTTGACCCAATGCCAGAGGAAACTGGACCCGGAAGATCTTTGATTTCATTGACAAATAGCTCCCAAGCCTGAATAACTTCTAAAGCAAAACCTCTAAAGCCTCCTTTTTGAGAACTGAGCTCTCCTGCCTTTTCCTCTTCCATGCTGCTTCCTGAAGCTGGGCCATCACCACTTCTGTTTTCCTCTGAAATACTTACTAGCACCTTGAGCATGGCACCACTAAGAACCAGGTAAGAGGGGAGAAGGCAATGAAGATGAATGTGTCAGAGTTCCTGCTTCCAGAAGCATGAAGACTCCTGAGAGGATAAGGCAAGTACAGGATATTAAAATGGGACTCTTGTCTCAGTTTTGGCTGAGGCCCCAAGTCAATAGGTGGCGAGAGCAATGACATTCCAAAGTGAGGTGTGTGGTTTCCATGCAGGACTGCAAAGGAGGTGGTTGGAAACCAGCTTTGAGGCCCCCAGCTGACAACTCACTGCAGCCTATACCAAACACTGGAGAGGCTGAGAGGGGCTGGCGGTTAGAGAGAGGATTTCTTTAAAGACAAATAAGCATTGTGCAATAAGATTTATCCCTCCGTGGAGTGAGGGTGGGATGCTTCCTTCTTTCCTCAATCTGTGAGGGTGGATTAAAAGACACATTTTGGAGAGCTTGTTAGGTGTCCCCAGGAATTTAGTAACTCAGGGGACTAGAGTCTGATTTCAACAAGAGGATTCTCACAGTTAAGAGGTTGGTGAGGCCACAGAGAAGAGGGCTGTAAGCCTGCACTTCTACTAACAGCAGGCCAAAGATGCATGTTCATTGCGGTCCAGAGGTAGGCCATGGCACAGAGAGCCCTGTGGGATTATCATGGAGAATTCTAAGAGCAGAAGGAAGCTAGAGATATTGCTAGGTGACCAAAGACCAAAGGAGAGTTTTTAAGTGACCAACTAGATGGGATGTTTCTGTCTGAGTCAAGGGCATGACAAGTAAGAAATATCTCCAGTTTCAGGGAGCAGGAGGGAGGCTCAGAGAAAGAGTTAGCTTCACATATGAACCATGGCTGATGGTGTTGACTGCTAACCCCAGCCCTGATTTGAACCATGGAAAAATCAAAAGGTACAGCCAGCAAGGAGGGAGGAAGAGAGAAGAAACCATGGTGGCCAAAATTGATGTTGTGGAAGCATTATCTGAGAGTGAGCAGGAAGCCTGCCTGAGATTTCATTTGGGAGCAGGGAAAGACCCAGCTCCACAGAGCAAATTGCACAAGCCCTTTCAGGGGAAAGAAAACACTGTGTTCTGACTGTACCTAGTGAATTCCCCACATTCACACACATAGCGGTGATGTGAGGCAAAATGCCGTGCGTGTCCTTCATTCTCTCAGCACATGCCCATTCAGCCCCAGCCGTGTGCCAGGCTCTGAGCAGGTCCTGACCCTTCCCAGAGCTGATCGTCTAGTGCAGGAGACACTGGACCCCATGACACAAGCTTACACGCAATACCTTCTGAAAATTTGACAAGGGAAGAATCACAAGGGAGTGGCGTGGAAAAGAGGAAAGGCTTCATGGAAGCGAGATGACTTGGGTCCAATCCTACACAAGCCACCAGCCTGAGTGGGCAGCATGCCAGGGAGGCTCTCCAGACAGAATGACTAGTGTTCCAGTTTGTAGGGGGAGAAGTGGGGCCCAGTTTCGTGAGAGCACAGAATGTGCGAAAGGCCAAATGAGTGTGATGCCATTGACATGACATAGAATAGAATAGCAAATCTGTCGACACAGGAAGTGGATTAGTGATTTCCTAGGGTTGAGTGGGGTGCTAATAAGCCCAAGACTTTTCGTTGGGGTGATACAATTTTCTAAAATTAGATTGAGGTGATGTTTACCTTAAATATAATAAATATACCAAAACCATTGAATTGTACATTTTAAATGGGTGAATTGCATGGTGTGTGAATTTTATCTAAAAAAATGCTGCTAAAAAAGGGAATCTAGTCACAGCACAAGAAATATACAATGATACGATCTATGGATAATTCAGAATCGGGCAATCCTAAACAAAATGTCATCTAGGAATAGGTGGTAAAACTATAAAAAAATCAAGGGAACGATTCTGCAACTGTCAGGGGAGTGTTCTCTCTTGGAGACAGAAAGGAGATACATTAGTGGGGGTACACACAGAAGTCAGTGGCTATCTAACAAAAACTCCGAGTCTTATTGTGATTGGTGGTTTCACAGATATGGTCTTTATAAATGTAAGTTGTACATCTCTTAGGAACACTCTTTTGAGTGAGTGATGTGTCTCAAAGAGAAACGTGTAGGGGGAAGCCAAATGAGAAACGGATGGTAAGGTACTTGGGGACTCACAGTGCAGGGTGCAAAGCGCCAGGTGAGATATTTGCACCTAACGATGGAGACAATGGGAAGCCAACGAAGGTATCTGAGCAGGCAACTGAAGGGATGAGAGTGGTAGTTTAGGAAGGGATCCAGGTTCTGTAATCAGGATAGATGGAAGAGGGGGGCGGGCAAAAATGGGCGGGGCACAAGAACAGGGTCTTAGCGTGCGCAGTGGAGCAGTGGAGGGGCAGTGCCACCAAAAGAGTGTGCGGACTGCTGTGCAGAAACCCATCAGGACGTGAGTTGAGGATAAAAAAAATCCCTGGGAGTATGAATGTTCGTGCAGAGCTAGGGAGTCAGGGGGGTGGGACTGGAAGGAGGAGAGCTGAACAGTTTAGCTGTGGACATACAAGGAGTGTGTCCAAAATGAGGGATCGCAGGAGACTGCAACTATAATTCTTGGAAAATTGTAGGTTTCCAGATAATTATGGGGTCTTTCCAAGTTCTTTTAGTTCCTGGTTCCTTGAGGAGCCTGCTCCTTCTTTGTAGTTCTATCCCGTTCCTTATCCTGGTCTCATCTTCAGTTCTTGTTGCCACAACTTCCCTAGAGGCAGAACAAGATGAGTTCTGTTCTTTTCTGGGCGTTTAGCTTGAGGCGATGGGGTGCAGATTTGAGAGAATGCTTTCTTGCTTCCAAATACTTTCTTTGCTTTTCAAATCTGAAAATTCTCCCTGAATAAGTTCTTCTTGAATGTCCCAACTTCCTGTTGCCCTGGGAACATTAACTGGCATAGCTCGTGAAAGGAGCAGAAGTGAAGGTCCCCAGGAGGAAGAGACTCCTAAGGCTAGGTAGGGCATGAAGGATGAGTGGGCTCATCCAGTTCCCGGTGGGAGGAGCAGGTGTGCAAGTGCCCAGGTGAGAGACAGCGTGAGGGTCCCAAGATGTAGGCAAAGGCCAGATTGTTCAAGCAGTTTGGACTTGATCCTTTACACTAAGGGTAACTAAAGCTATTGCAGGTTTTGAAGTAGGGGAGTGATATGATCTACTCATGTCTAATGAGCATTTACTGTGTGTCAGGAGTCCTTCAGTCTTTTTATATATGTTATCTCATTTAATTTTTTTCAGTGGTTCTGTGGGGAGTAGGTTTCATCCATCCATCCATCCATCCATCCATCCATCCATCCATCCATCCAGTAATTCTTAAAAAATTGAAGACAACTGTGTGCTAGTCACTATATTTATGTTTTTTTAACAGATGAGAAAACTGAAGGGTTCTTACTCCCAGAAGATCAAATCAATTCCTACAAGGCTGTAATTAGAAAGGGGCCTGGCTAAGATTCAAATCCAGGAAAGCAGATTCCAGAGCCTGGGTTTTTCCACTGGGCCAGAGGCATTGCTCAACTGTCCTCTCAGGTGGGACTGCAGGGCCTGGGTCGGTCCTAAAGTCAAGGTCAGCTGGGGTGTGAAGTATGAATTGATTGTAAGAGGAGGTGGTTGGTGAGGCCACTGTAGGTGAGGTGAATAGGATAAAAGGCACATGTGTGAATGAGCTTAGCAGACCTTGTCACCTTCCATTTCTCTGCTTTCTTTCTTGCTAACAGAACTCTGACTTTTTTTTGTTGGGGTGGGGGAGGGTTTCAAAGTGTGGCGGACTGCCATGTATCCAGCTCCAGGTATGAACTGTGATTGGTTTTAAGCCAATTATGGCTAAGCTAATACTGTTTACTAGGTACTGACTGTTGCTGCCGTGTTTGCAGTGAGTGGGGGGCCATGTAACCAAGTTTTGGTCAGTGAGACAGAGGGGAAGTCTACTGAGGGCTTGTGAAAACTATTTTTGATTCCCCTGATGTAAGGCAGCAACAACAGTAGCTTTATCTAGCTGCCTCACTGCATCCTGACATTGAATGTAGCCATGATTTCTGGAGCTGTGGCAGCCATCTTGTAACCATGAAGCAACAGACACAAAGACCAAAAAAACTTAACAAATGGAAGCAGGCAGAGTGAAAAGAGCTGGGTTCTTAATGAGCTTAAGCAGCTAAACTAACAGCAGCAAGGGCTTCCTTCCAGACTTCTTAATATGTGAAAAAAGTAAATTCTTAGGAGTTTACATTTTTTCATTACCTCTAGTTGACCATGTGCTAAATGGTATAATAAGCACAGTGGTCAGGAGGCAGGAAGAAGAGGAGCACTCATTTGGAGTGTAGGGTGATATGTAGGGCACCGCTGGGAATGTTGCTTTGTTTGCTAATTGTTTTATGTGTTGTAAATCTTGAAAACAGAGTCACCTTTTCTTTTCTGTTTTTTTTTTCTTTTCCCACATGTACTCAGTAATCTTTCCCCCCTTTCTTTAGCCACTTTAAGCCCACATGCTCCATGACTATTGGTTTGGAATGAAGAGATTTCCCCTTTGTTGAGTCTCATTGTATTTTTGTCAAGCTATCAAAAATTTTCCAGGACACACCATAAAGCTATTAGAAACAATAAATGAATACAGTAAAGTTACTGGCTACAAAATCAATGTACAAAAATCCATTGCATTCCTATATACCATGTTTCCCCGAAAATAAGACCTAGCCAGACCATCAGCTCTAATGCATCTTTTGGAGCAAAAATTAATATAAGACCCAGTATTCTATTCTATTACATTATACCTGGTTTTATATAATATTATTTTATATTGTATTGTATTATATTATATTATATTAAAGACCTAGTCTTATATTATACTAAAATAAGACTGGGTCTTATATTAATTTTTGCTCCAAAAGACACATCAGAGCTGACAGTCCGACTAGGTCTTATTTTAGGGGGAAAACAGTACTAACAATGAAATTTCAGAAAAAGAAGTGAAAAAAAATTTCTTTTGAAATTGCAACAAAAAGAATAAAATACTTAGGAATAAACTTAACAAAAGATGTGAAGGACCTATACACTGAAAACTATGACATTTTAAAAAGAAACAGAAGAAGACACAAAGAAATGGAAAGCTATTCTGTGTTCATGGATTGGAAGAATCAGCATAGTTAAAATGGCCATATTACCCAAAGCAATATACGGATTTAATACAATCCCTATGAAAATCCCAATGGCATTTTTTAAAGAAATACAACAAAAACTCATTAGATTTGTACGGAATCACAAAAGACCCCGAATAGCCAAAGCAATCCTAAGAAAAAAGAACAAGGCTGGAGGTATCACACTCCCTGACTTCAACTTGTACTACAAAGCCAAAAATGTACAACAGAAAAAAGAAATCTTTTTCAATAAATGGTGCTAGGAAAATTGGAAAGCCATGTGCAAAAGAATGAAACTAGACTGCTATCTGTCACCATATACCAAAATTAACTCAAAATGGATCAAAGACCTAAACATAAAACCTGAAGCAATAAACTGCATAGAAGCAAGCCTAGGTACTAAATTTATGGATTTTGGGTTCAAAAAAGATTTTATGAATTTGGCCTCAAAGGCAAGGGAAGTAAAAGCTAAAATAAATGAACGGGACTATATCAAACAAAAAAGCTTCTGCACAGCAAAAGAAACCATCAACAAAACAAAGAGGCAACCAACCGAATGGGAGAAGATATTTGTAAATAGCACCTCCAATAAGGGGCTAATATCCAAAATATATAAAGGACTCATACAACTCGACAACAAAAAAATAAACAATCCAGTTAACAAATGAGCAGAAGACCTGAACAGACACTTCTCCCAAGACATACAAACGGCCAAGAGATATATGACAAAATGCTCAACTTCGCTAGCTATTAGGGAAATGCAAATCAAAACCACAATGCGCTATCACCTCACACCTGTTAGAATGGCTATCATCAACAAGACAAGTAATAACAAAGGTTGGAAAGACTGTGGAGAAAAAGGAACCCTCATACACTGTTGGTGGGAATGTAAATTGGTACAGCTGCTATGGAAAATGTGAAGGAGGTTCCTCAAAAAAGTAAGAATAGAATGTCCATATGACTCAGCAATCCCTATCCTGAGTATCTACCCCAAAAATCTGAAAACATTTATCTGTAAAGATATATGTACCCTGATATTCATTGCAGCATTATTTATGGTGGCCAAGACATGGAAACAACCAAAGTGTCCTTCAGTAGATGAATGGATAAAGAAGATGTGGTATATATACACAATGGAATATTGCTCGGCCATAAGAAAAGATGACATACTGCCACTTGCAACAACATGGACAGATCTTGAGATCATTATGCTAAGCAAAATATGTCAGACAGGAAAAGTCAAGAACCATGTAACGTCACTCATATGTAGAAGATAAAACTGAAAGCAACAAAGGAACAAGACAAGCAAAAACTCATAGACACAGACAACAGTTTAGTGGTTACCAGAGGGTAAGCGGGGAGGAGGATGGTAGAAGAGAGAAAAGAGGATCAAATATATGGTGATGGAAGGAGAACTGCCTCTGGGTGGTGAACACACAATGGGATTTATAGATGATGTAATACAGAATTGTACACTTGAAACCTATACAATTTTACTAGCCGTTGTCACCTCAATACATTTAATAAATTTGAAAAAAGAAAAGAGAAAAGAAATTTCCAGGGCGGAGGGCAGATACCCAAACTCTTTCACTGTGCTCCTGAGGATTTGCACGGATACTCTGCTTATCACTTTGTTTGGTGTCCAGAGGAAGGCTGGTAACTTAGAAACTTGTACCGGTCTTTGAGAAGAAAAAAAGACCTCAAGCAGAAAAAGTCATAAAAGGATTTGGAGTGGGGACGAGGGCAGTTGTAAAAATAAAATGACAAAGATGATGGAAGAAAGGGAAAGAAAGGATGAAAGAATCTTTTGTATCACTGTGGAATTGCAATGCACTCACACATTATCCTCAGTAAGGCCTCCAGGGCTCCCTAACCCACCCAACACACAGTTTCTGTCTATATTCCAGCAGAGTACTGATGTGTCTTCTATCAATGAAGACATATTTCTGAGATATCTAATTAGAATAGCCTTCTATGGCAGACACTGTTAGTTACCTTGTGTACAGTTGTGATCCCAACTTCCCTGATTCCACATGAACAGAATTCCATTTTTAATTACCTTCCAAAGTGTGGCAAAGCTATTCAGATTAGGAAGGCCAGACCCAGAGTAGGGAATCTTGTTCCCATCCTAGCAACGGATGAGGAGTTGCTTCTTATGGATGAACAAAGAAAGTGGTTTCTTGAAATGGAATCTACTGGTGACGGTGCTGTGCAGTTTGTGACAACAAAGGACTTAGAATATTACTTAAACTTAGTTGATAAAGCAGTAGCAGGGTTTGAGAGGACTGACTCCTATACTGAAATAAATTATACTGTGGGTAAAATGCGACGAAAAACAGCATCACGTGCTACAGAGAAATCGTTCATGAGAGGAAGAGTCAACTGATGCAGCAACCTTCATTGTTGTCTTATTTTAAAAAATTGCCACAGCCACCCAATTTTCAGCAATCACCACCCTGATCAGCCAGCCGCCATCAAAATCGAGGCAAGACCCTCCACCAGCGGAAAGATTAGGCGCAGATGAGGGTAAGCAATAAAGTATTTTTTAGCAATAAAGTATTTTTAATGAAGTTATGTACATTACTTTTTAGATATAATGTTATGGCACACTTACTAGACTACAGTATAGTGTAAACATAATTTTTATGTGCACTGAGAAATTTGTGTGAGTCACTTTATTGCAGTGGTCTGGAACCAAAACCACACTATCTCTGAGGTATGCCTGTATACAGAATATATAAAGAATGCTCAAAATTCAACAGTAAAATAATTTTTTTAAATGGGCAAAAAAATTGAACAGATATTTCACATATATATATGTATATATATACTGCCAATATATATATATATATATGGATGGCAAATAAACACATGGAAAGATGCTCAACGTTATTAGTGATTAGGGAAATCCAAATTAAAACCACACTGAGATACCACTTATTACAATGACTAAAATTAAAAAGACTGGCCATGCCTTGTGTTAATGAGCTGTGAATCAACTGAAACTCTCACACATGCCGGTGGGAATGTAAAATGGTACAACCGCATGGAAAATAGTTTGGCAGTTTCTTAAAAGTTAAATATCTCTCTCCATATGACCCAGCCATTCCAATCTTACATATTTATCCCAAAGAAATAAAAGCATATGTTCATACAAAAACTGGAACATGAATATTCATATCAACTGTGTTTGTAATAGCCCAAACCTGGAAACAGTTTTGATTCTGGAAACAATCAAAAGGTCCATGAAGAGATGAATGAATAAATGAAGTGAGCTATATCCATGCAGTGGAATACTACTGCACAACAAAAAGAAAGGAAGTATTGAGGTGATACATTCAACTACATGGGTGAATCGTTAAATAATGATGCAAGTGATAGAAGCCAGCCAAAAAAGTACCTACTGTATGATTCTAATTCTTACAAAATTCCAGAAAAACAAACTTGCCTGTAATGACAGAAAGCTGTTTTAATAGGTTGAGTAGTGCGGGGAGGTGTGAGAGGGAGAGATTACAAAGAGGCAGAAGGAAACTTTTGGAGGTGATGGATATGTTTATTATCCAGTATTGATTTTGGTGGTAGTTTCATGCCTGTAGATATACGTCAACACTCAACAAATTGCACACTTTAAATACATGTAGTGTGCTATATGTCAATTATAACTCAAAAATTCTATCTTTAGGAAATAGTCACAGATACCAAAAAATGTATTTATAAGGATGTTCATTGCAGAAATACGTATAGTAGCATAAAAATTTAGAGGCAAGTCAAATGTCCAATGATAGGAGGATGTAAAGTAACTTGTTCTTCTACATTATAAAAATAAACATTGCACATTTATATAAGGTGAGACCCATGATGGATTTTTACTGACCTGGGGAAAAGCACACAATATGTTAATGAAGAAAAGCAGGATATAAAACCTTGAAGTCCAATCACAATTTAACTCACACCCACTTGTAGAAAAAATTCCTTAAGGAGATGTACTAAATTATCTCTGGGTAGTGATGTTACGGCTGTCCTTTTTTATCTTGTTTATTGTTGTACCCCCAAATTTTCCAATTTTTTAAAAACAATAATCACAATTACCTTTTTTTTTTGTCCAGAAAATAACACTTTTTCTTATAGAATTATCCAAATTGGGGAAAATACGATTCATAAACATACAACTACTAGATGTTGGTCTTGTGTGTTGCCAGTCACCTGCTTGTTCACACACTTCTTTGTGGTAGGTTGTATTTTTGGTCACAGCTTCTTGTTCCCTCCCTGCAGGCGGAGTATATTGACAGACTCCATCCGACATGTGACTTGCTTTAGCTAATGGAATGTGAGCAGACATGATCAAGATCACAGCATAGCAGAAGCTTTAAATAAAATTGTGTTTTTTCGCTCAGCTGCTTGGACTCCTGCCCTCTGCAGATGAACATATCATGATATAAGAAGAAGACATGTGGGGCAGACCCAAAGTCATTCTGTCACCTGTAGGAAAGCCACAGTGGACCTTCAGTCCTCATGTAACAAGAGCAAGAAATAAAGGCTTGATTCTGGAAGGTTCTGCGATGTGGGGATTATTTGTTACCCAGCAAAAGCTGAGCAGTACATATTATCTATTATAGTTTATAAGCTCTTAGATGGCAGGGACCAGAGTGTACAACTAGCGTAGCATAGCAGTGTGTGTACCACAAAACCTAGAATCCAAGTCAAGAGGCTTTTATGCTCTAAATTCCCCATCATGAGGTACACAGGTGTAAGGATGGGAGTTAGGGGGTTAGGCAGGGTATTGGGAAATGCTTGAAGATACCCCTCTAAAAGGGGAGAAGGCAAATGAAAACTGTAGAGAGAAGGAAAAGAAAAGTTTGGATATGGGGTAGTGGGATGAGAGAATGCGGTGAGATTATAGACATGGAAAGAAGTAGGTGAGAAAGATGGAAAGGAAAGGAGATAATGTAATCAAAAAGTGGTGGAGAAATGTTTTCCATCTGAATGACCATAGGTGTCTTTTCTACTCTTAAAAAGGATGCTGGCATTATTTCTTCCTCAAATGCACATTTCTTTAGACAGAAAGTGGAAAATGCCCCAATGTGGGTTTTAATGAAAGTTAAAATCTGCTAATCTTTAGGGAACCATGAGGCCCAGGTTTCTTTTCTATTGAAACGAAAGCTTCTTTTGACTTTCTCTTGTGTCCTTTGCTTTCTTTGGGTACTCAATCTGAATTTTCCCTTTTTCTTAACCTGCAGGTCTCCAACTCACATCAACTCTGTATATTTAATTTCGCTCATTGAAGATACCAGCATCTTTAGGTTTGTGTACAGCACTTTTCCTCCTTCCTTGGAGAGTAGGATAATTTGATGTCATTGGCCCAAGAAACTTCACTGAACTTTGTGATATAGGTGAGAATGTAAATTCATATTTGATAACCAGCTTGCCTTTTTTAATACTTGAAGCCGTTTTTTAAAAGAAAAAAATCTAATTATGCACAAGAGAAATTCACTTAAAATTAATTCACTAGGAATTAAATTGAAAAAAGGTAAGGATGTTAATGATCCTTTTTAAAAATATAATTCAAATTAGAAACACTAATTACCGCAACTCCTTTATATAACATGAAACACGGTTCTCTGAGGCTTGGGGAAGAGGACTGGCTATAGAGAACAAAGTTTTTGATTTCGGGGGGAATTTGTATGAATCAGGAATAAAATTGCCCTTGAGGAAGTACTGCCCTGTTCTGCTGATAATCTGTGTCATTGTCTCAGGAAGACAAAAGGACCTGGCATGTCCAACATTTAATTCTGGGATCAAGATGTAAGGGTTCACCATCTTGCAAAGTCAGGAAGGAAGCCAGAATGTCTGAGCGGCCCCCGGATCCAGGCCTTCTTCTAGATCAGGATCACGCAGTGAGCGAGTGATAAAGCTGGGATTTCCATCTGAGCGTGTGTCACCCAGAGCTGTTGCCCTTCTCACTGCGACAATCCCTCCTGAGGACAGGCAAGGATCTCAGTCAGGATCCCAAGGCTGTGCTTACTCCTTATCAAGGTTATATTTGCCGATCCTCAGGCAAGGGTAAGGCCCACGTGCTAAACTGTGTTTTTCAAACTGTGGGTTGTGTCCCATTATTGGGTCATGACATCAAGTGTTAGAGGGTCACACTATGTATGAGTATTTTTTAAAAATGGAACAGAATAGAAAATACCAGACTACATTTAGATGCATGCAGGAGTGTTATGGGCCGAATGTGTCCCCTCACCCCCATTCTGATGTTGAGGTCCTAACCCCCCAGCACCTCAGAATCTGATCGTATTTGGAGATAGGGTCTTTAAAGAGGTCATAAAGCTAAAATGAGAACATTAGAGTGTATCCTAATCACATATGCTCGTTTCTTTATAAGAAGAAGAGATTAGGACACAAAGAGGGAAGACCAACTGAGGACACAGCAAGAGGTGGGCGTTCACAAGCCAAGGAGAGAGGCCTTAGAAGAAACCAACCCTGCCAACAGCTTGATCTTAACTTCTAGCCTCCAGAACTGTGAGGAAATAAGTTTCTACTGTTTAAACCACCCAGTCTATGGAACTTTGTTGTGGCAGCCCTAGTAAATTAAGGGGTAAGTATTGTTTTGTAAAATAATAGTGAGGTTTTTAAAGGGGGTTTTGACCAACGTTCTCCCAGAACAATCAACCAGAATTTTAGCATCCTAATTAGACATATTTTACACAAACCTAGAAGTTTGACTCCCTTATTCACAGCAGACTGGACAGAGCTCATCGGAAAGTCAAGAGTAGTGATGAGCAAAAACGACAACTAACAGAATAATAATAAGAGCAACAACCAAAATATTAGAGCAAAACTTAACAACTTGGGAAGTCACCTCCCGGGGGCTACTTGGAATGACCTACCCAGCATATATCAATAGTCTTTGAGGACACAGCTGTGTTTCAGACCAGAACGATATTATTGAGTAATCAAGAAGACAAACTATGATGCCATTGATTAATGACAAAGATTCTCTCTTTGACCAAACTTTCGGCAGGCCCCTCTGAGTACTCTTCTTCACTAGGCCTCTACCTTGGCCCTGTCCTTGCTGGGTCTGCATAGCCTACTTATAGCAAGAATCCTGCTAAGTCAATTGAGAACGAATCCCTCCTCTCCTGATATCTGTACTTTGTATGTTTCAGAACTTCTTTCTTTTTTATGGCTCATTAATATTCCATTGACCAACAGACCATATTTTGTTTATCTATTTATCTGTTGATGGACACTTGAGCTGTTTCCATCTTTTGACTATTGTGAATAATGCTGCAATGAACATGGGTGTACAAGTATTTGTTTGAATCTCTATTTTCAATTCTTTTGGGTTTCAATTCTTTTGGGTCTTCAATTTCGCTCATTGAAGATACCAGCATCTTTAGGTTTGTGTACAGCACTTTTCCTCCTTCCTTGGAGAGTAGGATAATTTGATGTCATTGGCCCAAGAAATTTCACTGAACTTTGCTATATAGGTGAGAATGTAAATTCATATTTGATAACCAGCTTGCCTTTTTTAATACTTGAAGCCGTTTTTTAAAAGAAAAAAATCTAATTATGCACAAGAGAAATTCACTTAAAATTAATTCACTAGGAATTAAATTGAAAAAATTTAATTTTGGGGTATAGTGGAATTGCTGGGTATAGTGGATGCTGGGTCATTTGTAATTCCATGTTTAGCTTTTAGAGGAACCACTAGACTGTTTGCCACAGTGGCCACACCATTTTCCATTTCCAATAGCATTGTGTGAGGCTTCCAATTTCTCCACATCCTTACCGACAGTTGTTCATTTCTGTTTTTGTTTTTATAGTCATCCTATTAGGTGTGAAGTGGTATATCATTGTTTTTTTAAATTAAAGTTTATTGGGGTGACAATTGTTAGTAAAGTTACATAGATTTCAGGCATACAATTCTGTAATACATCATCTATGTATCACATTGTGTGTTCACCACCCAGAGTCAGTTCTTCTATCATTGTGGTTTTAATTTGCATTTCCTAATGACTAATGACGTTGAGCATCTTTTTTTGTGCTTATTGGCCATTTGTATACCTTTTTTGGAGAAATGTCTATTCAAGTTTTTGCCCATTTTTAAACTGGGTTGTTTGTCTGTTGTTCTTGTTAAATTATGGGAGTTCTTTTATAGGTATTCTGGGTATTAAACCCTTATCAGATACCTGATTTATAAATATTTTCTCCCATTCTGTAGGTTGTCTTTTTTCCTTGGATAAAATTATTTCATTTTAATCAAGTCCAGTCTATCTGCACTTTCTTTTGTGGCTTGTGCTTTGGTTTATATTTGGGAATCCATTGTCATAGCTAATGTCATGAAGATTTACCCCTATGTTTTCTTCTGAGACTTTTTTGGTTTTAGCTCTTATGTTTAAGTCATTGATCCATTTTGAGTTAGTTTTTGTATATGGTATAAGGTAAGGGTCAAACTTAATTCCTTTGCATGTGGAAATCCAGTTGTCCCAGCATCTGTTGAAGAGTCTGAGCTTTTCCCATTGAATGGTCTTTGAACTCTTGTCAAAAATCAATTGGCTCATATGTTTCTGGACTTCCAGTTCTATTCCATTGTTCACTTTGTAGTAACTTTTGAAATCCGGAAGTGTGTGTCCTCTGACTTTGTTCTTCTTTTTCAAGCTTATTGTGGCAATTCAGAGCCTCTGGCAATTCCATATAAATTTTAGGATTGGCTTTTTCATCTTTAAAAAAAGGTTGTTGGAATTTTGATAGGAATTGTATTTAATTTGCAGATCACTTTGGGTGCAACTCTGGCTTTTTTCCTGGACTATTAGGACTATTGAGAAGCCTTCTCACCTGATTTGAGGGGCTGAACTTGGAACTCCTTAGCCAGGAGGTTCAGCAATTGCAGAGTGTTCTGTCCATGGCGAGTTGGTGAGTTTGGAGCAGCGAGGCCAATCAGAACATTCTGTGCTTGTCTTTTCTCCCAGTACTGGCTGAAGGCGTCATTCAAAACACCAGCACCTCTCTCTCTCTCTCTCTCTCTCTCTCTCTCTCGCTCTCTCTCTCGCTCTCGCTCTCGCTCTCGCTCTCGCTCTCGCTCTCGCTCTTGCTCTCGCTCTCGCTCTCTCTCTCTCTCATTTGTTCCAGCCTGGAGACCACAGTTTTAGAACACACTGTCTTAGTGGTTGATGAATCAGCACCCAATTGTGGAACTGAAATTGGACCAGCTGGGTGTTCTAAAGCTAATTGGGAAGCAGACATTGAACTCTTAGCTTTCCAGTAACTCTTCCCTTTTTGTGAATGTATTTTAGTGCTTTTGTATTTAAATAGAGTTTTTAATTTACATACATATCGGTTAGGGATGCATTCAGTTGCATGCAACAGTAGATTTATTTTTCTCATACGATAAGAAGCTCAAAGGGAGGTGACTTCTGGCATTGGTTCTGGCACTAAAGATTTCAGGATTGGCGTCTTTGCAGTTCTTTTGGCCTCCACTCACAAGCTTAAGATGGCTTTACCACTTCAAATATCTTATCGACATTCATAATAGGAAAGAATGGGAAGGGCACCCCAGAGCATATATCAAGAAGACAGGAGCCGGTGTGGTGGCTCAGGTGGTTGGAGTGCCGTGCTCCTAATGCTGAGGTTGCCTGTTCGATTCCCACATGGGCCAGTGAGCTGCACCATCTACAGCTAAGATTGTGAACAATGGCTCTCCCTGAAGCTGGGCTGCCGTGAGCGGCCGGTGGCCAGTGTGAGTGGCTGGCAGCCATCGTGAGCAGCTGTGGGCTGCCATGGGCTACTGTGTGCTGCTAGGAGCTGCCAGCGGTCAGGGTGAATGGCTGGCAGCCAGCGAGAGCTGCCGTGAGCTGCTGTGAGTGGCTGACCAATGACCAGCAACTGACTGCCTCAGCCAGGAGGAGTGCAAGGCTCATAATACCAGCATGGGTCAGGGAGCTGTGTCTTACACAAGTAGACTGAGAAACAATGGCTTGAACCAGAGTGTGTGTGGGGGGGAGGGAGGCAGAAAAAGGGGAAAAAAATAAAAAAAGAAGACAGAGGTTTCCTAGAAACTCACAGAGGTCTTCCCATATTTTGTTGGAATTATGTCCCATGGCTATCTGTAGTTGTAAAAGATCTGGGAATTTCGGGAACAAGATTGTAATGGTTAGCTTCAACCAGTCCTGATCCATTGTTTGGAGCTAGGCATATTACCTTCCTTAACAAAATTGGGATTCTGTGGGCAAAGAATAAGAAGGAGTAGGATATCAGTATTCTCGTATGTATATATGTATAGTTATTTTATTATATGTTTCCTTAACAATTTCTACCTCTTGTGAGCTTGTTCTCTTCCCTGGTATTCTAAGAAAACTGGAAATCATTTGTCTTCTTTATTTCTCTATTGGGCCTACATATGATGTAGCACATAGTGAGTACACTGAGTACACAATAAATATGGGGTGCTCTCACCAACAGACAAGTTAGAAAGTTGCCTTCTTCGGGAGAGTATGCACCAGAGAGGGCTGGAAGGTGCTGTTCCGCCTCTGTTGGCAAAAGTCTGATTATGACCATCCTGTCAGGCTGGAAGCATATTTGAGCAGGGTGACAGGCTATGTGTCTTTAAGACACTATCCATAATGTGTTTCCTAATTATATCTTTTTAATGTTAAAAAACACTTTGTTTTTTTGCCCTTTGAGGAAAAAGTCATGCTTCAAAAAGGCATCTCATCAATGATCCAATCAAAGAAATATCTTAATGAGAAGACAAAGAGAGAAAAAAAATCCCTAACATTTGTATCTAAGTGGATTTCAACAGTTAATTTAGATTTCAAAATGTGAATGTAAATTAAAAGGCTAAATACTTAAAAGTCAAAAATATTCCATATTTGACATTAAAGTCAGTGAATTGATCACATTTGCGGAATGTAGCTAGTAAAAAGTGCTAATTTATGGCTAACTAATTAAACAGGGAGACAGATGGAGAATCAAATGAGTTTTCCTCACATCCAAATTTGCATACTGTTTCTAATGGTGCACACTCTTGTGCTACATGGTGCCCTCCAGTATTGGAAGAACATGGAGAGCTATTTATGCCAGTTGTGCTCACGCATTCCAAAGAAAGAAAGGGGGAATTATACAGAGTCATAGACTTAGAAGATAAAATACAGAGCTCAGTTAGATGTTCTCTCTTGTTATTCACTCATTGAGTCCTTTTGCTCCATTTCACAGTGGGAGAACAGGCAAGTGTGAAATGATGAAATTCTCTCCATTCTCCATTGTGTAATGGAAAACGCACTGTTCTAGGAATCAGAATACCATTTAATTCCAGTTTCCTCAGTAACTAGGTATGTGACATTGAGTAATCCTCTTCTCTCTAGTCCTGACTTGCCTCATTAGACATTTGAGTTTGATGTTGACTAGATTATCTCTAAGCAGTATAGTCTGGTGGAAAAAGCAAGGTCTCCTTTGATCTTGGACCAACCACATACTAGCTGAGGGATCTTAGACACATTACTTTAGCCACTGTGTGCTACAGTTTCTTATCAGCAAAATGGGACTGTTGCCTGATTCTTTCATGCAAAGCTCCTAGAAAGTGCCTGGGATATGATAAGTACCCCCCAAATGTTTGCTATTGTCTCTAAGATTGTTTCCTACAATAAGAGTCTCTGAGTCTATGTGTTGAAATATGAAGAAAGATAACTTCATGACAGCCAATCTAGCCTGCTCCCATCCTGTATCAGGCTTGTAATTTCTAGAAATCACTAGCAGGGGTTATTTAACTGTCAGGATATTGTTCATTCTGCCCTTGATGCCACAGCACCACCAGAGGGAAAGAGTTCAATCTCTTCCAGGCCATACCAGTGCTCATACCCACCAGGATGGTACTGACTGGGGCAAATGATTCATCAGAAGTACTATGCTCAGAGTTGTATTCAGGGTTGCCAGTGGAACTTGTGGAAAGAAATCTCGACTCTTCTCCATCTCCCATGCCTTTAGTCCCAACATTGGATAGAGAGCATTTGGGTGTCTATGGCGCTGGGGTGGCATTGAAAAATACAACTCTGTGATCTGGACTTGAGCTGTCAGACATCTCCCCTCACCCACACGTACACTAACGCAGAACTGTGCCAAGGAGAGAAGCAATTCCTTTATCACTGTGTGCAGAAATCATTTTTAAAACTTTTACTGGATTTTTAGCCTCTCATGACTAGAATGATCAGCTGCCAGTTAGTTTTACAACCCATGTCATTTTTATTTTTGTATTATAACCAGTTGCTTGGCATTACAAAAGTACTGAAGGCTTTAAAACAAAGTTCTAAAAGATGTCCATGATGGACATCACTCTCTGGAAACCAGGCCACTTTGTTTTCCTAAAAGTATCTTGATTTACCTCTTAGTATCTTACTGTAATAGAAAATAAAGATGCTATGCTCTTCCCAACCTAAGAGGTGAGAACTGGGTCCAACCAGGCAACTTGGATCCTCCTCTGTCTTTAAATCTTATGCAAAATGATATAAAAGTGGGTGCTGGACATTCTCCACTTGTCTCTCCAGTTCCACTCTGCAGCCATCTACCCTGCTCAATTTCTTGAAAAGTTGATCTTTACAGACTGCATCAGTGGATTTCCCTGACGTCTGGATTTCATTTGGGTTTGGCCGGTGGAAGGCACTGTCAGGAGGCCAGAAGGTGGAGGAAGAGGTAACTTGAGTATTTTTCCATCCGTTTTTATTTCTTTTTCCCCCCACTTTTATTCCCAGTTTTACTGAGAAATAATTGACATACATTGCTGTATAAGCTTAAGGCAGACCTTACTGTATGAGTTGAAGGTGTACTTATTTATCTTATAACTGGAATTTTGTACCTTTTGACCACTTTCTTCCAATTCGCCCTCCCACACTCTGTCCCTGGTAACCACAAGTCTGCTCTCTTTTTCTATGCATTTTTGCCCCCTTAGATTTCACGTATAAGTGAGATCGTATAGTATTTGTCTTTCTCTATCTGTCTTATTTCACTTAGCATGATTCCTTCAAGGTCCATCCATGTTGTTACAAATGGTAGAATTTCTTCTTGTTTAGCTTTATAACTTCCTCCTCCATTCATCCATTGATGAACACTTGGGTTGTTTCCATGTGTTGGCTATCGTTAATAATGCTGCTGTAAACACGAAGGAGCAGACATCTTTTTGAGTTAATATTTCCATTTCTCTTGGATATCTTCCCAGAAGAGGAGTTGCTGGATCATATGGTAGTTTTAGTTTTAATTTTTTGAGGATATTCCATACTGTTTTCCATAGTGGCTGTACCATGTTTTACTTTGTGTATTGCTTTCTGAGTAATTCCATCATATCTATCTTCCATTTCACCAATTCTCTTCTTAGCTGTATCTAATCTATTACTTTTTTTGTTTATTGAGATTTAATATCACTGAATATATTTCGCATTTCTAGAATTTCTATTTGGTTTCTTTTCAAATCTAATTGTTCTCTTTTATTGTTTCTCCAGTCTGTAGGGTTTCATATCCCCTAATTTTTTACTTTTTTTTTTTTTTTTTAGCATATTTAGTTTCTACTATTTTCTAGATTGTTGATGTTTAAATCTTAAAGTCTTAGGGTCTCTTGTTCTCGTGTGTTTTATTTTGTGATACCTGTGGATAGTATGTACATACAAACATGTATATGAATATATATGTAATGTAACATATTTATAAGTTCATCTTTATTAAGGCTTCTGTTTTGTGAAAAGTCTACTTTGGCTTTCTTTGCAGAGTACCTGAGAGAGCATCTTGTATTTTCTTCTGCCCTGGTTTTATTTTTCTAGCCCAAGACCAATTTTTCTATTAATTTCCAGTGTTGATGTTTCCTGGACTCTACAATTAGTGTAAATTAGAATCTCCAATGCATGAAGCAATGGCTTAGTTTTTCTTTCTTTTTGTTTTACCTAGAGCCTGAGCAGAAAACAGATGGCTTTTTTTCTTAACTACTGACTGTGTTGAATGAATGTTTTCTGGTACACCGTTTTGCTGAGGTGTACTTTTGCTGACGTGTATTGACAATTCAGCTCCATGCAGGGGTTTTCACTCCCTCTTCATTTTGCCCAGGGCACCAGCACCTATCCCCACATGAATATTGAAACCTAAGTCCCTTGGTCATTTGGACCAGCAACTACCTCCCAGTGTATCTATAGTACCACCTCACGTGGCAGTTTTCACTTCTTTCTTTTACACACCCCTAGGATTTCTTCTTTCTTTCTTGTGAGCTCAACCATAAAATTTGAAAAGGTTTTTAAAGACTCTATTTTAGGCAGTTTATCTAGGAGTTCATTGAGAGAGGTTTATGTTATCTTAGCCAGCCATCTTGCCAGCAGCGCTTGCCCTCTCCCCATTATTGTTTTTAAAATGTCTTTTACTAAGATGATGATCACAGTTACTAGAACAATATGAACCTTAGGCTCGTTATGTCTAGCAGGCTACGCTTTTGGGAAGAGAGATTTAGTAAGGAGGGGAATTCTTATTACTTTGAAAGTATAATTTTGAGCCCAGTTCTCTGAGGCTCATCAGGTTTTTAGTCTTCCCCAACATATAGTCCAAACACGGGGGTTGAATTATTGTTTTAAGATGAATTACCCAATGTATGAATTATTCCATCTTTTGCTTTTATTCATTTTCTCTATGTATTATCACCTCTACTGTTGGCTGGACCATGAAAAAAGATGTCATGTGAAACACTGGACAAAGCTATTAATAACAATCATTCACATCTGTGATAGAGTTGTGATTGGAACGTTGTAGGAACAATTGGCTAAAATAAGATCTGAATCTTTACCATCTTTGCTCTCGTCCTCTTCTTCGCTATAAATGAATTTGACGGCTGAATCTGAAACCTCCTATAGGGCCATACTGTTACTATGGGAATTTTAAACTTTGCTCTATGGACCTATGGAGTTCCCCAGAGAGTCCTTAAAGAATTCTGCAGGAAATAATCTGTTTATTTATTCAACAAATATTCACTGAGTGGGGGCCAGATGTCTGGCAAGCTTGAGTACAGCCTTTGGGGAGACAGAACTGCCAAATTTCTGGTCTTCATTCTTTCAACCAGAGCAATTCTGCTGGTATTTGTTTTACAGTTGGCATTCTGTGTAAGGGGTTCTGGTTAAAGAAAGTTTGAAATCTTCTGTGACAAAGTGCCCTTATTTAATAGGAGTTTCTATTAAGCAAATCTTCTTGGGGGCCATGGCCTAATAGTTGTATGTGCAAATACATTACACATCCAGCACAATGATGAGCTTGTAGTGGGTATGTGTGTTATTCAGGATGGCTATATTCTGCTGCTGTAAAAAAATGACTTCCGAATCTCAGTGGCTTACAACATGAAAAGTCTATTTCTCGCTCATAGTATATGTCCATTGCACATCTTCTGTGGCTCTGCTTCATGTTTTATCCTACGTTGGGACACAGGCTGACAAAACAGCCTCTATCTAGAACATTGCTTGTCTATGGCAGGGATAAAAGAACGTGTAAAATTCTACATTGCCTCTTACAGCTTGTGCCTGGAAATTACACATGTCACCGCTACAAACTTTTCATTGGCTAAAACAAGTTATATGGTTTCACCTTATCTCTTTGGCACGTAGAAATAGAATCTTTCCACAGGGAGGGGCAGCAAATATTTGAGAACGATAATGCAAAGTGCCATAGTACTCAGTAAATATTTGTTGATTAAATAATTCTGTACAATAAATAATCATGTGCCAATGTGTTCTCAAATCCCAACCACATACACCAGTCTCTCTGAGCAGGAGTCTGTGACTGTGTGCATTTTTGAACTGTGAGAAGCGCCAAAATTAGATTAAAATAATCTCAAGGTGTTTATTACTACAACTAAGTAGCAACTACCTTTTAACACTCGATAAGGAAACCACAACATCCATTCTACCAAACCTACATCTCTTTCTGCCTTTTCATAATGCACTGTAAAATATTATTAGGAAAAATGCCTGGAACATCTAAGGATTAAGAAGAACTTCGCATCAGCACAAAGTCAGGCTGAAAACCCCAAGGAGTTGAAGAGCTTAGTTCCGGAGCCAGATTGTATAACACAGGGCTTAAAAAATAATCTGGAGCCATCCTATGCAAAACAAATTGTCCGCCAAGAGGCAGACTCAAAGGGTTGCAGAGTATGAAGGAATGAAATGGATTCCAGACTACCATGGGGATTTTCTTGATGGAAACAAGACCAATTTATAGAATCATGCACTCTGTGAATCTACTATTTCCCCTTTTATCTGCAAAAATCTGAAGAAAAGCATACAGAAGATTTTGGCCTAGCTGGACTACATAGAGGAAAAATACTTGTCGGTGCAAAAGGATACATGAAGGAAAGCCATGCTTGCACTCTGCAGTTCAAGTGACAGAGAAATTTGACTCAAACTATCTTTAGCAAAAGGGAATAATATTGGAGTTGTTTGTGCAAAGGTGCCCTGACTACACGCTCTAATGGCCCGGCTTCTGCTCTCTCCCCAGCATCATCTGTTATTGCTCTGTGCCTTGTGTCCAGTGCTCCAGCCACCACGAGGGCCTTCCCTCCATGAACAACCTCGCTCCCACGTCAGTGCTGTAGCATTCGTGGGTCTTTTTGCCTTGAATACTCTTCATGTGGCTCACTCATTCTCAGGTTTGGGTCTCTGTCCAAATATTGCCTCCTGAGATAGGTCGTCCCTGACCACCCTAATCACGTGACGGCTCTGATCAAGTCACACACTTATTGGGTGATTCCATAAATATTTGATGAATGCCTACTATGTGTCAGGCATTGTTCTATGTGTTGGAACAGTGAATCACACAAACAAGAATTCCTGCCACAGGGAGGTTACTTTCAAATGGTGAGAGTCAAACAATAGATGGGATGGTTAATTTTGTGTGTCAACGTGGCTAGACCATGGTGCCCAGATGTTTCATCCAGCACCAGTCCAGATGTTTCTGTAAAAGTATTTTTTTTTTAGATACGATTGACATTTATATCAGTAGACTTTGAGTAAAGCCGATTATCCTACACCTGGTGGGTCAGCCTCATCCAATCCATCGAACGCCTGAAGAGAAAAGACTGAGGTTTCCTGAGGAAGAAGGAATTCTGCTTCCAGCCTGCCTTCACACTTTGCACTACAGATTCAATTCTTCATGGGTCTCCAGCCTGCTCTGCAGATTTTGGACTTGCCAGACTCCCAGTCACGTGAGCCAATTCCTTAAAATAAATATTCTCTCTCTCTCTCTCTCTCTCTCTCTCTCTCTCTCTCTCTCTCTCTCTCTCTCGTCCAGTATGAAATGAATATGTAGGACCCCTTTTTAAAAATTATTAACAGCAGAGCATTAAACCAGGCCCGGGGTCCTGTGTGACTACAGGTCTGGTGTCCATGAAGCCAGCCCTGCTCCCAGGAGTGGGCTGCCTTAGTAGCCTCACTGTGCTCAGTCACCATCCAGGACCAGCCATGGGAAACGTGGCCCCAGTACCTTGGTGATAGATTTCCGAGCCCAGCAGGCAGAGCCATTGGTCATGAAAGGCTTGTGAGGTGCATTCTCATGGCCTCCACAGTCGTCAAATTTATCGTTTTTTGCATATTTTGCTTTTTGTCTCTTAAGAAGGCTGAGAATGGACACTTGTATTTTCCTCTATTTCCAGTGAATACTTAAAAAATGGGGCTTTAATTCAGATACAATTTATTTGTATTAATGGTGTGCAGTGGGGATTTAACTTGTATGCCTGTATTTGTACACTTTTCTAGGAATTTTTTTTTAAGGATAAATTCCTAGAAGTTACTGGGTCAAAAGGTATGCACATTTTCAAGATCTTTTCACATATAGTCATACAATATGGTTTTCTCATTTTCGAAGGACCAAAACTGAATGTTTAACAGAACTCTTCTTGCATGCTTTAAATGAGATTTATTTTCTCTAAAACAATAAAGGGTTAATGTATTTTTGACTATTCTAAATGTTTATCTTTATGACTTTTTCTTTTTTATACTTGTTATTTCAATAAAGTCAGTAGCTTCTGAGAAGAAATATTAAGAAGCTTTCTAAAAATATCACGTCTTTGCAAAAATGTTCAGATTTGAAAATGAAATGTGTCCCTAATAATTGAATCCCACTGAAAACCAATTCATCGCTGTTCTAAGGAGCAAAGAAAATTGCATGGTGAGAGGTGTGACTGTCACACATTACATATGACTTGCGAGCTTGCTTGAATGAAAATCCAGAGCCCAAATGTACAAAGAGAAAATTAAACTTTTTAGTTTCATGATAGTGATACGACACTTCATCTCTTGGTGAATGCTGAGGTAGAATTCACCAAGAATAGAATGCTGAGTTTTAATCTTATTAGGGACCATCCTGTCTCTTTCATTTTTGCACACCTTTAGTTACATGAATGATAGGTGTTATCCTGATGCATAATCTAATTTTTATAGTTGCACTAAAGTTGCAGAGTTAATAAACATACTCTCATATCACACATAATGCAGCTGTAGCTGCATTTACAGTTTATAATCAATGTATACTCGAGCTTTCCTTGGACTTGTATTTTAAGTTCTGCATACTAAAAGTTGCATGTATGAATGAGTTGGTTTCACGGTATCTAATATTAATATTTAGTTTAGCCAATGTGATGTCTGGCTCCTTCAACCGTATCAGGAAGATGGCCTGTAAAACATACATCTATCTGTTTGTTAGTCTGCCTACCTCCCTGAGAGCCAATGATAGCAAAATAAAATACTAAAGACTCCAAGTTCTTAGATTAAAAATAAAATGATTTATAATAATTTTCTTTTCCCCTTGACTTTTACTGAGATATAATTGACATATAACATTGTAGTAGTTTGAGGTGTAAAATATAATGATTTGATATGTGTATATATTGCATAATTATTACCACGGTAAGTTTAGTTAATGTCTACTACCTCACAGAGTTACAATTTTTTATCTTGTGGTGAGAACTTTTAAGATCTACTCTGTTAGCCTCTTTCAAATATACAATACAGTACTGTTAACTATAGTCACCATGCTGTACATCACATCCCCCCCGCCTCTGGCAACCACGAATCTATTCTCTGTTTCTGAGTCTTGTTTTTCTAGATTTCTTTACATAGAATTCTTTATATGTGAGATCATACAGTATTTCTCTTTTTCTGTCTGACTTATTTCATTTAGCGTAATCTCCTCAAGTTCCATCCATTTTTGTCTAAAATCACATGGCAATTCCATTTTTAATTTTGTGAAGAACCTCAACACTCTTTTCCATCATGGTTGCACCGATTTACCTTCCCACCCACAGTGCACAGTTTCCTTTTTCCCACATCCTCGCTAACATTTATTTTTTGTCTTTTTTGAGGATAGCCATTCTAACAGGTGCATTTCCCTAATGATTAATGATGTTGAGCACCTTTTCATGTACCTGTTGGCTTTTTACATGTCTTCTTTGGAAAAACATCTATTCAGTTCCTCTGCCCATTTTAAAATAAGATTTTTTTTTTTTTGCCACTTAGTTGTATGAGTCGTTTTTATAATTTTTGATATTTGTCAGATGTATGGTTTGCAAATATTTTCTCTCATTCCATAGGTTGTCATCTTATTTTATTGATATTTTCCTTTGCTGTATAGAAGCATTTTAGTTTGATGCCATCCGGCTTGTTTGTTTTACTTTTATTACCTTTGTTTTTGGTGTCAAATCCAAAAAATCATTTGTCAAGACCGATGTTAAGGACCTTACCGCCTATGTTTTCTTCTAGAATTTTTATGGTTTCCGGTCTTATGTTCAAGTCTTTAACCCATTTTGAGTTGATTTTGTGTAAGGTGTAAGGTAGGATTTCAATTTCATTCTTTTGCATGTTGCTGTCCAGTTTTCCCAATACCGTTTATTGAAGAGACTATCTTTTCCCCATTTATAGTCTTGGCTCCATTGTTGTAAATGAAGTGATCATATAAATGTGGTCTTATTTCTGGGCTCTCTATTCTGTTCCAGTGATCTATGTGTCTGTTTTTATGCCAGTATCATACGGTTTTGATTACTATAGTCTTGTCATATAGTTTGAAATAAAGTGTGATACCGTGAGCTTTTTTCTTCTTTCTCAAGATTGCTTTAGCTATTTAATGTCTTTTGTGGTTCCACACAAATTGTAGGATTGTTTTTCTAGCTCTGTGAAAAATGCCTTTGGACTTTTGATAGGGATTGCATTGAATTTGTAAATTGCTTTGGGTAGTATGAACATTTTAACAATATTAATTACTTGAATCCATAAGCATGGGCTATATTTCCATTTATTTGTGTTTTCTTCCATTTCTTTCATCAGTGTCTTATAGTTTGCAGTGTACAAATCTTTTATCACCTTGATTAAATTTTTATTATTGATTTTGTGTGCCACAACTTTATTGAATTTGTTTATTAGTTTTTAACAGTTTTTTGGTGGTGTCTTTAAGGTTTTCAATATATAATATCATATATCATCTTCAAATAGAGACACTTTTACTTCTTCCTTTCTGATTTGGATGCTGTTTATTTCTTTTTCTTGCTTATTGCTCTGATCAGCACTACGTTACAGTACTATATTTAATAAAAGTGGTGAAAGTGGGGGTCCTTGTGTTGTTCCTGATCTTAAAGGAAAAGCTCTCAGTTTTTCACTGTCGAGATTGACATCAACTGTGAGCTTGTCATATATGGCCTTTATTATGTTGAGGTACATTCCCTCTATACCCAGTTTGTTGGTAGTTTCTATCATGAATGGATGTTGAATTTTATCCAATGCCTTTTCTGCATCTATTGAGATGATCTGTGGTAATTTTCTTTGGCAGTGTTTGTAGCAACAGATAAGTCCTATCCTGTAGCAGGGTTCATTTTCAATGACTTGTCACTATTATTGATGCCAGCCTTCCATGAACAGTCTTGAGATCTTTGTGTGGTAGGGGTTTCCTACTATGTCTTTTTAAGTTTTTGTCTTTTTAACATGTCCCCTTTCTGTGTCATTTAAGTGACCTCTAGCATCATGAGTAATTCTTTGAAATAATTTGTTCTTGGTCCAGCACAGCTTTACATGCTTGTGTATATAACTATGGCTCAAACCTTGCTTCCTCATTTTCATCACCAGTACCATAGGGATACTGGCACTTTCTCCCACTTGCATCTCCGGGATCTGGGAGGCAGATGAAAATTTGCACATGAAGGGGATATGCACTGAGCTTAAAAAGTGAAATAACTAAGCTTTTAAGATCCTTCAAAATTTTTTTTTTCAAATGTGAAATTAGCTCAGGTAAGTTTAATCAATAAATTCAGGTAGCATTTTTTTTTTATTAGACAAGAAAATTTCTGTTATGCCAACCAAGGTCCTTGTATTTTGTATCAGCTAAGACTTTAGGACTTGAATTTTTCAAGGATTGTCTACTTGTAACAAGGTGTCCTGGCCAGGTGAGGTCCACAGGGTTCCTGGGATGTCTGAGCTCTGAAGCATAACTGTGGACACTTAGGAGTGTCTGTATTATTTTCTGTCATTTTAATGGGATCCAGAAGTTCCTTGGGGTAGACATTTACTCCTGTTGATGATAGCTTATATTCATAAATCATGACGCCATGAAACATTGCAACTTACTCTCTCTCCTGCCACCTGTGAAGAATTCCAGATGTTTGCATAGTCCCCGAATTCTCAGGTCCAAGTCAGAGTTGTCTGAACCTATTTAGAGTTTGCAGAAATTGTGAAAAATATTCTTCAAATGTCTTCACCCTTAATTAAAGTTCCAGGAAGCCCAGAAACTTGTGGATAACACAAGTAAGTTGAAATAGAAATGTCCCACTATCTCGACTCATGAATGATATCCCCTTCTTACATTTTTTTCAAATCCTGAAGATTAAATGGGCACGGGGCAGGGTGGAAGCCCAGTGGTTCCTCATAGCATATTTCCATCAAGTTGTTTTTACCTTGGTGCGTGGGTTTTTCTTCCTTGGCTGTTTTCAGCATTCTCTTGGAAGTGAATGCACACCATTCGTCAGTTGCCAAAGCTTTATTTTATGCCCATTTTATTTTGTGCCGTGTACTGTATTACCAAAAAGAGCTATAATTTTGACTTTCATTAAAGTAGACCTCATTAAAATCTTTTATTGCATTTTTTTGGTACAAGTCTGGACTCTGAATCTGCTATTGTGCATTTCGATTTGTCTGTATCAGCTTAAATGTTCATATTCTATTTAGTCTCTTTTCAGATTACTTTGTATTTTGAATTGTATACTTTTGACCTAAAAATATCATTTAATTTTTGTATTTCTTTTACTTTTTATGTCCATCTTGACACTGGAAGTCTCACTTATCTCTACTACTGTCATCTAATCTCTCTGTTAAGGTCTAGCACCTTCCTCTAGCTGGAACATAATGCAGAGGCCTTAGTTCACCCTCCCCTGCTGGCCAAGAAGCCAGCAGCTAAGGTTAAGTGACAATACAACACAGTTGATGAAGTGCTGGTCTGAATAAGGGAACAATGCCACCACATGCTAAAGAAGCTGTAGGGCCTTGCCAGCATGTGCTGGCAGAGGCCAAAAGAGAACAGAAGGACTGGATTCTCAGGTGCTGAATCAAGGGGAGTGGAACATGAAGTTGGATAAGGGAGAGCTTATCAACTTGGGAGCACTCCCCTGGGATATAGGATCTAACAAGATGGGCAGTGATTTTTTTTTTAAAATAAGATAGGGAAGCATTTATTTAACCAAGGTCATACAACCAGTAGAAAGTAAGAAATTGAGAATTGAAACCCCACACATGTAAACCCAGTTCCAGTGCCCGTGCGTGTGCCACTCACTGTGCTGATGGGGACTATGGAATAGCCAGCAGGGGCTCTTAGTGAGGAGACTCAGGGACAATGCCAGCTTCTCCTGGTAAAACCTGACCCTGACCCTGACACCTCCCACAGTTGTTTTGGTTTTTATTCAAAAAGAAGTAACTGCTGACCTAGAGTCTCCTGTTAGCATGAAGGTCTAGAAAATGTTGAGTTAGAGTGAAATTAGGATTCCTTTTTTTTTAAGGAGGGCATAGCTCACGCTGGCCCATGTAGGGATCGAAGGGCAATTTTGGTGTTATTAGCACCACGCTCTAACCAGGGCAGTGATTTTTTAATTTTAATTTTTATTTTTTGATATGCCACCAAAAGCACAGGAAACAAAAGTGAAAAGAGACAAATGGGATTACATCAAACTAAAAAGCTTTTGCACAGTGAAAGAAACAATCAACAAAATGAAAAGGCAACCTACAGAAAGGGAGAAAATATTTGTAAAACATATATCTGATAATGGGATAATATCCAAAATATATAAGGAACTCAAGTGAGTCAATAGTAAAAAAACAAACAAAAAAAACCAGATAACCTGATTAAAAAATGGGCAAAGGACCTGAATAGACATTTCTCAAAAGAAGATATACGAATGACCAACAGGTACATGAAAAGGTGCTCAACTTGACTAATCATCAGGGAAATGCAAATCAAAACTACAACGAGATACCACCTTATACCTGTAGAGTGATTATTATCAGAAAGACAAAAGATAGCAAGTATCGGTAAGGATGTGGGGAAAAGGGAACACTTGTGCACTGTTGGTAGGAATGTAAATTGGTGCAGCCACTATGGAAAACAATATGGAGGTTCTGCAAAAAATTAAAAATACAACTACCTTATGACCCAGCAATTCCATCCCTGGATATATATCTAAAGGAAACGAAATCAGTATCTCAAAGAGATATCTGTACTCGCAGTAGTACTCACAATAGCCACGCTATAGGAACAACCTAAATGTTTGTTCATGGATGAATAGACAAAGAAAATGCAGTGTATATGTACAATATAATATTATTCAACCATAAATAAGAAGGAAATATGCCATTTGTGACAATATGAATGAACCTGGAGGACGTTATGATAAGTGAAATAAGCCAGACTCAGAAAGACAAATACTGCATGTTCTGATTTATGTATAGAATCTAAAATTGTCCAACTCATAGAAACAGTAGGATGGTGATTAGAGGGACTGGGGGGAGGGGAATATGGGGAGATGTTGGTCAAGTGGTACAAAGTTTCAGTTATACAAGATAAATTAGTTCTGAGGATCTAATGTCCAACAATATGCCTTGGTTAATAATATTGGATTGCATACTTGAAATTTCCTGAAAGGATAGATCTTAAGTGTTCTCAGCCACACACATACACACACCCACACCCACACACCCATGTACACACCATATCACGCACAAATGTATGCACAGTCACTATGTGAGGTGATGGATATGTTAATTGAGTTGATTGTGATGAATATTTCACAATGTATACATATATCAAACCATCAAGTTATATCCCTTAAATATATACAGTTTTTAGTTGTCAATAGAAATTCAACAAAATTAAGAAAAAAAGATATTGAACCTTCCTCCCACCATGCCTTCTTTTAAAGATCACTGTCTTTGGAGGAAGCCAACTGCCCTGTCCCGAGGGCACTCAAACGACCGTTTGGAGAGGTCTATATGGCAAGGAGCTGAAGCCTCCTGCCAACAGCCAGCAGGAACCTCTCCGGCTTGCATTCTGCAGCTGGATCTCCCATCCTCAGTCAACCCTTCAGTTGACCGCAGTCTCAGCCCACATCTTGACTGAACTTCATGAGAAACACTGAGTTGGAATCTACCAGGTAAGTTACTCACATGAACTCTGTAAGATAATGAATATTTATTGTTGTTTTAAGCCACTACGTTTTAGAGTAATTTATTACACAGTAATAGATGATTAATATAGGGAAATATCCAAACACTTCAATGACTGTTTAGGTATGAATTGATATCCAGAAACCTAAAGAGTGATTATGGGTCCCCTGTTACAGTCGGGGCATATGGGGACAACATAATAAATGGAGGCGTGGCCCAGATCAAGCTCATAGTGGGTCCACCATATCCATGGACTCATGTAGTGATGTTTCAGCAGTTTCCCAATGTACAATTGGAATGGTTATATTTGGTATCTGCCACTACCACTGCATTGACATAAGAGATACCGTAGTGGAGAAGGCCATATAGAAGACACTGAAAGGCAGTTGCTCATCCCAAGAAGAATACTAGAGATTAGTTTCACCCTGAAGTACTTAAAGGGTATAGATGTGCTGTCCCCAACATAGCTCCATTTAATTCACCAGACTGGCCCCTGCAAAACCGCTGGATCCTGGACAGTGACAGAGGATCACTGCAAACTCAGCCAGAAGTAGCACAAATTGCTGCTGTTGGGTCTGGTATGGTATTTTTACTAAAGCACATGAACATAGTGTTTAGTACCTGGTATGTGATCTTTGATCTGGTGAGTGTATTCTTTTCCATCACTATGAAAAATGAGAAAAAAGAAATGATTTGCATTCACTTTGAACAGGCAATAATATATATTTACAGTTTTCCCTTGGCTTATGTTAACTTTCCCTCTCTCTGTCACGTACAATCTGAAGAGAACTGGTCCGGCTGATCAGCCTGCAGGATGTCATTGTGGCCCACTCTGTCGATGTCTCATGCCAATCAAGTGGATGAGCAAAAGGCTGCAAGTGTTCTGGGGATAATGGCAAAACAATGGAAGATAAACACATTTCAGAATCTCACCACATCATTATTGGAATCTAGTGGTCTGAGACACGCTGGAGCTTGCCCTCGAAAATACAGGACAAATGACTGGATCTCGCATCTTCCACCAGGAAGAAGGAAGCACAATGCAGATAGATCCTACAGTTTCTGGAGGTGGCATATTCCATACCTGGGAATACTCTCCCAACCCACAGACTGGCTTACACAGAAGGCCGCCAGCTCTTGGGAAGGTCCAGAGGGAGGGTTCTGGAGGAGATCTGGGATGCAGAGCAAGCATCCCTGCCACTCAGGTCATTTGAGCCAACAGACCTTAGGTTACTAGAGATATTGGTGGTGGGAAAGACCACCATGCACAGCTTACAATAAGTCCCAGTGGGAGAATCATAAAGCAGACCCCTAGGGTTCTGGAACAAGGCCAGGCCATGTGCAGTGGAGAAGTTTACATTCTTCCAAAAAGGGATCCTGGTGCACTGCTGCTGGACGCCAGTAGAGCATGTAGACATGGGAGACCAAGTAACATACCTGCAGAACTGCCCATGGTCGGCTGCATTCTGTCAGACCCATCAGGAGCAGCCGCAGTGAACTCGGCAGCATCCACTGCAAGAGAGAAGCCCTGTATCCGAATTGAACATGAGCAAGCTATGCAAGCAGGTGGTTTAGACCTCCATGCCCTGCACTTCTGTCGCACCAGCAACTCCCCATCAGCTCACACCTGTGGCCACAACTGGGAGGGGGACTCACTGATGGGGGAGGAAAAAGCATGAGCTTGGTTCTTGGATGGTGTTTGTGTGTACAAGCCAAAAATAGACAGTGACTGCCCTCAGGATTGGTCTTAATGACAACAGTGAAGGGAAGTCCTGCTAATGGGCGGAACTTCAGAGACACACCTGGTCTAGATGGAGAATATTTACCCTCTATTTTATCTATCTATCTATCTATCTATCAATCAATCAATCAATCAATCAATCAATCAATCAATGTACACAGACTCATTGGTGGTAACAAATGGCTTGGTCAGTCGATCATGAGCTTGGAAGGAGAAAAACTGGAAGATCAGGGTTAAGGAGGTCTGGGTTAGGGGCGTGTGATGACCGGGGGCACAGAGCGTGAAGGTCTTCACGCCCGTGTCAGCCCTTACCCAAAAGCCTTCACATTGAAAGGCAGAGGCGCTGAACAACCACAGCTTTCAGCCTGGCATTTTTCATTTTATTTTAAATGTATTGTTTTCTGATTTAGGTCCTAGTCACTCTCCATTTTTACTTAAGACAACAATAACCAAAATAGTTTCTGTATGGCATCCTCACGTATATTTGTCTCATTTTATCCTGGCAACAGTCCTGGGAACTAGAAATGACAGAGAGGACGAATTTCCTTTTCAGATGGAGAAAACTGATGTTCAGAGATAATAACTGCCCTGTTCAGGGTCATGGAGCCAGCTGGTGAGGGAGGTTCTGGTTTCCAGACGAGTTTTCTGTCTGGTTCCCTGGGAGTCCTCTCAGGCTGTGGAAGGGAAGGAGAGCCGAGTCCACCAGCAGGGGGCGCCTGCCTCTACTCTGCATTTGGCCATCAGCACGTCCAGAGCAGCCTTCTGCCTGCCGTCAGCCTGCCTGCGTGCCCGGAGCTGTGACTGGTGAGTGGGCTCAGTTCCAGAGTGCTTTTCTCTCATAGCGTCCCCTCCCGCTGGTCACATTTTAGAGTTGTCCATGCTGTGTGCTCACTCTTCGGGTCTCACTGCGCACCGATCAACGCTGCTCATTTCTGCCCAGTCTCCAGGAAGAAATGGACAGGCGTCAGCACCGGTAGTTGGAAACCATCAATTTCAAGCCTTGTGCTAATAATAACCTTCTCCTTCCACCGTAACACAAATGTGGAGCTTGTCATAGAGGTTTATCGCTGTGCCACGAATATTGATTTTTTTCCAAATATGCCTTTATGATGCATGCTTGCTCCAGCAGGACGCAGATTTGTTGTGTTTCTTTTTTCTGCTGTCTCATTTATTAGGATCCCTTCTTCTGCAACAAGAGACTCTGTAAATTGCAAATTCATTCAGCCACAACAAATTTGTATTGAGTACTTTCTATGTGCCAGGAACCATGCATAGGGCACTTAACAAAAATCCCAGCCCTCATGGAGCCTCCCTTCTAGGGAGGGAGACAGACAGTAAACAAAATAAATAGGGGAAATATATGATTTGCCACGTGGCATTAAGTGCTATGAAGAAAAACAAAGCAGAGAAGGGGAATCGGGAGTTGGTGGGCAGTGGGTGATGTGTGGTCTGGGGGAAGTTCACATTGTAAATGAAGAAGTCAAACAAGGGCTCCCAGAGAGGGTGACATTTGTACAAAGACCCAAAGATCACCTGAGGGAACCAGCTCTGCAGATATTTGGGAGAAAGATATTCCAGAGAACTGATCATGTAAAAAGCCCACAGGGGGAGCGAGCCTGGCATGTATGGGGAGCAGCACTCAGGCCATTTTGGCTGCAGTGGAGTGAATAAGCAAAGGTAAGGTCAGAGAAGGTGAAGGGACGGGGGTCCCTCATAGGGTGAGATGCCACATAAGCCATGGTGACGATGTTGGTGATGAGTTGAAATGGGAAGCCACTTCCAAATGAGAAATGCAGGCAATGAGAGACCGTCCGGAGCAGTATGTGTGATGGCCTCTTCTTATAGCCTATTTTAACTTCCATTCCTTCCCAATAGCCTGTATCTGAGGTTTACAAGAAGAGGCCAAACCTCAAGATGTGGAGTCCTACTGCTCCGGGCTCCCCTGTGGCTGGGAGGTGAGGGACGCATTTATCTTACTGAAGTACCCATGATTTATCTTACTGAAGTCCTTGCGGACTGATGGAGGTACAACCATGGTAAGAGTCCAGCTCCTCCACGGGTATCCATCAGCATCTTGTTTGAAGAGTGCTCATTTCTGTTTCTGAACATCCATATTGCTGGGAAGTGGAAGCCGGAGGCCAGGCTTGGTACCAGAATCCACACTCCATTACGCTCCAGGTGCTACATGAAGCCCAGAGACTTTCGTCTCATGCACAGACAGACCAGTGTTGAAATGAGTTACCACGGTTGTTGTTCCACACCTAAACTACGCCAGGCGTGCACAGGGTTTGGGATACAAAGTCCCTGGTGTCATGGTCCTTAACTTCTAGAGGGAGAGAGAGAAAGTGAACACATAAACTGATGTGCACTCTTATGTCAGCTACTGATGAATGGCCTGTGGAACGATTGAGCAGGCTGTGGGGGTAGAGAGAATGGTTCTCCGACTGAGAGAGCAGTGCCCTGAATGAAGGGAGGGACGACCCATAAGACCATCAGACAATCTGGAAGAAGTGCATTGCTGGCAGAGGGAACGTCGGGGGCAAAGGCTCTAAAGTAGGAAAGAGCTTCGCGGCTCGCCGGAAAAGCGAGAGGCAGGTGCAGCTGGGTCTCAGGAGACCAGACTCTGCAGAGGGAGGCAGGGGCCATGCGAGAGGCTGGCCGGTGATAAGGCACTGCAGGTGTCTTCTCTGTGGTGGGCATTGGACAGTTTGGGGCAGAAAAGTGATGTGATCTGATTCCCATTTTGAAGAGATGGTTTTGGCTTTGTTGTGGAAGCAAGAGATACCAGGTAGGAGATGAGAGAGGATGGTGGCTTGAAGGTGAGAAGAGGGTGATGAGAAATGATCACACGTGGGCATATTGTGAAAGTAGAACCCATAGGATTTGCTGAGGGATTGGATATGAGGATCAGGAAGGACAGGAAGCTAAGGAAGACTCTTCGATCTAGATTTTTGGGTGAATTTGGGTGAAGTCCTAGGAAAGGGTTGAGGAAGTGTGTGTGTGTGTGTGTGTGTGTGTGGTGAGCCCAGGTTAAGTCTGAGATCCTATTGGACACCCTGGGGGAGATGAAGAGGGTTGGCCACAGGATATGGGATTCAGGTCAGAGATCCAAGCTGGAGGTTCCTCAATAACAGGGACAGTGGTGTTTGTGAAATTCTGGGGACGTTCTCCAGTAACTTCTTTCAGGTTTGTCATGATAATTCGTAGTATTGATGGAAGAAATAAGAGCTAAACTTTACCATGTGTTTCTAAAGTGATGAGTCACGATTCGTTTTTAGAGAATTACTTCGTTGAGTATGTCAGCCTGCTTTCCAAGACCATGTTAGGCCACCTTCACACCCCAACCAGTCTTCTACTAAGGAACCCTTCCTTGTCAGCCTTGCACTGTGCACATTCAACAGCTGGGTGTTGTGAAAAGAATAATGGCCGGTATGACCTCTGGGGTTATGAGTGCAAGTCCTGCCTCTGTTATTTACTGGAAGCTTTGTTTTGGGAGCACTAATGTATAAAGCTTACAGAATGTCTCCCAGGCAAAGTTCAGCTGTGCCTGTTGTCTTGGCTTTGCTATCCATTCCTTCTCCAGGCAGCAGGCAGCTTATGGCAGCATCACCTCCTCTAGCCAACGTCATTTCCTGGTCGTGCCAGCCTGATTACTTCTAATTGTCTTTGCTTCCAGCTGGGTCTCCTAGCTGGCGTTCTATGGGGGCACACAGCTAGTCTCCTAACCATCTGGAGGAAGAAGATGGGGAAGGAGATGGAAAAGAAGGAAGCAGCTGGTACAAGTCAACTGAGAAAGCTTTCCAGTGTGATTGGTAACATTTTTTAAAAAGCTAACTCATCCAAGTAAGAGAATGACCCATCTTTGACAAGACGAATGATTATATTTGTTGACTCCCCGCCAAGGCAACCAACAATTAACTGCAAATGCTTTTAGAAAGTTATCAGAAATACCCTCCCCTAGAACAGAGGGGGTCTTCCTCTCAGCAGCCATGAAACTCGGACTCATTTGAGAATCAGTGAACAATGACTCACTCATTTATTCAACAAATATTTATTGAACAATGACCATGTCTCAGGCACTGTGCTAGATGCTCTAGGGCAAATAAACTATCAAATAAAATAGCTCTCATTCTCCATGGGTCTAAAAGAGAGAAAAAGAAAGACATTCATAGTAACATAGGACATAAGAAGAATGTGAAATGAGTGGTATGACGTAAGAGAGGATGGAGAAGTGATTTGCCCTTTGCAGCTCACTGACTGCAGAGGGGTTTATAGGAAAGGGGACATCTGTACTAGGTAGAAAGGAGGCAGAGGCTGCAGATCAGAGGTGGGGGTGGCATAGGCAAAGGTATAGAAATGAGGAAGCCTGATCTGGGATGAAGACAGCTGAAATTTAGCGCCCAGGGAGACCCCAATGGAAAGATAAGAGATTTAGTTTAGGATAATTAGGGAATCTTCAATGCTGGATGACTGCTTTTCAACCAGATGTTTTCTGCATATCTAATATGAGGGCAATACATTGCTTTGTGTACTAATTTGTCTTACATGTAGGAATTTCTGGGGTTATTCCTTATTAAACAAGGTCATTTCAGAGAACAGGACCTGTAGTTCAAAAACCAGTTACTAAGCCCAGGGAGGCGTAGGATTTGTACTTCTCTTTGGCATCCATCCTAGCTGATGGAATTAGCAGTGAACTTGAATCAAACCCAGTCATCAGGCTTGAAAAAGATTTAATGGGCCTGGTTTTTCTCTCTCTCCTTCACCCCTTTCCTGACCTCCACCCCGAGAGGATGATTAAAAGGAAAGAAAATCTCTATTTCATTGTAAATGTCTTCTACCATTTCTGTGCCTGAAGCTATTTTTTTTTAAGGCCATAAAGACACTTTGACGAACAATCTCTGACATTCGCCTCACACCATAATAAAATTTCTAAATTTTCATATAGAGCTAATGTGCTGATATTAAAAAAAAGAAAATTATACTCTATTAATACAACACTGGGAGAACTCCAAAACCTTTTCTGAAAGAAGATTCAGAATGGTTTTGTCCCCTAAGTGAGCTCCGCATTCCTCATTTATTAGACAGTTGAACATTTACTCTGTAGGTTCTGTGCTGGTAATCCAGCCTGCAACCTCCCCCCCTCCCCCCATGTTACTGTCCTCTTAAAATGTGATCATTGAATCGGAGACGTTAAAGTGATTGGGTGGGCCTTGCAGAAACTGTGGGGGTGGGGTGGTGGCAAACTTAAGCACATCAAGGAGGAACACATTTGCTACTGTATCTTTAATATTGGGAAATGGAAACAGTGAGAAGACTCACAGAAAACAGCTCAGTCATAACAAGGCTGGAGTCTTGTAGCATGTGAATAGTTGATTCTAGCATACTATTTAACATGAGACCTATTTAAAATAGAAGTTTCTCTGGGTCACTTTTCAAATGGGCCAGATCCCTCAAGACGCTGAATTAATGACAGCTGTTCCTCCTCCCACCAATTTCAGAGTATTGAGATGGATCGTGGTATGCCGAACTTATTGGCTGAGGAGTCAAACGAAAGGAACTTGGCTAGGACCGACTCTTCCCTTCGGACTTGGACGTTGTATGATCAGGGGTTAAGTATGCATTAAACATTGGCGCCTTTTATCCGGCTGCTCAACAGGTAGCATTTTGTAAATGCCTCCCCCTACCTATCCTCGAGCTTCTCCCTCACGAGATTCCTCGTTTGTAGTTTGAGAAGACGTTGGGGAACCTGGAGAAGATCAGAATCGCCAGGGCAGCTATTACTTGTTTATGAGGGATGAGCACAGTCCTCGGGCGCGAGAACAAAAGCCTCTCGGAGCGGGGAGCTGGCCCACCTCGTCCCGCAGTCGCCGGCAGCATTTCAATGGAAAGCAAAGGTGTAAACGTACTAGCAGAGGTTTACACCTCTGCTACGCCCTGGTTCCTCACATTGCTGCTGCTACTATTATTGTTGCGGTTGCTCCTCCTCCAACAGAGCCATCCGGTCTGCATGCGAGCCTGGGCAGACGCCCCGCCACCTCCCCATCCTTCCTTCCACCCAACCATCCACCCAGGGTCCAGAGGGCCCTACAGTGTGCCAAGCCCTGGGCCGAACACTGGGCATCTAACCCACAGTCCACGGGGTGGGGAGCCTCCCTCCCCTCCTCCTGCCCCGGATGGGTGCGGCTGGTGGGGGGTTTCACCGCCGAGAGGTCCAGAAAGCCCAAGTCCAGAATCCCGGCGAGAGGCGCAGCTGGAGGCCGCCCGACCTGCGCGGCTGGGAGCGCGCGTCTTAGAGGCGGCGGGGAGACCGGTCTGGTGCTCAGGTGGCTCCGCCGCCCTTTCTGCCGCTCCCCTCTCCGGACCCTCCCCTCTCCAGCGAGGGTCGAGTGTGGCTGCTGCGCGCCGGGAAGGAGGGGCTACGAGGGATTTGAAAGTGCACAGGCTGCGGAGTGGAGCTCGCCTCTGTTCCCGCCGCCCGCGACCGGATTGAATTTCTGCAAATTCAAACTGAATGGGGCTTTCTTCTGCTGCCTTCCAGAGGGCGCCTGCAGCCCGCCGCGCGCTGCTCTGGGGCGGGAGCGGCCGCCCGGCGCCCAGCTAGGAGCGAGCCAGCGAGCCGGACTCGAGCCCGTGCGGGCCAGCCCGCGGCTGCAGGGCGAGGGCTGCGGGGGCGCCCGGGATCGCGGACCCAGGCACCGGACCGCGCCCCCGCCACCCCTCCCGGGTCAGCGCTGCTCCCTGCGCCCCCCGGCGGGGGGACTGTCATCAGCCGCCCTGACGGGACCCGGCGCAGAGTCCAGTGTCCTGAAAGGAGCCCAGGCGACCCTCTGAAGAAGAACTTCTTGGGGGCGGTTCCCTGGGACCCGGTTGCCTGGCGGCCGCTATTGTCTGCACGCGACGCTCGGCGGCGGCCCGGGGCGCGGGAGACGCGGGCCGGGCGGGGCCGGGCCCGGGGCGGCGGCGGGAGGAGCCGGGTCAGCAGGGGGAGCCGGAGCAGAAGGCGGAGCTGCGAGAGCGGGAGCCGAGCCGGAGGCGCGCGGGCCGCTTCGCAGCGCGATGCCCGCGGCAGCCGGGGACGGGCTCCTGGGCGAGCCGGCGGCGCCCGGGGGCGGCGGGGGCGCGGACGATGCGGCCAGGCCGGCGGCGGCCTGCGAGGGAAGTTTCCTGCCGGCCTGGGTGAGTGGCGTGCCCCGAGAGCGGCTCCGTGACTTCCAGCACCACAAGCGCGTGGGCAACTACCTCATCGGCAGCAGGAAGCTGGGCGAGGGCTCCTTCGCCAAGGTGCGCGAGGGGCTCCACGTGCTGACCGGAGAGAAGGTGAGCCGCCCGGGGCCGGGGGACCCTGCGGAGCGAGCGCACTGCGCGGGGAGTCCCGCTGCGGACTCCTGGCCGGCGCCCCCCGCCGCCCGCCTCTCTTCCCGGGTTGGAGGAGGGGTCCATCCCAACGCGCGTGCAGGCCCTCAGAGTTGGGCTACCCGTCTTTCCCGAGGGGTGGTCTGGGGTCAGCTTCCCCCGGGGGTTGCTGGTTTATTCTTGAAGCCGCCCGCTGCCCCTTTGCTCTGGAAGGGTGCCGCCTGGCGGACACCAGCGCAGGGGTGGGGGGCTTGGCCCTCAAAGCCAGCAGGGGCTGATCAGCAAAGAGGCAGGACCCAGGGCCCGAGTGCGGGAGTCCTTCTGTGGAGGGTGGGAGGGCCGCTCAGCCAGTCCTTGTGGGAGCTTAGAGTCTGAGCCCCCTTGTGGGCTCAGGGGAGAAGGAGGGGGCCAGTCCTCGCCACCTGTGGACGGGGGCAGCTGGGGGAAGTTTTTCGTTCTCGGAGGAGAGTTTTCCGCTCCCCCCTTTCACGCACCCTACCCACTCCTGTTCCTTCCTCTCCTCCATTCATTCCCTGTAAGGACCCTGCTCTGGAAGGTACAGACCTACACACTGAAACCCCCAGAGGTCAGAGGGTGAGAGATGCCTTATGTTTTTGGAAAAGGGGAAAGCAAAGGTAGTCCCCCACCTCCCCGTGACCCTGAGGGGCTCAGGCTGTAGCCTTGGGAGAAGTTAGAAGTTAGCTGTGAACCCCACCAAGCCAGGCCGACGTAGATCTAAGCGGTAACTTACCTCTGTGAGAAGAAACCCAAGATATGATGACTTACTTTTGAGGTGAGTGGCCCAGGCACTGGTCACCGCAAACGGTGAGGCCGCCCAGTCTGGGGGTGGCCTCAAGCTTGGAGCTGCTTCAGACCCAAGCTCACTGTCAGCTCAGACGCAAGGATCCCCCCAGCCTGGGGATTGCTCAGTGCTGGCCTGGGCGCAGCCCCGTTTTGTGGCCCATTGTCCCAGGAGGGCATTGGCAGTGTGGGAAGGACGGATGCTTCAGACTGCCTACCTACATTTCTGCCTGCTGACCTGAGATTCTCTGCCCGGCCTGGGAATTCCCGGGGATGTCCTGCTGTGGGACCTCTGACTGCAATGCAAGTTCCTCAGCCCTCCTGTCCCCAGTATCACCTGGCTTTCCCTCCTCCGTTCCCCACTGTGTCCCAGAGCACCTTGCATTTGAGCAAAGGTCTCCATCACCCTTGTCATTTGTCCCCTAGTCTTACAGACGCTCTGCATAGGGTGCTCCTTTGTTTTGGGTAAGTGGGGTTAGATTGAGTAGTTTAAAAAGTGCCTCTTGCTTGAATTTCTGTGCAGAAAGGGAGTGTTCAGGATGAACTCACTGAATTGAGTAACTTTTCAAGATGAAAAAAAACCCTCACTCCAGACCTCATTCTAGTCCAAAGGGAGCAGCAGCACATTTTATGCGTTCTCAGCTGGGCCCGACTTACACATCCTGTCAGGGCCCAGCTTCTTAATTACAGTGCGCTCACTTCTCCGTCCCTGTTTCAATTCATGTTGGCACGGGTGGTAGAACTTTATTTTCATTCCAAACATATAGGATTCAGTCTGGTTGTGTATGTTTCCTCTTGAAACGTAGCAAAGAGACGAGGCTTTATGCTGACAGCATAATGGCCAACATTACGAGCACATTTATCTCGCCTGCCCTGCTGTGAGGCTGCTTCTGGCTTCTCTCCACTTTCCCGTTCTGTGTCTCCAGCTCCTTACCGGTGCATTTTTGCTCCATCCCATCAGGCTGTTGGCCTTGGCTGAACTGCACGAGGTCGCACTCAAAGCTCCGTCCCTCCCTGGCTGCTTGGGTTCTGGAGCTCTGTGCTGGGTCCACACACACACTGCAACGTGGGAGTTCTGCCCAAATAGGGTCCCTGTGAGGAGCCACCTGCACCCCTTGGTGCTCACACCCCTTCTCTCTCATCTTCCTTAAATGATCAATCTCACTTCTTCTCAGCAAGGGGAGAGCTGTTAATTGGACATAAAATTATTGTGCTGGACTAATGGGTTGGATGTAGTTAAGGACGGTGTTTCTTAGCGGGAAGGAGATTGGGAGATGTCTCTGACATGCTCTTCTCCAGCCTGGAGCATCATGAGAAATCTGGATTTTAGTTCCCCTAATTGCTCGCTTTAAAGAAACAATGAGTGTCATTCATAGCTTTTATCTCCTAAATCATCCAACACCTTTACTGCTAAACTAACAGATTTGGGTTTTGGCAGATGGTAGAGATTAAAATGTGTGTGTGCCTGGGAAGGTTTGCTGAGTTCATGAGTCCCCATCCCCACTCAGGTTCTGGATATTGTCTGACTAAGGCTGACACAAAGGTGAAGTCAACCTCACACTACTTGCTGCCTTGCGTTCTCTTTAAAAGGTGAGCAATTAAGAGGGTTTCCCCCTGGGGAAGAGTTACTCATTGAGCCAAGCAAGGGGAGACCTTGAGGTGACAGAACCGGAGGAAGGGAAATGAAGAGTCCCCCACAGCGGGTAATATGAGTGGCCCAGAAAGGCCTCTTACCCTGATACTTTCCCCTTTTAGGGGGTGCATACTTTTTGGATAAAACACTTCACTTTTCTCCTTTCCTGTTTAAAGGGACACAGACCACAGTGGGAGGGGAATTAAGTCATAAAATCTGTAGTAAGAAATAGATGTATGCTCCCACACCACTTCCTGAGTGGAAGGATCCAGGGCAGCTAGTGGTGGAGAATCAGTTCATGATAAAACTGGAAGGGGGGATGGAAAAAGAGAAAAAGAGGGGGTACCCACTTTTGGCCCGTTTCCCAGTTGCAGTCTTAAACTATGCACTTTGTAATTTATGCCAAAATCCATAGAACTGTTGGTGTGTGTGTGTGTGTGTGTGTGTGTGTGTGTGTGTGTTGCGTTTTAACTTGGTGCACATTTCCAAAAAGATTTTGGGCGAAATCCTCCCTGGCTTGCTGAGAATTACTGTCTGAGTTCAGATGACAACCACCTACTTTTTCTGACTTTCATTTCAGGGTTCAATCCTATCTTATCAAGAGGCTTTTTCTTTCCCACCACTGCCTGCAGGGCAGCATTTTGCCTGCTTTTCCTCTGAAGTTGTTTGTTTGAAAGTCATTTGAATCTAGATGGCCCTTTTACTGCTCTGCTCTGGGCGAGACCTCATTTTGTCCTCATTAGCTTTGAGTTGAAGCAATCTCTGTTCATGTGGCTTTAAAAATAAATAATTCTCTTGGTCATGTGAAACTCTGAAGTGGTACCTTCTCAGCCAGGGCTGACTGTCTTTGAATAAACTTAGCTTGATGTTTGGAGGAGGAAAAATGATCAGAAAATCAGATTTTGAAAAGTATTCTCTGTGGCTCTGAGACAAAGAGGAAAGTTGCTGAACAGGAGTATCCAGTGATAACTTTGAAAGAGCCAGATAGATTGTGCTCACTGCCTCTGCCATTGGTCTCTGATACCTGTGACATGCATAGTCTCTGGCACATAATAGGTTATTAGCACATTTAAAAAAATGATAAAATATAGTTGGAAAGGCTTTTAGAGAAAAGCATAGGTATATCTCAGGTATAGAGCTTGTGCCATAGGCTGTAAAAAGGGGAAAGCAGTTGAAACCGCAATTACCTCCTTTAATAATTAAGTCTAAGATACGAAGTTGGGTACATACCGTGGTTGGTTAAGATGTTTAAATATCTCGTTCTAACCTTTGGTTAAAAAAATAATCCTGTTTATTGCTTTCATTGGAACTATTTTTGGACTGAAAATAAAAACTGCCTGCTTAGTAAGTTGCCAATAATTATGTGATTTGAGCACGATTGCCAGGTACCTGGAGTGAAGGAGTTACTAAAAATACAACTTACTATGTTTTGCAGAGCAGGAAATATGACTAATTTTAAAGGTGGCCTTTTGGCAGATCTGTTTTTAGCGAGTATTTCTGAAACAAACAGGTGCTAAATCCTGGTTTTTCTTTCTTTCTTTCTGGGTTTTTTTTTTTTTTTTAAGTGCTAAAAATTCAGGGGTAATAGCTCTGAGGAACAAGAAATGCTTAGAGAACTGGAAATTCCAATTAATCCTCAGCAGGTATTTCTTGGCAAAAAGGAGGCGTTTAGCAAAAGCACCTGCTCAATGTTGTATGTGACAAGGCAGTGCCTATAATTTCTGAGATTGCATGCTGCGCTGTTGGGCACAGTCTTTTTTAACTTCTTGCCCTGCCTCATCTTTTTGATGTGCTTGTGAATGGTGGAAATTGGCACGTAGGGCTCGGCTCCTAGTGTTCATTGATATCCAGGTTCCATGGACTTCAAAGTGTGCTTTGAGTCGGCACAACAGTGCTGAACGGTGCCCACGGAGAGGAGTACAACCCGAAATTTTCTCTGCAGGTGCTGGGTCACCCGCATGGGCTGGGTTCGATGGCAGCAGTCTGCATGTTGCTGGCTGTTACATTGCTGTGTGGCAGTCATTCTTCCTGGGGGTTATCCTCCCCAAGGTGTGGAAAGTGGAAGCTGTGTCTGCCCGAGGACATGGACAGGCTGGGTGTCCTCTATGGGAAGGTGGTTTGGGCACAAGGTGTCATTTACGTTAGGATAGGCACCCTGTTTTGATGATTCATGGAAACTGGCCGACCTGCTTTGTAAGCTAATTGAAACCCATAGATCCATCCCCAAGCCTTATTTTAGCAAACTGGTGAAACCACTTCCTCGGCTCAGCCTGGACTCTGGCCACTCCCAAGTGCTAGCCTGAATTGAATTTCACACTCCCTGATGGGGTGCTGCTGGCTGGCTGGTAAGATGACCAGTAGGAAAGTGGTGAACCACGGGTCTGAATAGTATCCGAGCAGGCTGATACCTTGAGACAAGGTAGTGAGAGCTATTGTGGCTCCTTTATCGTAAATACCAGCTCAGTGGTATAGTGTTGTGTGTTTTGTTTAAGGTCCTCCACGCATTTTTTCATTAGATGCTTGCAGCGACCCTGGGCATTAGCTAAGTGAGGAATGCCTTGAGTAGATTTTCTTTCTGGCATTCTCTATTGCTAGGCTGCCTAACGATAACCACAACCTAGGGGGCGTAAAACAACAGAAACTTATTCTTTGACAGCTCCAAAGGCCTGAAGTCCAAAATCCAGGTGTCAGCAGGACCACACTCCCTGTGTGGGAGAATCCCTCCTTGCCTCTTCCAGGTTCTGGTGCTTGTCCGCAATCCTTGGTGTTCCTTGGCTTGTAGACGCAGCACTTAAGGCTCTGCTTCTATCTTCACATGGTCTTCTTTCCTCTCTGTCACCTCTGTCTCCATATCTCCCTCTCCTTCCGTATAAGGACACCGGTCATTGTATTTTGGGCTGACCCTAACCCAGTAGGACCTCATCTTAATTCCATCTGCGAAGACCCTTTTCCAATAAGGTGACGTTCACACGTGGTTAGGACTTGAACGTATTTTGCGGGATACCATTCAACCTATAACTTCTTCTTAGATTGTTAGAATTGTGTTGCAGGTGATTTCCTGGTAAGCAGGCCTTGAGCAGGAGACAAATGGGGTCTTAGGGAATGTCCTCAGGATCAACACCTCTGAGGGGAGTGGTAGGGAGCAGCAAAGCGGTGGGAGAAGCTGGGCTCCAGTGCCGTCTGAAGCCCCTGACCCTGCCATGGTGAGCTGTGGACGGAGATGGCCCTTCAGAGGTGTCCAAATTGGGTGAGAGGACTGGCCCTTTATACCTCTGCATGAACCTGTCATTGGGTGGGGACAACCCAGGGAAGGGAGCATGGCCTTGGACAGTTGCCAAGGGCAGTTCCTGGGGCGAGCTTGTCCCTGAAAGCCAGCAGTGGCAATAGCTCGGGGAGGGAGCTCTTCAGCCCTGAAGCGAAATCTGGACATTGGGGCAGGGCGTCTACTGCTTTCCAAGACAGACAGGACCAGGGCCCAGGGGATCTTAAGTCCAGGCCAGTTCCACAAACACCTTGCTGACCCAGCTGTGATCCCTGGCAGCCTGAAATCTACGTTCAACCAGCAAATCCACGTTCCAAGCACTCTTAGTGTCCAGGAAATATTCTGGCCACATGTTTCTCTTCAGTTGGAATTCTTGGGGCTCTGTGTTGTGTTTGTAGGTACTTTTTTTATGCTGTAGTTGTTTCCTCTTTGATTGGGATATTCAAGTGGGCAAAAAAACCGGCTTGGGTCAGAGCCATTTCTTAACCACCTTTCACCACTTCCACTGTGCCAGCTCTGTCCTACCTAGCTAGGCAATTTCTAACGACTGGGTTCTTTTTGGTTTTTAATCATTTTTATGTGGTTTTAAGATTCATTTGGTTAAGTGTGGTGTAGTTAATACGAACACATGGTCGAACAGGCAACCCTGTTGTTCAGAGCTTGCGTTCTAACCAGCTGAGCCATCCGGCCACCCCCAGTGTCTTGCTTTTTTCCCTTGGCAATATGTCTTGAACATCCTTCCCAAAACTACTCCAGGACAGACTCATTCTTTTTGATTACTGGGTAGTATTCATTGTATGGAGGTACCATATCTACTTAACCATTCTACTAGATCGGCAAAGATCAAAAACTTTAAGAGTACAGTGTATAGACAAATCTAGTAGATTAAAGATGGTCCCTTGTTTTATCAATAATATTTCTTATTTGCAGGGTGAGTTGAGAATGTTTTCATATGTCCAATAACAATGAGCATATAATTTTTGTTAGTTGTTCATGTCCACTCACCATTTTTCCCTTGGGTTTTTGGCCTTTTCTCTTATTGATTTATAGGCACTTTTTATATATTAAGAAAATCAGTTCTCTTTCAGTGATATATTTTGCAGTTTCCTCCATCTTGCCCCTTTCCCTGTTTATTCTTTGTTTTTGTTTCTTGGTGATTCTTTCCATTGCAGAGGTCATTTCTTTGGACTCTACTACTAGAGAGGGATCATAGATGACCTTTGCATGTCCATGAATCTCCATAAATTGTATGTGTGTAGTTATATTCCTGGAGAGTGGGTCCATGACTTTCATCAGATTCTAAAAGGAGTTATTTACCCACCAAATGTTTTAGAGCCACCACCTTGCCCACCCATCAGCTCTGCTGACCGATTGAGGTTTGTGCATTACTGAGATGAGAATTTGGGTCACTTTGGTTTTTAGCACCTGTGCTAATTGGCCTAAAGTTGCAGAATACATTCAGCCTAGGCAGGCTGGTTATACAACCATGACCTTGGACTAGGGTCCAAGGATGCTTGATTTCTGCCCCTTGCCCCACTATGCCTGGGTCACAGACATGTAGATGGATCTTTGGAAAACCTTGACTCTTGATGGGAAAGCTCTGAATCCACGTCCCACCATCTCTTCCCAGAAAGGCAGGAGATACAATTTATGGCAGGTGGTTGGCAAGAAAGAAAAAGCAGAATATCAAGGGAAATGAAAACCTTTTAAAGAGCAATAGTCATCACTTAACTTGGATATAAAATGTACTAAGTGTAAGCACATGTACAAAAATATGCCTTGGGATTTGTGTATGCGAGGAGCCCTCTGGGCTATGGTCCTGGTGGAGGCAATAACTGGGTCCTGCCGTTTGGACTCACAGAGGTCACATGGCCTTGCTCTGATGACCTTGTCTAACTGCTCCTGTCCTTGTCATTCTCTGTATCGTCACCCTTTTTGTCTCTCCTCAGAGTGCTTCCCATCCCCTGTATTAGATTGCGAGGGCCACTGTAACAAAGTATCACAAACCTGATGGCTTGAATAGTAGAGATTTACTGTCACAAATCTAGAGGCTAGAAGTTCAAAATCAAGGTGTCAGCAGGACTGGTTCTTTCTGAAGTCTGTGGGGGAAGGACTTGTTCCAAGCCTTTCTGCTTGGTTTGTATTTGACTGTCTTCCCCCTGTATCTCCTGTCATTTTCCCTCTATGTGTGTCTGTCTCTGATTTCCCCTTTTTATGAGGACACCGGTCATATTAGGGTGTATCCTAATGACTTCACTTTACCTTGATCTCTTCTGTAAAGACACAGCTCCAAATAAGGTCACATTCTGAGGTACTGGGCGTTAGGACTTACTAATGCCTGAATGTTTGTGTCCTCCCACCCCAAATTTGTGCCTTGAGCTTGGACTTCCTGCTTCCAGAACCGTGAGAATTGAACTCCTGTTATTTATAAGCCACTCTGTCTATGGTATTTTGGTACAGCAGCTTCAATGGACTAAGATAAGACTTAAACATACAAATGTTTTGGGGGGAGACACAATTCAACTCATAACATCATTTGACCCCACGGTATGAGTTTATGGGTTGATGTGTTTACTGTTCATCTCCCCAATAGACTGTAAGCCCCACGAGGAAGGGATCATGGCTCGTATCCCTGGTGCCTGGAGTAGTACCTGAAACAGAGAAGGTGCTTGGGAAACGTGTTTTGAATGGATCAAAGGATGCTTTGATATTCCCAGTACACGAGGACAGTCTTCTGGATGACAGCGTCCACAGTGGCAGGGAACAGTCCTGGAAGCGCTGTCTCTGTTACCCCTTGCAGCTCCTGGGTGTGCCCGTGTGAGTGAGGAGATTGAACAGGTTGTGCAGCTGGCACCCTTTAGGAAAAATCCCGGCCCCGGAACAGCTGTGCCTTCTGCAGGGACTTGTTAAGGAAGGTACTTAGGTATCAGAGTCACAGGTGACCAGCCAGAAGCAGGAAAATATTTTGCCATGCTGTGGGATTGTTAATGGACTCCCAGTGCTTTCTTCAGGGAATGTACCAACAGTGCAACAGACGGGTGAAATTGCTATTTGCAAACATACATTTTTTTTTTTTTTTGGATGTTGCCCATGGAGATATATGGAGGTTTGGATCTGTCTCTTTTGACTGTAACTTTTTTTATATAAGTTTGTCAGTCTCCTAAGCCAAACTACTGCCAAAACATTTTGCAATCCTTCTTGCTTCTTTTGCCCGTTCTCTGAGCCATCTGATTCACTGTCATCTACGCCCTTGCGTTCCTTCTGCCATTTTTATCCCAGATTGAGTTCTTGTCCTACATCCCACCCCTTAGTTTTCTGGTAAGGGGTCTGGCTATCTTTCTGGCGCTGTTCAGACACTCTCGTTCCGTGAAGCTCCTTGGTCACCACCTGCTCTTTGCTAGAGCTCTGTGCCTGGCACTTAGGGGAGTGGACCACAGTGATGGGTGCCCACTGAGCCCAGAGCATGGTCCTGAGAGACCAAGGTAACAGAAGACGTAGCAGCTGCCTTCATGGTGTCTTGCTTTCTCTGTGCAGAGATGGTAGGCTGAAGTAATGATAGACTGCCACCAATTCCTATGTCTACCTGGAGCAGGACAGGGACTTTGTGACCTCTCAAGTCACCAAATACCCATAGGAAAGAACTGAGTCCTGCTCTTTGCTTTGCTCATGAGGCAGTAATACCGATGATGATAATGAACATTTATAGAGCTCACGCTATTTCTTGGCTCTGTCCTAGTTGCTTTGCTGAATAATGTAATTTATTCCTTATAATGGCCTTTTGTGGTGGGTACTGTTGTCCCGATTTTGCAGATTAGGATGACCAGCTGTCCCACAGTGTCTAGGACTCTTGACTTTAGCACCGAAAGTCTTGCATTTTGGGAAACTACTCAGATAATGGCAAAACCAGCTTCACCCAAGAAAACATTTTGATCAGAGTGTTTGGCATCCCATTGAGGGTTTTCCAATAAAGGTATTAATGAGCAGCTAATCAGGTCATGAATAAACCAAAGCCCAAAGCTCTAAGCATAAGTGGGATACCTGATGGGGCAAATAATCTCCTCATGTGGTTCTGGGTAGTGATGGGTGCTCCCCCCTGCCCTTTGTCCGGTATGCGAGGGTCACAAGGCACTCAAAGTCTCCAAGTGTGGTCATCAGTACTGGTCTGCCAGCCTCTATGAGTTCACTGTGAACTGAGGAGCACGAGGCTTTGTACGTGCGTGTGTGTGTGTATTTGTATAACTAACACACACAAATGTATATGTGAAGTCTGACAATGAAGTTCGTGAACTTGTCGCAACAATGTTGCTAACCTTTTTTGATATCAGAAGGATTATTCATTATGAATTTGTATCAACTGGACACAAACAGTTAATCAAGTTTACTATTTGGAAGTGCTGAAAACACTGCGTGAAAAGTTAGACGACCTGAGTTTTTCACCAACAATTCATGGCTCTCACATCACGACAATGCACCAGCTCACACAGCACTGTCTGTGAGGGAGTTTTAGCCAGTAAACAAATAACTGTATTGGAACACCCTCCCTACTCACCTGATCTGGCCCCCAGTGACTTCTTTCTTTATCTGAAGATAAAGGAAATATTGAAAGGAAGACGTTTTGATGACCTTCAGGACATCAAGGGTAATACGACAACAGCTCTGGTGGCCATTCCAGAAAAAGAGTTCCAAAATTGCTTTGAAGGGTGGACTAGGTGCTGGCGTAGCTTCCCAAGGGGAGTACTTCGAAGGTGACCATAGTGATATTCAGCAATGAGGTATGTAGCATTTTTTCTAGGGTGAGTTCGCAAACGTAATTGTCTGACATTTGCAGTTGACCTTTGACCCCTTGGTGCAAGGGTAGGGGTGCTGACCCCCTGCACAGTCGAAAATCCATGAATAACTTTTGACTTCCCCTACGCTTAACTATAGTTGGAACTTCCTATCTGCAGGTTTCACATTCACAGATTCAATGAACTGCAGATCGAAACCGGTATTTTTGATCCAAGGTTGGGACTCCCAGGATGCCTAGGGCCAACTGTATGCTAACAGCCTACTGTTGACCGGAAGCCTTACCAATAACATAGTCAATTAGCACATAGTTTGTATGTTATATGGACTGTATACTGTATTCTTGAACTATACATGTACACAGGTACATGTAACTTTTTGGTAGCAGATGTTCTTAGTGACGGAGGAGTGGGGACCCGTAGAGACTTTGAGCAGCTCTGGTTAGCATTCAGTCTTAGTTTTAGTAGCTTTCTTTTGCACTGGATGGAGAAAAATCTCTAGGAGGGGAGAGAGGATTTTGAATCACATGGTGACACTGCAAGTGCATGTGTCATGTCGCACACCCAACAGTCCTTAGGGTCTCCTTGTTAAACCTCCAAGAACTAAGAACTAACACAGGCTATTTATTTCAAACAAAGCACCACACCCAGTGCCTTAGCCTTGCTTATTATGAGACTCTCTGGAGCTAGAACAGCTTTTCCAAGCTCCCTTTGGGCTGAGAAGAGACATCAGAGGCAAACAGCATGAGGAAGTGCTGGGGTGAAAATGAAGGGGCAGGGAAAGTTGGCTGTGGAGTCTGGGAGCAGAATATTCTAGCATTTGATCTGAGCTCTACTTCAGTGAAACCAAATGGATAAAGATTAAGTGTTATCACTCATGCAATCTGGTTTTTAGTTGGAATTACTGCTGCTCTGATGGGGAAATCTGGCTTTCTACATGCATTCTTTATTCCAGGTTAAAAATTTAATTAGAGAAACTGGTCTATGACTCAGTTCTCAGTTGAACATTTACATTTAGTAATACGAATAATAATAAAAAAAAACACTTGTTTTGGAAACACTTCTCCAGGTTTGTAAAGTGACATTTTATTCTATTAAAAACTAACGTTTGTGAGCAGTAGGTGCAATTTCAAGCCCAATTTGATGTAATGAAACTTGAATTTCCCTCTGGAGGGAATGTGCTACATGGCTGTTGAACTCCCACCTAATTCATTACTCTGAGATGATTTTTCCTAGATCAGAATGAGCTTTTTATCATAGAGAGCCATTAAATTAAGGCACCAGAGAGTGTGTAGAGTGACAAATAGCTTCTTTCCAATAATCAGAATAATGTCTTCCAGGTTCCAAAAGGGGCATGTTTATGTAAAAATAGATACAAATCATTTAATATAAATCAGTGTTTTTCTTATGGTCATATATATTTTAAAAATAAAATCTTAAAGTATAAATATTTTATTTATTTTAACGATTTATTTTAAAATATAAATAGTTTAAAGTGTAAACATTTTAAAAATAAAATTTAAAGTAATTTGGACCAAGTAGTTAAGTGTTTTAAAATTCTTTAAAATCAGTCTAGTCATAGGTATATTCTAGAATATTTGAGGTTGTTAATCAATCAGAATAAATCCTGGGCTAATATTTGTTAATTGCCGTGTATTTTTCCTCGCATAGCTACTTACATATACACTTTCGTATATGCTTTTCATTATTAACTCTGCCACTTGCTACCATGCTTTACTTATCACATTTCATTATCTATTCCCCTTCTGTTTTAGGTACCTGAAAAAAAAATTATCCTTTTTCTTTTGAATAATTAAACATGATTTTTCTAAACTCCTGGTTCCTTGTGGGAAATAAACAGAAACACAAAGAAGAAAATAAAAATCACCTGTAATCACACAACCCAGTAATAATCACTATGGACCATTCAGGTGTCTGGGCTGGGTCATGTGAAACAGATGTATTTATGCATATACTTATACATAAACATATTCATATAGGCATGCGCGATATAACATTGTGGTGAACAGTGAACCAGATATATGATGGTCCCATAAGATTATAATAGAGCTGAAAAGTTCCTATGGCCTAGTGACCTCGAGGCCGTCCTAACGTCATAGTGCAATGCATTATTCATGTGTCTGTGGTGATGCTGGTGTAAACACACCTGTTGAGCTGCCAGTCTTATAAAAGTATAGCACATACGGTTATGTACAGTACATCATACTGGATAATGATAATAAACGGCTGTTACTGGTTTATGTAGTTACTACACTATACCTTTTATCTTTATTCTAGAGTGTACTTTTTATGGAAAAAAAAGTTTGCTGTAAAACGATATGCCGTGTTACACTGGCAGCCACCTCCTCATACATCTCGTGTTTACCACGTCTTTTGATTACACCACATTCTCTTGTGCTTGATTTAATCTCGTGTTTTGTACGATAACGTGCTATATAGGTTTGTCACCTAAGAGCAAGAGGCTGTACGGTATAGCCTAAGTGTGAAGTAGGCTGTGCCATCTAGGTTTGTGTAAGTGCACTCTATGGTGTTTGCACAATGACGAATTGCCTAACAACGCACTTCTCAGAATGTATCTTCATTGTTAAGCAGTGCGCGACTAGAGTTGATTTTTTTCCCCCTTTGAAGCCATATGTTCCAAAATGGAGATTACGATGTTCATATTGTAATCTTACTTTTCCCCCATCTTAATGATAGAGAACATTTTCCCATGTTGTTAAATATTCCTTTAAAATTTGATTTATGGAGATAAATAGCATTCCATTATTTGGAGTCACTGTAATTTTAAAAACTAGTTTCCAACAGTTGGCCACTGAGGTTATTTCAAAATTTTTCCTACGTAAGTAATACTGCTATTACTATCCTTGTAAGTACATCTCTGAACAATTCTTTAGAATAAATACTTAGAAGGCTTTCGACATATTGCCAAATTGCGCCTCAGAAAGACTATGTGAAATGACACAACAAGGTACGGAAATAACTTCTTAAAAGGGCAATTTTATAATAAGTAGGGTTAATCATAACCTGTATACTTGATTGAAAATTAGTTTCTTCTTTCTACTATTGTTAATGATTTCCCCCATTTTTCTCCTGTTTGTCTTACTGTTTTAAAGAAACTCTTTACATATTAAGGATACTAGCCTTTTATGTTTGTTTTAAGTATTTTCTGCCAGTTGGTCATTTGCCTTTTGATTTGTTTTGATTGTCTCCTTTTTGTGTGTGTGGAGGGGGTATGTAGAAATTTTATGTTTTGTCTAGTCAAACCAATTAGTCTTTTTTCTTTAGAGGGTTTGTTAATTGGTTTTTGCTTTATAAATTATCAGTAAGCCTTGACAGTGTTTCATTGTTGTCTGCAGAAAATATCTTTGTGTTGGGTAGGGATTTTTGACTATATTTTCAAACCTGTTGCGTAATGATTTAACCTAATGGTGGATGTCATGTACTAAAGCACAGGCTTTGGGGCTCACTGCCATGGGTTCCCATCACCTTTCAGTGACTTAGTAGCTGTATGATATTCTGCAAGGTATTCGATTCCTCTAAACTTCGGTTTCTGTCTTTGTAAAATGATGACAGTAAAACCTCATGGGAATTTGATTAAAAATATATGTGTGCATTTAAAATATATAATATAAATATACAAATATGTTTTATATATATGTGTGTGTATATATGTGTAAAGCACATAGCCTGAGAATATATTCCATATTGTGTTAGTGAACAAATAGCAGCTGGTAATTCTCTTCTCTGTTAGACTTGCACATTTATATTTAACTCTTAAAGGTATGTGTTACTTAGGCTCTTTCAGATAGCAAGAAACAGATACTTTGTCGATCATGGATGATGGAGTTCTATTTTAAGAATAAAGGGGAGGTGAGGAAGAAGATTATGGCTACACTTTTCACCTCCCTAAGGACTAGAAAGCCACTTGGGATGCCCCAGGGGGCCTAGAGGTTTGCATTCCTCCAAGTCCACTTCCCTCCTCTCTGCTTCTGCCAGGACTTTCCAGCAGCTTCCGTGGCTCCTGGGGTATGTTGCTCTGTTCAGAACTTCTCACTGTTGCTGCCTTTTCTGCCGCCTGGTATTTACTTTCTGCTTCCTCTAGTTATTCCTGGGTCCCCTTCCATTTCATGGGTTGGTGACAGTGCTAGGAAGGTATCCTTCAATCCTATTGGCCTAATCTTGTTGTCACCTTCTTGGCACTGAGAGTCCTTTAACAGCAGAAAAGCATTTTAACAGGGAAAGAAAGAGTAAATTTATAGATGATTCCTGACAAGTTACCAGGTTGGTATGGTGTGGAAAACATTACTGGACAACTTAATTCCCTATGTTTTGGCTTGGTAGCTAGCTAACTGTTTTCTCAACACTCAACAAAACATTTTTTCCTTTCCTTAGGGGTTATGATTTCTTTTACATTTGTTAACTGGCCCTTTGCTACAAGTCCCATTATTTCCAGTGTGACCTAAGATCTCTTTAGATTCCAGGGTTGGGCTGAGAATTTTGTCTTGGATTATTATTGGCCAAATTTCTGTGTTTCCAGTTCTTACAGTGCCTCCTAAACCCGCTTCCCAAAGGCTACTTTATTCTTGTACCTTTTCAGCTACATTTGGCTGCCAGGCGTCCTATGATGTGAGAATAGAATATTGATTGTTTCCTGTTGCCTTTGGGACAGGAATGCTTCTTGAATTAGAGCTAATTTTGGACTTTAAAGTATTAAATGTCAAATTTTGAAGACAGCATGTCTAAGATCTCTTTGTTATAGAGGGAAGGTCACCCAAGGCCCAGGGGTAGGAAAACGGAAAAGAGAAAGTAGCCGATGACTTCTAAATCATTCCCTCTGCACGCACAGAAAACTCTTCCCATTTTCATAATGTCCTTTTTTCTCATTTATTTCTTAATCTAAAACCATTTGCTAGGTGTACGGTGAGATCAGAATGCTCACTGCTGGAGAAATTTCCCAGTTATAACCAGTTTAAAAAAAAAAGATAAAAGAAAGCATTACCTTTACTTGGTTATTGGAGATGATCACGTGTTTCTTTAAACATTTATTGATTGTCTAGAGCTGCTGGGATGAGCTTTTGCACAAATTAGAAAAAGGTGCCTAGGCAGACCATTTAGAAAAAGATGTGCCCCTTTGGGTAGACCAGTTGGAAAAGGTTCCCCCTCTGAGTGGCTGCAGCTCCATGGTGCATGGTTTGGCAAGCAGACAGCATTTCAGGAGGAAAATAGTTCCTTTGCACCAGGGCTCACAGGTTGGCAGGCCGAGTGCGGTCTGGGTTTCTGTCCCAAATGGCCCCCTCCAGCAGGTGTTTTTGTGTAAGGCATCAGATGCACTGTGAATAAGGACAAGAATCAAATCTGCCCCCAAAGAAACCTGGGTCCTCGAGTCCGAACCAAGCTGTGAATCACAAACACAGACCTCATGGTATTACAGTGAACATGCTTCCTAAAAGAATGACAGATGAAGTGTCCTAGGGTTTTAGGGAATCTCAAGGAAAACTGCAGAATTGGTCCTGGTTCCTCTCTAGGAAAGTCCATCTTGTTGCTTTGCTCTGTAAGGGAAAGACGACGATGAAGAATGTGGGTGAGAAATCAGTTCAGTCGTGTTTGTGTCATTCACTGCCCAGGAGACACAATACATATGCCGGTATATGTAACAATTAGGATCTTGGGGAAATGCCCTTCGCTGGAGCCTCAAGACATGTGACCCTTCTGTTTCTTGAGTCATCATTCAACCTGGTAGAGGGGCCCAGGGTTCAGACTTCCTGTGTGTTAAGAGCTATCGCAACTTTTCAACTGGGGTCCCGTCTACCCCAATCTACAAGTTGGAAGAGAAAAATCTCCCCAAAGTGCTGATTGCTTGTCAGCCCCCTCTGCACATTTCCTTCATTGCCTGGGTAAATAGTGTGACAATTTAATAAGGGGCCAGTGACAGTTATATGCAAGTAGAGAGAATGAAAAACAAGAGCCTTTGAACAGAGTTTTTTTCCCCCCCTGGGAAAGGAACATGATGGTTTTGGATTTCTCTGTGTGAAATCTGAGAGGCTCATCCATCTCAGGGTGACAGAGGAAAATTTCAGCATTAAGAAAGTAACTTCAGATTTATCACAAGCAGCTGGGTGGGCTATGCCTCACTGGTGCCCAGGCGTAAGCAACCTTTTAAATATAGTTGCTCAGTGTGACTTCTGCCTCCGGAAGGGCTTGTGAGCTGGAGCTTGGGTGTTTTGCAGTGGTTGTTGAGCTCCTGTTGTCCTGACCATCTGTTAAGGTGTTTGTTAGGGGTTTCAAGATATTCGTTAGGAGTTTTAAGGTGTTTTAGAGTATTTGTTAGGGGCTGAATTATGCCCCCCCCCCCCCAATTCCTATTGGTGTTCTAACCCCAGTCCTCAGAGTGTGACTGTTTTTGAAGAAAGGGCCTTTAGGGAAGTAATTATGGTAAAATGAGGTCACTAGGATGGGCCCTAATCCAAAATGACCGGTGTCCTTACAAGAAGACAGACAGATTAGGACACAGACACAAAGAGGGAAGACCATGTGAGGATAGGGAGAAGAGGCCTCAGGAGAAACCAAACCTGCTGACACCTTGATCGTGGACTTCCAGCCTCCAGAACCGGGAGAAAATAAGTTCTGTTGTTTAAACTGCCCAGTCTGTGGTATTTTGTCATGGCAGCCCTAGCAAACGAATATGGTGTTTCTGTATCTGAATTGGCTTGGGCCCGGAGAGTGGGGCCAGCCTCGGAAATCACGCTGGGAAACTTCAGCGGGTTATTGAGACCACTTCCTGGTGGAATCCTCTCGCTTCTCTGGTAACATTTTCCTCGTGGAAAGAACCTGGGGTTTCTCTGTCACACCCCTTGCCTCACTAACTTCTGCTGTGTAGTGAATTGTATGATGTCCAGTTACTACAAGGCTGGGAACAACCTCTTCTCTCCATAAGGAGACTGATATTGCCCATTGAACTCCTGGTTTAGTTTTTCTGTGTTTTTTTTTGTTGTTGTTGTTGTCATATGGTGCTGCGTGCTGTCTAATTCCATGTGAGAATAACAAAGTCAATCAATCCATCAATCAATCAATCGATCAATCACATTTAAAAATCCCTCTTTGAAAATATTTAATCCCAGCAGGGGTTTCCATTTCCTTGCTGTATTTATTTTTACAGCCTTTAGAATAAAGAATAAAGCATTTTACATTTCTACTAGAATTTCTTAAGGGACACATTTAGGTATATGAAATTAGGAGGACTATTCACAAAGGTACTTATATTTTGTTTGTTTATAGAATATTAACACGTGGCTTATGAATAATTTGCATATGATTTGTGGGAACCCAAATGGCTATTCTCTGTACCTCTTAAAATGTTTACACTGAAAACGTTACGAATGACAATAGCATGTTGTCATGTGTACTAGTTTGCGAGGGTTGCTGTAACAAAGGAGCACAGACTGGGGGGCTTAATCAATTGAAAGTTACCGTCTCACAGTTCTGGAGGCTGGAAGTCTAAAATCAAGGTGTTGGCAGGGTTGGTTCCTCCTGAGGCTGTGAGGAAAGAATTTGTTCCAGGCCTCTCTCCTACTAAGTTCTGGTGGCTTCAGGCGTTTCTTGGCTTATAGATGGCATTTTCCCTGCATCTTCCCTCCATGTGTGCCTGTCTCTCTGTCCAAATTTCTCCTTTTTATAAGGACACAGTCATATTAGATTAGGGCTCATCCTCCTAATGACTTCATCTCAACTTGAGCATCTGCAAAGACCCTATTTTCAAATAAGGGTCACATTCACGGGTTAGGACTTCAGTATCTTTTGGACACAATTGGACACAATTCAACCCATAGCATCGTGTTAGGGTTTTTCTCCTCCTTGCCCTGTCTCGTTCACTCACTAGCCCTGAAGTAAAGAGCAAGAGATAGGCAAGATCATGGGGACAGTGAAGGAGATGGGGCACTCTGGGCCAAAATATACACTGCCTGGGCGTTGGTGTTCCATGGGCTTCCGGTAGAGAGCGCTGCCTGGACCTTCCATGGAGTGTCATCCTCTCTGTCCCCGGTTTTCTAGCTTTCTGAGACACTCAACCTGTTCCACTCCTTCTGAGATGCTAGGCACTGTTAGCTTAGTACTCATAGTGGAGTGATAGTTAATTTGGGGAGAGAAGCAGGGAGAGATGTTGTAGAAATGCAGGTGGTTGTGCTGATGATTGTCAGAGAAGATGTGGGATCCTGGACACACACCCCTGAGTTCTGCCCCTCCCCCACTCCCCGGCACGATGGCTTCCGTGGGAAGGCACAGAAGTGAGTGGCACAGGGCAGAATTTCTCAGCCTTATTGTTCATCCACGTGCCCTGGGGTGAATCCCCACCTGGCAAAACCATTTTATGTCTCATGGTTATTATCAGGACAAGATTTACATTTTAGTGTTTAATTAGGGCAAAAGGAAGTGTATTGAATATGTGTTTTGCAAGCTTTCTTTTCTTCTAGACTTTGGGATACTGTCTTCTGTCTTTTCATTACCCCTGTTGAACGTCGCTGTAGGGAAAGGTGAGACGGGAGGGGGAGGGTAGAGGCTTCCAGAAGTGTGAAGAGAAGGTGATAAATGTCACACTAGCCCTGTGTGAAGCAATGAGTTCCAGAACTTTGAGGGAAGGGGCAGTTTCTGCTGATCCTAAAAGAGACTGATTTGAAAGTGAAGCCTTAAACTGAAAACAAAACAAAACAAAACGAACACACCAAAATAAACCAAAAGAGAACAGATTAAAAAGAACCTATGAATTAAAAAAAGAAAAAAGAAAAAAAAGAAAGTGAAGCCTTTAATATCCACAAAGCATCCAATCAATATGCCTAAATAGTTGTTAGGAGGCTCTGGAGGAAGACCATTGGGGAAGTTATTCCCTTTTATGGCTTAATGTTACAAACATTTATAATGTATGTTAGAGTGGAAACAGTTTCAATGATTAGAAGTTGCTTTTAAGTTATCACCTCATCTTCTACTGTTCTGGATAGGTATGTAAGTGTAACGGAAAAGCTTATTCCACACTTGCTGCTATGGAGGATATCATCTTCAAGCCGACACTGATTACCTCCCCGGAACTAGCCTTACCTTGATCTCCTGTCTTTATATTCTGTACCTGTTTCCTGGGCCTGCCTTAAAGTATCGCAAACGAGATGGCTAAAAACAACAGAAACTCGTTGCCTCCACAGTCCTGGAGACCAGAAATCTGAACTCAAGGTGTCAGCAGGGAAACACACCCTATGAAACCGTAGTGGAATTCTTCCTTGCGTCTTCCTGGCTTCTGGTGGTTTGCCAGAAGTGTTTGGTGTTTTGTGGCTTGTATCTATGTCTCTCCAATCTCTGCCTCTTTTCATAGGCGTTCTCCTTGTGTCTCTTCTCTTCTTGTAAGGACACCAGCCATATTGGATTAGGGACCCTTCCTACCCCTGTAGGACCTCATCTTTCCTGAACTAAGTACATCTGCAATGACTCTATTTCCAAATAAAGTCCCATTCTGAGGTCCTGAGCATTAGCACTTCAGCATAGCTTTTTGAGGGAACACAGTTCAAACCCTAATACATTTCAAACCTCATTCATTGCCTCCCACCATGAACCACTGCGTCTCCCGATTACCTTCTTTGTCTTCCCTACTATTCCTGCTCCGAGTTTTGGCACCATCTCATTTCCTTAGCTCCTGTTGGGTTATTTGCAGCTCCTGTGAGTTCCACCTCCGAGTTGATTTTTTATTTCATCTCCTGCTGACTAGTCCCTTTGCCACATTTTGGTTTAGTGCTCATTAATCCTCCCCATCCCCAGTTTCTCACAGCCGTCATCCATCCTAACCATCTAGAAATGAACTCTATAATCATGTTATAGGCCTACTAAAAAAAACAACAAAAAAACAAAAACCTTGATTGGTTGGTTCCCTGTTACCTACGGGGAAAATTCCAAGTTCCATCCCCTGTATTCCGGACTCTCTGTGATCAGTCCCCAGGCTATGTTCTAGTTTTTCTCCCACCACCGTTTGTGTCAGCCCAGGCAAGGCGGGTTCTCTGTCCTCGGGGTCTCTGTCCTTTGTGGGGTCCTGCTGGTATGTCTCTGCCCCCGCTGGTGCCCCTGCAGGCCCATCTTTCTAGGCCCGCTGGAACGCCCCATTTTTGCATGAAGTCTGCCCTGATCTGCCCAGCCTGAAGCCATTTCTCCCGCTTCTCTGTCTCCTCTCATCCACGTGACATCTTAGGCATTAGAGAGCATGTGTTAGAATCCTCACCAGTTTGTAGGATCATTCAGGGTAGATCTAGGTTCCAGTCATGTTTAAAAGATACTCATCTGTGCCTGTCCTGATGTGTCACAAATACTGGTGCTTGGACAATTTGGTAGCACAAGGGTCTTCCTGTGGAAGCTCTGGCTGCACGTCTGAGGCTTTGTCATGGTCCAAAGGTTTCCTCTTTGAGTCTGGCTGCCTTGACAACATCACTCTGCTGAGCCCTGTGTGATACCTGGGTTAATCAGTACTCTGGAAATCAGCCTTTATCTAAAGTCAGCGCGGGTTTATTGTGGTTTATTTTTAACTTCCTGATGGACTGGAAGTGGTGGGAAAGAATTGCCCTGAGTTTCGGGATGGACCAGATGCTGGTAGGCCCAGAGTACTGTGTTGGTTCCCTGGGGCGGCCGTAACAAAGTACTATAACCTGGGTGGCTTAGAGCAACAGAAATTTATCGTCTCACAGTTCTGGGGGCCAGAAGTTCAAAATAAAGGTGTTGGCAGGGGTGTGCTCCCTCTGAAGTCTCTAAAGAAGGATGTGTTCCAGGCCTCTCTCCTAGGTTCTGGTCATTCTTGGCTTGTGGCAGGCAGTATAACTCTAGTCTTCACATGGCGTTCTCCCCATCTGCATCTATGTCCAGGTTTCCAATTTTTATAAGGGTGACGGTCCTATTGGATTGGGGGTCACCCTAGTGACCTTGTCTTAACTAATTACATCTGCTTCCAAAGCAGGTCACATTCTGAGGTACAGGGGTTAGAACTTCAGCATGAAATTTTTTGGGGGACACAATTCAACCCATGAGAAGTACTAAGTAAGCCCTGGCTTTCCCACAGAGCCTAGGGTGTGTTTGCTGGGGTGACTTGGGTCAGCCTCTGGGATTTGCCAGGGCAGAGCGGTGCTCCCTCAGAGGTGAAGGAGATGAGGAGGAGAGGGTAACCATCTCCATTTGCACTGTTCCCCTCTAGTCCCTGTAAAAACAATTCTGGGTCTGTACACCTGACTGTTGATACAGTGCCAGCAGTTTTTGGAGGCCTCAGGCTGGTGGCAAGAGCGACCAGCCTGGCCTGGGGATGCAGGCAGGGGTCAGCCCTGCTCATCTGGTCAGAAGGGATTGGGAGGCCCTCTCTGAGGAAGGTTCTGAGATCCCAGGGACCTAGCAGCCGTCACATCCATGTTTAGCTAATGCTGCAACTTGTGACTCGCCCTCTTCTGTTTCCACTGTCCTGCCTGGGCTGTGCCTTCCTCTGTTAAGTCAGTTCTGATCCTCGGTGTCACGGGACTACTTTCTCTGTGCTCGTACATATGGCACAGGATGTCTCATTTGGCAGGGGACTGACGCACACATTTGGAAATGATGCTTTTAAAGTGACCATTGTGGAAAGTAAGATAAGTTGTTTTGTTTTTGTTTCTCTTGGTTACATTGAATTACCTGATTTGGCCGTCTGTCATAATTAAACAACGCACTTGGGCAGCCATGGCAAGAAGTAGCTTAGCTGTGCGTTGAGAGTCAAATCCAGGCTGCATCACGTCCCAGCCGGGCAACCTTTGGGCACGTTTCCTAATCTGTGTAAAGTAAGAGTTTCCCCTCTTATAAAAAGGGAAGATAATAGGATCTTCTTCATAGGGTTGTGGGAGTTACACGGGACAACACACAAAAAATGTCTTGCTTTGTCAAGTGCTTAATACATGGGACTAGTTCCATTTGAGATTTATGTGGCATGGTGACGGGGCCATACGTGTGCCTTTTTTATTTGTTTTCACACTATGCAGCTGACAAAAGAAATGGCAATTGTTTAACTAGCTCATTAATTTTGTGTTTAGAGACAACTAAACTAGATAATTTAAATCACTAAATGGAGCCCCAGCCAGTTTGAATATTTACATAGCTGAAGTCGTCTACATTGATTGATTGACTGATTTATCTGGATCATGGAGACTCATGCCTAATTACAGTACGAACTTTTAATACTGCTCATATTATTCGTTAATCTTTTCTTTATGTAATGATAAAAATATGTTCAGTATAATGAGATTATCACTATTGATTCACTTAAAAAATACGATACTAATCAAAGTGTCTTTTTTTTTTTTTTTGTGGAGGGAGGAGGTAGGATTTGTAGCCAGTAAATCTTGTCTCCTACGACAGACACTTTAAAATCTTCCCAGCTTGATTTTGACACAACTAAGCTCCATTAATTTTGATAGAAGAAATGGATAACTATTTGAGTGCTTGACTCAAATCTATAGTATGGGACCCCGTAGGATAGGAAATCATAAACTGAGAATAATAACTCCATTCACAGGTAACTCCCCCCGCCACCAAAAAGAATAAAAAGTTATCTCAGAATTTAAAATGTATTTTCATAGTTAATGATCACATTCTTTTAAGTAGGAAACATAATTCTTTTATTGAACTCAATTCTAGAAATATTCATGTTGCTGTATGTGTATAACTTATATTGTTTATTACCTCTTCACCATTCGAATAGTAAAAAAAATATATTTGCTAGTTACTGAAAATAGTGTTGACTTGAAAATAATTTCAATTCTTGGACAAACAGGTGAACTGATTCTTGCCAACAAAATTACCTTTACAGCAGGCAGTTGACTAAATGACGAATAAAATGTCTATGTTTTAAAAGAATTCTGAATGTTGGTATCCTGGGTAGAATTGGAATAATTGTGTTCCAGTCTGGGAATTGCCACACTGCCTGTGTCACCCTGGGGAAGTCCCCAAACCTCTACCAAATATAGTTTACCCCCTCCCATGAATGGAAACAAAACTAAATGCCCAATCCAGTCTTAAATGGTCAAATTTTCAGAGGGATTGTGCTAAGAAAATTGCACTTTTGCAAGATGAGAAAGATTTTCGAGAAAATAAGAGAAATGTTTTAAGTTAGTCTTTCTAAAACATACTCAGATGGTATCTAATGGGATGAGCAATATGGATTAAAGATGGTTGGTTTCCTCTTTCTTTTTGAGAGCTGATTTGGGCAGTGTTACCCTTAAGTCATGATACCATTTAAGAAAGTTAAAAAATATCAATGGGAAAAATGGTCTCTTTAGGGGTGGGTGTGAAGTTTTCACCGGATAGTTGAAGTTACTGCAAGAGTTTTAAAGACCTTTTTATGGAAGAGGAAGCCAAAAACCAAATCTGTTTCTTCTTAGAACCATCTCGAGACCCCCTTTTCCTGTAAACTAAGCAGTTAGTCACAGATTTCTGTCCAGTATTCACATCACGACTATTCACCACAAAGGATTTATTGGCTTTTTAAGTTCAAATATTGAAATCTTGCCAGATTTTTAACATGGATGTACTTCAGGAAATCTTTTTGGGTCTGCTCTTGAGGCCCCTTTCTGTCTCTGTTTACTTTTTGCTAAACTTCAAATGGTTGAACAAATGGTAAAGAGTAGAAAGCATATTTATGTAGTGTTTCCTAAATATGCATCACTAAAAGCAGGTTAAAAAAAGCAACCCAAGGTGACAAATGCAAATAAAAAAGATGGCGGCCTTCTTGTTCCAAGATAAGCAGGAAGTAGATGTCCAAAATTAAGATGCAACAGATATGCTTATTTGTATAAAAACTTAATAACTTAAAATAGTAAGTATATTGAAATTTATAAGCAGGGAAAAGAGGTGACAGAGGTAAAAAGAAACTCATAGCACAGATTTTTGGAGTTCAGTTTACTCAAGTCACATTGTTTACACTTGGGAGTGTTGGTGAGTCGCTTCTCCTTTAGATTCGTTGTTTTCTTTCTTATTACTAAAATTTGTGAGTTTTACTGTGTGTTATAGACCAAGTTATGTCCTGCCAAAATTCCTATGTTGAAATCCTAACCCCTAGTAGCTCAGAATGTGACTATATTTGGAGATAGGGTCTTTAAAGAGGTGATTAGATTTAAATGAGGTCACAGGGTGGGCCCGAACCCAATCTGCCTGGTGTCCTTATAAGGAGAAGAGATTAGGATACAGATATGCACAGAAGGAAGACCACGTGAAGACACAGGGAGAAGGTGGCCATCTACAATTCAAAGAGAGAGGTCTCAGAAGGAACCAACCCTGTCATCACCTTGATCTCAGACTCTAGTCTCCAGAACTGGGAGAAAAAAATTTCTGTTGTTTCAGCCACACAGCCTGTGGTACTTTGTTAAGGCAGCCCTTGCAAAGTCAGACCCTGGGAGATGTTCATTAAAATGATTGAAAAACAACCTGTATCAAAAAAAAAAAAAAGATAAGGGAATCAAGTGCTCAATGTTATGGTTTCACCAAAGCAATCTCCATGCAGCCCCCACCCCATGCACACATGCGTGCAAACATGCACCCCCTCCCTCCGAGTTCCCTTGTTATCTGCTTGTGAATTCCTTGCTTTTCCTGAGAGCGCTTATCTGCTGTCGGTGGAGGCAGAGCATTCAGTATTCCCAGCGAGCAGAGCGGAGGCCAGGAGGATTTATGGTGTCATTGCAGGGTCACAGATTCTGCCTTTGTGCAGACTGACACCGTCAATGTACATGCATAAATCAGAGCGGAGTGGGAAAGAGACCTGGTTTTACCTTTCTGATGAACACAGGCACCAGGGCTACCCTGGTATTTGATGAGTGATTTAAGTGGCGAGGAAGGAAGCCCTGTGTGCAAGTGGCATGGGGAAGCCATCTGCAGATGTTTATTGAGGAGCCGCTGTGAATCCTGGGGGCAGGAGACCGCAGGGCTGTCAGGTATTCCTGAGCTCAGTTAGTGCACAGCTGTTACCTCTCCCTCCCTAGGCCTTTGCTCTTCCCCATCTGGGTGGGCTGCTGAACTCTTAGCCTCCTTGAGCAGTGCACATTCCTCAGCTTCGGAGGTCTCCAGGAGACAGCCCCTCTTCCCCGGAGTACTCACTTTCTTTTAGCCCCTGAATACGACCTGCATATGTCAGTTGTATTATTCCGCTGTGTTGTCACTATTATTTGCTCAGTTATAATGAATGGTCACAGTGTGTCCAGCACTTTATGTGATGTACCTTGGCCATCATCATTACCCTAGTTTACTGATGAACAATCAGTCTGATGTTTATTGAGGTTGAGGTTCTTGCCTGGGGTTTCTCAGTTCTGGGGCTCTGACCTTGGTTTTCTTCCCAAAAGCATGATTCCATTCTCACTACAACTGTGTAGGGTTGGTAATCGCATACACAGTTTGAAGAAGAGAAAATAGAGCCAGGCTCCCCTCCCTCTGTTCCTCCCTCCCTCTTTCCCTTCTTTCCTTCCACCACTTTTTTGTTCAGTGCTCTGACTCAGGCAGGCAGTGTGCTGGCTCCTGGGCTCAGAGGGTAAGTGATTACACTGTCCACACTGACCAGTTGTCACATGTAGCTGTTGAACACTGGAAATGTGTTTGGTCCACACTGAGATGTGCTGTAAGTGTAAAATGCACATCAGACTTCAAAGACGTAGTATGCAAAAAGGAATGTAAAATATGTCATTAAGAATTATTCACAATAGCCAAGATAAGGGAACAACCTAAATGCCCATAGATGGGTGGATGGATATATATGTTTTATACATATGTATCTCTATCTATCTATCTATCTATCTATCTATCTATCTATCTATCTATCTATCTAATTTATAAAATATAATATTTTATAAATAAATATTTATAAAATAAAATGATCTATATTCTACTTAGACTATAAAATAGAATATTATTCAGCCATGAGAAAGAAGGAAACCCTGTCATTTGTGACAACCTGGGCAAACCTGAAGGATGTTATTCTGAGAGAAATAAGTCAAACACAGAAAGACAAATATTGCATAATCTCACTTACATGTGAAATCTTGGCGGGGGTGGGGGATGGGAAGCCAAACTTGTAGTAACAGAGAATAATAGAAAGATGGTTGTGAGGGTGGCGGTGGGGTGGTGGAGAGCCTGGGGAAAAAGGGGGAAATTAAAAAAAATAAAACAGAAAGTAGACTGGTATGGCGGTTGCCAGGGGCTGGGGGGGAGGGAGTCATAGGAGTTAGTATTTAACGGGTACAGAGTTTCAGGTTTGCAAGATGAAAAGAGTTCTGGAGACAGATGGCAGTGATGGTTGCACAACAATGTGATTTACTTCCACTGAACTGTATACTTAATAATGGTTAATTTTATGTTAGGTGTCTTTTTTAAAAATCAAAGTTAAATAATAACAAAGAATGAACAAAATCTTAAGGACTGTATGTGTCACTGACTATTACGTGGAAACATTTAAAGAATGACAACTTTATTTGACTTAAAGCAATTGGACTAAACGAAAGTTGATAGAATGTAAGCTAGTCAAAGTCAAGTTTTGTTTAAAAAAAAAATCAGGGATGATGTCAGGGGGGCTGGTGCCAGACCATGGAGGATTTTTAATTTCTCGTCCGGGAATTGAGTTTCTTTTAAAGGTTTCTGAGCACCGAAGATAATCTTGCCATTCTTAGAAAGAAAACTCTGGTGCCTCAAGGCAGAGAAGAGAGAAGCAGGGAGACTGAGGGAGCTCTGGGAAGCCTCTAGGAGGCTGGCCAGCAGAAATGCGGGTGGTGAGGAAGGAACCTCGTGGAAGAGACTTGATGAATGGTTGCTGGGTGTGTGTGGGGGTTCAAGGGGGAGGGAGTCAACTGCCCAATCAACAGGTGGGGATGATGGTAGTCTCTGTGACAGGAGCACAGAGAGAGATTTTTTTTAGAGAGAAATGATGACCAGTATGATCACGGAGAGGATGGGTTGGAAGGGTTGGGGTGCAGGCTGTCCACTTGGGGTGTCCATTGGGCAAAGAGGACATTGCTGTTCTCAGCAAGTTGACAGTGCTGGCTGACAAGGGGTAAGGATAGTCACCATAACCAACTCACTATCTTTTGGATTCTGTGGATCTGTTTGCTTTTAGATGATGTCATTTGAGGCTTCTCTATATTGTCACTGAGTTATATCCTGGTTAATTAAAAATGGGGCTGACCTGGAAGAGAACTGGAGTGGTAAGAGGCTGCTGGGGGATCAGATGTGAAGGTATTTGAGACAGTTGGGTGTTCAGTTCTTTAACCAACATATTTATTGATTTAATATCTTTGGCACTTCAGGAGCCAACCATTGAGGGGAATACCATGATGAATTAATTCCCCATCGTCTCAAAAAATCTGTAATCTGTTACCGAGCTGGGCCTTTTTGACTGTTTTCCAAAACCAAAGAAATGATTCTAGCGTTACCCGCTTTAATTTGTACCTCCTTTCCCCTTTAGATTCCTGGGTTTTGGTAAATTCGTACTGAGCAAGTGATTTGGGGTTACTTTTATCCTTGTGGATAATAAATACATTTTGACAACGAAGGTAGCACATGTGTTCTAACTAACTGGGCAGGGTTTGGGGAAGAATTCCAACAGTTGCACAACTGCCAGGCACTCCTACCTTGCTATCTCAATATTCTCCGTTTTGTTTTTTTCCTCCCTTGCAGGAACCCGTTTCTGGGTTCCTACCAGCAGGGTGTTTCGAGGGTATTGACTGTAATTTGCTTTCAGAATCAGAGCTGGAATCGGGGTGCAGACAATCCCAGTGATGGGGGCTTCATAGCTCCATGGGGTGGGTCTCCCAGCCCTGCCATGCGGCCGACCTTAGTTTCTTCTTTGACTAGAGTTGAGCTTTTTGCATTTACTCCATGCTGGTTGCTGTTATTGTCACCAAGACAGTCCTAATGAGCTCTGTTGTTTAACCTGGGGAAGGAAACTTTTTTCCCCCTCATTTACAAAAAGACAGATTTTAGCTTGGAGCAGTGGGAGGTGGCCGGCAGGGAGCCAGGGGTCAGAAGCTGTCTCGCTCTGCTATATAAATAGACACAATTAATGGGCCCCCATAAAAGACAGCGATGTGAGTTTGCCATCTAGCATCAACTCTCTGTGAATTGGAACCACTCTGAAATTAATTATAAAGCCAGCAAAGGATATTTTCTGGTTTCTGTTAAATAAGTATCTTCCACACAGGAGCATGTTCCATTGGGAGGCGTTGCGTGCATTTACACATCCTGTTTCTTGGAAGTAGGCGTGACACCAATTTATTTTCAAACCTTCCCCCTGGGTCAGGACAGTCCCCACAGTTTTCAGCCCCTTCACACCGAGTTCAGGCGTTGGGGTTAGAGCCTGGAGCCCCAGACACCTTGGCCCCTTGTCAGTTTCTTCATGGCTTTTGGGGCCTCCTCCCTAGCTCACCCCTGCTTAATTCATTTCACCCAGCCTTCTTGTCACCCAGATTGTTTTGTTGTAATGTGATTTACAGGGCGAGCCATTCTGTCATTACGAATAACTTTCATAAAGGTTCTGTATAATTTGCTAGGGCTGCCCTAACAAAATACCATCGGCTAGGTATTTTGACATAGACTTTAAACAACAGGAATTTATAGTCTCACAGTTCTGGAGGCTGGAAGTCCAAGATCAAGGAATCGGCAGGGTGGGTTTCTCCTGAGGCCTCCCTCCTTGGCTTGCTGATGGCCACCTTCTCGCGGTGTCCTCAAGTGGCTTTTCCTCTCTGTGTGCACGTCCCTGGTGTCTCTTCTTCTTCTTGTAAGACATCAGTCCTGTTAGATTAGGGACCCACCCCTGTTTTCTCATTTAACCGTGTTCACCTCTTTAAAAGCCCTATCCCCAAATAGTCACCCTGAAGGTTAGGTCTTCAACATATGAATTTGCAGGTAAAGGGGCATAACAGAGTTGGATCTAGTTAGTGGAATCTTTTCCTTTCCACTGCACTTGGATTCATACATTCATTCACTAGACATTTATTGAGAGCTGTGTCTGTGACAGAGACTCTTCTGGATGCGGAGAGCAGGACAGTGAAGGAGGCAGAGAACGGTCCCCTCCCTTCCAGAGTTTCCATGGGGTCAGAAAGGTTTCACACTCAGTTAATGAGCTCTGGAGGATTTAAGAGATGATAAGTGCTACAGGAAAGTAGACTGGGGTAAGGGGGTTGTGAGGGCCAGGTGAGTGTAGCTGTATATAGGTGGGTCAGGGAAGCCTCTCTGAGAGGTGATGGTCCAGCAAAGCCTTGGGGCTGAGGGAATAAGCCTGTGGCGATGGCCCTCATATGGGAAAATAGGAGGGAGATGAAGTCAGAGAGCGAGCTGGCAGCAGGATGGGGGCGCGCAGGGGGGCGCGCAGGCATCGCCAGGAGTTTGGCTCTCCCTCCAGGAGAAACTGTGGAGATTGGTTCTTGCTTTTGGGAGCTTTCCTGTCCCTCTAGATTGGAGGCACTGGAGAAGGTGACAGTTCAGACAATATGGTTCAGACAAGGGGTACCCAGCAGGGCCATATCCCAGAAATAGATGTTAGGATGAGAGAGACTTAGGGTGGCACAAGGGGTGGCTGGGAAGAATGAGGCTTCTCCTGTGATGGAATGCCAGGGTCCCCAGGCAACACGTTTTGACACTGGTCATCGTGTCTCTCCAGCACCTCTTCTCCCTATGACTTCACCCAACTCTCAGCCAGGCTCTGAGGAAGCAGGACACTACAGCAGGGTGGATGAGGGCTCCAGTCCACATCCTTTAGCTTGGCAGTGATCCTAAATTTCTCTCTCTGCTCTGACTCACCCACAGAGGGTCAACCTCGATGCCCGTTGTTCAATGTCGCCTTTTCTACTTTCTAGCCTGAGCATTCAGTGTCTGGCTTCTGTCCAGGCCAAAGTGGAATCCACAAGGCATGCACGCAACTGGGGATGGCTGTAGCCGTCCACCCCTCCACTCTCTCCACCTCCCTCCCTCTCTTCCTTCTTTCTATCACTTGCACGTACATTGGCTGTGTCATTCGTCCAGTACACTTTTTTTGAGCTCTTTCTCTGTTCCTGATGCTATGTTAGGCACTGGGCTTGCAAGGGTGAGCCACCATAGGAGTGACAATGGGGATTGGTGTCAGGAAGGGGATTATTATAAGACTATTCTCTTATATGAGAACACTCATGTAGGAGGATGCTGGAACAAGGGTGAGAAGGATCCAGCAGGGTTGCTCATAGAGTCCGGGAAAGGTTCTGGAGTGGGGAGCGTGTTGTGCTGTGAGGAAGGAATGGCCTATTGCAGCCCAGTGGAAAAACAGAATCGAGTAGGGGGATTGTGAATGCCATGATGGGGGCAGAAGGCATGGGTGCAGGTGTAATTAGGCTGGTCAGGGAACCTGTTTGAGAAGGTGACATTTCTCAAAGGGGGCCTGTGCATCTTTGCACCACAATCATGCATGAGCTGAAACCATGTCCATAGGTGGCGTCACATTCTGTAATTTTGATGGTTGAAAGGAAAGACCTTGGTCTGCCTGTGTTGTAGCTGAGGGAAGGGAAGGCTCCAGTGGTTAGACTTACCCAATGCAGGAGTGGAAATGACAAAGAACTCATCATACTGACTGCCTGTAACAGGCTAGTTGGATCTTTCCTCCTTCTTTCCTTCCTTCTTTCTTTCCTTCCTCCCAACATTATGACCTCATTTACCCTTAATTACCTCCTAAAGCCCTGTCTCAAAATACAGTCACATTGGAGGTTAGGACTTCAACATGAAGTTAGATGGGGGGATACGGTTCAGCCTGTAACAGATAGTAATCTTGAACCACTGTAAAGAATCTGAATTATCCTCAGAATTGGGCCTGATGACCCATGTCTCTTTCATGGTGTACACTTGGCATGTAGAAAGTGTTGAGTGTCTTTTAGGTACTTAATAAATGTTCGCTGAGACAGAAAAGGTTCATTTGAGTTTAACATACAGTATTCCTTAAGAAACCAAAGTGTTCTGGAAAGAGCTCTTTTTGGCTAATTTCCATGTAAAAAGAAAATTCAGTTGATGAGGGCCTACTCTTTCCTCTGCATCTTGATTCTTTGAGACATTCCAGTGTAAAATCGCTTTGATTAAAGAAAGACTGTGAACTTTTGAAGACACAGTACACGTTGTATAATGGGTATAACATATATGTATCTTTTGTAATATTAAAGAGTTGTCTCTTTGATCAGTATTTTTTTTTTTCTTCCCTTCTGTCATATGGAAGATCCATTTCACATCTGCCTTTTCATTTTGGAGATTGAATGCATCAACAATTCTTGATGTGTTCAGAGTAATGAATTTTAAAGGCAGTGAAGGGTGATCCAGGATGAAGGGATGAATTTTAAATCCCGTTAACTCTGATCCTGTGTAGACAGTCTCAACTAAGTCAATATTTAAAGAAGATGAGAGACTCGACTGATATTAAACCACTGCCTTGGGAATTAAAAGCGACTCTATTCCAGAGAACTCAAATCACTGAAATGTCGTGCAGGCTTCTCTTTTTAACATGCTAACACTGCAGGTCAAGGAAATGCACATTTTTCCTTAGCTGAACTAAGCTTGAATGCTTTTTCACCCTTTCTACGGGCTGGTTCAGTGACAGTAAAATGGTAATGATAATAAGCGTCCATTTAAGGAGCCAGACATCGTGCTAAGTGCTTTACCTACATTATCGTAGGGACCAAGTGATTTATGGAAGTGTGTGCCATGACTGGGGCCAGAGGCTTCTGTGCAACCCTCATCCTAAGGACAACTTTATGTCGTAATTTTTTTCTCCTAATACATAGCAGGGGCCATAAGCATGAATTCCTTTCTGCCAATGGCACCTCTCTTGATGAAGTGGGATCCGCTGCTGCCATTGCTCCCCCTTTCCCATGTTGGAGGGGCTGTGCTCCCCTTCTATGCACAGCAGACCCCCGCAGCTCTTCCTGTTTTTCCTCAGGGTCTCCTTGCCTGCAGTCACCCCTTTTCCTCATTCTATGCTTCTACCCCCATATCTGCTACCTAGTCTCCTTAGATCTAGCCTTCTGTCTGTCTGTCTGTCTGTCTCTGTCTCTCTCTGTCTCTCTGTCTCTCTCTCTCTCTCTCTCTCTCTCTCTCTCTCTCTCTCTCTCGGCCTCGGGAGATTTTCTTTTCTTTCTTATGAGCTTAGCTATTTAAAAGTTAGTTTACTGAATTTATCCATCATTGGTAGGCATTTTTAATTTTGTTTTTTTTGGAGGGAGTGGGGGTGGGGGTGGAGAGGAGGGAGGGAGTTGTCAAACTGTTAGAAATGCAATTTCTCAGTTAACAAGAGAAGCTGGTGAAGAATCTGTTGGAGCTGTGTTATTCTCTCTACACATTTCCCAACACCACGAGACTTTGCTCCTTGTCTTGGAAATATGGGGCCATCTTTGAAGACAGATTTCTTTGTGAAATTTCAGGAGGCTTTGCAACTTGGATCTGGTGAAGAACTGGAGTCTTTGTTTTATTGGTCTTTCACAGCAAAATTGTTTTCCTTGATGTGCTCAGGATGATATCCAGGCTTAGACACTCCCCGACACCGCTGTCCCCTCTACACATTGAGGACCAGCTTGAGAGTCCAGTCTGGTCCTCGTACTTGCTCCTCAGTGAGCGTGTGCATATTTAATTTTGCTCTTCAAGACTCTCCTGTCTAAAGCAGTTTATCTTTTCAACGACAGACCCATCATACCAGGCATCACCCTGTAGAATCAGTGCCTGCAAACTCTGATTACTGTCAAATTAAATTAGATGCCTCCTTTGGCTGGTCATTGATTTCCTTTTCCTTAATTTTACTTCCGTGTTTCCCATTTCAGTTGTTACAGATGAAGTTGATGGAACAGTTTTGTGTACCCAAGAATGGCATTCCTTTTTCAGTATTGTCAATGCAGAACATATAAAGTTAGGGGATGAATGAAAACAGCCTGGTGAAGAGCTGGTGTTTGAAAATGGAGACAAAGCTTTATAGTAGGAAACTGTCAGGTGAGGTAGCTGAAACGTTCAGGGTTTTCACAGACAGGACTCTCAGAGCCAGTAGAACTTGGGAACAAAGATACCAAATGATGGTGGGGCACACACTTGGTATGTTAGCTTCCTGTGGCCGCTATAACAAATTACCACAAACTTGGTGGCTTTAAACAACAGAAATTTATTCTCTCAGCGTTTTGGAGGCCAGAAGTCCAAAATCAATTTCGCTGGACCAAAATCAAGGTGTCAACAGGGCCGTGCTCCCAGCAGTGGCTGTTGGGGTCGTCTGTCCTCGGCCTCCGCCAGCTTCTGTGGGCGGTGACATTCCTTGGCTGGTGGCCTATCGCTGCCATCTCTGCCTCCTTCTTCACGCGGTCTGGCCTTCCCCTCTGTGTAGCTGTGTGAACTGGCCTGCTGCCTCTGTTTGATAGGGACACTTGTGATGACATATAGGGGCTCACCTGGATAATGCAAGTGACTCGCATCTCAGAATCCTTTACTTTTTCCAAATAAGGTCACAGTCACACGTTCCAGGGCTTAGGATTTAATGTCTTTGGGGCATTATGTAACCTACTACAGGCAATAAAAGAGCTAAATAAATTATCCTCATAATAATTGTTGCTCTCTTAAAAAAAGGCAGGTCGTTTTACTGCTAGGTTTCAGGCTATTGTTTATTCATAGTACTTTGAAGAATTTCACTGCCAAAGGGTGTAATTTTTAAAACATTGCAACACGGACTCAAGCAAAGACGGAATCTAATTGTGCTCTTCAGCATCCATCTTTCTCCCCACCCCACAAGCTGATGGATGTGTGTGTGTGTGTGTGTGTGTGTGTGTGTGTGTGTGTGTGTGTGTTTTGGGGGGGTTTTGGTCATGAATGAGCACAGTTTTTAAAGTTTTTAGTCTAGCATCTATTGAACTAGATGGGGCCAAACTACAGCCAGAGTCTAACTCTAACTTCTGTGGGCAGACAGCGTCAGCCTTAGATTGACCTGGGATAGTACAGAACCCTCGCTTGTCTGGTCCCATTGGCTGATTGTCTCCTCTTTGTCGTGTCTTTGGATTAAGTGCCTGAAAATCCCCATTAAAATGAACTAGGAGGTCAAAAGGTACAAACTTCCAGTTATAAGGTAAATAAATTTCGGAGATGTAATGTACAGCATAGTGACTATAGTTAACGATACTGTACTGTATATTTGAAAGTTGCTAAGACAGATCTTACACGTTCTCATCACACACATACAAATTTGTAACTGTGTGATGATGGATGTTAACTAACCTTATTGTGATAATCATTTTGCAATATATACACGTATCAAATTGTTCTGTTGTACACCTAAAATAATATAATGTTATATGTCAGTTATATTGCAATTGAAAAAAACAACAAACGACTGTTCTCCAGAAGAGAGAACAGATTAAGTTGTTTACAGCTGTTTTTGCTTCTCAATGATTCATTCAGTTTGTAATCTATCTGTCACTTATTGTTTACAAAGTATTGTGTGTGGTGAAGAGGGGCATGGTCCCTGCCTTAAGGGGTGAGTGCTTTAAATGGTATCGCAGATGATACTGTGTTTCCCCGAAAATAAGACCTAGTTGGACCATCAGCTCTAGTGCATATTCTGGAGCAAAAATTAATATAAGACCCGGACTTATTTTACTCTAATATAAGACCTGGCCTTACATAATATGTAAAACCGGGTCTTGTGTTAATTTTCGCTCCAAAAGACGCATTAGAGCTGATTGTCCGGCTAGGTCTTATTTTCAGGGAAACATGGTAAGTGTGGAGGGAACATAAGGAAGTAGAGTTAAAAAGACTCTCTCTGGAAGGGAGGAAGGAATTGAGTTAACGGCTGAAGGAGGGGGGTGAGGTGTGGGGGATTTGAATGGGTGACGGGAGTGGCGTGAATATACAAGCTTGGGGAGTAACAGAACATGTCTTCTGGGAAAGTGAGGAGACCCGCCTGGGGACAGGATTCGGGGCTAGACAGAGGCTCGAGTGCTGGGCTGAGGGCTGTGGACCTTGCCCTCTAGGCAGGAGACCCTGAAGAGCTTTCAGAGAGAAATCAGAGTTCCAGACCCATTGATTCTGAGGCAGAGTATAGAGTGACTGTGAGGAGCCAGGATGGGCATCAGGGACAAGATGTGGGACATTGATGGCTGTTGGGGATCAGACTTTATTTTTTATCACAATCCTATGTCAAGGAAACAGCATTTGTGTCCCTTACTGAAAACATGTATGTATGTATCTACCTATCATTTATTAATACTTTATCTATTGACCCATATCACACTCCTGTATTAATACATTCAGTGCATTATGAAACAATTACACAATATACGTAAAAAAAGAGGAAGTAAATAGAAACGGAAGGTCCATTGTTTCCATCCTGCACCCGGGTGGCTCTCTAGCCTTGTTTAAGGGTGTCCCTTGGTCTGCTCAAGTCTCACTTAGAGACAGTGTGTCTGAGCACTAGGAGGCAAGGTCCTAAATGAACCAGACTGGTGGCATCATGAGCAGAAGGAAGGGAAGGTGAGAGAGGCAATTAGCAGGAGGAAGCCACGGGCTAGCAATGGCTGGTCTTAGAGAGAGGCGTGAAGATGTGAGAAAAGAAGAGGGCAAAAACAGTGGTGTGCTTCAGGACTTGGTGAGGGGTCAGGTGACTGCCACTAAGGAAAGGGGAGAGCTGGGAAGGGGTGCAGATTTGGGAGGAAAGGATAATCTTCCCTCCCCTTCCATCGCTCCATCCTTCCCTCTGTTCTTCCCTCCGTACTTCCATCCCTCCCTTTACACTACCTTCATGCAAGGCTGGAGTGTCTGTGCGTGTGACACATTGACAGTGGGGGAAGTGGCCCAGGAGGAGCATCCAGTGGGGAGTTGAGATGTGGCCATGGAGCAGCAGCAGGCTGGGTCCTGACGTATGGCCCAGAGTTCACCTTTGTGCTATTTCACCAAGGGAAAGAGGCAGCCTGGCCTGAGGGCCTCCCTGCCGCAGGGCAGAGAGAGGGTGGGGAGGAGAGTCAGGGTGCTGTGTCGTTGGACTTTGCATCCCCTCGCTCCCTAAGCACTCCCTGCAACTCAAGGTGGGGCAGCCTGGCAGTGTCAGGAGTTCAGGCTTGGGGGGACCAGAGCTGGAGGAATGATGGCGAGGCCTGAGAAGGGGCCGGAAGAAGCCGTTTGCTGGAGGAGAACTTGATATTTCATCCTGTGGTGAACCAACCCTTGACACTGACCCTTCCCATAGTCTTCCGATGACCATTCGAGTTTGCTTAAGTAAATTTCACTCTCTGCCTCAGTAATCGAATGTTTTGATCTTTGCCGACATCACATTTTTCTTTTTTCCCCATGATTCTATTTTAGATAATGTTTTTCTCCTGGTGCTGAAAGTAGTAGTATTTTCCTAGGGTTCTTGTGATCAGTCAGAATAATAATCTTTGCCTTCCGTGTCTGACAACGGCCATGTTCTTGGTGTCTCCTTAGGTGGCCATAAAAGTCATTGACAAAAAGAGAGCCAAAAAAGACACCTATGTCACCAAAAACCTTCGGCGAGAGGGGCAGATCCAGCAGATGATCCGCCATCCCAACATCACGCAGCTCCTTGATATCTTAGAGACGGACAACAGCTACTACCTGGTCATGGAGCTGTGTCCTGGGGGCAACCTGATGCACAAGATATACGAGAAGAAGCGGCTGGAGGAGTCTGAAGCCCGCAGATACATCAGGCAGCTTATCTCTGCCGTGGAGCACCTGCACCGCGTGGGGGTGGTCCACAGGTAAGGGCCACACCTTGCTGACAGTCGCTGACTGTGATGAATGGGCAGCACTGTGCTTTTTAGCATGCTCCAAGCGAGGCTGACTCGTTGCAGCATGGTGTGCAATTCTTCTGTGGTTTTGTTCCATGCTGCTGTTTTGTGACTTGGGTTCATGTCAATGTGGGGTTCTACGAGTGGCCTCTGAAGGCAGCGTGCCTGGGTTTGCATCTTGACTCTGCCCTTTAATAGTTTTGTGTCCCTGGGCAAGTGACTTAACCACTCTGAACCTTGGTCTCTTCTTCTATAAAATGGGAATCATAATGATACTTGTTTTGTGGTTAGTATAAGGGTTAATATAGAGAGCGTAATGAGTTAATAAGAGCTTGGAACAGTGTTTGGTACATAGTAAGGGCCATGTAAGTGTTGGTTGCTGTTCTTATTATTTGCGGGATAATGAGACCAGCTGTTCAGGGGCCTGAACGAGGCATCAGTGTTAAGATGGTATGAGATTGTTTTTCAGCTAGTGCTAGGGACGATGCTTTCATTGTGTTAGCTTTATCTGTGGTAGTTGCTCAATAGCTGTTTTCTTCAATTAAAGTGAATCACCATTCGAATTGTGAACTTGCCCTTAAAAGTGAGGGGTATTCCCCATAAGGCAAATCATTTTGAAAATCAAACTTGTTTTCTTTCAAATAGCCTGTTCCCTCCTGAGGAAGGCTCCATAAGGAAACGGAAGCAAAACACTATTCTTAGTAATATTGCCGTGGGTGGTGAGTGCCTACTTTTAGTGCTACACTAAATTGGAATGAATGAATGAATGAATGAATGAATAAATAAATAAATAAACAAATAAATAAAAGTGCCCTCTTTTCCTCCCAAGAAAGTGTTGACTTCACCAATAAATGTATAGTTCTTCCTTCATGGAATTATAATCAGTAATTACTCTGGGTTGCTGAAAAAATTTAGGGCTCGTGTTTAATGGATTCTCATTTTGAAAAACAAGATAAAGACCTAAAATATGTTGTATGTGTATATTCATACTCATAAGTTTAACATTTTTTTATTGAGATACAATTCACGTACCATAAAATTCACCATTTTAAAGTACACAATTCAGTTTTTTTTAGTATATTCACAGAGTTGTGCAGCTATCGCCACTATCTAATTTTAGATTATTTTCATCACCCCGCAAAGAAACCATGTACCCATTAGTAGGCATTCTCCATTCGCCCCTCCTACCAGCCTCAGGCAACCACTGGTCTACTTTGTGTCACTATGGATTTGCCTGTTCTGCACATTTCATGTAAATGGAAACAAACAATATGTGCTCTTTCATGACTGGACGCTTTCATTTAGCATAATATTTTCAAGACTCCTCCCTGCTGCAGCTGTCAGCACTTCATTCTTTTTTTATAGCTGAGTAGTATTCCATTGTATGACTATACAACATTTTGTTTATCAGGTCATCAGTAAATGGACGTTTTGGGCTGTTTCCACCTTTTGGCAGGAGTGAATAATTGATACTGTGAACATTTGTGTACAAGTTATAATGTGAACATATGTTTTCTTTTCTCTTGGAGTGTTCCACTCTTAGCCATTGCAGGGTCATACGGCAACTCTATGTTTAACCTCTGAAGGAAACACATCTTTTTCAAACTTCAACTTCTCACAGTGGCTTTTATCTGTTTGAAAGTCATTCACAGTCTGATTGGTGGGGAAAGCAGCTGTAGGCCTTTCAGTCATAGAACTTACTAACGGGATTGGCACCACGATGCTGTCCCCTGTCGTACCTAAACCTGGGGACACTGCGGGGGGAGTCCTCTGAGCCAGGCTTGACCAGGCACCATTACCGTTCAGGCGGCTTGTTTCCTCGCCAAGGTGAATGAAAGAACCTCTTCACATTCATATTTTTAGTCACACATGTTGTCACAAAATCACGCTTCATTAGAAGTCTTTTGAGTTTAGATCAGCAAGGAAGGGAACAGTCAGCCATTTCAGAGTGAATAACACTATTTTTGGCTCTTGCCAACAATACCCTGTGTAGCCTGCTGTGTCATAGCTCTGCCGTTATTAGGACAATGATGGTCGTCAGTGTGCCTGCTTTCTGTCTTTGTTTATTAGGATGACAAAGGCAGAAACCTCCTGGATGAATCGGTGTGGATTACCAACTCTATTGGTTGCCGTGGAAAACAGGACCAGGGGGCAGAGCTTTCCATGGGACTCTGGGTGTTATTACAAGGGTCTCGTGCTGTCAAAAATCCGCCCTGTGCTCAGCTTCTTGGGATTTCGAGTACAACAAAGGAAAAGCAAGTGAACTCTGGGTGTTGCTTACTGGTCTCTCCTGAAGGAAATTCTCCACAACACCTTTAAAAAAATTTTAACAAAAACTAACCCCTTTCAGCGCAATTACTGTCAGAATGTCGAAAGCATGGGTTTAGTAATGTTTTGATAGCAAAGATGGTGCCCTTTTTCTTCTTCTGAGCTGCTGCTTGCTCTCTCCTTGGAAATATATTCATAAGCCAATAATGGCTAAGGCTCAGGTCTTTGAAAGTTAGGGAAGACTGGAAACACAAGTGTCGTTTAAGAGGAATTCTTCATTTTTCTCTCTAGAAATTGTGTTCATGAGTGTCAGCACACAGGGACGGGGGTTGACTAGGTGGCTGAGACATCACATGAAGATGTTTGGTTGGGATATACTCATGTGTGGTTCTAACTGAATGTCTTGACTTTCGAAGATTCCGTACCCCTAATTTTTAGCACACATTAATCTGGCTCAGTGCAAGCATACTATTTACTGTAGCCCTTTTCCATGGTGGAAAATTTTCGCCTTCATGTAGCAAAGGTAAAATGAATTTCATAAATTATTTTGAGGCTAAATTTTTTTCAAACGAATCAGAGATTTCAGAGATGCCGGGTTGTCGCTGGTTCTGAGCAAACAAATTGGATCATCCAAAAGGACTTAGGATGAATTTTGGTGGCTACATAGTATCATTTAAAGGGCTTTTGGTTACGTGTGTTAGAGGATGCTTTAAAAACACAGTTCCTCATTAGGCTGATACTTATATTGTTCTGTCTCCTCAACTTGATGCTTAGCAGAGCTCTCTTTCCTGTGATATTAAATCTACGTATTTAGTTATCTCCCCAGAGCTATTTCAGTATCATTTAAAGGAAACAAATCTTTAAAAATCATGTAAATATGACAAGTAGAAAAAAAAAAAAGGGAACCTAAACTGGACCTGCTGTAGCTTTTGTGTCTTTTACTTACACTAGGGCTGTTAACTTTGGCAAAAGCAGAGTATATGTGGTCTTAACTCCTTTGCTCCACGTTAGCCTTGCCTGAGGTACTCCGCATTTAAAATCTAATGAGTTTTTCTTTTTTCCCTTTTTCTCCAACGTGCTCACCCAGCAGGATGCCAAAATCTGATGATTTGCCTCTTGTATATAGAGCGTTGACTCCTAACATCAATCATCAAGAACGCTGATTCTGCTAATTTGAGATTCATCTGTTCATTCAAACTAACAAAGTCCAATCAAACGATACAGACAAAACAAAACAGGGTAACACAATACCGCCATCTCTAAGCAGGAAGAGACAAGCCATGGGGCCGCAGGACTAGGAGAGGGAGACACATGATCAAAGGGGACTGGAGCCTGGGCTTGGATGTGTGTCAACGCAGCCTCCCCAGGGCCATGACCTTATTCATTCACCAATATTGGGAAGGGGCCCTGTGCGCTTAGAGGAATGCGGTGGAAGAGAGGGGCCCCTTCTTTGTTCTTGTCAGCCTGACAAGAAGCAGGCACAACCTGTACCGGGTGGTATTAAGAAGTTCTTTTAAATTTCAGGTTTTTGTGGAGAGGGAAGGGAGGGGAAGGCAGACGAAAGCGGAGTAACTTGTGCTCACATCCAGGGGCTGTGTGAGACCCCAGGGCCTTCCCCTGAGACTGAGCACATATCTGGAGCACATATCTGGTTATATATATCAAATATTCTGTGTTTAATTGGGTTTTAAAAAGTACGATGGAAATGTGAGATTTTACAAAACTCTAGTTCACCAGCTTTGTAGATTGGAGTGTACAGCGGTCAGCAGAGTGAATTCTGAAGACAGATCTCCTGTGTCCTCATGCCAGCTTTTACTGCTTCAAAGCGCCACCAGGCAAATCACTCAGGCTTCCGGGCCTCTCTTTTCACGTCTACACAATAGAAATCAAGGATTGTCCACTTCATATGGTTGTTGGGAAGATTCAGTGAGTCCATTCATCTAAAGTGCTTGATACCGAGATACTCAGAAAGTACAGCAAGCCCTCATTTAATGCTGTGGGTAAGTTCTGTGACGTTACGTGAGACCACGTATAACAAAACCAGCTTTACCATAAACAAATTGATACAAACAAGAATTAAGTTCCTACAATGTTACAAAGGGCATTGAACCACATGATGTTATTCGAGGACCGTCTGGTCTGACTACATGTAATTATTACTGAGTTTCATGTCATTTATTTTATACATTGGGGACTGAGTTAGTTGTGCTCAAGGCCGCACAGCTGTTCTACACTTGTACTGCCCTTGCCATCTTTGTCTGGCTGAATCCTACTCATCCTTCAGGTCACAGCGCCAAGATCACCTCCTCCAGGAGGCCCTCCAGGCTAAGCCCCTGGTTATAGACACGCCACAGCACTCTGCTTTCCAAGCACTTTTCACATAACTTACTTGTTTGATATGTCTTCTGCACAGGCCACAACCTAGCCCAGTGCCCAGCTCAGTGGGCACTTTGTTGAATGAATGAAGGGAAATCGAATGAATACAGCTAATGTCAATGTTAGCGCTGGGGTGGAAGCTTTCTGGTAGCCAGTCCATGTTCTTTCTGGAATATTCCATATTTTCCCTGGAATTTCAAGGAGGTATCTCCATTGACTTAGTACCAATTGGTTTGTTTTTCAGGTCACAACTTGTAGAGTGACATCTTTTTAATGAATGAATAGCTCTTTCATTTTATTAGCCCAGTTCATTTCTGGAGCATTGGGAGGACCTCAATAAAGGTTTTGTTTTGAATAAATAAAATCAGGTGCATGCTTAACAAATTATTCTTGTGTTTTACCAAACTGCCCATATTACAAATAAATCAAAGCTTAAAAAATCATTTGGTTTTAATACAGTGCCTTTGAAGATAAAAACCTAACCCCAAAAAACTATTTTTCACTGCAAAATGTTTATTTCCTTGGGGAGTTATGTGCTTTTCCTGGATGCTGTATTCTTGCTTATTACTAAAATTTATCTTGTGCCCATCTCCACAGGCAGAACTTTCTCCCCCAGACCTGATCCTATATGAGTTTGGTCTAGCCATCCCTGGGCCCCTTATCTCTAACCTTTCATTTGAGGACTAATGCCCCCAAATACTGTTTTTTTCTGCTTATCACCAAATTAATCACCCCTTTTCAGTCTTTCTGGAATCTCCCCCTTCACTTGTCTTAGAATCTTTAACTTTATTATCCTCACCTCTCACCTCTTCTCTGTTAGCATTTGTTTAGCCTGGAGTGGCCCACAAAACTCTTAGGCAAACTTCATTTTCTCATTTCCTCCTGCTAATGGCCCTGCCAGGTAACCTCATCTTTTGAGGCCATTTTTCAAAGAAGAATCAGAAACTCAGAGTTTAAGTGACTTGCCCAGGGCCAGTCAGTGTTCAGTATAGAGAGAACCAACTCCAGAGCCTGTCTTTCTTCACTTCCCCAGGCCGCCATGTTGTTTCACATTGAGCCTTTGCTCAGCTTCTCCACTTGAGTCTTCCCCTTAGCTTCTCTAAGTCTCACTCTGTCCTTCTCTCCCTTCCCTTGAATCCTGGTTGTCTCCGGCCTCCGTTTTATGCCACTCAGTTCCTCACTTTCATGTTGGGTCTCAACCCTGAGTGGCTCCCCCAGGCTCTCTCTTGAGTCCCTGCCCCTCAGTCTATTTGGGTTTGTTAGAGGCCCAACCTTTGACCTTCACTGCTGGGCTCTGCATGGCCTGGTGAAACCTGCGAAGAAACTCTCCTTCATTTCCATCCCAGTATTCTAGATGAGTGTGTGTACACATGCATGTGTGCACACGGACACACATGTACTCCCACATGGGGGCATACACACCACAACACGTATCCACACATGTGCCCTTTCATACATACCCACATATGTGCACACCCATACTATTCCCATATGCATGCATATTCACATACTTGCACATACACAAATGTTCATGCATTTGCAATATACACACACAAACCTGAGTGTGCCTACACTCAAGTGTACACACACACAGGTGTATACACACACACACACACACACACACACACATTACCGCTCCCCACTGCCCAGTACTGTTCTTGCCTGCCTCTTTGCAGGGTCCAAGCAGCGGCTTCGCCCCCACTGGGCACCATTATGTTTGTTATGGCAATGGGGTTCTCCCCTCCTAATTGTGGCTAGTTCACTGTGGCCAGTCTCCAAACCTTAGAGATTACCATCTTTAAAGAAATGCAAGGAAAGTTTAGGCGGGTAGAAGAGGAGGGCGAGGGGTAGCTTGTGGGTGAATCTTTAATTGTCAGTCGTGGCTTGTCTGAGCTTGTTCTTTTGAAATAACCTAAAACAAAGGGCTGGTGATTAGGGCTCTCCCCTTGAGCCCTCTCTCAACCTCTGACTCCCCTCCACCCACCGCGCCAAGCAGAGTAGAAAACTCGACCCAGTGCCAGGTCTGTCGAGGGCCTTGATGAGAACCCCATTGGGCAATTCTCCCTGGAACTGCCCAGTTAGCAGAGAAGGGGCCAGAAACCTCTGTGACTGTGCCCGTGGTGGCTCTTCTCCCTGGGCGCCCTCTTCATGGACATTTCCTTTGTTTCCAACATATGGGGCCCCCACTCCCTCATCCTGGGAACTCGATCCAGCACTGCTATATTAGGGTGTACCCCATTCCCTTTCTTACTTGTCTTCACTCTTCTTAGAAGCTCCTTTGGCCAAGGCAAACCTACTTCCCCTCCATCCAGGGGCCATTTTCTTCTTCCCATTTGTTCTCAGTTATAAGTTCACCCTGAACGTCCTGGCACAGGAAGGAACTCTGCACCCCAAGACCATGCAGGAAGAGCTTCCTATGTGTCCCTCCGCCCCATAGTGATCGATCCGATCAAGGAGCATTAATGTGAAATTGAGCATTGCCTCTGTCATTGAGTGCAAACTGGTCAGCTGTCAAAACCTTCCTTCCCATATGGCAAATCTGCCACTTAATAGAGCCCAATATTTTACTCTCTGGGATGGAGCTAGAGTAAACATCATGCTTTCACACAGACCACATGTGAAACCAAAGGGACGTTTTCAGGATAACGCAGGCCTACCAGTATTTTATTTTTTAAAGGTACGTGGTAACACACTAACACTGAACCTTATGAATAAATTCATCCTTTTCTATTATTTGTGAAGGTGTCTCTCAATTTTGTGGTCTCTTGGGATCATTTCTGGCCTCTTTGGTCATCGTTGAGTAGTGGGGCAGAGGGTCTGAGTGGCCCGCTGTGTTGAATGGACTGGTAATTAATTGAAATGCCTGGTAAGGCTGCTCCACAATGAATTTCCTGAGTGAGGTGCTTGTTTGTAGCCAAACCATTCCTAGTAGTCATCTCTTAGGAAAGGGAAAAATACCCCGTATCTACTTTTAAAAATTAATAGACTTTATTTTTTTAGAGCAGTTTTAAGTTTACAGAAAGATGGTGCTGAAATGACAGAGTTTCCACATCCTTTCCAACCTCGTTCCACGATGTTTTGCTATTATGAATGTCACATGATAGTGCAGTCCATTTGTTACAGCTGATGAACCAACATTGGCACAGTGTTATTAACTAAGGTCACTGGCTTACATTAGGGTTCATTAGGGTACTGTTTATATTGTACATTCTATGGGTTTTGACAAATGTATGATGCCATGTAGCCACTGTCAAAGTATCATAAAGAATAATTTCATCACCTTAAGAAAAAATGTGGCCCACCTATTCATCTTCCCCGTCCTCTCCCAACCTTTAGCAACCAGTGACCTTTTTACTATCTATAGTTTCGCCTTTTCAAAAAGGTTATATAATGGGAATCATACACTACTTCACCTTTTCAGACCGCCCTCTTTCACTTAGAAACATGTGTATGAGTTTCCTCCGTGGCTTTCTGTGGCTTAATAGTTCATTTCTTCTTATCTCTGAATAATATTGCATCATCTGGATGTACCGAAGTTTGCTGATCCATTCACCTACAAAGGACATCTTGGCAGTTCCAGGTTCTGGCAGCTCTGAATAAAGCTGCTATAAACATCCATGTCTATCAATTTTCAACTCATTTGGGTAAATAGGCAAAAGCTACTTTTAAAAATGTAAGTTTAGAGCCTGTTTTCCTACAGAGTCCAAAGGAAAGTGTTTTCCCCCTCCTTCCAGACATATTTCAAAAGACAAAGCAGGAGGTGGAAATAAATGAAGCTGAAAGAGGCCGAATGTTCCTTTCATTTGGGTAGATTAGGTATACTGATCTGGACAGAGACTAATGGAGCTAGTTAGTCTCTAACTATTAACTAGTCATGGAACCTCTAGGCAGTCAGATTGGTGATTGCTGGCATCTTTTACAAACCTTGACAGAAAGGTAATGTATGGGTAAAAACCCCTGGTTAACCAGGTTTGCTCTGAGCATTTTCCCTAGGGGCCTGGGGTGAGTATGGGATGCAGTGGATGGGAAGACAGTGACTTTTAAAGGATTTATTTTTTCTCATTTTGCCTAATAATTACATTTTTTATACCTCCTCCTTTGGTTTTATGACATCTCCCCAATTTTCAAAAGTGGATGTTTTTTTTTCTTTTGCATTTCCTCTTATTTTTAGTCTTCCATTTATATCATTCTTCTAATCATTGTGATATTCTCTAGGCTTTTGTGGCCCCAGAATTATCTCACTTAGTTTTATTATTCTTGGCAGTGGCTCTCTTTTACCTTGCATTTTAAAGCTGTTTTTTTCCATAGTATTTGTTCCGAACCAACTTTCTCCGAACCAATATTTGTTCCGAACCAACTTTCTCGATGCTTCAGCGGGGCTTCCACTCTTTCCAGGGAAAGAGGCTTAATTTTGCTGGAAACAAACTGTGGCCTTCCTTTAGATTTCAATAGTGCTGCTGCTTTATAATAGGGTTTGACAGAATCACAGTTCAGGCTATTGCTGATGCACTGTTTTGTGTGTGTATGTGTGTACTGTATATTGGAATTAAATGAATATGCTTGAATATAAGGTCAGGATTAAATCATGTCCTAAGTATCCTAAGGAAAGAGAAAGTACCTTTCAGAGTCCTTGCAAAGTCACTCGTAGGATGAGGGCATAATCTCAATTACTTTATTTTCAACAACAAAGGACTAGCTGGAGAAGACCCATTGACCTTGACTTGACTCACTGATGACTTTGGGTGCTTTGAGAAGTCACCGAAGGAAACCAGTAGGAAGGGAAAAAAAACAACCTTTTACGTGGCTTTCATAATAACTTCCAGGGACATGGCCTCACCATTGCTAGCCAGGGTTTGTGAGATCACTCTAAAAACAAATCACTGAGCGGTTATTTATAGAAATTTTTAGTGGGTACTTATTATTTAAATAGCTTGGGATATGATATCCAGCAAGTGCGTCATACACAGCTTCAAAAAGTGCTTAAATCTCAACTATCCGGTCAACTTGAAGATGGTGTTACACTGGAAACACTATACCATGACTCTGTCATCCTCGCCCTGCCTGTGACAAGTTTTAATAAAATTGTTTCATAAAAATGTGATGGTGTGGGAACAATATTTCTGAAGTTAATTATATTATCAATGTAGTATATGCTCTTAAGTATGATGGTACAGCTTCATAGATAAATAGCATAAGTAGCCATTTGATAGTTCCATTGCATTTCTAAAAATTATGTGTTTGTGTTTTCCAAAAATCTTTTTCTGAGGGCAGGGTCTTCCCACTGGAAAAGTAGGGGGATCACCTTATATTTGGGGTCACCCTGCATTTGGACATATGCGATCCCTTTTAAAGGGTGTCATCATTTTAACATATTCTGTGTATTGTTTTATTTGAGCTGACGTGAAGGTACAGAATTCTTCCTTCCGTTGGTAGCTGCAAGTTTCAATGCAGATCTCCCCGTCTCATCCAGTTGTCCAGGCTTCAGGTTACCACCCATCTTCCAATGTTGAAATTCCTGAGACACGTTTTAGAGCTCACCTTTTGTCAGCACTTGAGTCCTTACCTCTTCTTCCCACCTTGACCTGCTGCCCTTGGTGGTTCCCATGACAACAGCTCCCCCGTTGTTCTCCCCCAGTCTGCTCCCTGTGTCTGCCTCCCTCACCAGCGTGTTGTCCTGGACCTTCCCCCAACCATTCTCTACCCTCCTCCTGGGCAACCTTCTGTCCTTTCAAGGCTCAGCTTCATCTGAGTTTGAACGTTGGTGGTCTGCAGGCCAAATCTCGCCTGCAAAGTTGGCCCATTCTGTGTGGTTGTTATTATTGTTGTAAATGTGAATTTGTTGCCAACATTTAAAAACCGGGATCAAATCCAGATGTCGAACTTCTCGTGGAAAATGGGATGAGCTAGTGGTGCTGGGACGGAACTGTGAGCGATTGTCCCTGTTAAATGGGACTCCACTCTGCCATTTATGATCGTCCCCCAACTGCTTCCTTTTGTCTCAGGACTTGGACGTAGTGCTATTCGTCGCCTTGTTTGTTTATCACGATTATGCTATTCCTTTCCTTGCAATAGAGATAAGGGGTAAAAACTAAATTCTTTTGCCAATGTCTCTATTCAAAAGTAAGAAAATAAAAGCTGGACCAAGAATGCTGTGTTTCCAAACAACGGAAGAAAGCATGTGTGTGTGTGTGTGTGTGTGTGTAAGAGAAGAATATTCTTACATATTTAATATGCACGGTGTGTGTGAGTTCACAGGCTACCACTTAAGATGCTTCTAGTCATTGACCTAGATAGTTTTGATGACCAAATATATGCTTTTGCCCACATTTTGTTTTTTTCTTTTCTGAAATCCAAAACGATCTCTTTGGTAATAATGTAGATTCATTATTTACTGAGTAGCTGGGATGTGCAAAGGTACTGGGGTACAGTGGTAAGCCAGTGAGGCATATCTTCTGCCCTCAAGAAGCTTATAGTCCTCGGCACACATTCCACAGACACCTCACACTCAGCATGATCCTGAGTGCTTTTCTCTCCTACCTCCTCCTGTCCTCCACATCAATGATTGCAGACACCCATAATCTGATTAGTGATCTCCATTCCATCTGCAAACTTAATTCCCTGTGATCCTGTAACGTTAACTACCATATAGTCAGGCATAACATCAGGGATTAGGACCCTGACATCTTTGGGCTCCATTTGTCTGCTCACCAGAATATCTGCTTGCTAAAGAGATCAATTATTATCACCGGCGAATTTGTGGGTGACATTTGGACTCCACGCATAGAAGCTGTAAGGACTGACAAATTATATCTGCGTTTTGATTTTTTTAAACTGCTTTCCCAAATCTGTTTCTCACTCTGGCTGGCGTTGCCCACCATCTCACCGACATGTGGCACATTTGTAATTTCCCTGGCAGTTCAGGTAGCACCTGTCTTGATGAGGTCTTCCTCTGTCTCCTAACCCCAGTTCTATTTAACTCTCAGGTTTCTGCTTTAATCCCACTTCTTCTGGAAAGTTTTCATGATTTGTTCTGCCCTCAGTGTTCTTGGTCTTCTCTGAAATCTTCTAGCTTTTTAAAGTCTGCAACAATGAACTAGACCATGTTTTATAAACATTTACTTCTGGAGTGTGCATGTTTGGGCAGAAAGCTTCAAAGTGACTCTCAAACCGTTCGTTTTCCTCAGAAGCAAAGTGTTATCCCACTGCTTCAAATGCCTGTCTAAAATGTTGTGTGGTTGTATTTGTTTCAGAGACTTGAAGATAGAAAATTTGCTGCTGGATGAAGACAATAATATCAAGCTGATTGGTATGATTTTTTTGTTTGTTTGTTTGTTTTAAAGCAGGATTATCCTGTAAGTATTATGTTGTCAATTCTCAGTTATTTATTTCTGGATTATTGGCTTAGAAAATTATTCCTTGTCTATTTTTAATCCCCAGACAATGCTTCTAGATCACCTCCTTTTACCTCCCATATTTAATAATGGTTTTGAAAATGAAAATTAATTTTAGTAATAATTTAAACATAATTAGGAAGCTCCAATGCTGTACCCACCAAAGGTTGCTTATATGTTATTTGTGTTATTCAAGCTTCAGCCTCTCCATAAATTCAGATAGACCTGAATTTTTAGAGGGGTTATTTTTATTTGGATTCACCATAAAACTTAGTAAAAAGAGGGGGAAATAATTTGGTTCAGAAGTGTTGCCCTTAGCTTAGTTATGTCTTATTTCACTTTTCAATGAATGTAGACGTACCAAAATAAGGAGAAACACACTTTACCTTTTTTTTTTCATATAATCTGTCCAAGCCCCGTAGTACAATGGTGGTTGTGCAGAGAGAAACCCCACAGTGGGATAATTTAGAGGTCTGTACTGATCAGAACGAAGTTCCAAGAAAGAGTGAGTCATACTTAGTTCACAATTCAGAGTCCATAAGCGAATTCACTCTGTGGCTCCTTGTCCAGAAGAATTCCATTTTAGTTTACTTCAGTGATGGCTCTTGGCAAAATTTCCAGGGCATCACTTTTACCCAGATGTTAGACGGCACCGTCTTTTATGTTTCTCTTTTCTTTCTTTTTCCACCTCAAGTGCAAGGAATTTCTTCCATCTCAATGGCTTGAAAAAGATTTTTCTATTTGGGGATAAGAGAAGGAGCAATAGAAATTTGTGAATTTAACTTTTGTACTAAAGAAGGAAATTTTGTGTGGCACATGCTGAAAACTCAAGACTCTCTAAATATATTACACAAATGACCAATTAGATACTTTGGAATCTCAGTTGGCTCTTAACCCAGTACCAGGCAAGGGGCTTTGGGGACTCTAGACCCTTGGCTGGGTGATTAAGCCAAGGGTGACCCTTGACGGGTGTTCGAATACACTCATTGTTAGATTAACAATGAAGAGGAAACCAATTTTTTTCCCAAAAAAGATTTTAAAGAATGTATTCTTAGAATATTCTTGGACAACTCAAAGAGTTTTCTTTTGATCAAATTGCTTTACTGTTGCATCTTAGTTGTCTTGAGGACCAAATACAGCGGCATTAGACAAGGCAGATGGTCATATGCCTGCAGGATGTCTCTCTGGTCCTCATTTCCAGGGTCTGTGGTATTTAACACAGGCACGTCTGAGTGGGGGAAGAAGAATGGAGGCAAGGAGGGACCTGTAACTTGTCTTCGGAAAACATGGAGGTGACCGGGACAGAGTTTCCCTAACAGCACAGAGATTGTCAGCGAATAGGTTGTGTGAAGATCGGATGCCCATTACTGTAAAAGTTGGAATAATTCATTTCCCCCGTGCATCATCCAGACTGAGGCTGGTGATTCTAGCCAAGTGCAGCCCACTGGGGGGCTCTCACACCCCACTACAGCGTTGCCCATACTGTTTTCTTTCCTTCCATTTTTGCCCCACCCCCACCCCCATCTGCCTCTATGCTTACCCTCTCTTCTCTCTCCCCAAGGGATAGCTCTAGATGACCATTTATCAAACTAGAAATGTACTGGCGAATAAACAGTGTTGAAAAGCACAGACCTTTCATTGGTGAGAAGTTTGCTGAGAAGATTCTAGAGGAACCAATCACCGTAAATGGTGGATGCGTTTATAAGTAGCTTACAGGTTGGCCACATAACAAAATCTGTGCAAATAAGATGAAGAAATGATGGACCTAAACTTGAGCCCTCGTTCCCCTTGATGTGACTGAAATGGTGGTTCTTTGGGTACCAGGAACTGTTTTATTCGAATGCCCCTGAGTCTTCGCCTCTCAGTTTGGCAACAGCTGGGTTGGGTCCCAAACAGGCCTTTCAGCTTTTTGAGCCAAAATGGGCCTGTCAGAAACCAGAATTCCCAAAACTACTGGAAAGGAGGCTTTGATAATTAGATTTCCTTTTGTTAGAGCTTTTCATGTGCCTTCCAATTCTGTCCTGACCAGATAAAACCAAAGAGCCCTAACTCATTCTTGTAATCAAAGAAGACATAGTACCACCCCACAGGGCAACTGGAAACTGCATTTTGTTTAGCAGAATCTGCATTTCCTCATTTTTTTCATATATGGAGTAGGCTAAGGAGGGAAGGGAAGGTGCTGGAGGGAAGGACATCCTGGTGTCTTGTGGGTTTTCTTGCCCCTGGGTTGGGCAATTTGGATAAATGTCTCTAGGACGGTCTTTTTGCAACTTGAAAGCCCTTTGAACGTTTTTCTTCAAAGGAATTTTACCCAGTTGTTTTTCCAAGGTTGATTATAGTTATTACCACTTCTTCTAATAGTTTCTCTTTCTTTGAAATAAGTTGATTTAAATAAATTTACTGAAGTCCTGTGAGCCATGTTTCAAATGAACTAGAATTAACCGGGACTCAGATTTGATATCATCAGGATTTTTCCCTTCAGAAACAAAGCAGTCTGATGTTTGATAGTTTAGTATAATCTTAAAACGTCAGAGCCACAACTTAGAACAATGTGGCACTTCAGTTTTCCAAAGCAGCATTCAGTTGGGTATTTTTTGAGATTCATTTTTCAGCTCTCAGAAAATTGAGTAATAATTGGCTTATGTGTTCACCAAATCAAATTGAGGCCAACTTGTGTGACATTACTGGGAACTTCTCTCCGGTTTCACAATTCTAATTATAGGCATATGTGTAAATTTTTAATAATTACAATTACGAATGTGCAACGTACTGGTTATTGCTCCACGATATATTTTAAATTAAACCCTTTCAGCTAGGTCAACGTAAGTCATTAAAATGCAGATTTTATCTCCTCCACTACCCAAACCCTCTGCTAATTTATCTTCTTGAAACTGTGCTGAAGACAAGGCAAGACTGTGTTCCCAAGCTTGCCTGGGAACAGTGTGGGATGATCTGGCCTCTTATCTTGCTTGCCCTGCCCTGTCTGCTATCAAGTACTTCATTATAGACCCAGGTTCTGGGAGTTGAGGAAGTGAACTGAATGAGGTAGTTCTTTGCTGTTTTTGGAAGGAATACCGTGGAGATTAGGAATGGTGTCCTTTGTTTTAATCTCAGAAATCTAGAGATAAGTTTTCTGAGACTCCTAGGAGATTGGGCCTCTCACGTGGCTGCTGATGAACTTTTTCTTAAAATGTTGCCCTAAATAATGTAACCTTTGTTCATGGTGCTGTCTTTCATTCCACCAGAGTGGGTGCCCTTGATGCATTCGTTGTTTCATTAAAATTCCTTTAGGTTGACTTTCAAATCCAAAGCATTTCAACAGCCCATCCAATGTAAAGCTCAATATGATTTTTTTTCTTGTAAAAATATTCACACACCCCTCCTTCTCCCACTGCAGTGATATTACAGGGTGGGGCCTGAGAACAGAAGCCTTGAGAGCCTTTTGAACAGAGATCTCCTGAGATAGGAATCTGAGAGCTGGTTCCTGAAGGGCCTTCTTGGCTAGGTCATGATGAGGCTGACTGGTGCTGGCTGAGTGGAGGAGAAAGGAAATGGGGGCCAGGTGAGGGTGGGGGTGGGAGAGTGGGGAACAAAGGAAGAGAGGAGAAGGAAGGTGAAGAGAAAACAAATTGAATCATGAAAACATACAAGCAATGGAAGAGTTAAATGTGTGAACATGCAACATTTTCGGTTGGTTTGCCAATCGCTGTTGTAGGTTCTGATTTTTTATCTCCAACCCTAAGTTGGAGACTTTGGTGATTTTCAGAACCTTGAAGAGTTTTCAGCACGCTGCCCAGATGGGGTTTGGAAAAGCTCTGTCATTACACAGCGTAACCCAATGACTGTTGGGAGAATTTTTCGTGGTGCACCTGGACCCATGGTGTCTAGCATCATGGACTCGCAACCCCATTCCGTGTTTCTCCTGTCCTGAGCTTTCCCACAGCTTTCCTAACAGTCGTGCATGTGGCAGGTGGAGACATGTTATAGTGCAATTAGATATAAATCCTGCTGGTTGAGAAAGTGCAAGGGTTTTGTTCAAGCCTTGGAGCTAGTCTCTGACCACGGCCCCTTTCTGACAGCCCAGAAGGCTGACAGTCTTCTGTTTGGGGACCAAAACCCATAATATTTACATTGAAGTTCAAAGGAAGAACCGTGATCTTAATTCTGAGCTCAACAAAGATTGAGGAAAGATATCAGATAAGGACAGAACACTAAAGCTCTCTAATTACCTGTCTTTAAGATCAAAAGTAAACACAGCACAAAAAACAGAATGGACCCAGGTCGTTTAGATACTTTGGGCTCCTCTTTCCTCTTTCCAGTTGCCTTAATTACCTAGGAACAAAGCTGCTACTGCATGAGGTCACTTAAGTCTAGTTCTCACTGCTATCTTTCTGGCTTTTTTTTTTTTCCAGCCAGCATTCAGCATTGTCTAAGTCACCGAGGATATATATTTTTCCCTCTTTAAATCCCCATATGTTTGTTGCTGCATGCATTGGGAGCATTTTTAAAAGACTTGCATGAGATGAAAACATTCAGCTGAAAAAGTCAGCTCTACATGGTGGGATCGTATCACGTGGGGTGACACTGACATCAGCCAGAGAAATATCCATCTTCCTTCAGCCTTCCCTCCTGCCCCTTTGACCACTCGGAAGCTGCGTCACTGACTCCAAGGCCCTCTCCTTGTTCTCGCTTCCTGCCTCAGTCCTAGAAAGCAAAGCCTCTCTTTTTCCTGGATGACTCATTTCCAAGATTTGATAGAAATATGTTTCGGGTCAACATTCTTTTAGCGCTTGCTGGATTTTATAGTGAGGCCTGATATAAAATGTTTCCAGTTAAGGCAGGGAAACACCAGCTGACATTCTTTTGTCTTGAGGCCCATATCCAGAGGTTAGTTTGCAGCTGCTGGTTTTCCTTTTGGATATTAAATGATGTGTTACCCTGACAAAATGTTTCCTTTCCGGCTGCCCCACTGTCCCTCCCCCCTTCATTTACACAATTTTCTAATTCGGAGTCCATTGTGTCCTTCCCTCTTCACAGACTTTGGTTTGAGCAACTGCGCGGGGATCCTGGGCCACTCGGACCCATTCAGCACACAGTGTGGCAGCCCTGCCTACGCCGCGCCGGAACTTCTGGCCAGGAAGAAATATGGCCCCAAGATCGATGTCTGGTCCATGTGAGTTATCGAACATATGAAAGCGAATGCTCCCTCCTTTTGTCTCTGCTGCCCTTTCCTTTTGAAGTAACGGCATATTTGATGAGAATGTATTATATTATCGGCTCTGGGATATACATTCAGTGATTCTTTGGGGCCCGGCTTTCCTCCTCTGGTCCCTCTGGTCCTTTGCCCACAAACTGCCTTTACCAAACTGCCTTTACCAGAAACTGCCTTTACCAAAATTCATTTAGATGATGGGGAGATAAGCAAACAAAGTTCTGTCCTTCCAGAACTTGCCTCTGGTTTCAGGATCACTCATATCTTTCCCCTGCTTGAAATCCTCTCATAGCTTTCCATCTGCATCTGAATAAACTCAGCCTGGGCGCCTGGGCCACTCTCCCTGCAGGACTCACCTCACCCCCCAAACCCCCACCCCCGCTCCTGCCTCTTCATCTCCTACCCCACCCTCTGCTCCCCGTTCCTCGGACTCAGTAGCCTTTGTTTCATCTCTTCCATCTCTGGGCTTTGCACATCTGTTTCCTTTGCCAGGAATGCCATTTCCCAGCTCTCCAAATGGCCTTTCCATTCCCACATTCCGGTTTACATCCAGTGTCACCAGTGCAGAGACCGGCTCTGAGTTTCCTGTCAAAATGATCCCCTAGACTCCGTCTCCTCACCCCTTTCATTTCCTCTCCAGCACCTCATAGCCGGTGGTTTTCTTGTTTGTTAATCTGTTTAGTGTCTGACTTCCGCATGGGAAAGGGTGCTGCCGGATGGTAGAGCCCCCATTGGTCTGTGTCACCAGTGTCCAGCTCGGTGAGGGCCACCAGGGGTACACTCAGTAAACAGTGGAGGAAGGAGGCCGGGGCTGCTGCAGGGGCCCTGTCACTGCATCCGGGTTCTTCGTGGTCCTCTCATCATCATGTGTGAACGGTGCCGGAGCCATGCAGAGCCCTGGATACCGGGGTAGGGACTAGACTCCTGGCCAGTGCGCTTCAGGTGGACAGAGGGTGGGCTCCTGATTGAGATATCGAAGCTAGAGATGACAGGGACTAATTTGAAGCAGAAGTGTGTTGATCCAAAACTTTTCTGAAATTCCCGTACTTCTCTCCATTTCATTATACTTCCCTTGTCCAGGCTGGAGAAAAGCTAAAATTTACTGCATGCATAGTGTATGGCAGGCCCTATGTCATTTAATTTCCATGGTAACCCAATGAAACCATTACTCTCTATTACCCACGTTTTATAGAAGAAGAAACCGATCATAAGAGAAAGTAATAAAATTCTCCAACATCACAGAACCAAGTGGTGGAGCTGAGATTTAAACCAGGCAGTCTCTAGGGTCTCAAGATATACGAAATCTGGAATATGGTGCAGGTGGCCCTTGCTCGGCCCCAGTGGCTCGGTGGAAGCATTCTCCCTCTCAATTCATGTCCCTCTGTCCATTCTCTAGCTAACTTCACACTGTTTCCTGTCCTGTGAGCGCAGTCTGCCTCCCTCTAGATTCAGCCATTGAATGTACAATTCCTTCAGCAGGGAATTCAGTTTTCTGGTCTTGTCCCCTTTTCCTTTCCCTCTTGTTTTATGAGAGTCCCCCTGGGCAGTCCCCCTGGGCAGCCCTCCTGTCCCCGCAGGTGGCTTGGAGGCCTCCCTGTCTCAAGTCCCCTGATTGCTGCTTTCCTGGCCGTCACCCTGTGGTCATTGGGCCATTCTTCCCTGCTGGAACCTCTTGTACTGCAGGCCGAGGGGCAGCCACCCCCCCTTGTTTCAGAGATCCCGCAGCTTCTGGCACAGAGCCTGGGCTAGAAGGAAGGAAGGAAGGAAACAAAGGAAAAAGAGAGGAGGGAGGCGAGGGCGGGACAAGCATGTCATTCATGTGAGCAGAAGCTGGAGGGTCAGGGGCTATAACTGACCGAGGAAGCAAACAGAGGAATGTCACCAGTGCAAGGGTTTAGAACTGAGAGGAATTCTGGAACTTCTGGCAGAAGAGTGAGAGGAACCAGGCACCCAATGAGAGTCTGAGGCCTACAGAATTCCCTGAACTCTCCCAGAAAGAGCCAGCTCTGCCCGGAACCCTGGCTTGTGAGCAGGGGATGAAACCTGCTAGTCAGGAATCAGCTTCTGTTCCTGAGCAGCAGGTTAATCATCCCCGCGGACCCTCAGGACACTGATGGGAGGAAGGCCAGAGGCACACACAGTCTGTAAACTGTGGAGCTGTACTTGGTACCCAGGGCACAGCCTGAAGCTTGAGGGCCTGGTTATCACTGCCCCCCAACAGGAGGTGTGGTTGAGACTGCAGATGGAGGGCGTGTGGTCTAAGGACTCACCCAAGTGGCTGGGGCCACACAGAGTGGGTGGGAGTAGCAGCTGGCAGCAGTGGCAGAGGACGCTTTCTCGTTGAGGTGCCCTGGGTCGTTTGGTTGGCATTGCTGAGCCGACTCCATACTGGACCCAGAAGGGCCTGAGAATCCTTCTCGACTCAGCCCCACAGGCAGCTCCTCCCCATGGACCAGAGTCGGTACATGAAATGAAATCCATTATTGGTCCCTTCCAACGCTGCGGAATTCTCCGAAGTGTCTGGCCCATAATTTCCCTCATTAAATATTTATTGAATAAATGAGTGTGCATGTTTGAATGTATAATCACCTTCTTTCCTTAACAGTTCTGGAACTCACTTACGCTAAATGGAAAGCTATGAAAGGGACAATTTGTGCACCAAAAAACAAAAACAAAAACAAAAAAACGGGGTGGAGGAGTGAAGAGCCTGAACCACCAAGAGATTCAGGGGTGTATGTAACTGTGGTGATGAGGGGTATGGGAGACATAGTGATCAAAGGGAAGAGGACGCTAGGTTGGAGAGCAGTAGGTTTGCTCCTGAGGATTTACTCTCAAGGGAACTGGACAATATGGTGTTGTCACCAGTTGTCATGGTGGTGTGGCTAAGCCTATGGAAGGGAACCCTTTCCAGTCATAACTGGTGAAACAGGAATCTCCTCAAAGTCTAGAAGTGGTGGTAGAAGGAAGGAGCCCTGTGGGTTGTCAGAGCTGTAGGGCCTCTTGTCCCCTCTCCTGCTAGCTGTAAGATAGGAACAAACCCTATGTCCTGTCTGGGGAAATGCAAAGGGAAAGGAAAAGCACAGGTTGCAAAAGGCAGCACCGTCTGAAGGTCAGTTTTAAGCTCCAACCTTGTTTCTATCCCTCTACCAAGTCCCTAGACCTGGGGAAGGATCTGCATTTAGTAACCACAGGTGCTCCATTTCTCAGTTTCGGGCCCCGTGATTAAAACAAAGGGACCTGGCCCGTCGCTACTTGCTGTGTCCCTATCAGTTAACCCGAACCAGAAATAATGGAGGCATGGAGGAGGGAAGGTGGAGAGAAGCTGCAGGAAGGATGGAGGTGACCCAGGACCAGGACTCCTGGACTCTCACTTCCCTCCTCCCCCCTGGTTACTTGGCATGGTTGGGCTGCTCCTGAGGCAGCTGGACAGTTCTTTGCTAAGCTCCACTTATTGCATCTTTGTTTTTTTTCTTCGAAAAGATGACATGCAGCAGAAGGTCTTCTGAAACGCTCTAATCAGGCCTCATTCTTAGTCCTGGTGCTACAAAGTCACCTATGTGAAAGCCTTTGCTGAATGGTAATGCACCTTGCACATATCGGTCTTTAATTGATCATGGCACAGCCCTGGAGGCCGAGGTGGGACCTCCCTGTAGACCAGAAACTGCAGCCCCATGGGCCCCTGTCCTGGGGCCCCACGGTGGGGAGTTGAGGTGGAGATGCTCACCTTTGCTCAGCCACGGAGGACCATGTTTTATTCTTTCTTATACGCAAGGGTTCCCTGGAGCAACTCTGGAACATTCCCTAGGGGATGAGGCTGCATGATCCATACCCAGTTCATGGGGATGGCATAAATCAGGCTCTTTGTAGAAGCTGTGATAAAGCTTAAAAAAATAATAGGAAGCTATGTGAGCCACATACGGCTGACCAGAGATTGGTTCATTCGGCAAATGTTTGCTGAGTCAGGCCATGTGCTGAGTTTTGAGTGCACGCACAGTGAGGAGTAAAACCGCCCAGGGGGACCCTGCGCCTGTTGTGACCCTTGTTAACCCTGACATACCTCCACCTGAGTGACAAGTAGTGTTCCAATGGCTTTGCCCAGATGAGCTCATCTCATCCACCTAACAAACCTTCAAGGGGATGTCCCATTATCCCACTTCACAGATTAGGAAACTGAGGCACAGAGAGCCTTAGACATTTGCCCAAATAACAGCTAGTGTGTGATAGAGCCAGGATTGGACTGAGATGTTTTGGTTCTAGGTTTTGCCTTTAATTGTCACTCTCTGTGGCTTCTCCTGTGTTGTACTTCCTCTTAACAGGGTTTGCAGTCTAGTGGGGCCGACACATTTTTAAAAGGCTATAAACTGAGTGTGGTAACTGCTGTGGAGGAAGTGGGAACAAGGAGGGGGGTGGCTTCCTGAGGTCATGACCTCAAAGCCCAATGCTAAGGATGAGAAGGAATTAGCTGTAGGAAGAGGAAGGTGTCAGGGAGGAAGGCTCTAGGCAGAGAGAAAAGGCTGTGTGAAGGCCCTGGGCAGGGAAGGTGTGGGAAGGGGTTTGGATTTCGTCCTAAGCTTAGTGAAAGACCATTGGAAAATTGTAAGCAGGTGGGTAGCAGAATGTTATGGGTTGAATTATGTCCCCCTCCCAAAATATATGTTGGAGTCCTGACGCCCAGCATCTCAGAATGTGACCTTATTTGGAGATAAGGTCTGTACAGAGGTCATCAAGTTAAAATGAAAACATAAGATCCAGTATGGCTGGTGTCTTTATAAAAGGGGGAAATTTGGACGCAGAGAGAGGAAGAACGCCACGTGACAATGAAAGCTGAGACTGGGGTAATGCATCTGCCTACAAGCCAAGGAACTCCAAAGATTGCCAGCAGCGGCCAGAAGCGAAGGGAGTGGCACGGAACAGATTCTGCTTCCCAGCCTCAGAAAGAACCAACCCTGCCGACACCTTCATCTCAGACTCTGAGCCTCCAGAACTGTGATAATGATACATTTCTGTTGGTCAAATCCTGAAATCTCAGGAAAGGTCAAAAGTCAACCGATGAGTAAAAAACTCACCACTCCTGATCTTGCCAGGAAGCCTGAACTAGTTCCTTTGTTGAATCAAGTTCGCTAATAGACAAATGAAACAGACTGAATGCTTGGTCATCTCTCACCCAACGGAGTGTAAGCCTCCATCAGCCACCCAACAGAGATCACCAGGTGTTCCAATCATAAAACCAACTTCTCAGTCATTGCTGTCACCTATAGATAATAAATGATTGGCTACGTGAAAACCAGAAACAAAAGAAAAACACAAATACGTAGAATTTTGTTCACATGATGGTGGAAGAGTCCGTTAGAGTAAGAGGGCAAATCCTAGCGCATAAGGACTTTTCTGTGTCACATTTGCTAATGTCTCATTGGTCACATGGCCAAGCCCAGCATCAAGAGGAGAGATAGTCTGCACCCCTCGATGGGGGGACTGGCAAGGAATTTGTGGCTTTTTTTTTTTTTTTTTTGCAGTCTACACACTTACCTACTGTTGTGGACTGGGTATTGCATCGCCCTGCAATTTCATCTGTGGAAACCCTAACCTCCAACGTGATGGTATTTGGAGGCTGGGCCTTTGGGAGATGATTGGGTGTAGATGAGGTCATGAGGGTGGAGCCCCCTTGATGAGATTAGTGTCCTTAGAAGGAGAGATGACAGAGACCTTGCTTGTTCTCCAACATGTGAAGACACATTGAGAAGGTGGCCGTCTGCAAGCCAGGAAGGGAGCTCTCACTAGAACCCGAGCATACTGGTCCCGTGGTCTTGGACTTCCAGCCCAGAACCGTGAGAAAATAAATGTCTGTGGATTAAGCCACCCCATCTGTGTTTTTTGTTATGGCAGCCCAAGCTGACCAAGACACCCCCTTACCTGCAAGTCTCACCTATGAACAAAGAGAGGCACAGTGCAGAGAACCAATACGGCTGCACAGCTGGGTAACTCAAGAAGGCATCGGAGGTTACTTTAATCGGTTCCTGTGGGATGAGGTGGAGTTTTCCAGGTGGAGAAGAGGAGGGGGACTTTCCAGGCAAAGGGAACAGCATATGTAAAGGCAGAAAGGTGATTACCTCTGGTACTACTGCTCTTAATCGTTGAGAAAGTGTAGAACTCCAGAGCCTTCTGTAAGAGATTAATTTTCCACTGCTTTGGGATGTTGTGTCTGAGATATAGTTAGGCTTCTGTTTGGTGCTCACGACTTTGCTGTCAGAATGGGAAATGGAAAACCCAAAGAGAATTTAATTTAAAAGGCTGTTGAAAAAGAGAGTGAAAATGGAACCAATTTTCTCCCTGGGTCAGGCATCCCTCTTTATTGCTCTGAAACAACAACAGAATGAAGAGTTCATGTCCAAAATCAAAAGTAAACGCGCCTCTCCAGAGGTTTTGGAGCTTGAAGGACAGATAGGGCCTTTCCCCAAGACTTCTGAGTCAGACTAAGGAAGAAAACCAGCTTGTCATTCAAGGAAGCCTTGGCAAAGAAAGCCCTTCCCCATACATGGGGCCTCCAAAGCCTCCTTCTCTAGTGAATCAGGAATTACCCATGTTAATGGGAAATGTTGCACTCTGTCTTGGGGTCTTGGGGGTGTTCTCTTATTCTCAATGGTCATTATTTTCATATATAGACCATATATAAATACCTTTAAACTCATTCACTTCTTTCCTTTAACCCAGATGAATGAAATACTTACATCTGAATCTCCAGTGAACTTTGAGATTTCAGATACAAAAACAAAAATATTCATTCTGGTGCAATGAACCTTTTTTATTGCTCACTGACTTTTCCTCAGAGTGGCATATATGTTAATTAAAGAAAAACCTTACATGCAGATGTACTTTGCAAATGAAAAGAATCAAAATTAACTTTATTTTCAGAATATTATAATGCTCATTTGAGAACTTCGGTGCATCTCTAAGTGTAAAGAAAATGGAAATTGAGAGTTCTATTCCCAAAAGATTGAAAAGGCAACATTTTTTCAACCAAAGCTGTTCTTTGCTCTCTTGGGAGATACCTGGGGGCCGGGGGTGGTGGCAAAACGTCTGTGTGAAGACCGGGTACCTCATGGAGAGTTGTGTACAACACACTCAGCCCACCGTCCCAGACTCAAGGAATCTGTTTTCACTTCATGGGAAAAATCTCTGTCCCCAGAGCTGTCCCTTTGGAGGATAATTTGGCCTAGGGAAGCCCTGTTGTTTCTAGCCCATATTAGACCTGGGTATTCAGGAGGGCAAGTGGGAGAATTTGCTCCAGGCCTCAGATTCTGTTTCATAAAAATACTACCAGAAACCGTCAGCTACTGCCAGGGATAAAGTATGGAAAGATAACATTTTCTCTCCATTTGGACTCCCTTAAAATGAAGGACGGCAGGAGAAGGAGACGGAAAGAGGAGACATGTGGCTCCTTTTGTGTAGTGTAGGACTTTGGACTTTTATAAAACCTAAGACATATTTTTTGTACCTAACATGTGCATTTAAAATAGAAAGGGAAAGAAGAGAGGAAATGGAAAAATGTTTTAACAATTCACATGACAATAATTTCTTGCTGAAAACAGACCATTTTATGGAGCAATTATGAAGTTTGAGATTTTCCAAATGAGTGGATCTGTTCCCACTCTACTTTGAAGACCTTTAATCAGAAATTGTATTGAAAGTTGATACTGAAAGATGGAAGGATGTTGCTTTTAGCTAGAGAGTTGTTTCTAATTTTTTTCCAAGGCAGTTTCTTTCTGGAAGAACCACACAGAAGCAAGGTGTGTTAGCGAAGGTGCTCTCAGCTGCACTCTGGTATAAACTGGGCAGTTTCTGGGGATCCTGCCTCCCTGCCCTATGAGGACTGGTAATCAGACCCTCCACCTGCCAGGAAAGCTTTGTCCCTCGTGTCTTGTTAAGGTTGCTGGCCGACCTCCCCAGGGATGGCAGGTGATACCCCAGCATTTCCTCCAGGGAATACTTTTGTGTGTCAGACTAAATATCAGGACCATCATTTGGCTCCTGATTTAATCCCAAAGGTCCTGCATTTGTATTTCCTGGGGCCCTTCCCCTCTTCTTCCAGCTGTCCTTCAGCGTCACTTTTTCTTTTTTGACATCAGAGTATTCCAAACTGGCCAGTATTTTCTTCCACCCAACCATGTGTCACATATATGTCTTTCTGCTTCAAAAAACCCGAATTGTATTTGCTTGTTGCCCTCCTTCATCCCTGAGTCTCATTCTTTTATTTCTTTAAAACTATCTCTGATTCTTGGGGGCTCCATGTGTGCCATGGAGAAGCTAGAGAGCCTCTCTGGGCCATATTTCAAAAGACACATCAGGAAATTCTGAACATGTTTTGAAACTCCTGCTAGTTCTGTGGGATTATAGAGATTTATAAACTGCATTCCACATTTTTCCTGGGTATTCTCACATACTTCCGAAAGGCCAAAGGGACTAACTAGATTTCTCTTTATCCAGATAGGAAAGGTACATGAAAACTTGAGGCGAGAGGAATAAAGATGCTCAATCTGGTTTCCCTTTTAAAATCTCCTAGAACCACATGACTGTTAACTTAGCCTTCCGTTATTATTTGGCAATCAGATACAAATTGTAGCTTCTTTCTCCGATTGTTTTTTGAAGTTTTGTGATGAATCCCTGGATCACATGTGTCAGGCACTGAATTTACGCCAGGCACAGTGTCCAGTCTTTTCTATGACTCAGTGCATTTGACCCTCATACAACTTGAGGAGGGATTATTATTATCCGCATTTTGTAGAGGAGAGATCCTTGGATGAGAGAGGTGGGTCCTCTTTAAGGATTTGTGACCATTTTTGTTGACAATAAACTCCTCCAGGAGAAGTGGAATTCTGGAGTCAGTTTGGTGAAATAACCAGTTAGAGTTACTATAAAAACCACTTGCTCAATCCTGGTCTGACCACAGACAGAGTTTACTTGGCACCATTTTTAAGAGAAGCATGTATTACCTTTATGTGTGGTCCCAGCCAGATAATAGAGAATGGCAGTGAGTTGAGATTTTTGTCATTTTCTGCAGCCAGTTGGGGACAAGGAGATAAGAAACTTGATGTCTCAAGGACTCCTTGAAGAAAGAAACTTTCATAAAGGTTTTAGAGTTGGTTTCCTGGCCCCATATTCCATTCATCGAGCTCCTTCAGTTGAATCCCATGCCATTACCATAACGTAACGGTAGCATTCTGTAACATTCGGCACTATTTTATGCACCCCACCCGTGACAGGAAGTTCTGTGTCCCCTAAAGATAAAGGGACATATAAAAAGTCGTAGGGCAGTTTTCTTGAAATTTTTTGAGTGTGGTATAGTCTTCTTGTAAAGGAAGAACATTCTTGGTAAGCTCTCTTCTTGACTTGTTATTTTTATTTAAATTTTGCTCAATGTTCACAAACGTAAAATTGAGCATTTTATTTATGGCGCTGTACAAATAAAAAAAACAAAAATAATTTACAAGTTAAATATAACCAAGACCAAAGAAACCTCCAAATACTCAAATTAGCAGCACGAATTACATGCCATGGCTGCTGTCCTGTGAGAACTGAATTGCTGAGCAGTCTGTAGTTCTCACTACTGGGCTGGACTCTTTGAGCTGGTCAGGCGGTTCTGAGATCACTCAACTCTCGCACCCCTTTGCACTCTTCTGGTGGCTTTCAGACTTGAGTGTGCATCTGAAACATCTGAAGGACTTGTAAAGACACAGACGGCAGGGCCTCACCCCCAGAGTGTCTGATTCAGCAGGTCTGAGGTAAGGCCCACGAATGTGCATTTCTAACAAGTTCTCAGGTCATGCTGCTGCCCCTGGTCTAGGAACCATTGCACTACTCATCAGCAGGACACTTTCTTTGCCACAGATATAAGCCCAGAAACATCATGGATGAATGAAGTCCACCTCGCCTCCTTTCTCAGCGTGTGAACAGCAAAAGTGGTATATTTTGGCAAAAGCTGTGTGTTGGTAAACAAATGCAAAAAAGCAGGCTCTGAAATCGAGGGTGTGCAATGGAAGGTGTATGTGGTTGTTTCGTGGTCATCTGATATCCCTGGGTAGGCTTTGTGTACAAAGCTTTGTTCAGTATATTACCAAACAGGAGATAGAAATTATAGCTGATGAACTCCTGAGATTATGTCAATGTACCTCAGTTTGAGAAACACTGTATGGGTTGGGTATTATAAAACACCTACCTGCAGAAAATATGCTATTGGTTAAGTACCAGCCTCTTCAGCCTCAAGTATGAATGTTAGAGCCAAGATTAAGGCACAGGGAGATGAGCAGGGACAGGATACACTGAGCTCGTCCCGCAACTAGTGGGCAGACGTTCTACGCAAACTTTGACTTAGTATTGGGAAGCCCCTCCTCGTGCATAGAGTTGCCCCAAATGGAATGATGAGAGGCTACATTTGGGAGACCGGAAGCAGCTTGTGTCAGAGGCTGTTTGGTGGTCTCCAGCAACTTTGTGGGATGTTCCAAGGGGTTTCCATAAAATCTTTGTGTCCAAGACCCCTTTGAGTGCAAAAATTCTACAACTTGGGGTCCCTTTTAGACTCTTCTTCTGTCAATCTCCTAGAATCCCCAAAGCAAGGACCTCCAAACACCTCCAAAATGCAGCATTGCATCGTAGGTTCTCAAACATGTAACCAGCCCTAATATTCCTTGCCTCCGCCCCCAGACTGGCTCTTCCCCCCAGCTTCCTCAGTTCTGTGACTCTTACCACCGTTCCTCCAGCTTTCCAAGTTTGAAACTTGCCACATCCTCTTCAGAGTTCTCTATCGTTAATTTGCCTTTCTCTTTCCATTGCACGCATCACACCCACTCAAACTGTAATAGCAACGTGCTGGATTTACTGCCACAGTCTCCTGTCCCTAATTCTGTGCCCCTTAAATCCGCTTAATACCAGATGACTACTCCCCAAGTTATTTGGCCATAGAACTTTAATTCACCCAACATCGATACTTATCCTGGGGAATGTGTTCCACTGCACACACACACACACACACACACACACACACACACAGGGAAACAATGCTCTAAATGGTTTGCGTAGGCTGTGTTCATTCTTATCTCCATTTCTTGGCCTATGCAGTTTGTCTTGTGCCTCCTCACATTCAGGCAGCCAAAGCCATGTAAGTTCACACACATGCACTACCCCGTAAGAGGTTTCCCATTTTCAGGTCCTTATTGTAGTTCTCTTTCTCCCTTAGTTGAACTCCTCTGTGGTCAAAAGCACACAGGTCAGTATTTTCTTATTCCCTCTGTACTCATTGCTGCTTGAAAGGATTATGCTTATCTCTTTGTTTACTTGTTGATTATGTCCCCTCCCCCCCAATCCAAGATGGTGGGTCCTTGTTTGGTTCATCCCTACCCCCTGCCCGGGACAGAGAGTCAGCCATCAAGTATTTGTGGAATGAATGTTTATGTATCTGTCTCCCTAACTAGACTGTGAGTTATGGAGCAGGAACTGGGTCTTAGCGTCTGTCTGCAATTTGAGAATAATTTCTAGCTGGAGCCTGTGGGCTCCATACCTGCCATCGTCTGGAGTGTTGTAATTCAGAGGCGCCTCAGTGGCATTGGGCCCCAAGGGTCTTAATTTCAATCAGTCTCATTGGATTTGTTTTGACTGGAAATCCTATTGCCTGTTTTTAAAACGTATTCCCCAGGGCGCTTTTGAACACTTGAGGCCTCTTGGCAGGCAGGCATTTCATCTCCATCAGGAAATCTCATCAAAATGATATTAGGCTTATACATCAGGAAGGTAAAAATTCTCCAAGAAGATGTTGCTGTTCTCTAGACTGGCTTTGAACATAAGCAGTTAAACCCAGTCAGAGGGTATTTCAACCACATCAGAGATACTGGGCCACGGCTCGGTGGCAGAACCTCACAATAAACAATGATATAAAAAGTAAGAATGGGAAGGAGACACCCCTCCCCTCCAAGGAATTTCTTTACTTACAGGCCAAAACAGAATTCAAGGGAAGAGCAAAATACCAGTTTTTGGTATACGATTTTCATTTGAAAGGGCTGAGCGGTTACAGGGCGTGTGGCTAGGCTGTGACTTGTTCTCCCATGCAGCGACTTGCCCTGTATTTTTGGGTCTGGCCTCCTCCAGGCTCCACCTTATAAATCACACTCAGAAAACCACATAATGTTGAGACTCTGCGTTTATTGAAGGTTCCTAACATTTCCCAGGTATTTTTCACATAATATGGTCTGGACTTCCATCCAGAAGGAAGGGGAATGGTTTCCTCACCTCAGGGGGGCAGCTTTTGGAGCTCTCTAGACACCTCTTACTTCCATACCCATTGTCCATGTCTCCACGTCGCCACAGGTGTGCCTTTCGTTTTTGCTGCTTCAGGGTGGTGCTGAGGGTTCTAGAAGGATGACTATGAAGAGGCCTCTCGAGGTCAACATATCAGTGACAGGACTGAAACTGGGCCACGCCTGTGCCCTCTTTGTCATCCTCTCCCCGAGGGCCTTCTGGTCTCATGCTTTGGTGTCTCTCTTTTCAGAGGTGTGAACATGTACGCCATGTTGACTGGGACCCTGCCTTTCACAGTGGAGCCCTTTAGCCTGAGGGCTTTGTACCAGAAGATGGTGGACAAGGAAATGAACCCCCTGCCCACCCAGCTCTCCACAGGTAATGCACTTGCTGTTTTGGATTCAGGGCTTTAGGACTGGGGCAATTATCCTGTTTGGGTCCATCTGAAGCTACAGCAAGGGTATTAGGGCTTATCCATGATTGTAGGTCTCTTCCCAGTATTAAAACTAGTCTCAAGAGTGGTTGGGTTTCCTTTCTCTAAATAGCCACTCCTGTCATCTCACTTCAATCCTTTGCTTTTCCATTATAATTCTGAACCCCTAACTTCCTCCTTCTGCCTTCTGCTTTAAACACACCTATGAGAAGGATCTTATAGTCGCCCCTGGAAAAATAATTACGGGCTTCATTGCTTGAAAACTCACCATATTATAATGTGGACTTTGAAAAGAGCGTTTATAATCCCATTTCTATTGTGTCTTCCCTAGTCTATTCACTGTAAAGAAATATTAGTTGAATTCAAGTTTGGTCTGTAATTTGTTTCACTATTTGAGTTTTTGAGCCCGTTCAAAAGTTTTTAAATATGCATATATTCAGTTACTTGATTAGACTGAATCATCAGGTGTGTTTGGAAACTATTCTCAAATTTTAGCTGGTTCACATTTCAGTAAACAGTTTATATTAAGGTTTGGTTTCAGATCCAATAAATTAGTACAATTTGTTCTTTTATTTGGAGTACAGTTAACTTCAAGTTCCTGGCCTTAGGCTGGTCTTGCCAACCATTTAATTGGCTCCTTAGAATAAACTCAGCTTCACTGAGATAAGGCATGTGACACACAACCTCCTTCCCTTAAAAAAATAATTATTTAATTTCAACCTGTGGTACATGGTTAAAATATAGCATTTTTATTTTACTACTGTTAATGTATCTTTCTTGAGGTTATAAAGCATCTATGAAAGTGGCCCTGAATCTATGCTTGCCAAATGGAATCCAAGCTGAAACGTATTCTTGTATGTAATTATCTAATTTGGTCCATACTTTCACCTTTGCTAGGGAGGGTAGACTCTCTCGAGGCTGAAAGCAAAGAAGGCATTATGTAGTTATGGAGTTAGGGAAGTACTTATGTACTTAGGGAAGATGAGTTACAGTTCTGTTGTTATAAAAGAAATATTTCTGCCCTGAGAGCAGTAACTCTTGGAATTAGAAAATGTGCAAAATGTTGAACGAATTGCTATTTTTAGGCTGCATAGCTTTCAGGTATGTTGAAAGTACTGCAGAGCAGTACGAAGAGTGCTCATTCATTCATTCCATAATTCATAGTCAGTTATTCCAGGAATATGTATTTTGTACTGACTATATGCTAGGAATGTTCTAGGTACTAGGAGGACAAAAGACAAAACAGATTTAGTCTTCACTCACATCGAACTTACATATCAAGGGGTGAGGCAGAAGGACAAGTAAATGTGTGATGTTTGTGTAAGTGTAATAAAATAAATCAGGATGAGGGGCTAGAGAGTAAAGATAGGTTTTTTGTTTGTTTGTTTTTTAGCAAATGAGAGTTTAAAATTTTTTTATTGTGGTGTGACTATACCTGTAAATTCACAGTTGTAAGAAATCATAGCGATCTGCCTATCCTTCACTCAGTTTTCCCCAATAGGTAATAGATGGCATAACTGTAGTGTAATGTTACCATCGGGAAATTGACAGTGACAAAATCCATTGCCCTTATTCACATTTACATGTTCGTGTGTGTGTGTGTGTGTGTGTGTGTGTGTTGATGTATATGTGGTTCTATGCAATGTTATTACAGGTGTAGATTCAGATGACAGCTATCACATTCAAGATACAGAACAAGTAGTTCCATGACAAGGCTCCCTCTTGCTACCCTTCTGTAGCCATAGATACCTCCTTGCCTCCTACCCTCCCTAACCCGTGTTCTCCATCTCTATAATTTTGTCACTTCAAAAATGCTATATATGTGGCTTTTTTCACTCAGCATAATTCCCTCGAGATCTGTCCAAGATGTTGCATGTATCAATCCTTTGTTTCTTTTCATTGCCAAGTAGAATTCCATGGTACAGACGTATCACAGTTTGTTTAACCATTCATGCATTGAAGGACATTGGGTTGTTTGTAGCTTTGGTCTATTATGAATAAAGCTGCTATCAGGTTTGGCTCCTTAAATAAACTCAGCTTCAGGTTTTTGTGTGAACATGTTTTCCTTTCTCTGGGACAAATGCCTAAGAGTGAAATTGTGGGTCATATAGTAAGCACACATATAGTTTTCTAAGGAACTGCCATTCTCTTATTCAGAGTGGCTGTTCCATTTTGCATTCCCACTAGCAATGGGTGAGTGACCCAGTTCCTCTGCAACTTTGCCAGCATTTGATGTTATCACTTTTTTTTTTTAAATTTTAGTCATTCTGATGGGGATCTAATAATATCGTGTATAATAGAACCACTAAGATTTAATGTTTACCAATAAATGCAATCTTTCATAGCAGTCTCTTTTCAGGGTTGTGTAGTCATAATTATTGCCATCTCTCAGAATGATGCTGGAGTTCCTCTTATGGTTCAGGACCCATAACAAAGGACAATAGAAGGATGTTTGTACTCCCATGCCTGCAAAAGGTAGATGTTTGAATCTCAGTGAGACCCTGAGGAGCTGGAGAACTGCTTCTCATTGTACTGGTCAGTATAGGCCAGGGTATGCTGCAGTAACAAATAGCCCCCCAAATCTCAGTGGCTTAAGACAACAATGATTTATTTCTCATTCATGCCACATATGTATCAAGATTTGGATCAAGGGTTGAAGGGTTCTGCCCATCCTAGTCCATCAGGGTCCCACACCATGGAACAGTCACCATTTCAAACATATATGATCCTTGCAGAAGGAAGAGAAATCTAGAAGATCTCTCATCAGCAGTTAAATCTTCTACTAGCATTCCACTCATAGCTCCTGACTTTCTAAAACATGTCACATGGCTTCACCCAACTAAAGGGATTGGGGAAGTGCAACCCTACCGTGTGTCTAGAAGGCAGGAAGCCAGAAATATCTATTGAACAGCATTAGTGGGAGCAGTCTGTGGGAGGAGGAATGGTCAGTTCAGCCTGTGATCATCACTGGGGTGGGTCAGGCAACAAAGTCAGGGTGGGTGCATTAACAGCACAAGGAAATCAATCTCATTACTTCAGAACCAACCTGGTTTTACCCCCACATCTATACCCAAACTGAGTAGGCCAGGCTCTTAAGTGTTTTCTGGATGTGAAAATTGAGTTTCCCCTAAAGAAGTAAAAGTTACACCCCTGAGAATATAGTCAATAATATTCTAATAACTACATACAGTGTCAGATGGCTAATAGACTTATTGGGTGATCACTTTGTGAGGTACATAGATGTGTAATCACTATGTTGTTTTGTACACCTGAAACTAGTAAAAAAAATGTTGCACCTCTGAAGAAGTTAAAAAAAAAGTCCAAAGGAAATTCCAAAGAACATATGTTAGAAATGTTCCGAGCGATTTCAGCATCACCAGAGTTGGTGACCCACCTCGAATAGCTCCTTTTCTGAGCAGACAGTTTTGACTTTGGCCTTAAGCTCTGTGTGTGCTTGTTAAAGATCTTCACATTCCTACAGGATTTTGTTGTCTTGGCTTGCCAAGCATGAATTGCATTTTTATATCTGATTTTACATTAAGGAATCTAGACTCACTCCCCCCCCCTTTTTTTTTTACTATTGGAATATGTAAATATCTCTCTCAACTAGGGCTTTAACTCTTTGTGCCAGGCATCAAGCATAGTGTTTGCACATAATAGATGTCTGGCAAATGGAGGTTGCTGACTTTGGGTTAACATGTGTGGCCTGGGGAGGCAGCCCCCAGGTTCTTCAACTACTCAGGCTGGGAACTGGCCCTATGTGGTAGGGTCCGGAGCTGTGCACCAGCTGCTAAGGAAGCTAGGGCATCTCATCTTGTTTACAGAGCAAATGACTTCAGTTTTAGGGATCACCCACTGCCCTTCTGACAGCCTTGTTTCTCCAACTCTGTGCCCTGTGCACCCAACCAAGTTTATCTCTTCTCTCTTCCAACCAGCCTGGTCCACCTTCATTTATGATACCATTTGTTTACATCCCCCAATAAGTTTACCAGTAAATAAGAGTAGCTGCCATTTAGTCAATGGCCACATGTGAGTGCTTTTCATAGATCTCTTGTTGTCATAGCAACTGCAAGGTAAAGACTATTATTCCCCATTTATCAGTGAGGATAAAACTGAGTCTCAGATTAAGTAGCTTCTCTATTTTTGAATGTATGTCTGCTTGACCCCCAAACCTGGATTTTCCTACTATTCTGTATGCGTTTCTCCCTTATTTATTTAGTACAAGATGCCTCTGCCCCCATCTTCCCACCCCAGATTTGGTGGTATTATCTGTTATCCTTACGTGTGGAGTAATACCAAAACTGAAGTGTCCAAATTGAAAATATGCCATTTTATGACGTGTCTCACTAATGCATCTTGCTTATTTGATGATTCTGTCCTTCATATTTGTAATGATTTCTCTACATCTATTGCTTAATAGTGTACTTTTTTTTTTAGATTAAATTGGAAGAATTTCGGCCAAATTTGAGTTGGAAAAAATGCAATGTCATTGCCCTTGTGAGTCCATTGTGCACGGTTTTGAAGCATTGTCCCTCGTGTGTACTATGGACAGGTGCTCTTTGGCTTACGATGGGTTTATGTCCTGATAAAGCCATCGTAAGTTGAAAACATTGTAAGTTGAAAATGCATTTACTACACCTAACCTGCAGAACATCACAGCTTAGCCCTGCCTACTTTACATGTGCTCACAACATTTGCCTTAGCCTACAGTTGGGCAAAATCACCCAACACAAAGACTATTTTATAGTGAAGTGTTGAATGTCTAATGAAATTTATTATGTGTATCACTTTCACACCATCGAAAAGTCCAAAAATCACAAGTCGAAACATCATAAATCAGGGACCATTTGTAGTTTGAAAGCTTAAGCTTTTGGGGCCTTTCCAATTCTCGCTCTAGACACTTGCTGTTTCTGCTGGTTGGCGCTTGTATTTCACAGTCATGAATGCCTTTCACGGCTTACGCATTTTTCAGACAGCTTACCTTTTCATCACCACACCTCAGTGATGGCACTCATAATACATTCCAAACAATCGCTTCACGTCAAGAGGTTTTTGTACGATGAAGTCACCGAAGTGAAGCTGCAGACGAGGTGTTAGCATGTGTGAGGGTTGAGTTAATGCCAATTAAGATTCCTGAGAAGGCTCAACTGTCAAATAGTTGTCAGTGCTGCTTTCACCCAGAAGGTGACAAAGAAGCCTCAAGTGGGGATGGGACTCCACTTGTTTCTGATGGGCTACACTAATGTGATAAGTCTGGTGGCTCTGCGTTCTGTGGCCCTTTTCTAGGCACAGTATCAAGCCAGTCCAGACTTTGGAAAGCTGATGTCTCAGGAAGGGAAGTAGGTTTTGCACCTGAGTGGTGAGCGCCATGTGTGTGATGGGAGCACGGAGAGAGGGAGCACTCCTTGTGGGTCACCCCCACTCTCAGGCCTGAATGGAGAGCCCACGTGCTAGCTCAGAAGACTGGAGTGTGACGGAAGCAAGGCCACGCCTGCCACGGCTCTCCAGGACAGTGGAGAATTGTTGTAATCCTTTTTGCTCATGAGTCACAGGAATTTTCAAGACCCTAACACCAACTTCAGAGAGCTCTAAAGATGTCTTCAAAGTCCTTTTGGGACCTTAGTGCCATGTTTGTGATGTCCAAAGTAATAAAATTTGTCTGTAGAGATTTGGACTAAAATTACTCGGGCTCATGAGCAATTTATGGAGATGCAGAGTGCTTGGTTCTGAAAATAGAACAAAAATGCTCATTCAGTCTGTTTTTAGCTCTTCCGGTTAATCATATTCTGAGAAAGCCTGGCAGTAGCCTGGGTTGTTGTTGAGGTCCTTTGAGGGTACGTGACAGAGATGTCTCAGAAAAGTCAGTATCTCAACAGCCTCCCCATTTCAATTCATTAAGCCCACATCGTTTTTCTTTGACCAATAGATGCCCCTAATTAAGCATCCACCAGACTTTTGCAATGTAGGGGAGTTGAGAGAACAGAGATAGAGAACCCCTCTTTTTGGAGATCTGTTTGCTTTTCAGACCGGTGAAGAATATCTTAGGAAAGTTTTATTTGGAGACTCAGCTATAAAACCTGAGTATTAAATGTATCTCATGACTGCTCTGGTGGCTACACATATCTTTTTACCTACTACATTTTTAAAGGGAAATGACCTTCTGGTGAACTACATCAACTGTATAGGCTCTCCCCAGGAGGAATCACCTGATGGCATGACCTAGCAAAAGTTGTCTCTTTGGGGTTGATCCTGGCATCACAAGTAGCCTCTCTTTAGATGGCTTCATTTCCTCCTGCAGAAAATGGGTTTGACAGAAAACACTCATCATTCTGTAAAGGACAGTTTTAAAAGGACAGCTAAAGCCTGTGAGAAAGTGAGAATTTTTATGATTTTTTTTCCTCAGAAGGTTAGATTATTTTAGAAACCTGAAAAATAGCTTTGGAGAGAAGGATAGAAAAATTTGGGGACCAAACAAATTAAGGTGATTTTCCAGGATCTATTATTTGACATATTGGAAATTGGACATCAGGTACAACACTACATGAAAAATGTTTTTATATTGCAAAGACAATATAACAATGGTCCATAAAATAAGGAGTATAGGATAATAAAATATCATGATCCCACAATGCAAGCAAGACAGACCATCTTCTTTTTGAAGCAGTCGCTGGCTTTCTTCATCCACATGAGAACATGCACATTCGCACGCTGAACAATTTTGGGGCCTGTTACCTTCATGTGAATTATAGATAAATTTTTCCATGTCTTGTAGTTGTTTCCATTGTTATAAATCTTGAAGGATGCAAATATTCTATCTGGAGATGAACCAATTTCCTATCCCGAGTGCTGGGTAGACAGAGCACTCTATAAACATTACAGAGCAGGTGCTCTGTAAACATTTGTTAGCGAAAGGAGACCCCGGGCATCTGACAAAACCATTTTTGCCCTGGATGGAAGGGAAAGGGTCTGTAGGGATTTTGTAGTTTGTCAGTATTTCTCATCTTTCCCTTGCTCACCATGCTCAGCGTAACTGATGTGACTGAAGCAAACTTTGGGGAGGCTAAAAAAGAAGGACAAATTTTACTAGCGTACTTTGCAACCAAGCAGCCCCTTCATTTTTGAGGGACAGCACAAAAGGAGAAGGCCCATCAGGTAGATGTGGGTTTCCAGTGTGGTGTTTGCCAGAACTTTGTACATGAACTACAACTTTAAAACTTGAGTCACTGTTAGAGATTACTTAACACTTGGGCAAAAACTGGCTCTCTGGTGTTCCATCGATCTGACTGACTCAGCTCAGTGGGCATGGGTTCTGGGTAGCCTGGGTTCTGTACGGTCAGTTCAGACTCTGGGGACTAAATGGGCAGCCATGGAGAATGGCTTTAAAAAAAAGACCAGAAAAAAAAACACAAAAAAACAGAACCTCCCCAGCCTCTTGAGACTCTGGGTGTCTGTCGCACAGTGAGGGCCAAATTAGAGGGTCTAATTTAGAATGCCTTGACCCTCTGCTTCCTTTCTGAGTGCTCAAAAACTTACACTGAGATCAAGCATTTTCTCTTCACTTTCTTTCATCGCTTCAAGCCTGTAAATTGAGCATCTCTGGCTCACAAGAGATGGACCACAAGAAAAGATCACAGGTTGTGTTGGGAAGTGCAGGGCATTGGGACCCAGAATGCCTCTTGCTTTACCATGTACCAATTGCATCCCTTGAACAGGCATTGGCTCAGGAGAGGTGGTGTGTCACCTGCCTTGAGTCTCAGCGGTGTCTGCGTTCAGCCTGTAACACTGGTGTGTTCTTTGTCTAATGTCTTCCCAGGAGCCATCAACTTCCTGCGCTCTCTCCTGGAACCTGATCCTGTGAAGAGGCCCAACATTCAGCAGGCACTGGCCAATCGCTGGCTTAATGAGAATTACATGGGCAAAGTGCCATGTAATGTCACCTATCCCAACAGGTAACCAAGTGCAGACAACAGAGGGACCCCTTCCAGGGCCAGATGGGGCCTGTCCTACGTGCCCTGAACAGTTCTGGACTGGAAACTGTACATGACTCAAGGACAAGCTGCGTTTTCTCGTGGCTGCCCTTCTGCACTCCACACCCACACATCCACAGACAAGCCCCCCTCAGTGCACAAGAGGAAGTGTAGACAGGCAATCCCATGCACCCTGCAGGGAACGCCCGGTGGAGGGTGGATGGAGGCTAAAATCCAGGCCACATTCCCTTTGTCAAACCTGCTACCCAGGGGCTGTTTCTTCCGAGAGAGGTGTCTCTCTCTGATTCACACAAAGAGGTACTTTAGACTAACTGTGGCCTGAATGAGTGTGTGTGTGTGTGTGTGTGTGTGTGTGTGTGTGTGAGAGAGAGAGAGAGAGAGAGAGAGAGAGAGAGAGAGAGAGAGAGAGAGAGACCCATGGGTTCTCCTGCCAGCATCAGGCAGAATCAAATGGAGTTGCCTCTCTCCCCCTTTAAACCACCCTCGAGCTCTTCCTCTGCTACTTCTTTGCTGTGATGTTTATTTCAGCCCTGAATCAGTCCCCTGCCTTAAAATGTTGGTTGTAGGAAGAAAAGGCAATCACAGGAGTCATTAGCTCTAGGCCCTGTTTCCCCATGGACTTCCTGTGAGGGCTACCCCTTAGCAGATTCTATGAGGAGGAGTCTTTAAGAAAAGAATCCACAGCATGGAGACACTGAGGGATGTCACATCTCCACGCTGGGGTACTGACTACAGATTTGAAAACGAGCACAAGAAAACATTTCTTTGTACTTTTTTTCTGCTCATTTAACATGTGATTATAACTAACTTGAGTGAGGAAATGCTCAGTTACTTCAGACCAAGTGTGGAGACCACCTGGGTCAGATACTGTCCAGGTTTGGGACCCACATTGACTCCTTCTCCTTCAGAACCAGAGTGGCCAATCTCTGATGATAATAAGAGACCCACTGATGAAGGGGGACAAATGGGGGATTGACAGGGCAGGGAAAGAGGTGTCTTCTTGTGTTCATATTTTCAAAATGCTCAGGAAGGTCTGGAAACTTCCACCAAGGCTTATGAAAGCTGTGATGCTGATTTCTCCAAATGAGATGGGCTTTGTCTTCTGGAGGAAATTCTAGAAGAACTTAAGGGGGCATGGGTAGACATTCCTGGCGTCTGTCTCCACCATCCTGGGTCAAATTTACACTCCCCATGGCCTTAGTTGAAGTGGTTGCATCTAGATTTCTAGCAGTTGACTCGTGGGAGTTAATTTAAACAAAGTCTAGGTTACCAAGGAAATAAACTGGTTTCCAACACCGGCTCGATTTGGGCCAGTATCTGAAACAGACACCAGAAATATTACCCCGATGTGAGACGGAAAGCCAAGCTGAGGAGCCATGCCTTGTTACCAATGCTCCCTCAAAATGAGAGCAGCACACAGGTATACTTTCTATTAGAGGAGGGGACATTGGTGGCAGCCAAATTAGTCATTAGGCTAACATAATCACGGTCTAAGTGAGAATGATCCGTCCACTCAGCATGGCTGCTGTTGAAAGAAGTGGAGCTGGTGTTAGAAACATAGTCTCCCCTCCTTGTTGGGCAAATCTTCATTCAAAAAGAATCATGCTGTGGTATCTCATTTTGTAGTTTTTCCCCAGGCTGTAGACAGGTTTTTGTAGGTTAAAACTTAAATTCAAGCATCCTATACTGGTTTTGCTTGATTTGGAGTTTTTGAACTTGGTCTTGGTCAGAAGCCTAAAGGCTGCAGATTGTAAAAATGGTTAAGATCTTGGATAAGAAATGAAATAGCACTCAGTGTCTTCTGTTTATGTAAGGCCCGTTACTTATATTATAATAGAGGCAAATCAGTGTTCAGTTTTTAAGTAACAAAAATGGAATTCTAAACTGCTGGGGATGGCATATGTTATTTACAGTCTTTATTTTGAAAAACGTTTAAGGCAGGGGTCTACAGAGCACTCTAACCAGGTGTGCTAGCTAGCCTTCTGTTCACAGAGTGCCCTATTTGTATCTTCTTTCTGGTTTTACCAGCCCACCGATGAATGGAATAAGAACATGTGACCTGAGAAAAATATTTTCTTTATGAAGCTATAAAATATACTTTTAGCTCTGGAGAGGGTGGGAAGGCAAGGAGGTCTTCGGTAAGACAGGTCAGAGTTAGACCAAAGTGGTATACAAACGGATTCCATGAGAATTTACTCAGAATTATACCTAGTGTTCTGGAACATTTTACCATTGTTTATATCATCCAAACATGGAGAGATAATACAAATTCAGTAATTGGAGAGCCCCAATGTATACGTTGCTTCTTGAAAAATGTTTAAAATATTACTCTCAGCCAAGGGTCAGTTGACAGTCAACGTTTTGGCAGAGCTCTCCTGTTTTTGAAGAGAAAGGATATGAAAGACAGAGATGGGGTATCTGCTGCTGCTCATGACTCTCCTTTCACCTCCAATGCCCAGCCCCATCCTGGTGGCACCCACATCTGGAGCTCTCTCCCTTCTGGGGCCAGCTCCTGGTAGAGGGTGGGGCTAACTGAGTGTGGCTGTGGTCTGATTGGCCAAGGGCCAGGCATACAGGCAGTGGTCTGATTGGCCAGGAATGGAGTCAAATGACTGCTGATTAGCCATGGGCAGGGCCACTCCAACATAGACATTACTAGGTAGTTTCAAACAAGGAAGCTTTCTGTGTTAAGTGTTTTGGCAATCTTCAAGTAATTGTATTCTTTCTCGACAAACATTTTTTTTACCATGTGTTAGTCTAACCCCTTTCTTACCTGTTATCTAGAATTTGTGATTTTTGTGACCAACAGGAGTGAGGAAGGTAGTTCGTGGTTCCTTGGGTGCTTTTGTTTGGATGGCACTTAGTCAAAGTTAGCGCAGGGAGTGCTGATGTAGATTGCACCGTTTGTGGTGGAAGAGGGTCTGCATACCTAGGTCTGCTCTTTCTGCCCCTAACAACCGGCTATGACTTGGCAAGTTGCTTTCTTTTTCTTGTACCATTATGGGGTTGTACTGTGTGGTTTCTCAGGATATTATGGTTCTGAGATTCCATCGAAAATGTCTTCACACCCTTAGGCGGGGGTCTACAGAGCACTCTAACCAGGTGTGCTAGCTAGCCTTCTGTTCACAGAGTGCCCTATTTGTATCTTCTTAAAGGATTTAGGATGTTCTAGCTAATGAACATTCACCCCTACAACCAACATACTCTCTATACTCTGCGGCCTGCTTTCTTGTTCTCCATAGCCACTTGGAGTGTCTGTTTATTGGAGAGGCCATAAGTGTGGAGGTTTAGCCTATAGACTGAGCCAGGTTGCCTGGGTTGGTTTCCGGGGTTGTTAATTCCTGCCTGTGTGACCTTGGGCAAGTTACTTCTCTGCTGTGGGCTTCAGTTTCTTCATCTGTAAAATGGGTAAATAATAGTACCTATTCATAAGACTGTCATGAAGATTAAATGAATTTATTTTCTCTCTTCCCCACTGGAATATAAACTCCATGAGGCAGGACTTGTTGAATGAATGAATGAATGAATGAATGAACGAACAAATGAACGCCTGGTATTTCTTTGGCACTTGATCCTAAGGAGTTTATCTTTATAATACTCCCATTAAGAAGTTTTAACCTGTCCTCTGAACCTATCCCACTTTACAGCTGAGGCCCAAATTCCCTATTTGTGAACTTGAGCTCACACTGTTCCTTGAGCTCACACTGGGCTAGCTCCTGAATACTCTCCTTTCCCAACCTAACTTACGTCCAACTTAAGTGTGGGCTCCACCCAGGTCCAATAAATGCATTTTAAGGAGAGAATGGCCAAATTGTAAAGAAATCTGGGAACAACTGGAGGAATTTGAATATAGTCTAGATATTAGTGAATATTAAGAGATTACTAAAATTTTGTTGGGTGTATTGCGATCCTGCAGGATCGCATGTCTTTGGCCTTTAATGATGCTCACTGGGGTGTTTAGGGATGAAATGTCATGATTTCTGACTTAAAATACTTTAGCACTAAAGAAAGAAATGCATAGAGCAAGCAAGCATGGCCAAGTGTTAGCAACTGGGACATCCAGGTGGTGGGTACACCTAGGGTAATTATACTACGCCGTCTGCTTTTCTGTATATGTGAACATTTTCATCATAAAGAGTCCAGTGAATGAAGGATGAATGAGTGAATGAATAGACCTGAGTGTCCTGTGCCTCCCTGCTTGGGAGAATCCCCAAGGAGGCCCCGAGCCTCTCCGTGACGGTGGGGAGGTGACGGGTTCTCTGCCCCTGTGCCGCGCAGGATTTCCCTAGAAGACTTGAGCCCGAGTGTGGTGCTGCACATGACCGAGAAACTGGGCTACAAGAACAGCGACGTGATCAACACCGTGCTATCCAACCGCGCCTCTCACATCCTGGCTGTCTACTTCCTCTTAAATAAGAAACTCGAGCGCTATTTGTCGGGGGTGAGTAGGGCCCCAGCGGCGGTTTCTCTCTGTGGGAAAAGGAGCTCTTACACACAAGGTTTCTCCTCCTGGCTGACACCTGATCTCAGCTGTTAATTTCAACTGATGTGAGGCTGAGTTTCCTGAACTTGGGGTAAAATAGTAGCAAAACCTGCTTCTCAGGTAGCTAGCGCTTTTTATCTGAGGTGTTTTTCCACATCGTCCTACAGAGGTGAGCCCTGAGGAAACTTGTGAAAGATTCAAGCCCCTTTGCCCTTCAGTTGCTCTCTGCCTTTTCTGTTCTGTTACCTCTTAGCTCCTTGGGTTTCCTCCTGTAAAGGCATTGGGGACTTGTGTGGTCATACACACAAGTTGGGGAGCAGTGCCTCTCAGGCAGGTATCTCTAAAGCATGGTGTTGGAGAAAGCCTCTATTTACAGTTACTTTTCCAGAAAATAAGAATGAAATTGAGCTTCACTAGCTTGACCGTGGCCCCCTCTCTCAGTCTGGGCATCAGAGAGTCCAGGAGGCTTGGGTCACATAGGAGGTACAGCTGAGAATCCCACTTCCGGGGGTGAACAGTGGTACCCTCATGCCTTGGTCACCTTCATCGTTCTGCCACAAGCGGTTCGTACGTGGCTAGGTAAGGGAATTTACATGCTTTAGCAGCTAGGATGTTGTTTTGACTAAATCATCTCTCTCCAAATGGACAATGGCTTAAAAATAACTCCACAAAGAAAATTGGATCAAAGGCAGAAAGGACTCTCCTACTCAGAATGGTGGGGGCTGACCAGATCTAACAGGAAGTCCGCCACAGAAATTCAGGATTGTCAGGAAGCCCATCTGAAATTTGATTTCGTACCACTGTGAAGGATGACCTTCACCTTGTGTGTATGGCACTTTGAGATCTGATTGTATGGGGTTGTCACTGTTAGGAAGACGTTTAGAATCCAGAACATGAAGATGAACTTCTAGAGTTTTTTTAGTGTTACTTAAAGTCACATGATAATCAGCCCACCATTTCACAAATGTTCACTAAGCGATATGCTTAGACACCTTTTGTGAGGTTTTTATATTAGAGGTAAAGATGAAAATCCACCCACAACTAGGTAAATAATGTTCTCCCTGCTGTGGAAGAAATGACAAAAATAATGCCCAGAAGACAAGATGGTTAGAATATGTCTCTTTGGCGAATAGATTTGGGAGACATCTAGAAAACATTGCTGAATGGATGGTGAAGCTCGGCGGAAGGTTTGTTAAACAGTTGGATGAAAGTACAGATGTTTCTATGCTGATTCAGCTTAGGGTATTTGCTGCATTTTGCTTCAACAAAAGAAAGAACTGAGGCCAGAAATTATCCACAGAATTACTTTTCTGGGGGAACCACCAAAGGAAAGATGTATACGAGAAGAAACATTTTCGACAGTAACAGTCTTTTAAAAATAAGAGCAGTTTTATGGGGAAAAAAATGCTTCATGTAAGTACCCATGGGATAACATTTCTAATGGGGACAAATATGCAGCTTTTGGGCTAGATTTTAGAGACAGTGTCATATAAGAAGACCATACGTCCCTCATTTCTTTCTTATTTTTAATTCCTATTTTATTATATATTTTATAATATACATGATATACTAGTACAGTGCTGCATGCTTATAATTTACAAATAAATATGCATAGTTTGTAGGTGCCTGCATACAACTTTTTCACTCACTTGGGCTCAAGTTCACACCATTTGGGACCCCCACAGTAGAGGACAACAGTTAAGAATTTACATAGTTCTTAAAGTCAAAGGAAGAAAAGAGGATCAACATGCTGATTATCTTTTCAAATGATAAATATTGTTCAAAAATTAGGTTTTAGAAAGTGTTTCCGTGCAACTGTGAAGTTCATGGTTTAACCTATTTAAAAGATGACACTGCTGCTTTCCTATGTAAGCTCGCAGATTCAACCATTTTCCGTTTGACAGAACTAGATTTTTGGACGCCGATCAATGAAATGGAGGGACTTTAGTTTTCTAAATACTTTCTTTCCTGTGTCTACCACCACATCTACAGATATAAACTTGGTTATCACACTCTTCCTAAACTTTCACGCAGCTCATCCCATGTGAGAGAGACATGTGTCTGAAGCTCTTAGGCGGTGTCTTGATTTGTCTGGGGGTCCTGTCATCTGCTGTGTTTCTGCTCCTCCCCTTGCCCAGAATCGGGGTTGCAAGTATTGCCGTGTTGCAAGGCTGACCATGACTGTATCTACTGAGAATGTTCTCTGGAAACTCAGCTCATGGCGTTCTAACTGGAGAAGGTTCTTATTTTATTGTGTCCACTGCACACGTAACCCTTAAATCGTAGGACATACCTGGTCTGACAACCAGTGTCTAGGTGAGTGGCTGCTTTTAACTGGAGTGAATTAATGCCCACAGACAACCACAGCTGGTCTGCTCGGTAATTTCCACAGATGGCTAATTTAATTGTACTGTATGCACCGTCCCAGCTGTTAATCTTATCAACCAGTTACTAACAACGCATATGTAATTTTGAAAATGAAGCTACTGAACTAAAAAGTAAAACATGGGACCTTAATTATTTGCCACGTCTCCCCTTCTCTCTTGATTCTTGTTTCCTTTTTCGAAAGCATGGATTTTCATTCGGAGATCCTGCAGTGACATTCTGTGACAATTTGTTGGTAGATAAATTCATTCATCAGTCATTTAATTTTCACCTGTCTGCAGATGGAGTAGCACCTAAATCGTGCCCCCAGATCGGCATACATGCAGTTGTCTGGCTTCTTCTTTAAGCTACATTATGAATTGCTGTGACTTTTGGAGTGGGGAGAGCAGGCAGGGACTAAGGCTGTTTTTAAATAAGCAAGATCTGTATCCTATTTAGCAGTTCAATAAAATAAGTTATTCTTCCCAGCTCCCATATTTCTTCTTTTACACCTTGGAGTAGTCTTCACTGCACAGATGAAAGAACTGAGGCCAGCAAGGTCCAGTGACCTGCCCAGGGTCACCTGGCCCTTTCCTGGCAGAGACAGGAGCAGAAGTAGGTCTCCTGACGCTGTCCCCATGCTGCATCCTGCCTGCAGGCTGCCTCCCAGGAGGCTTTGTGTTGCAATTCACTGTCTTGCCAACCACTTTCTTAGCCCAGCACCGGTTTAAAAATTAATGACTGTTTAACGGACACTTCTATTTCCTATGAGTTAAGCCATGCTTTTTTCTCTTCTTCTCTGGTAGAAATCTGACAACCAGGACAGCGTCTGCTGCAAGACCCAGCTCTACCAGATAGAAAAGTGCAGGCCCAGCAAAGAGCCCTATGAGGTGAGTAACTCCCCCCACAGGCAGAACCCAGGATCTCGCGGAAGAGTGGATTTCTATTTTGGGAGGAGACTGGAAAGGAAACCAGTAATTGTGGGACATAGAAGTAGCCAAAGACAAATACTTACTTAGTTGAGCCCTTGAGAAATGGTTTACAGTGGAGCCACCGTCGCTCAGTCTCCAAACCGCGGTTCTCAGCTGTGGCCACACATTAGGGTCACTAGGGGCATTTAAACATATGGATGTCCAGGCCACACCTCCTACCAGTTCCATAGAATCTCAGGGGCGAGGTCCAGGGCCGGGGGCGGGGGCATCAGTATTGTTTTAAAGATGCCTAAATGATTCCATGGAGCAGCCAAGGTTGGAATCCAATGCCAGATCTCCAAAAGGTAAAAGCAAGTGCTCAGAAATAAAAGGGAATGTTACCACTTGGCATCAGGAGAGAAAAGTAAGGTGAGGAACGGAAAAACGTTTTGGACAAAAGCTTGATTTTCCAGTCAGCGGTCCCTGGTTACTTGATGCTACCTAGCACATACCTGAGAGAAAATACCAAGATTCTTGGATTTCAGAGTAAAAACTAGTACCATATGGCCAATTGTTTTGGACCCCACATACACGCTTATAAAGAGACTGTGCCTGGGGACTCCAGACCCAGGGCCAGGACCCCCAGGTGACCACCCTCTCCACCCCGGACTCCTCACACATCATTTTTGTCAAGCGGGGCTCCTCTGTGTTCTCAGTGATTTCCCTGGGAACCCACTTCTGATTCCCCGGCCACCCTGCAGCCTCCCTCTGAACCCCCCCAGCCACAGGAGCCTCTCCTGCAACACCCAGGAATTCCTTTTGGGGAGAAATCAAAAAGCAACCCTACATCTGTGCCCTGCAGGAGGTCCATGGGCTTGCCCACTTCCCTGTTCCATTTTCCAACTCAGAGTTTTCATCCTGATTCCACAAGCCTTGCATGTCACCAGGAAAGGAAATTCTCCTGGGGTTTAAGAATTGGCAAGTTTACAGTGAGTTGTAAATGAGCACTGCGCTGAGCTCTTTGGCAGCAAGAGAAAGCAAGAGGGACACGGCCTGAACAATCCAGCGAGGCAGGTGACATGGGTGCCATATGTCAATGTGACAGGAGCACTGGGAAGGGGCCACCCTGAGCGTCGAGGCCAGGGGACAAGGGCGCAGCTGTCCAATCTAGACAGAGACTGGGAGATGGCACAAGTTAAGGAGGCAGAGGAGAGGAGACGCTGGTGACCAAGAATCCAGCAACGATGACGGGGGCTTAGGGAGGGTGCAGGAGGCACTTAGGGAACCATGCCAGGGAGACCATGGGAAGAGTCAACTGTAACACGGTCAGTGGTGTCAGCTGAGCAGCTGGTTGTTCTGGGGACCTTAGAGAGAACAGCTTGGTGGAGGTAGCAAAGGCAGAAAAGAGAGTGCATGGATTTAGGGGGAGTGGGAAGAGGGGAAGTGAAGATAGCATACATCTCTCTTTCGATGACATTGGCAATGAAAAGGAGAGGCCATGTCCTCTGCTGGAAGGAGGAGTGAGGGTGGGGGAGTAAGGGTGGGGTATGGAGTGACAGCAGCCAGGGTGGGGCTTAGCCTCAACCCCAGGCTGGAGGCCTCCGTCCTCTGAGACAGGCTGCAAGGCCCAGCATGATAAGGATGGACATAAGCTTTTGGAAGGTAGGTGCATGGGCTGGGGCTGAGCTGCAAACCCACGTGTGGCTTTTAGGCAGAGAGCAGGAGAGTGGAAGTGGTGGAGGGGGCACACGCCCCTGAGCTCCAGACTCTCTGGCCAGTTGCTTACTACACCTCTTGCATGAGTGAAGGTTTTCTCAAATCTAGCACACCTGAAACCAGCCCTTACCCCATTCTCTGTCTCTGTCAGATGCCACCCCTCCCACAGCACAGGGCAGGAACCAGGTGTCCTTTTAGCTCCTTCCCCTCATCCCAGAGCCGGTCTGTCACCAAGATATGCCAAGATGACTCCCAAAGCTCTCTTGTTCCCATCCCATCCTCCCGGCCTGGGCCCAGCCATCATCACCTCTGCCCTGGACCTCTGCCACAGCCTCCTAACTGGCGTCCCTGCTTCCCCATGACTGCCTGGCGCTCTCTTCTTCCCCTGCCGGCCAGAGTGAGCTTTTGGATTATGTCCCCTCCCTGCTTCCTTAACGTGGAAGGTAAACTCCGTGATGTGACCACTAAGCCGTGGGTTGGACTGGCTCCTGGCTCTGTGCTCACTCCCACAGGCCTTCAGATTTCTGTGCTCTGGGCTGTCAGAGCTGTGCACACTCTGTTTCCTCTTCCAGAATGTTCTCCTCACCTCTTTTTACTAAGTTTATGTCTTTATAGCTTCAGATCCCAAGGCAGTGTCAGCTCCTCATAGAGCTCTGCCATCGGGTCACATCCCTCCAGTACAGGCTGTCACACCACTTTCTGCATCCTGGGACTTGCCCCATTTGCAGAGTTTCATTTGTTCAGGGGTTATTTGATTAACGTCTCTCCCCTCCTCTGGACTATGAGTTGCTTAAGAGCAAGGACTGTGTCCTTTTTGCTCCTCCCAGTATCCCTGGAGCCTACACAAAGCCTGGCATGCAGTAGGTGCTCAATAAATATTTGTCAAATAAACAAATGAAAGAATAAAGTGGACGTCAACCTGAGTCTGAGAAAACAGATAGAGTTGGGACAGCACCTGGAGAAGGTAGAACATCCCAGGTGGGACACCTAATTTGATGAAAGCAGAAGGAACACCTGCAACACAGCACACAAGTTGCACTATCATCACGGCATAGACGTGCCCTAAGGCAGGGAGGGGCCGAAGACAGCCGCTTGCTCTGAGGGTGGTCACCTCAGCTGGGACCCCGGGGAGCAGAATTCACTGCTAGGCCCTCCTTTCTCTTGGTTTGCATTTGACTCTTCAGGGCCTCAAGTAACCGTGCAAACTTAGCTGCGCCATCCACGTGCCCCTGAGAGCATGCCCTAAGTGGCCTCTAAGCCACTTGGCTGAAGCCTTGTCCTCGGTTGCCCTGCGCTTGTGTGTTTGAAAGTGTCAGAACAGTGGTGGGATAGGGCCCTCTTTTTTTTCATCCAAATGATTTTTCTTAGATGATTATTTCATTTGGTCTGAAAATACATGGTGTTTTAAACATTTGTTGAAATATTTAACAGCCGGAGTTTAAATAGGAACACTAATGGGAAACCAGCATTTCAATTTTCTGTGATCCATTTGTTTTCTCCAAAATGCGACAATACTCCTGCTAATTAAATTACAGGCTATTACTAGACTTGTCTCCCTTGGAACCTAGAAAGTGATTGGGACCAGTTAGAAAAAGTGTTAAGAAAGTCTAAAGAGCCCAGATTTTCTAGGTGGAGCCCATGCAGAGGCTCTGTGGGTTCCATTCTGGTTGCCATCAGCTGGTCCAGGACGAGAAGCTGGTGGGGATGGGGTGGGCTGCAGTGGGGAGAGGGGCGGCGGCTAGAAATTTCAGGTTGTGCACAAGTTGGCTGGGGAGAGGCTCAGGGTCGTGTCCCCATGCCGAATGCAAGCAGGCCTGTTTGTTCTTCTCAATTCCACTTCTTTTTCTCCTAGGAGACAAAGGAGCTGAATTAAGTTGAAAAACGTTCCCTTTTGGGAGTTCAGTGCTGTGATGTTACGACTTGACCACTTTCTTCACCTCTTCATCCTGTAAAAGGCAGAGATTATGTCTATAAAAGTGGGACACTTCGGTGAGGTGTCTTATCTAAGAACACGTCAGCCCCACACCCCAGGGACTCCTCTTTCTAAAAGAGGGGGCCCTTGAGGACCGTGGGGTCAAGGCCGGGCAGTGATCACTTTTAAATTGGCTTATGAAAACCATAAGAGATAGAGCCAGAGCCATTTTTGTTCAAGTCCTTAAGAATCATGATAATTTGCAGACGAACGTACACTGGATCTAGGAGGGCTTCTGTAGTGTCAAAGGAATAGAGCAGTTTTGGAAGAAAAGTTGTGCCGAGGGTAGCAGAGGGACTGTACAAGTTTGCTAGGGCTGCTGTGACCAAGCACCACACACGGGGTCCCTTGAACAACAGAAATGTACTGTCGCACAGTCTGGAGGCCGAAGTCCAACATCAAGGTGTCGCAGGGCTGGCGCCTCCGAGGCTATGGGAGAATCTGCCCCAGGCCCCTCTCCTGGCTTCCGGTGGCTGCTGGCACTCTGTGGTTCCTTGGCTCGTAGGAGTAGCACCCGATCTCTGTTTCCACCGTCACGTGGCATCCTCCCTGTGTCTGTGTCCAATATCCCCTTTTTGTAAGAGCTCCAGTCACATTGGTTAAGGCCCATCCTAAAGACCTCATTTTAACCTGACTTCCTCTGTCAAGGTAACACCCACAGGGCCCTTCCAAACAACAAGGAGAGCCAGCTTTCACACGCTCCACTGTCCCCAAGCTTCACAGGGGACACGACAGGCCTGTAGTGACCCTATCTTCGAATAAGGTCACATTCTCAGGTTTTGGGGGTGAGGACTCCAACATATGAATTTGGGGGGAATACAATTCAACCCATAACAGGGACTGTAAGTTTAAACGTAAAATATGAAAATGTTCTCACTGTGTCTTACTTCAAAATCTATACAATTCTTTAAAATGGAGTTTGGAATCAAGGCAAACAATCCAGACTATCAGAAATCAGAATGGTAGTTACCTGAGGGACTGGGAGAGGCCATGGGTGGAGGTAGGACGGACTTCCAGCTGTGGGTGGGTCTTATTTCTTGATGTGGGTGCCATTTCCGTGAGTATTTGTGCTGTTTGAGGAAACGCATTGAACTTCTCACTCATCATTAGAGCATTCCTCCTTATGTGTCTTAGGCTTTAATAGAAAGCTTACCTAAGCGAATCTATTCCGTGTGTGATGTAGGACATCTGCTGCCTGCTTCCACGATGATTTAGGAGTTTGGTTTCTTGTCTACAAACATTGAAATGAATAATTCTCAAACAGAGGTGCAAGTGGTAGGAGGAAGAGTTTAGGGAAAAAAAACAGGTGCAGCTTCTTGAATTGCTGAAAAATGCTGGTTTTCACAGGCCTCCTTGGACACCTGGACTAGAGACCTCGAATTCCATGCTGTGCAGGTAAGAATCTGGGATTTATGATGGATTCATCAGAGTTCTCCAGAGAAACAGAACCAATAGTGTGTGTGTGTGTGTGTGTGTGTGTGTGTGTGTGTGTGTGTGTGTGTGTGATACTCGGACACCCGGGGAAGAGTTGATGTTTCAGCTTGAGTTCCTTCTTCCTCAGTCTTTTTTTCTCAAGGCCTTCACCTGATGGCACAAGGCCCACCCACATTGTAGAAGATAATCTGCTTTACTCAAAGTCTACTGATTTAAGTGTTAATCTCATTTTTAAAATACCTCCACAGCAATATCTAGACTGGCGTTTGACCAAACCCTGGGTACCATGCCTAGCCACGTTGACACATGAAATTAACCGTCACACATGCCCCTGAAGGTTGGCAGATCTCTGCCTAGGGCTCTGGGCTCCACACACCCCTGTCCTTGCCTTCATGAAAACATGCAGAATCCTGTTGTGAGTGGGCTTATCAGAATCCCCTCAGGTCAGACTGGTGCTTTCTATGTTTAGTCGACTGTTGCTGTACCTATACACTTGGCTCTGCAGTCGTGTTTCTATCTGTATGAGAAATGGGGTTTGTGACAGTCCAGAGCTTTCTGGTTCAGTGAGTGGCCTAATATATGAACCAAGCCCTCTTTTTCTCAACTCATTCGATGTTTTTCCTACGGCAAAATCAGGCCGTGGCAGCTTTCCCTTATGTGATGGGCAGCAAGGAATCAAAACCAACCATCAAACAACAGCTGGGCCCCTGGACCATCTCAGGTGCTTACAGTCCACACCAGTTGTGATGTCCCAAACAGCCAGGTGAGGTCAGTTCATCATCCACAGGACGCCAGGCTCCAGGAGAGCCATGCTGAGCTGCCCTTGGTAGTTACTCTACGAAAACAGCTTTGGCTTGTCCAGAGTCTCCAGGGCTTCTCTGCTGCCGGCCTCATTCCCCATGGTCCTATTTCATCTCCTGGGCGGCAGAGTGAATTTCCTGGGCAGTAGCTCTTCCTGCAGCCTGGGGAGATGAGCAGGTGCGGCCACATCTGTCCTTGTTAAATTGACAAAGCAGATGCGATGTGAGTTTCATTTTTATACTCCAAGAGCTGGAAGGACCCACTCTTTTGGTTACACTTCCCCCCTCAGAGGGAGGTGACTTGCTGCAAGTCACCCTCTGCTGTGCTCACAGGAGGAAAACCAGGAAGGAAGGGGGAGGGGTGCAGCTCTTTGGAACTCAGGAGGCTGGAGTTGCAGGGAAGAGTCTGAGGGGACCAGCTCCTGGGAGATCAGATCAGGGTCCCAGGACCGCCTTCCTCCACCCACTTGCTGTCACCCCTGCAGACCTTTCCTTCCAGAAGCCTAGTGGATCATCAGTCCCTGGCTTCTTCTTCTCCTCCATCAAACGATCCATGACGATTTGAGTCTTGGTGGAGAACTCTTTATGGGGCCCCATTTTCAAAGTGTTCAGTTTTGTAAATATCCACGCACACAGGCAGTGGGTGGTTTAAAGAAAACAAGAAGCTGTTCTGTGTGGGGCTTGCATCGGGGGCCTCCTGTGGTCCCCTCTCTGATCTGCCTTGGGGGGCTCGGGGCTGTGAGTGGGGGTCCAAACTGGACCTTTTGAACCGACAGCTTTAGATCCATCGCCTGCCCTCAGGCTTGTGGGTATATGAGAAGCACCTCTGGAGAGACCCCACAGGCTGCAGCCGGCCTGCTGAGAGGGGGACACGAGTGGGCACGGCATGCCAAAGGAGGAGCATAATTAATCCCTCTGAAGATCTGTTTCTGTTATGTAAGGCACTTCAGTATCTTGCTCCCTAGGGAATGTCTTTTGGAGAAAGTAGGCCGTGCACATGAAAAGGTGTAATTAGATGACCCACTGCATTTGATAACCTGTGCTTGGAGGTCACTAAGATTGGCTGGTTGTAAACAAACACGTTTGCTGTGGGCCATGGACCCTTCCACGTGGACCGACCCAGCAGTGTGTCCCCAGCAGGGAGCGGTCAGGTGGTCAATTCCTGGCATCCTCAGAGAAACTGGTCACTATGAAATCACCCATTATTTTAGGCTGGAGGAGGGGGTTCAGGGGTTCAGGGGGTTCAGCGTTGGGGAGAAAACAATCAGTGCAGGATCCTGGGCTTAAGTTCCACAGGGTGGTCAGAGCAGGGGATTCCCCCAGTTTTCAGCCCTCAGTCCATTTCCCTTTCTTTGGCCCCCACAACGGGCTTTCTTCTTGTTGCCAAATATCCTTGTTGGTTGTAAGACAGAATTCTAGAACCAGCCTCAGTCTCTTTCTACAGAAACTCATGCGTTGTACCCCTCTTGGTGCTAATGAACCCCATCTGGGTGGCGATACTGGCCCCCCAGAAAGTTTACATCTGGATCCTTTAGCTTTTGAGAAGCCAGGGAGATTTGGAAAGGAGCCGAGGTGAACCCATGGAGACGCCCACAAAGCAGTCCAAAGGAAGGTGTGCTCGTGGTCAGAAGAAAGCTGTCCTGAAAAGGAGGGGACTGCAGTTTTGTCTCTTCTTCTAAATACTGTTTTACAATGTATCACCAAAGTGCGTTTGATTGCATTATTCCTGTTTAAGGTGTTAACAGGTAGACCTGTTGACTTTTCTCATAAAAAAAAAGAGAGGTAGAAAGAACAGAGCAAAGGGAGGAAATTCTGCCAGACTTCTCAGGACAGGCTCCTTCAATGCTTGGGGGAAGGGGGGAACCATGAAAGCTCATTTTCTTTTGCCGAGAGAGGAAGGGAGCCTATTAGCATTTGCAGAGACGGGGAGAGGGAAAGGTGGAGAGTTGTGATTGGCCCTAACCAAGGTGACCTGGACCAATTGGGCCCCTTTCCTCTTTGTAGCTTCCTGTGTGATGACCTGGAACACGAGGCTTTGTCCCTAGCACCCCGGGTACCCACCTGGAGCCCTAAGACTGTAGTGTAGTCTCTGTCCCCGGCAGGCTCTGTGTCTGTCCTTCCTGTCTGCCACTGGAATCGCCTGGTCCTGCCCCAAGCGCCCAGAGGGCAGTGTGGAGTCAAGGATTAAGAACTCTGAATTTCAGAGCTGTGAACATCTGAGCTTTCCTGCCACACCTGGGTGAATTCTTTAGCCACTCCAGCTGTTCCCTTGTCTGTACGAGGGGATAACAGAATTTGCCTCGTCAGTGCAGGTCATGCTTTTCCTATAGTGTCTGGCACTCCGAGTGTCCTGGAGGCTGGAGGTGGCTGCCCAGACACTGGAGAAGGAGTTGTTGGAAGCGTCGCCTCTCATTTCTTCCCATGTCACCCCTCCACTAGGGAGAGGCCACTTCAGCCAAGGCTTAGACCCCTCTCAGTGACAGTGGAAGCTCAGCTCAGCTTCCCCAATTTCCATTTCTTCCCTGTCCCCCTTTCCCACTCAGAAACTAGACATACTGATCTTCAGTCCATAAAGGCTTTGAAGAGCCTCACGGGAAAAGGCTGTACCAGTGCTGGATGTTTCCTTGAGAAGCTTTGCAACATCAGTGAAAAATAGATGAGCTCCTTTGAATTGCAAATGCTCTTGAAGTTTAAGGCAAAAATGTGAAAATCTGTTTTTGTTGTTTTTCCCCCTGTTTCGGGGTGAGGTCAGGGATTCAGTTAGCTCTGTTTAACAGTAAACATCAAGCACAGTCTTTAGGGCCAGCAAAAGAATAATGTCTTAGTGGCTTCATCCTTCCCAGAAGCTTGAACTTAGTTCGTTTTAATTCCTTTCGGTTTCCACTCGCATTTTTTTTTTAACATTTCGATAACTATTTATTAAACCTTCTCTATGTACCTGGCTTTATGCCCGAGGCTGTGGGTTTGAAGATATGATAGTCAAATTCACGCCTGTCAGAGAGATTATAATCGAGTTTAGTGAAGGCAAGATGACGTCAAACATAGCTAAATTGTGTCATTTTTAAGTATACAAGTAAGGCTCACATGACCAGAGGGTGGAAAAGAGTCACGCACTCAGCCAGGGTGGCACAGGGCCCCCTGGGTTTCTTGTCCACATCCTGGGCTTGACTGAACACACAAGAACTGATGGTTAAGATGAAGTGGCTACATTTTCTTTGCAAAGTTGCCTTTGCGAAACCACTACTACGGGGAGAATCTTAGGACTCTACTTTAAATAAGACAGCAGATTTCTAGAAGTCCTCATCTGCTTTGCCTTAGTTTGTTCAGAATGTTCTAGAATAATTGACCTCTAGGTATGACCTTGCCCTTGCTGGAATACCTCAAAACAGCACAGTGCAGGGAGCTGGGGATCATGGAAGCCTGTTTGTGGCCCCGGGAGAGGGAGGTAGTCTCCCTGGAGCCTCCGCTGGGCCTTAAGAGCACAGACTTGTGAAAAGCTGGGATTTCTCAAACCTACATGGATAACTCTTCAAAGAGGAATTGCATTGTATATTCTCATGTGCGTTTGAGTACATATGTTTGCTTCTGATTTGAAGGATAAAAAGCCCAAAGAACAAGAAAAAAGAGGGGATTTTCTTCATCGGCCATTTTCCAAGAAGTTGGACAAGAACCTGCCCTCGCACAAACAGCCCTCCGTCTCGCTCATTACGCAGATGCAGAACACCAGGGCCCTGCTGAGGGACCGGAAGGCCCCCAAGTCCGGCTTTCCCGACAAAGGTGGGTGAGCTCGGGGTACTCTCCAGGCCTCTCGTGTTAGCTACGTGGCTGCTGTGCGCCCCTCATGGATGGTTGTGTGGGCCCCTGGGACACACACTGTTCCTGTGCCTATGAGAAAGCAGACTTAATGCACCTCAATTAATCTGGAAGCCACCAAGGTCCAAACTGCGTGGTATTGGCCACCTGTACAGGCAGGATATGAGAAAGCCCAGATGGGGTGCACAGTTTTGTAGGAGCAGAGATGGGGTATGTGATATTGTGGGTGCACAGATGGGGTGCACAGTATTGTAGGATCAGAGGTGGGGTACATGATATTGTGGGTGCAGAGATGGGGTACACAATATTGTGGGTGCAGAGATGGGGTGCATGGTATTGTGAGTGCAGAGATGAGGTATACGATATTATGGGTGCAGAAATGGGGTGCATGGTATTATGGGTACAGAGATGGGGTACACACTATTGTGGGTACAGAGTTGGGGTACACACTATTGTGGGTGCAGAGATGGGGTATAAGGTATTGTGGGTGCAGAGATGGGGTACATGGTATTGTGGAAAGAGATCAGGGTATAAATTATTGCAGTAGAGATTGGGGAGCAGGAATATAAATTGGGTTACAGAGCTTGGGAGAGATGGTATTATAGGAGTAGATATTTTGGGGTGTATTGTACTGTGGAAGCAGATATCAGGGTGCATGGCATTGTGGGAGCAGAAATTGAGGTACGTGGTATTGTGAGAACAGAATTCAGGGCATAACATATTGCAGGAGTAGAAATTGAGGTACAGAAGTAGAAATCAGGGTGCATGGTGTTATGGAACCATGGACAGCTTTCAGGCTGCAGGGGCAGAGATTGGGGTGTGGGGGCCTTCACCAGGAAAGTGGACCCTGAGAGGGCCTGAGGTAGGATTGATGGAGTTTGGGCCCTGAGGTGGGGGGAAGGTGCTTGTACCCCAGCTCTGCGACTCCTTGTTGCCCCAGATCCTTACGCTCTGAAGATTTTAATTGGTTCAATTACTTGTGAAAGGAAATCTACCTGTCAGAGCTATTGGGTGGATTAAGGGAGCTACACATGTGGGCTTCTCCCCATCTTTCAGAGTCCATCACATCAGATAACTGATAAACACGAGTCTCCCTGCTCTGGGATGAGCTCTGAGGGGTGCGGAAAGGAAGCCCTGCGCAGGTTTAACTCACACTGTGAGAAGGGAGGGGTGCACAGGGAACTGGCGAAGGTCCTGAAGCCAACTGGCGAGGAGGAGAGCTTCTTATTACTGAAGGGACGGGAGAGATTGTGCAGTCCAATCTTCAATCCCTTTATTTTAAATATGAAGAGACTGAGGGTCAGAGAGGGCCATGGCTGTCTGAGATCAACCATTGCTTCCCCGGAGAGCAGGAAAGTATCAGGGAAGCTCATACCTGGTTCTCACCCAGAGAAGAACAATTCCATTTGGTTCGGTTTCATTCTCTAAGTTTCAGAAAGGCAGAACCCCTGGAGGAACTCTGCCCATCCCCCTGTAGTGAATTCTCCTTTCTGGCTTTGTAACCAGCACCAAATTCAGGCTCTTAACCATGGCGTTCTATGGATCTCCCCATGGAAGTCTAGGTCAGTGCTACGTATTTGGGGGTAACTGTGACACCCCAGAGCTGGAGTCCATTCCCTGGTACTTTCCTTGTCTGGAGCATGCATGCTCCAGTGCTCTGGAGCCCACATAACTGCTAGCACTGAGCACGTGCTACGTGGCGGGCACTGTGTCAAGCTCTTCACTCTACCCAGTGAAATGATTCTCACCCTCATTTCTAGAGACAAGGACATGGGCACAGAGACATGTTCAGAGAGCTGGTGACTGGCGGAGTCCAGATTTCCAGCAGCCTGGCTCTAGAGCTTTCTTTGCTGAGCAGTGCAGCGTCCTCCATCCTGGTAGGGATGGAGGAAGAGGAGCAGATGAACTCACGGGGTCATGTGTATGACCATACCCTTTTGCTGGGGGTGATGCAGAAGTGTCCAGGTCCCTGCCTTGGGGGCAGGGAGATCAGCAGGGCACCTGGGGGAGGCATCTTCTCAGCATCTATACCTCTGGGAAGTGAAGGAAGCAGGACTGGGCAGACGGAGAAGCTGGGCTCCAAGCTGGGGGCACGCAGCCATCTCAGGAAGGGGAGGGGCTGCTCACATGCCAGCTGGGATGCTGGAGACATTAGCCCTAAATGAAATGTACTTCCGTCTGCCTGTGAGTCTCAAGCACCTGTGCTGGCCTCAGGAGGAGATTTTCTTTGGCATCTGTGTATGTATTTACAGAAAGTGAAGAGGATTCCCAGGGCTCTCGGGTGTTCCCAAAATCGCTTCCGGTGGGCAACAGCTTGCTTTCCTGCTGCTGGGCCTTGATGGGGGCTTATGAACTGTGATGGTAGAAAAAGGAAGTTCTGACAGAGCTTGTTTCACAGGAACTTGGCGTGATTTCCTTCAGCTCCAAATGGGTGGGGGATTCCCCTTTCTTTTCTGGCACAGTCTGCAAGCCTGGATTCCAGTCTGTGCCAACTTGAGATGGAAACCTTGGGGATTGGCTCATTGCCTGAAATATAGAGATGAGGAGTGTTTCGCCCCCATTCAGAATTGGATGAGGCTTCCGTCAGGTCAGAAGTCATAAGGGAACCTTCAAAAGGAAGGGAATTCTGGTACGGGCTACAACTAGGATTGACCCTGAAGACGTTATGCAAGTGAAACATCCCAGACACATAAGGACAAATACTGTAGATTCCACTTACGTGAGGTGCCTATCCTAGTCAAATTCAGAGACAGAAAGTAGAATTGTGGTGCCAGGGGCTGGGGGAGGGGGAACAGGGAGTTATTGTTTAGTGGGTACCGAGTTTTAGATTTGCAAGAAGAGTTTGGTTTCACGCTAAGTGAATGTACTTAGCAGGGTTGAATTGTACACTTAAAAAATGGTTAAAATGATAAATTTATGGTATGTATTTTTTTCCCCAATTTTTAAAAAGTCATGAGGGAGCCGCTCCTTCCAAACCTCACAGGTCCTCAGCGAGCTGGGCTTGGTCAGTGTCCTTCCAGCAGTTTTGTCATTCTGTTGAGCCAGGTACCTTTTTTATTCAAAGGCTCTTTGGCAGTGTCCAGAATTTTAAGCAATGGAAAGGAGAGCAGATGTTAAACGGCTGCCACGAGGCAAACCAGAACCCAGGAGACCTCCTGTCACCAGCCTTCTGTCTCCTCCCTTCTAGAAAGACCTTCTGGTCCCTGTGGGGAGAGCCGGATGCTGGGGTCTTTGCTTCTTGGTTCCTCCTGACCTCCCCACGTAGCACACTGTTGCAGTCCGCCTGGAGGCCGGAGCAGGCGGGGGAAGGGCCGTGCCCACTGTGTATGTGGCTGTCTTCATGATTTCCTTTGCTTTCTTGGTGTGCAGATTCCTTTGGCTGCCGCAATATTTTCCGTAAAACCTCAGACTCCAATTGTGTGGCTTCTTCTTCCATGGAGTTCATCCCTGTCCCACCTCCCAGGACCCCCAGAATTGTCAAGAAACCGGAGCCCCCTCAGCAGGGGCCTGGGAGCACCAGCATCGCCCCCAAGGAAGACCCACTGATGTTGGATATGGTCCGCTCCTTCGAGTCTGTGGATCACGACGACCAGACAGAACTGCTCTCCCCGTCCCATCACTATAGGATTCTAAACTCCCCTGGGGGCTTGGCTCGTGGGAAACCCGGGGAGCGGACGCTCTCCCCGGTCCTGCTGCCTGGAAGCCCATCACCTCTCCAAACTCATCCCACTATGGTCTCCTTTGCTCATGAAGATAAGAACTGCCCCCCAAAACAGGAGGGCGTGTGTTCCCCGCCTCTGGTGTCCGGCAACAGCACCACACGACCCCTGGGGAGCCCGAACTGTGTGACAAGCCGAGGCAGGTTCCCCATGATGGGCATCGGACAGATGCTGAGGAAGCGGCATCAGAGCCAGCAGCCCTCTGCAGACAGGCCCCTGGAGGCCAGCATGCCACCTCTGCAGCCCCTGACCCCCGTGAGCCTCTCCTTTGACATGGCTGATGGCGTCAAAGGCCAGTGTTAGCCTGGGCCAGCAGTGGGACCGTGGGTCTTTGTAAGGAGAGCAGTGGAACAGCTGCACGTGCCGGTCAGGGTGGGACGACTCCAAGGCCTCTCGTGGAGCCTTCTTCATGGCCATGCAGTGTCCCATCTGTGGAGCAGGTGAAATCCACAGGCCCAAAGCCTGCACTGCCCAGTCCTGTGTAGGGACCCCTGGAGATGCTGGGATTCCCTAGGAGGGTTGTCTATGGGTGCCGCCGGTAATCGTTCACCTCCTCCTTCCTCCCACTTACTCACTGGCCTTCCACTCACCTCCCTCAGCTGGACTCAGGGGTGAACACCATGCATCGGCCTCTGGGTGACTCAGATTAGACTGTTACCAGATCTTTTTTCACTGTGTGCTCTGTTTGTGCCTCTCTGGATCATTCTCTTTTCAGCCATCAGCCAGAGTCACATGGGGGACTGACGGCAGTGTCACAAAGCAGTTCCTCCAGACCACGGTTTCCCTGCCTTTCGTAGAGGTGCATACCTGGAGCACCGGGCCCCAGGAACCTCAGAGGAAGAGGGCAGGAACCTCTGCCACCAATACTGCCCCCTCTGGGCGGAGAGGGACAGCTGGGCAAAGACTGGTCTGAACAGTGGGGACCCCAGTGAAAGGAAAAGACCAAAGGGGGCACTCATTTCTGAACTAGATCTTTTTTTTTTTAATTAGGAAAATACCTTTATTAGTTTTTCAATGTTCCAATATTCGATGTAAACACCTGAAAGAAAATTTTCACAGTCTTTTCTTTGTTTTTGGTTGAAACTTGCTAATGGTTAAATTATCTCCTCCAAAGATGATTTTTCTTTACGTGATGTCATTAAATCGAAGTAACATGATTTTTAAAAACCTGATGGAGAGATGAGAAGTGGTTCCACCAAACTCATTTTCACGAGAGGATAAGCGTGGAGGGCATGAAAACTCACATAGATGGTGTTTTGTGGCTGGTGGCCTACGGTGATTGATGGCCCTGCGTTTGTGCCATTGTATCAACATAGCCCTGATCCTTCCAGAAGGCATAGGACAGAGTTTCAGTTGGTTATTCAGAAGGAGAGAAAATGGTTAAGGTTGAATTTGGATGCCTCTGGAAGGTAAGTTACCTTTAAGCTGGCCATAAAACAAGTGTGGTTAGAGCTCAGCTACTTTGCTGTGACATATGAGCAGGCTTGCCTGCCAGGGATCATATTCAAAATATAGTACTGTGTCTTCTTTGAGGAAAGCAGGCTTCCTCAAACAGGCTTTGAGTCCGCGTTCTGTTTTCACACTCTTCACCAAGGATCGAACCAAAGACGAATCTCCGGTTCTGTGTCCCTGCCGTCCCTCTGTGCGTTTTGTGGAACGCAGTGTTGTCTGACCGTATCTAGCTGGAGCCTGCCAGGGGGGTGTCTCCATGTGGGGCCTGGGCCCTGGCGCTTGCTGGGGACTGCTCAGTCGTGAGCAGAATTGGGAAAAGAAGAAGAATTGGCACAGGTTGGAGAGCAGTTAATTCAGGAGACAGAAGACACCATGGTGTGGAGTCCTCAACTGTTGACTAGAGCAGGCATGACAGAAACCACTGCTTTGACCACCCCACGGCTAGTCCCCTCAGCTCACTGAAACAGGCCACGGACCTTGAGAACTGCAGAGCCCGCCTTCATTTCTGTGGCAGCCAGCCCATGCCAGAGATGGGTGGGGTGCTTCTTCATCTTTGCTTATTTACCAGTAGAGACCTCCCTCTGCCCCACACATCTCTGACCGAGCAAAGAGAGAGCAAATGTTTGGCTGACCCCGAAACCACTGCGATGGCAAGTCTTGGCCTACCGTGACCACACCTGGAGCTGCAGCTTCCCCAATGACGGGATCGCCTCAGCTCTAGGCCTTGTTAGGAGGGAGTCAGGCTCCTAGCTGTTGGTGTGATTTCTTTGTATGGCCCCAGACTGAGTTCTGGAACTTTCCATTGAAAAGAGTTTTTTAATCCGAGAAAAGAAAAGAAGCATCTGAAAGAGACCCTCTGTCCATTTGACATGAAAACATTTGGTTTTGGATCAGTGAAGAAACCTTTTTTGAAGATGGTTTCCAGCTGCAGGTGTCCCGCTGTGCAGGTTCCCAGGCTGTGTACCCGTGCCTTGTGAACTTGTAGCCCTTGATGTCTCTTTCTTGTATTGGACTTTCCTTGAGAACGTGAGCGTTTCTGTGTCGCTGTTATCTCATTGGGACATGTTTCCTGTTCCTCAAATGCTTCAAGAACAGCTGTAGACTTTCCTACAACTAACTGACCAGGTCACCATTGGTAACTTGAACTGTGAACTCAGGTTTATTCTGAACCCAGTGAGAGGTGAGAGGGAGTGAGGATGGGGGGTGAACTGTATTTTTTGTGTGAGCACCTGACAAATCTATGAAATCGAATGAAAGAAGAAATGTTAAATTCTTTATTATTTTATTATATTTATATGGAAAACTTGACTCTCCCTTTGGTAAGTATAAAGCGTGTTGTCTCTTTGACCCATAACTGTCTCTCATGAGTCTGCACCTGTGATCTCAGTCAGCCTGTAGTTACTGATGGAAATGATTGAACTGTCTTCGTGTGAAGTCCCGGAGGAAAAGTCAACTTTAATTGTACAATTTGGTCATAAGTAAGGACTGTATTTATGTGACCATTATTAAATGTATGTACTTTTATAATGACTGTGAAATACACTTTTCCCTCACTCTGGCTGCTTCATTTATTTGCTGATACGTCTTAAAACATCGAGTACATTGCAATTAGTTGTACCATCTTCTACATCTGGCACAAGGAAATGACAGGATGCAAATGGGAATCGAGTTGTTGGGTGTTTGAGGGCATTTTCTGCTCCAGGATTCCTACTTCATTTCACCTGTAACAGGTATGTCTACAGAAGTCTATGTGACTGATATATGGCAAATGGCAGTTCAAGATGAGTCAGCATTTTTCTTTTTTGTGAGGGGCAATTCAGGATTTCCTGTGAAGACTCTGAAAATGGCACGTGACGAATGACATCTGTGAGCATTACATCTAGGTTTTGTCCTTGTTTTAGGCCTTGGGAGGGAGGGAGAAGAGGGGTGATGAGGTGGAATGGGAGGGGGGTCTACAATGGCTGTTTGGATTGTCCCAGTACTGACTTCATTCATAACTGTTCACAGAAAGCTTTTCGTATATGCCATCTTGCTCTAGCCCATGTGTCCCCTGTACAGTGTGGCTCAGAGGGTGGCATGGTAGAAGGTGAGAGCCCCTACAAGAAGCTCTGAAGTTTAATGGACCGGGGATGGGGGAGCAAGAATAAGCATCTAGTTTTGATGATGTTTCTTTTAGTAATCAGAACATTTTAGATCAGAAAGGGACCTGAGATGGTCTGGTTCAACCTCAGCTTTTTTGAAGAAGAGAAAACTGGGGCCCCATATTGTTTAAGGACTCCCCATGGTCCTTGCATGAGCTAGCCCTGGGGCAGGTCTGGGGTGCAAAGCTACCCTCAAAGAACACAGAAAAATCAGTGTGGCTGCCATGGATGGAGGGGACAGTCAATAGCAGATCAAGCTGTCATTATAGCAGGTATCTTTGAGGTCCCTACATGGACCAACTGTGCATTTTTAAGTCATTCCCAAATTGTGTAGCTTGAGATTCTGAGCATCACACTCCTTCCACCACCCACCATTGACTCTTGAAGCTAAAGAAAGACTCTTTCCTTCTCAGCAGATATCCCAAGAAAGCAGCAACCCCCAAACAGCCTTGTTATCTACTCTAGCTATAAAAAGGCTCTTGAGTTTTATTAGATTAAATCCATAAAACTTTTTTTATATATACATAGCCATGTCATAAAGTAAGACAAATTCAGAGAGAATGCAAAACTGATATTTTTAGGGGAAGGGGTGTCTGGAAGCCCCTTCATTTTTGTATTTGTTTTCTTTGTAGGACCCTTTGTGTGCTACAGGCACTGTAAGAATAATTCAGAGCAGTACTGGGAGCTGGTTCAATTTAATGTCATCACTTTTCAATGAAAGGAGTGTATTTCCTGAGTAGTAAATGAGTGTATTATTTGTGGCAGCTTTTTTGTCAAGGGAACTTTTCAGACATCTGTTTCCAAAGACAAATGGGAAATATATATATATATATCCATACTTATTTTCTGTGGACCTGTTTTCAGAACACACATTTTTCTCCAGGACCTGATGTCAGTGGCACCAAGGGGCTGGAGGTGAGCGAAGGATGGGGAGTCTTTCAGCCTTTGCAATCCCCTTCCACAGGTATACCCACATCTGAGACAGCATGTGGATAAGGAGATATTTTGGGGAACTAGCTCTTGGAGTGTAAAGTAGCTTGCTACGGCATAAACTCAGGCATCAACTGGAGCTAAGCGACATCAAATTAACCAATAGTACATTGCAGATTAATGCCACAGAGCTGTGTTATTCCAGGTTTAAAAAAATGGCTTTGACTTAAGAACCTGAGTTAGTTACATAATATATTTTCAGCACAGAAGATGGCCCATAAGCTATTTTGAAAGTCTCTGGCTGATATTTTATAAGCCCTCAGGAATGACAAAAATTTATTCACTCTAGGCCTTGTTACCACAATCAGCTGAAGAAGGGCAGGACACAAGCCTGTGTCAGGAGCCAGGCTTCACATCCACAGTTAGGCAGTGAGTTCATGACAGGTCTGAGACAAGAATGCCTTCCAGGACTCCTGCATCTGTGTTCATCTCTTCTTTGGTAACCAGCGTGTTAGATTATGCTTTGCTATGATAACAAATTAAACCCCACATCTCTGTGACTTGCCCAATAAAGGATTATTTCTTGCACAAATTTTTGTGTGGTTTGGACTCCAGAGCAGCTGTCATCCATGTGGTGACTCAGGGATCCAGGCTGCTTCCAGCTTATGGCTCCATCCTCTCAAAATGAAGCCTCTCTAGCTGCTTCAGCAGAGGGAAGGCGAGCTGAAGAGTTTTCCACTAGTCTTTGTGTGCTTGATGAGGGCTGAAACTAGTCTTAAGGTCCTGCCTATGAGCAAGAGGCTGAGAAATGTAGGGGAACATGTGGATATTTGGGGTGCAGTTATTGTTTCCTCATGGGACACAGATGCCTACCATTTAAAGATCCCCTAAAATTGAACTGGCTTTTCACATTGTTATACAACTACGGCATCTCTTAGTGTGTAAGGATTATTTGTTCTAAATAAGGGGATAAGCATTGTTAATTATTAATATTTAATTTAAGAGGTATTAATGGACTGAATTGTATTCCTCCAAAATTCATATTGGAGCCCTAACCCCCAATACCTCAGAATGTGGCTCTGTTTGGAGATAGGGCCTTTAAAGAGATGAGTAAGTTATTATAAATAAAATAAGACCACCATTAGGGTGGGCCGTAATCCAATCTGATTGATGTCCTTATAAGAAGAGGAAATTTGGACACACAGAGGGACACCAGATAGAGGAAAGACCAGGTGAAGACACAACAAGAAGGCAGCCATCTACAAGCCAAGGAAAGAGATCTCAGGAAAAACCAGACCTGCTGATACCTTGACCTTGGATGTTCAGCCACGACCACAACTGTGACAAAAAAATTTCCGTTGTTTAAGCTACTCAGTGGGTGGTGTTTTGTTATGGCATCCCTAGCAGACCAACATGGAGGGAGGCCAAATAGAATATTGATATAGTCCACAAACCTTACAAATTTTGTCTCATTTGCTGAATCCCATTTACCCCTTTCTTATAACTAAATTACTCCCTGTCCTTTTTGGGAGTGAAATTCCACTTTTTCCAAGTGTCCCCTGTGAAATAGGCCCTGTGCCAGTTACTTTAAAGTATATTTCTTCATTAAAAAATTTTTCTGTAAAAGGCATGAGTAACTATTTTACACTTAGTGGACTACCATGCAGTCTCATATGTATTATACTTCTTTGTGTTTTCAGTTTTGTTTTTGTTTTTCACAACCCTTTAAAAATGTGACAACCGTTCTTATCTGGTGGGCTTACAAGAACAAGCTATAGCCGATACTGGCCCTCAAGCTGTAGTTTGCTAAGGTCCTGCAGTAATCCTCCCAAGAACGCTGTGAAGTGGTCACGTTGTCCATTTTACAGCTAGGTTTAGGTAGCTCGTCCAGTTCACACAACAACAACTTCTACAGTCACACACTGCAAATGTTTATTTTAGAACTCAGCACCTGAAAGGACAATAAAGAACTCCTTTTGTGATATCTGGGCTTTTATTCTCTCAGAAAGAATCCTTGGGAGACACAGTAATGAGCTGGTTAGGGTTAGTCTGGTGAAAGGATTTATCCAAAGGGAATTTGGAGGTGGGGAGAGACTCGGGCCTTTCTCTTTGCAGCTCCTTCCTGTATGGCTGTTGGTTGATTTCCAGGGGTGGTTGCCATCCACAGACATGGCCATGCTTCAGGAGAGCTGTCCTGGTTACAAGTCTGCCGCTGCCCTTTAGTCCCCACTCTCAGGTTCATCCCTGCCTTCATCTGCACAGAACACGATGCAGCCCTGGTACACAAATCATTTTCCATCCAAGCCAGTTTCCCCTTCTCTTTGTGAATGGCCTCTCAAAGATGGGCTCTTGTTTGTTTATAAAAAGTGAGAGCTTACTCAAAGTCTTAGCAAACGAGTCTGAAACCTAGAGCAGATGTGAGGTTGGATGATGCCTTCTAGACGAGTCATCGCCGTTACACCTGAGTGATGCGGTATCACCATGGGTTGGACACGCGTTCCCTCCCCTGAGTCAGAGAGCTTTGAAGAGCCTATTCAGAGTCCTTCCCACCACGGCTACTTCAATTCTATGAGCCATTCTCACTTTCACAGCATTTGGGTCCAAATCAGAGAATCACGGGCATCTTGGGGTTCACCCAGCCCTATGCTCAGTTCCTCGGGAGTTTGGGTCAGTTCACAAAGAGCGCCAAGAGACACAGATTCTCAGAATAATCACGAAGCAGCTTCTTACAACAGAGTCACTGCTAATTAAAACAACAACACCTTTACTTAAAACTAACATGTCATGTATACAGATGCAAGATCAGTATGAGACTTGTGAGTCCAACCCTCATTGTCTTCTCCACTTCGGGACATTTCAGGGAATAATTTTAAGAAGCAGAGATCAGTGTCAACCTTCTCCATTTATAGCCGATGCATAGCTGAGACCAGAATGGAGGAACAACGCAGTGAAGAACTCACAACGTGTCAGTGGCAGCATCTGCCTCCAGGATCTGTGACCCCAGGTGAAAGCCCAGGTGAAAAGCCCAGAATTAAATGGGGGCCTGGGGATGCTTAGGAGGGTCATGATGTCTGGGATCTACTCACTGCCCTTTGCAAATTTTAGGCCACAGAGATGGTGGACATGGTGATGATCATAATGGAGAAAAAGGAGTGTTTGAAGGAAGAAGCTATGTGTAAGTATTCTTTTCACCTTCCCAAGCATAATTGCTGCCCTCCTCTGGGTACTCCTAGTGTGTATACTGCAGCATTGAGTAATTGTTAACACATTCCTGTGTTTTCCAGGGCTCTGGGATGCTGTCTTACTGATCTTTGTATCTATGGCCATGATTTAAATACATGGATGGATGGATGGATGGATGGATGGATGGATGGATGGATGGATGGGTGGATGGGCAGATTGATGGGTGGATGGGTAAGTGGGTGGATGGATGAGTGGGTGGAGGGATGGGTGGGTGGATGGATGGGTGTGTGGGTGGATGGATGGTTGGGTGGGTGGATGGGTGGATGAGTGGATGGGTTGGTGGGTGGAATGATGAATGAATAGGGTTGAGAGTCAATGTTGAGAGGAATTAGATACTTTAGGTTAGTGGATGGCTGAAAGCACTTAAGGGAAAGGAAAATGCTCTCCTACTTCAGAGTATAAAACTTCAAATGCATTATTAACAGAGAAATGGAGGGCTTGGGAAACAAATAGAGCTATAACTTTAGGGACCAACACCCATCACAGAGGGCAACCAGACCACTGTCTTCTCCTACCATAGATCTATTTGCTATCCTGGAAACAAGTAATCATGGACCTGGGTTGTGTGGTGAAGTCATTGTCTCCATTTATCAAATGTATGTTTATTTGATGACTTCCCTTTGGTGAACTTATAAAGATTTGGCAAGAAGATGAGGCAACTATGAGAGAAACTGGGACAGTTACCTGTCTTACCTACTCCACCTGCACAGCTGTTTATTATGCCAGTACAATGAAGCCCAAACTCTTCTCTGTGACCTAATACCAGCTCTGAAATACTCTGTTATCTTCACTTTTATGTCTCCTCACCTAAACTTCCAACTATGTTGCACATAAACCATGTAAAAGCTAAAAACAGTTAGATAATGCCTTTTTACAAGGGCGATATATGGCTAATCAAGATGGCATTCACACACTGTCTCACCCTTGTTGACCTAGTCTCTTCCCCACTGTTGGGGGTTGAATTGTGTCCCCCTCAATCTATATATTAAAGCCCTAACCCCTAAAATCTCTGGCTGTGACTGTATTTGGATATAGAGCCTTTACAGAGATTATGAAGGTAAAACAAGGCCATTAGAGTGGGCCCTAATCCAATCTGACTGGTGTCCTTATAAGAAAAGGAAATTTGATCACAGAGAGAGATACCAAGGACGTGTACTCACAGAGAAAAGACCATGTAAGGACACATCAAAAAGGCAGCCATCTGCAAGCCAAGGAGAGAAGCCGTGGTAAAAAACCAAACCTGCCAGCGCCTTGATCTTGGACTTTCAGCCTCCAGAACTATGAGAAATTAAATGTCTGTTATTTCACCCCCCTCATCCGTGGCATTTTTTTTTATGGCAACTCTAGCAGATTAACCCACCAACAAACCCCAGGTGTGGAAATAATGAAGATCATCTAACGAGAACACACAGAAGCTGTGTATAGGGCTTGCTGTAGCAAGGGAGTCAGAACCATCAGTTGTGTTTGACAGAGACTCAACAGCAGGCAGAGAAATGGGAAAGCTTTATAGTGGAAGAAAGGGAAGGCTCAGGTGTGTGCTGACTGGAGGCTATTGGCCTGGGGAAGCTGGAGGCAGGCTCATGGAAATAGGACATCTTACATGATTGGTTTGGGGAACATATTTGGCTTTTTCTGGTTGGTTGTGAGTTGGAAGTGGGGGCAAAACTGGGGAAGTTGGCAGTCACTGACCAAGTCCTGATGGTCTGGACCAATTGCTACAGAGGTTGTGGTTTGGCTTTGCAGGTTACTGAAGAGGTTGAGGGTCAGAGTTCTACTGTCACATATGGTCTGGCCACTGTCCATTTGTGTATTTAGCACTCACAGGGGTGGTAGGATGCCTTCTCACCCCATTTGTCTGGTTGTATTAGTTTCCTGTGGCTGCTGTAACAAATTACCACAAACTTGGTGGCTTCAAACAACAGAAATGTATTCTCTCACGTTGCTGGAGATAAGAAGTTTGAAAGTAAGGTGTCATCAGGGCCATGCTCTATCTGAAAGCTCTGGGGAGGATCCTTCTTTGCCTCTTCCAGCTTCTGGTAGTTCTTGGCAATCCTTGGCATTGTTTGGCTATAGACTCATCACACCACTATCTGCCTCCATCCTCACGTGGCCTTCCTCCCTATGTGTCTTCACATGGTCTTCACACACCAGTCATTGGATTTAGGGTCCTCCCTAATCCGGTGTGACCTCATCTTAACTAATTATATCTACAATACTTCCATTTCCAAATCAGATCACATTTTTGAATTTTAGGGGAGACACTATTCAACCTACTATACTGGTTAAGGGCCCTCTTTGTCTATTCGAAGCCTGGCAAGTCTGAACTTGCCATGGGCCTTGGTCATGATGGGGGAGTCAACCCTGTGAAGTCTTAAGATGTCCAGAATAGAGGATGCTAGGAAGTGACCCTTTGGGTGGGAACTTTGAGATGCTTAGAGACAGGGAGGAGAGGAATCCAGATCTGACTATGTGGAGTGATTGGCAGGCCCACCCCAAGGAAGGCAGACACTAAGGCCAGGTTGATGCTCTGATTACCTCCTTACTTAGACTGCCACAAAGGAACTAGGGAGAGGGACAAATGAGGAATGTAGGAATGCTTTGAACAGTGGGTTATGAAGTCTTGAAGTGACCTGTGATTCCCTCTAAAATCCATGGATCATCAACATATTTTTGGCCTCCAAACTATATCTTCAGAACAGAATATTCTCTGAAGCTTCGGGTATGTTTATCAAACTCCAGAGAAGGTCCACACTGAATTCAGTGTATCCAGAACAATCTCATTCCCCAGACCAGTTTCTCCTGTACTCCCTTTTGTAGTGAAGACATCACAGACTCCACCTCAGACTAAGCCTCACCCTGGACCACACTCTTGTCTACCTCCCACATCTAGTCCATTCAAAAATCCTATTAGTTCCACCCTCCAAAGATGAAGGGCTAGCAAGGGCTGTCAGTACAAATCCCACATGAGAGGCATGAAAACCACTCTCATTTCACTCTTGCCATTTAGTATGGTGCAATGTAAGACACATTAAATCTAGAACCATCTGCAAAATAGGAATTTGGGGTAAAAGGGTAAATGTGAGGATTAATTAGTTAACACATGCAAGACGCTCAGAACAATCTGGTACAGAGGAAGTCTGTGGAAGCATCAGCTACTGCGTGGTGGTTGTGTCATGCTTTTGTACAAAGCCGAGGGGCTCATTCTCAGCCTTGATCTGCATGGAAATGCTATGGATAAGTTGCCTCACTCTCTAGAGAACAGATTGTTCACCAAAATAAAACAAAAACAGAGTTGAGTTCAGCTCCTTGAGAGACTGAAGTCATATTTCAGTGTTGCTGCCATTTTTCAAAATGCTTTGTGGAATTCTGTTTTGATGTTGCTCTTGGCATTTATCATATTCTTTTTTTAAAAAGACTTTTTATTTTGGAAAAAATTTCGATTTACAGAAAAGTTGCAAAGATAGTTCCATACACCCCTCACCCAGTTCCCCATTATTAACATCTTATATTCCCAGGGTACATTTGTCACAACTAAGAAATTAACACTGATGTGTTACTATTAGCTAACCCCCCAGACTTTATTTGGATATCAGCAGGTTTCCCATTAAAATCCTCTTTCCATTCCGGGATCCAATCCAGGGCATCCCATTGTATTTCATTGTCATGTCTTCCCAGTCTCCTCTGGTCTGTGGCAGTTTCTTAGGCCTTTGTTGTTTTTCATGACCTTGAGAGTCTTCAGGCATACTGGCCAGGTGTCCTGTGGAATGTTCCCTAACCTGGGTTTGTCTGTTGATGTCCTCATGAGTAGACTGGGATTATGGGATTTTATAAACAATGCCACAAAGGTGAAGTGCCCTTTTCATCACATCATATGAGGGGCTACATGGTAGCCACAGAGCATTATGGATGATACTAACCTTGAGCACCTGGCTAGAGTTTTTCAGCCTTCTCCACAGTCAAGTGCCTGTTTTTCCCTTTCTCTAGTCTTTGGAAGTTAGTGACTAAGTCTAGCTCACCCTAGTGGGAGAGTGAGAGGTGTGGGGAATCAAGCTCCCCCTCTCCTAGAGGGGGGAGTATTACATTATTTGAAATTCTTCTTTAAAGAAGATGCATCTCTTTTTCCCTATTTATTTATCTATTTATTCTGTCACTCATTTATATCAGTATTGACCCATGATCTCTATCCTATATTTTAGGCTATAATTAATACCGCATTATTTATTTTGCTGCTCAAATTGTTCCAGCTTTGGCCTCTGGGAGGTCTTTCAGGTTGGTTCCTATGTCCCCTTTGACAAGTTTCCTCCTCTTTGTTTTTTGAGCAGTTCCTTACTTTCTTGCTTTCCAAGATGCTCCTGCCTCAGCTTGTATTTTCACTGCCCCGGTTCCAGAACCAGCCTTTGATTTACAGAAAAGTTGCAAAGATAGTTCCATATACCACTCACCTCCAAAGAGCCCTGGTTCAATACTTTCTTGTGAATGCCACCAAGAGTGGCAAATCCAATTTCTTTATGAGTGGATTTTTAAAATATTTTAACAATCAAAAGTCATTTTGAATCGTATCTGGCGAAATACATTGGTAATTAACGTTTTTCATCAAAAACTGTGCCACGGAAAGTAGGTAGTGAGCCAAAGCGTGGTTGAGAAGCAAATCATAGCCAGAGTTCTTTTAAAAAAGTATTTAACATTCTCCAATCACTTTCGTATTTATGCATTAAAAAATGATCACCTCTCTGCTTTTGTGGAATGAATTGAGTAGGAACAATGTCACTGGTGTTGAAGAAACGAATGAGCACTTTCTTCACTTTTCATTTCAACATGGGTATTTTTCCTAAGTCTTAGGGATGTTGAAGGTTTCCACCACAAACGTTGACGCTTTGCTTCTGGATTATAATAGAAACATTATGTTCCATGATCAGTTACTGTTTTTCTCAAGAACATGTGTGCTTTATTTTTTCAAACCCCCCTTGAAAAACCAGAGCAAATGTCAAGGCTTTTTAGTTTTAACTTCATCATTCAAAATCCTTGGCAAGTGTCCACAAAAATTTTCGTGGTGTTCAAGTTCTCGTCCATCTGAATGTAACACTCTGGTCATCATGCTCACAATTAATTGTCCAACATGCTGACCTCTCAGCATTTCCATTGCTCTTGTGAGTGACAAGGCAACTCCTTTGTGCTACGTTGCTAAACCATCTCCTTCCTCTCTTAAACCTTCCCTGACAATTCAAAAACTCTCTTCTTTGCCATCTGTTCTTGGTTTTTTTCTCCAAATACTTCTTTTTAATATGTCAAATGTCTAGCTTGCCCATTATTTAACTTTATACAAAACATGAGATTTTTTGCTCTTAACGCTATCGTTTCGACTCAGGCGTTAAGCCATACGTACATCTTCTACCCTCTGGCACAGACTTGCCTACTTAATATGGGAGTCCTGCTGCCACCAGGCAAAGACGGGTTGTAGCAAGTCTTTTTTAAGATCAGTCTTTGATTTCTGTAAGGCCATCCCTTTGGGTACACAGAAATACACTTCAGTGGATGGACACATATTCGTAGTGCAAAGATAAAAATGTTTATCCTGTCTCTAATGGTTAATTTTATGTGTAAACTTGACTAGCTGCGGATTTCCCAGATGAAACATTATTTCTGGTGTGTCTGTGAGGATGTTAGACAAGATTAGCATTTGAATTGGTGGACTCAATAAAGCAGATGGCCCTCCCCAGTGCAAGTAGGCACCATCCAATCTGTTGAAGTCTCGAAGAGAACAAAAGGCTGAGGAAAAAGAAGTTCTCCCCTTTTCTCCTGCCTCACTGTTTGAGCTGGGACATCTCATGTCATCTTCTACTGCTTTCAGACTGGAATTTATATCATAGGCTCCCTGTTTCAGGTCTTCAGTCTCAGACAGGGTTTTCCTGGGTCTCCAGGTTGCAGATGACAGACTGTGGGATGTCTCAGCTTCCATAATCCTATAAGCCAATTCCTCATAATAAATTAATCTCTCTCTCTCTCTCTCTCTCTCTCTCTCTCTCTCTCTCTCTCTGTCTCTCTCTCTCTCTATATATATATACATATATATATATATTATATGTATATATGTATATTTATATATATAATATATATGTATATATTCTGTTTCTCTGGAGAACCCTGGCTAATACACTGTCCTTAGAAGAACCATATGTCATTAGGCTAGGAGGAACCCCCAGAAATCCCCCAGAGCTTTATTCTGTAGAGGCCCATAAATGACAATAAGCCACTCCAATTGCCTTACTTTGATCCAAATCAATTCCAACTTGACTCTGTTCTCTTCCTTCTTCTTATTCAAAACTCCAAACTTATTGATGTTCTCACATATGATGCCTCCACTTCTCCATGTTGTTTCCCCATGCTCGTACCACCTTGTTCTGGCTTCTGCCACCATTTCATTGAAGTTGTTCTCCAAGAACTTCCTCGTTGTCAAATATAATGGACATTTTTCGTTTATTTCACTGGACTGTCTCTGTTATAGACTGAAATGTGTCCCCACCACCAACAAATTCATATGTTGAAGCCCTCATTCCCAATATGACTATATTTGAAGATAGGGTCTTTAAGGAGGTAATTAGGGTAAATGAAGGCATAAGGGTGGACTCTAACAGGACACAGAGGACAGACCATGTGAGGACACAGTGAGAAGACAGCCATCTAAAGTCAAGGAGAGAGGCCTCAGGAGAAACCGAACCCACCAACACCTTGATCTGATACTTCCAACTTCCAGAACAGTGAGAAATTAAATTTCTGTTGTTTGAACCACTTAATTTTTGGCATAGCAGGCCCTTGAATAACATTTCATTCCATGTCGTTTCATTACGACATCGATGAGAGATGCTGTAGGAACTAACTCTTGTTTATATCAATTAGCCTATGGTAAAATTGGTTTCATGATACATCATTCTGCCACAGTTCCAAGACCCTGTTGACAATGTTAAGTGATGACTTAGTCTATTCTGTTGTCAGCCCTAGCTGACTAAGATACTTTCCTTGTAGAAACTCTTGGCAATCCCAATTCTGTAATTCTCCTCTTACTTTTGACTCTACTTTGTTGCCCTCCCTCAGGATTTCCTCTTCCCTCACTCTCTCTAAGTGTTGGCCTCTCCATCTCCCATCCACAGCCATAGCACTTTCACTCATTGTCCAACTCCTACCTGCAAGCCAAGGCTGTTCACATCTGTGTCTCCTTGAACTTCAGATGTGGGCGTCCAATTTCTCATTGGAAATCTCTCAGCTATCTCATAGCCAACATGTGCAAAGCCAAACTTATCAGTTTCCCTTTAAATCTGATCTCATTTCTCTATTCTCTGTTTTTATCTGCCCTGAGGCCCCCCAGGCCAGAATCCTGGCTGTCACACTTGATTCTTCTTTTCCTTCAGCTCCCATATTCAACCCACCTCAGGGTCTTGTGTTTTCCATTCCTGCAGTGAAGCCCCTTTCCTTCAATAGCCTATATACCAGCCTCTATCTCTGGTCAAGCCTATTGCAACAACCATCTAATTGGTCTTCTGAAATCTATCCTTTGTCCACCTGGGCCACGGCTTTTCCTAATGTTAAACTCTGACCATGTCATTCCCCTTCTTAAGGTCCTTCAATGGACCTAAAATAGCCATAGGCTAAAATCCTCACTCCTTAGCAAGAATACACGACTCAGGGCAATCTGGCCCCCGCCATCTTCCAGGCTCAGCTCTCACCATTTCTTGTCTATGACTTTGTGCTTAAGTCATGCTCAGCAGTTCATAGTTCCCCCTCCACATCTGCTCTACTGCGCCGCTCTCTCCCACTTTTCCTGCCCATTTTGTAAGACCATGTCAGATATCCCCTCCTCCAGGAGACATCACTGTCCCCACTCTTACCCTCCTGGAATGGGTTGCCATATGCCTGTATTAGTTTCCTATTGCTGCTGTACCAAGTTACCACAAACTTAACTGTTTTAAACAACACATATTTATTCTCTTACTTTTCTGGAGGCCAGAGTCTGAAGTGAATCTCTATGGGGTTAAAATTAAGGTGTTGTCACGCTGGTTTCTTCTGGAGGCTCCAAAGCTAGACTCTGTTTCCCTGACTTCGGATTTGAGGGGCTGCCTGTATTCCTCAGCTTGTGGCCACTTCGAGGTGCATCACTCCCAGTTCTGCTTCCGTCATCACACCTCCTTTTTCTGACTCTGACCCTCCTTTCTCCCTCCCTCTTACAAGAACATTTGTGATTCAATTGGGGCCACATGGATAATCCAAGATGCTCTCCCCATGGCAAGACCCTTAATTTAATCATATTTGCACAGTTCCTTTTGCCACAAAAAGTAACACTGGTAGGTTCTGGTGATTAGGATGTGGGTAACTTTTGTGGGGGCGCATCATTCAGTCAACCACTGTGCCCCTCCCTGATTCTCCCACCATAGCTATTTATGTATAGCCTGATCACTTCACTTGTTGAGTTTATTTATAATTGTCTAGTTCTGCATCTGTCTTGCCCTTCCTACCCCCAACTGCATGCTCTTCAAGCATAGGAGTCATATTTTTCTTATCTTGTGTTCCCAGTACCAGCTGTGCCTGGAGCATAAGTGCTCAGCAAACCTTTGTAGAATGATGGAATGCACAGAGATCTCATCCTGGTTTTAAGACCCGACCTTGGGCTAGATGCAATGTGTACTGAGATCCCCCAAGAATTTGGCTAGTTTGGAAAGGAAAGGGCACATCAAACTGTTTGCTTCCTTGTACTCTCTGCCCCTCAAGCCCAGAGAAGCAACATGTGTCACTTTCCAGGAGCTGCAGGTCTGGGCTGCACCGGCTGGGTAGCCCTGCTGAATCCAGGTGGGGAAGGCTCTCTGAGGGTTCTTCCTCTAAACACAGGGCAGGTTTGAGGTTTGGAGATGTTAGTCTTGCCGGTTTTTCATGTTGCCAAACCACACAGAGTTGGAGTCCATGATCTCATTTGGAACCACCAACCACCTTCCCCACTGTGGTGTGTGGGCTGTGAATTTCCTTGATTCTTGGCCAAGCCACAAGCTGTGGGATTGGGGCCACCATCCTCATCTCCCAGGGAGGGAACCTGGCGCCTTGATCTGGGGTGGTGCCCAGTGACCCCACTGACTTGGGAATTATGAGGCCGTATAACCAGCTGTTTGGAAAAGTTACTACAAGGCCCCATGTCCTTCTGCTCTTCAGGCTCCTGGTGTGGCTGGTGGCTTGGGTCCTAAATGTCTTCAGGTCCCTGTTCCAGACAGATTTGGAGGAGGAGGCCTGAGGGAGTGCTAGTGTTAGGAGCCAGTTTGTTGATGAGCAACCCACCAAACTTGAACAATAGTTAAGGCAAAAGGGCTAGAGCAGCCCAGATGACAAACTGTGTCTGTGAGGTACAGATGGGAAAAGAGCCATTTCAGATTTGAGTCTGGGAAGAAGTGTTTACACTAACAATGACTGAATCCAAAAGCAGAACCTTTCCTTCAGTGGCCTGACACTAGCTTGTCAGGAAAGCAGCTGGCTTGGCAGATACAACGAGGCCAGTGTATTAGTCTGCTAGGGCTGCCGTAACAAAGTACCCCAGGCTGGGCAGCTTAAAAAAGAGAAATAGATTGTCTCCCAGTTCTGGAGGCTACACGTCTGAGGTCAAGGTTATGACAGGTTTACTTCCTTCTGTGGGCGATGCGGGAGAATCTGTTCCCGGCCTCTCTCCTAGTTTTTGGTGGTCTCAGGAAGTCGTTGGCTTGTAGCTGGCCATCTCCCCGTGTCTTCACATCATCTGCCTCTGTGTGTATCTATCTCTGTATCCAAATTTCTCCTTTCTATAAGGACAGCAGTCATATTGAATTAACCCCCCCCCCCAAAGACCTCCTCCTGAGTTGATTATGGCTGTAGAGACCCTCTCTCCAAATAAGGTCACATGCTGAGGTCACATACTCAAGGTTAGCACTCCGAAATATTTTCTTTTTTGGGGGGGACACTATTAAACTTGTTACAGCCAGTCAGCTGGGAGATGGGAATTTTTGCTCAAACTTTCCCAAACTGACTTTTCCTTTCTAGAAAAGCTTTCTCTGCAGTTTGTGGTGTGGGTAGTGATGGAAGAAGGGGGTGAAAAGAGGTGTAGGAGTCTGATGAAAGACATCAGAGCCCCCACATTGTGACTGAAATTCATAGACAAGCTTCCTGATTGCTAGTGACAATGACACTCATCTGTTTGCAGCAATGATATTCTTTCCTGTTCAGAATGGAGGCCCCTGTCGTTAGCCTGGCAGTGACTGATGCCTTTGTGTCCTTTTCAGGAATTGGTCTGCCTGGTTTTCATCTCACCGCTAATCATAGGGATGGTGATGGCGATTCCCCCAACGAAAATGCATTTGCATCAACAAGTAAGTAGATTTATAAAACCATAAATATTTCTTTGTCAATACATTTTGCGTGAGTTGCTGGAGATCTTAAAACAAGACTCTGTTTTGGCCCTTGGCTATCAAAGGAGACATGTTCCTATGCATGAATAGAAAAATAACAGAGGATTTCATCAAAGTAAAGTTTTTTTTTTCCGAATTGTAATAATACAGTTATATTTGAGCAAGTCTGTAAGATTAGAAAAAAGGGAAACAAATGTTTCTCCCAAAATCCATGACCTAAAAACATTTGTAATTTTTCTATACATAAATATATAGAGAAATATATTTATAAACATATAAATATATTTTATATATTTAAAACATATTTATAAGTATATTTTTAGTTTATAAATGTGTTCTTACCCTTTCTGTAGCTTGTTCACTTATTATTTTTTTCACTTTTTATTTTGAAATAATTTTAGGCTCAGATAAGTTACAAACTAGAGAGTTTCCATGTTTCCTTCCCCCAGATTCCCCAGTGATAATATCTTTTCTTTTTTAATTGTGGTAAAATATACATAACATAAAATTTACCACTTTAACTATTTCTACGTGTACCGTTCAATGGCATTGAGTGCATTTATATTGTTGTGCAATCATCCCTCCCATCCATCTTTAGAACGTTTTCCTCTTGCAGAACTGAAGCTCTGTGCTCATTAAACAGTAGCTCCCCTTCCCACCCTCCCCTCAGTGCCTGTCAATCACCCTTCTTCTTTCTGTCTATGAGTTTGACTACTCCGGGAACCTCCTCTAAGGGAAAGTGTGTAGTATTTGACCTTTTGTGACTGGCTTATTTCACTGAGCATAATGTCTTCAAGGTTCATCTGTGTTGTAGCATGTATCAGAATTTCTTTCTTCTTTAAGGCTGAATGATAGTTCATTGTATATACGTACATACCAGTTCCTTTATCCATTCATTTGTCGATGGACACTTGGGTTGCTTCCACCTCTTGGCTATTATGACTAATGCTACTATGAACATGGCTGTACAGACACCTCCTAAGACCCTGCTGTCACTTCTTTTAGGCATATACTCAGTAGTGGAAATGCTGGATCATATGCAAATTCTATGTGTAGTTTATTTTTTAGGAACCACCGTACTGTTTTCCGTAGTGGCCATACCATTCTACATTTTCACCAGCAATTCATAGAGGTTCCAATTTCTCCACATCTTGCCAATACTTGCTATTTTGGTTTTTTTTTCTTTTCTTTTTTCTTTTTGGTAATAGCCATTGATAAAATCTTACATAACCTAGTACAATTATCAAGAATATATGTGTCGTTAAACCTTTTTTCTTTTTAATTGCATATGCAATCTTTGTTGCCACCAGCTTTATTTACTGAACAAAATACAAATACATAACACAAGCATGTGGCCCTGTCACTGAAACCTGTCCATCAGTATCATTTTATTTGGCATCTTCCTCGTCCATCAAGGGGCCAGGGCTTCTCTGCCATGTGTGGACTCGTGAGAAGGAGGGAGGAGCTCCTAAACAGCCTGGTGCTGTGCACTGTGCCCGGGCCAGCAGGTCACTGGCTCTCCTGTGTCCTGGCTCTCCCAACTTCCTGAGCCTGAGGACCTGGAATGGGGCTGCTGAGTGGGTGACCAGAGACTGGCTGGTGTGTGCTTGGCTCCTTTTCAGCATAGTGGTTCAAGAGACCACCAGACTTGGAAATATCACGATACGAGGCCCAAAGGGAGCATTGATTTCTATCATGGGTTCTTGAGGCTCAGAAGAGAAAACAGTTTGGGGTTCATTTGGGTTTGAAAGAGGTTCGCACTAACAACGGCTCATGGCAGATGCAGAGTTGCTCTGGTAATGACTATGCTTGACCTGGACCCTAGGAAGCCAGGGCAGTTGGACCTCAGGACAGCAACGACCCTTGTTTCCATTCACTAAAATACCCCATAACTGCCCAGGGCACTGACAGCCCTGCCTCCAAATCCGTAATTACAGATCTCTCCTGGTTTAGTTTTCTGTCACTGCCATAAAAAGTACTACAAGGGGAATGGCTTAGAGCACAAAAACTTATTCTTTTATAGTTCTGGAGGCCAGAAGTCCAAAAATCAAAGCTCTTTAGTCTTGGGCACATATCTCCCTGTCCCACACTTTGCTCGTCTATAACATGGGATGGTGTTGACACGCCTGGTGCTCTCCCCAGGTCTCCAGGGATACGGTTTCCCCATTCTGTGCACGCTCCCCTCGGCTTCTGTGTGCTTTCCTTCTACCTTCAGATGCCTGCTACCAGGTCTGCTTCACCTGCAAGGGCCTGGAGCAGAAGTGCCTGGGAGTTGACGTCCCTTGGGGCAGTCCACAGCCTCGGTGCTCCTTGAAGATGATGGCCAGAGTGCTAGCCTTCCCATCTTGGGAGGGAGCTTGCAATATACATACTTACAGCTTTCTAGGAAGGGTAATGGAGGGCGTGGAGACTCTAGGTAGTGAAAACTGGACTTCCCCAGTTTTCACTCTGAAAGCCTATTGTATTAGTCGGCTCCGGCTGCCATGACAACACGCCACAGGCTGGGAGGCTTGAACAACAGACTTTTATTTTCTCACCATTTTGGAGGCTGGAAGTCCAAGATCAAGTTGCTATCAGAGTTGGTTTCTGGTGAGACCTCTCTTGCTGGCTTGTAGACAGCCCACCTTGTTGTGTCTCCCATGGCCTTTTCTCTGTGAAAGCACAGAGTGAGATCTCACAAATTTCTTCTTATAACAACACCAGGCTTTAGGATGGGGCCCCTGCAGTTATGACCTCAATTAACTTGAAGTACTTCTTTATCTCCAAACATAGTCACACCAGGGGTTAGGGCTTCAACGTAGGAATTTTGTGGGGACACAATTCAGTCCATAACATCCCCCATGAAGGCAGGTCACAGATCGACTAGCAAGACGCACGAGCCTTTCTGGGTGAGAATCCTGCCTCTGGCCTCTTGTTGATGCCTCTGTGCTTGCATGGATAACGTGAGACCCTTGCCTGGGCGGCCACAGATGTGCCTGGCACTGCTGGAGGAAACAGGGGTTTCCAGGCCCCCCATCCCCCCCGCCATGCTTTTCTCTCCGCCTGACCTCTCCCTTTGGCCACTGACTGCAGCCAGAGTCAGAGCCAGGAAGACGTGAGTGGCAGGGACATCCCTGACACTGGCCCTGCAGCGTGACTTGGGGGGAGCTTCCCAGAGGACTTCACGTTGGCAAAGGGCAGGGAAAAGGAATGAAAGGCAGCCTCTCAGACATCCTAATCTGCTGCCGGGAAAAGGCATGCCACTCTGGCGCCCAGCCTGTTCCCATCCATGTGTGCCAAACAGCTCCTGGGCGGACACAAACGGGAATTTCAAGGCAAGGCTTGTATCTGCGGTCCTCCCTGCCGGCCATAAACCCCGGCGTGTGAGTTTCAAAGACTTGAGGCAGAATGTACCCACCACAGTGAGTTAGGCCAGTTTATAAAAGAAGCCCCAAATAGGGGTTTTGTCAGCATTTCTGTTTCCTATGGCCCTGCTATTTGATTTAAATGTTTTGGTGAACTTCCCTGATGGTCACAGTGGTGGTTGCCAGGGAACCACCAAATCTTCCTGTGTTAATTCTGGAGAATGGTTCCAGAATCCTTCATGATCCCAATGTAAGAATTTCCCCCTGTTCACCTCACTTGGAATGATTGCCAAACTTTCCAACTTGCATTTCTGCCAGGAAGGTGGGCTGCACGCATCCAGCCTTGCAGACATTTCGTAGAGCTGTCACTTTAGGAAGTAGAATGTGGATAGGCCAAAGCACAAAAGAAATGCCTTATGATGTTTCTGCAATAAGAAAAGCTTCAAGTTCAGTCCCTGATACCTCTCTCCTAATGGAATAGAAGGCAACTAAGGGAAGGGAATAGGAAATAGAAATAAAAATCTTTCCTGCGGTAAGTGAAGGGTGGAGGGGGACATGTGAACATTTCCTCTTGCATATTTCTGTTCGTAGATAATGCTAGGTGGTCAGCTTCATTTCAGAGGGGAGTCCAGCCAGAAAGCTCTCAGCTGAAACTCCAAATCTCAATTTTCTCTGAGGGAAGGAAGAAGAGCTACTAACAAAAAAGTTACCTGGTCTTTCGACAGCTCATTAGTTCTGTTGTCGACTCGAGTGCACATGTGATGGGGGGAGGAGGGGTGACTGGGGAAGAGTTCAGGGAGGAAGAAAGGGAAGGTCTGGGCAACACGGAGATCAGATGATTTCCTCTTGCAAAAAAAACTCAATACTTGTTGTCAGCTCTCATTTCTCCCAGTGAAATCTCCACATGACCGATGGCAAAGCAAAAAGTCCTGTCATCTCACAAGACTGCCTTGAGTTATGATTTCAATAAATCCTGGATACCATGCTTTTATTAAATCCCCAAATACCTGCATCTTTTGTTGGTATACTAGTATTATTTCACTATCATAAAAACCCCCGAAGTCAGACTCATTTACATCCTGAGGCATACTCATGGAGTTATAAGCTTAAAGATCTTTTTACTTGGAAGGAGTTGAGACCTCCCCCAATTGTTTAAAATCCTCCCAAGGAATTGTACTGTTTTTCATTCCTTTTTATTCTGGAGTTACAAATGAGGTTGAATATCTTATATGTATTAATCATTTACATTTCTCCCAGAGCCTTCCACTCACATCTATTTCCTTAACTCTCTCATAGAACCATTTTAAAATTATTGGGGAGTATGGGGAATGCTAAGGAAAACATGAGAAAGCTGTGGTAGGGGATGATGTGTGAGGAAGGGGAGGGAAAAGGAGAAGAGAAAGGGTCTCAAACCCAATCCCCAGCCCAGGACACCAATCACCTCCCTTTCCCCAGAGCTAGATTCCCTGCAGTTCATTCCCATGTTTCCTCCAAAGCCAAGCCCCGCCTCTTAGGGTAGATCCCTCTTCTCTAAGATAATTCATTTTCCCAAGACCCTTCTTTTTCAGTCATTCCACCTGGAAGGAGAGGACCATCAGTCCTGGATCCCAACCCCCTCTCAGGTGGAACTTGTCTGAGGACAAGTCATAAACAGATGGTCACGGTGACCCTGTCTCATATGACAAGTAAAATACCAGTGTTTTAATTGGTGTGAAGCAAAAGAAATATCCATATCCTAGCTTCATGATTTTTCCTTTCCATCTGATTTAACATTCACATGAATATTCAGGCTCCAACCCTCGAGTGGGGAAGCAGAGGCTGTCCCCTCAGAGAGCCCTGCCCTCACCTTCCTCCTTCCTTCCTTAAAGGATGGAAGTATGCGACGTCCATCCCTGAGTCCTATGTCAAGTTTTCTTCTATAATGGTTTGCAACATTTAATCCTTGCTGTCGTGTAGGAAATTGCCTTGATCTTGCCGTTGCTGCCAAGAACACCCCCCTTGAAAACAATTCCAGGGGTCCCCAAACAGAGAGTGTACAGACCAAATTAAGACGCTTGAATCTCATGGTTTGTGAAATGAAGGAATGGGGGTAGGTAGGTACCACAGGTAGGATAGCGTGTGAGGGAGGTGGAAAAGCCATTTCCTGAGTCCTGGGTCATGAGAGTCACATGTCCTGTCTCTCTGCAGCCTGAATCCACCTTCTGCAATGGTGGTGTGGTGCCAAGGAGCTCCGCAGGCAGAAGGGGCCTGGAATCCACACATGCTTGTTCTAGAGAGACACAGGGGCGATTAAGCACAGCCATCGCTGTCGTTTGTCAGCTAGCTTGCTGAACAGCTGTGGGTTTCATCTGTGTATCTTAAGCAGAGCACATGGGATTCAGACTGGGATATAGTGCGGGTCACAGATGGGAGTCCAGTACAAGGACAACACAACCACCAGTTTAGCGGTGGCACGACCCATACCTTATAACCTGGTGTTCCCATCCCTTCCTATCTATAGGTAGCACTCTTGTTAATCCATATTTTTTTTTTTAATCACATAACGTCCTTTATAGGTTCCTAGTTTATTTTCTATGCTTCACATTTCTAATGAATTCTGCTTATGTCTCACAAGCTACTTGCTTACTCCTTGTTTGTACTTCTCCTTATCAATTTCATCCAACCCATTTGTTTTCCTGTCCTCTGTGATAGGATTGAATATCTTCAAATAATATGACAAATTCATGTTATACCTGCTTGTGTCCTGCACTTGAGATGACAAATTCCCAAGATTACCAAATAAAAATACAAAAGAATTGGATTTGTCTCATACTTAAGTCATGAAGACATTACCTCCATGGAAGGTGTCAGAGGGCTACACACACTCAGATTCTCACCAGCCCCCATCCACATCGCTGGCAGGTCCCAAGGATGCAGGACCTATCTGGAGTAATGTTTGCAGGTAGTATCTGACCTAGAAAAGATAAATGGGCTGAGGCATTCAGTGTGTTTGGATCAACCAGGCCCAGAGAAGCGAGTGGATGGCCTGTGTAGTGCAATTCCTTTGAGGGGAGAAAGGAATGTCACCTTTTGTGTGGCAAAGAATTCAGCCTTGCCCAAAGAGAGGTCTGGCTTTTGTTCTCTGTGTCTGGGGAGGGATTCATAACCTTCCTCTTGCCTCATTTTTTCTTACATTAGAGTTAGCTGCCGGATACCTGCCTCCCAACCTAGATGATGATTCCCTTGGAGGCAGGGACTTCATCTGTACCCTTTGTGTCCGTCTCTAACCCCTCACTTCGCAGACTACATTAAATACATTAAATGTTTATTTAATTGAATGAAAGTGGATTCATTCAAAAGTGACCGAGCTCTAGCTATAGCCTTCAGAGAGAAACTCAGTGGATCTTCCTCCTATTTTGAATGTCCACACCTTATTCTGGGCTTCTGACTGGATCTGTTCTGCGAATTGAGGCTCAGCTCAGAGAAGCTGGGAGCATATTGAAATAATTCAGAAAGAAGTCTGATTCTCCCACGCTTGGCGTGCCATCTCTGAAGTATTCCTAGTCACACCAGGTGTATAGCAGTCAAAAACAGTTACTTTTGTGTCTTCACGTCCTCGCCCTACACACACACATCCCAAAGACAGAGGCTAGTTTAAATCTTATTTTATACAAAAAGCTTCAGAAAAGATCCTGTGTGGCAGGGGATATGAATGGCTTGAGAACAATCCCTGTCTGGGTGCAATGGGAATGATTGAAGTGCTTCTGGGCGTTCAGTAGCTTCATGGTGACATGAAACGTTGTCTGAGAAGAGAGGGGCTAGGATTGGCTTCTATTGCAATGACCCTTGGAGCTTTGGGCTAGAACGTGATTTGGCACATTCTAGGAGGAATCCGAATATCAGAACAACTTCCTTCTCTTCACATTGTCTTGAGGCCTATCCAGTCTTAAGACCTATGACTCTTTCCTCCTTTGCTTACCAGGAGCCTGGCCTGCGTTTGGGGTTGGGGCTCCAAAGTGGTTACATTGCAGCCCTAAGTTGCTCAGGGTCGAGTGGAGGTGAACGCCAAGCACACGATAATTGCAGCATCAAGGGGTGGGCCTCACGTGCCCGTCTTCACCAGTCCCCCGCCTTTCATTTTTCTGGGCCTTTATTTGCAATGGACAAGGGACATGTTCTCCATTGCAGTGAAGCCATGGGTTCAAGGCCCATCCCAATTTGATGTTGCCCTGCGGACTATCCTATACACAGGGTACCAAAAAGTGTACACACATTTTTAAAAAGGAAAACTGTATTAAAACTGTAATACTCAAGGTATGCATATACCAATAACAAAAGATGAATACAAGTCACGTTTGACTTCTGCAATGACAAGAGGTGCTCAAAGTGGTTACCATCAGGGTCCAGATACTTCTGATGATGGTCAAGTATTGCTTGAGCAACACTGCTTGAGCAGTGGACCAAAGTGTCCACTTGTATACATTGTTTTGGAACCCCTGGTATAGAAATTTTGGGCATGTCACTGGGCAACAAAAGTGGAAAAAGGACCAAAACTGCCCCGGTCTCTGGCTTGGGTCTATGGCCCCACAAAGGGAAGGACCCTGGGAAGCAAGAGATACTTTAAGTTGGGTTTAAGGGAAAGGTCTTATTTTCATAGTGATTATAGCAGCTGGAAGAGAGAAACAACATTGGGAGATGGGAAGGTGGGAACTGAACGGAGCGAACGGTCCAAGCCTGACCTATGAAGGGCTCTGTGACAAGGTAAATTGAAGAACCGATTCAGGCATGACAGTGCACACCTGCGTAAGGTGCCCTGCGGGCAGATGCCCACATCCCTTCTCACCATCTCTGCCACTTGCACCCTGGTTCCTGCCACCACCATCTTCCTCCTGGACTATTCTCCTTGCTTCCATCTTTGCTCCTTTACAATAAGCACAATGGCCAGAGTGATCCTTTTAAATGCATGAGGCTCCAAGTTTCCTTGGGCTTCCCATCTCAGCAGTAAAGCCAAGGCCTTTCCCTGACATGCCTGCAAAAGTCCCCACCCTGACTCACATGTGTTCCCTTCATATTTTGTTTCCTTAAAGCACTTATGTTGTCTTTGGCCACCTGCACTCCTAAACCACACTTGGAATATGCACTCCTGGAGCAGAGCCTGGCTCACAGGAGCCTCTAACCTGATGAGTGTTATTTACTGAAGGAAAGAAGGAAAAAATGAGTGGCGAGTGGTGATAATTTGTCCTCTGGAATCTCCCAGATAATGAGGAGCCACAGCTGAGCTGCTGGCACAGAGCCCCACAGCAGGAATGTGGGGAGGTCTGAAGTCCCAGGAGCATGGGATTTGGGGAAAACAATTGGATCACCTCAGTGACAATGGCCAAGAGACAAGCAGAGTCCTGGGCTGCAGCACGAGGGCCGGGAGGACTCTGTGACAGGGCTGCCCCAGAAAACACTCCTTCAGACTCGTTTATCCTAGGCCAGTACGAACCTCACAGAGAGCCCCTCCACGTGTCCAGCTGGGCAGAGTTGAAGCCCACCCCAGATGGGCCACACACACACACACACACACACACAGGCCTGTCTGTGTCTTGAGAAAGTTCCAGCAGCCTCCTGCTGGGGACGTCATCTGACTTGTACTCTGTGAGTTTATTAACTGTCTACTGTGTCCTTCCCAGGGAGGGATGGAGTTGATTTGAGAGCGTTGTCCAAAGCAATTCATCTTTAGGAGCAGGGAAGGAAGGTGTGTGTGTGTGTGTGTTTGTGTGTGTGTGTGTGCACACATGCATGAAAGGGGAACTCCCCACTTTAAAGCTGCAGGATCACAGTGGTCACAAAGCTACACGCCCATAGTAGGAATACTGCACCTAGACAGATCATATTCAAATGGCGGAAAATCAAAGATGCAGAGAAAATCTTGAAAGAAGCCAGATGGGGAGGGAAGTCTTACCTGTAGAGGAACAAGGGTAAGAATTACTTCAGATTTCTGTTCAGAAGCCATACAAGCAAAAAGATAATGGAGTGAAATATTTATAGTGTTGAAAGAAAGAAACTACCAACCTAGAAAACTGTACTCTGTAAAATTATCCTTCAGAAAAGATGGGGAAGGAAATACTTTCTCAGACAAAAATAAAAAATAAAAAATGAGGGAATCACACATCAGTAGACTTGCCTTGCTAGAATTTTAGAAGATTTCTTCAGAGGGAACAGGTTAGAATCCCAGGTCCACATGAAAAAGGAAGAGCATTAGAGAAGGAATAAATGAAAGTCAAATAAAATATTTTGTTTTACTTATATTTCATTGATCCAATAGACAAGAGTTTGCTCAAAATAATAATAGCAACAATGTATTGTGTGATTATAGCTTGTGGATAAGTGATATGAATGACAGAAGAGTTATAAGGGATGAAAAGACAAATCGGAATACTCTGTTATAAGTTATTTGTGACAATCTGTTAAGTGGTAAAATGTTATTTGAAAGCAGACCTACATCAGTTGTGAATGTGCATTGAAAACTCAAGGGCAACTACTCAAAAATTTTTAAACGAAGTAAAATTGACAGACTGAGAGAAGAGACAAGATAGAACCACAAAATGCTTAGCTAAAACCAGAGAAGGCAAAAGAGAGAGAAGATAACTAACTAACTAACTAAATAAATAAATAAATGACAATGAACAGAAAACAATAACAAATAAGATAGATATCCAAATGTATCAATAATCACATTAAATGTCAAAGATCTAAATGCATGAATTAAAGGACAGAGATTGTCATAAGAAATCAAAAAACAACACCCAAGTGTACATTGTGTACAGCAAACCTACTTTTTAAATTAAAGTTTATTGGGGTGACAATGGTTAGTAAAATTACATAGATTTCAAGTGTACAATTCTGTAATACATCGTCTGTATATCACATTGTGTGTTCACCACCCAGAGTCAGTTCTCCTTCCATCACCATGTACTTGATCCTGTTTACCCTCATCTACAACCCCCCTCTGCCCTTACTCTCTGGTAACCACTAAACTATTGTCTATGTCTGTCAGTTTTTGTTTTTTGTTTGAGCAAACCTATTTTAAAGACAATGATTTGAAAACTAAAAGGATAGAGAAAGATATACCATACCAACACTAATTGCAAGAAAGCCAGAGTAGCTTTATTATCAGACAAAGCAGTCTTCAGAACAAGGAGAGTCATCAGTGATTTCCAGAGGTTCAAGAGGAGAAAGGGAGGGATGAATAGATGGGGCACAGGGGATTTTTTGGATGGTGACACTATGCTGTATGATACATGACATCATGCATTTGTCAAAGTTCAGAGAATGGACTTCAGTTGATACTAATGTAATAATCTTGGTTCATCAGTTGTAACAAATGCACCACACTTGTGCAAGGTGTTAATAGTCAGGGGACACTTTATGGGGAGGGAAAAGCATATATGTGAACACTGTACTCCAGACTGCGATCAGCCCCAGTGCCTCTATACAGGAGATCACTTTCTATTCCAGAGCAAAGTTAGGGAAAACTGTTTTCTAGAACCTGCTGGCCTCTTTCCCCCCTCCCCCAGCCCAGCTGATCTGCTTTGGATGCTGTGTATCTGTTTATACTCCCAGGGTTGTGAGTGGTCGGTTGTGGCCCTTGGAAGGGAGGCCGAGCTGTGAACCTTTCCCAAGTGGAGCTTTTGCCCCTGCTGCTCCCCCTGCAGCCCACAGAGCCCTGGAAGTGTCAGGGGTTCCCCTGGGTCTTCAGGCCCCTCAAGAAGGAGGAAGGTCACGAAGCGAGGGCTCAGGAATTCAGGGTCACCTGCAGGTTTGACTCAGTTTCCACAGGAGCTGGGTCCTGAACAGCCACAAGCACAGCAGAATACCTGCATTATTTTCTCTTTAATTTTGATTGATCTCTTTTTACTTTAGTTACTGTTATTTAATCAAGGCTACAATTGCTCTTATTCAAGCAGATACAGCATTATATATTTTTAAAAATTTTATTGGGGTGATAATTGTTAGTGAAATTACATAGATTCACCACCCAGAGTCAGTTCTCCTTCCATCACCATATATTTGATCCCCCTTACCCTCATCTCCCTCCCCCCATCCCCCTTACGCATTATAATTTTAAGTTAGGATTTTAAAATAGAGATTCATTAAAAATAAAGATAAAAATAAAGTTCATTTAATATAATTTGTGTGAATATTGACATTACTTGTTTACATGTTACATGTTCGGACCCTCTAGATTGACATAAGTATTGTATTTTGACTGAAAGAAAAGGTCCACTATTACTCTATCATTGACGTTTGACATAGATAACAGATGTTTCAAACAAAAAAAGACGATTTTCATATGCTGTGAGCTGTTATTAGAAATCTGTACAAATAATTTAATATTTACCTGAGTGAATTCTGATTGCTTTTTTGAAAACAATTGAAAAAACCCTAAACAAAAACAAGACTCCATCAAACTTTATAACATTTTTATTAGATTAGCCCTAAGTCCATAGATTAATTGGGGCGAGGGGGGGGGTTGAAATTTTGCAACCAATTTTTTCTTTTTTTCATAATTTTTAAAAACTTTTTTGTTTTGTTTAAGGTATTGTTTGTTGTTTAGGTGGTTCTAAATTTCATACCATTAAAATAAAGGTTTTCCCTTGGTGGCAAAGGGACACACACACACTCACACACACACACAAACACACACACACACACACAATGCAGATACCAGGCTTTTCACTGGTATGTCAGTGACAGAATAATGTAAAAGTAAAGTGAGCTACAAGATTTCAAAAACATTTTTAAAGGAAGAAAGAAAGAAAAACCATGCATATACAGTTTGTATATACACAAAACTTACCTAACTCATATATACACACAAAGGCGAGTTGCCTGATGTCCCAGACAAGATTCCACCAAGAAACACTGCATCATCGGAAGTGCAGCAGATGCAGAGAGTGCGATGAAGGCTCAGGTTCCCAAGCTGTTGGAGGGGTTAGGGAAGGACCAAGTCTGGGGGCTGCCAGGTGCTAACAATAGGGGAAGCTTTCCCATCTTGTGCCTGGAGGGAGATGGCGGAAGTGGTTCACCTGGGCCAGTGAGGAGCTGTCACGGGGAGCACAGCTGACCCCACCCTGTCCCCTTCTGTCCTCCCATTTACTGCTGGAGCAATGGGTGGCCTGCTACTCACAGGGCCAGCCTGGAGGAGGGGCACAGCTCAAGCCAGTTGGTAGAATGACCAGTACACTTGAGTTTATTCGAGCGAAAATGTGTGTCTTATCACATTCCTTCACATCATTTAACACCTGTTCAGCTTCCAGAATGTTTCAGCACTGTTCTAGGTGCTTGGGAAATCAGCGATGGAAAAACAACCCAGGGAGGCCTTTTCATCCTCCGAGATTCCATTCCAGGTAGGAAGCAGATGGTGGTGATGGCAGAAGAGGAGAGGGAGATGACAAGGTCACAGGCTGGTTTGGAGGCTGTCCCTGGGCTGGTTCCCTCGAACCTCTGCAAGCTCCTTCTGGCTGTGACCTCAGCGGGGCCTGAGCCAGCATGCAGCCAGTTGGCTCTGCTGAGGCTGCTTTCCTTGTGCCCTGCCGGATGCTGGAGTCCCAGCCTGGTGCTGAGAGACTGTGGCAGTATTAGCCGGCACCAGTGACCAGAGTGGAAGCGTCACACGAGATTCACCTTCGGAAGCCTCTTGCTTTCTTACTGTATGTGATCACTTCCCATTTGTGGCTGTCATTTTGTAGCTAGACCTGGTCCCTTATTGCCGGACTCAGCATAGCGTAGCGGTTAAGGTCTGACTCCTGGTACCACTACTTGCCAGCTGTGTGCCCTTGGCCAAGTGTCTTAACCTCTCTGTGTCTCAGTTTCTCATCTGTAAGATAAGAAATGTAGTAAATAGTACCTGCCGTGTGTGGTTGGTGTGATGTCATGAGATGACACCAATAACAATGCCATTTTCTCCTGGACCAAATGCAGCTCCAGAACAGTGAGATGAGCCAGGCCTAGAAATCAAACAGGTCACTGAAGGTGAGGCAGTTCCCTGGGGCTCCAGCCAGCTGCTGGGGATGCAGGGGGTACAGCCAGCCTGGCGTGGGCTGGCTGAGCAGGGTATGATGGCAGTGGGTCAGCTGGGTGCTTGGGGTACTTGGACGGTTTTACAAGAGGTAACAGTAGCCACAGGGAAACTGGTGTGGGCCCCCAGGCCACCCTGGCTCACTGAACTGTGGGACCCAGGCTCCTCTCCACAAGTTCTCCCTCAAGCCCCCAAGGGTGAGGCAGGGCTGGACCTGCAGGTCAAAGGCTCTGTGGTTGGAGCTGGGCTGGACATCACGCTGGTCACCTCTAGAGGTGGGGTCATCAGCTCCAGGGAGATTGTGAATGAAGCCAGCTCTCTAATGACCTTCACGAGGTTGGAAGAGTGAGACTGAAACTCCGACAGGGGCACAGACACTCCGCATCGCTGGGAAGTGGGTGGGTTCTCTTTTTGGGCTCTTGAATGTCCCCTTTACCTTGTCCCACACGCCTGGGACTCCACGCTGTCCTTTGGCTGGCCTCTAATGACCGCCTATCGAAGTCTGCCCTTTCCCCACTGGGCTGATTTAAAAATAGCACTTTCTTCTCTTCCTTCTACTCAAATGGCCTCATTCCCGAATACTCATCAGATGGGCAGGAGATGAAACTAAACCCATGGCTTGATCCTCTCCTGTGAATGGCTGACAACTGTCAGGAACGTTCGTTTTTAAAAACGCTGCCCAGTACCCAGGTGACTGTGGAATTTGAAGAGGGGTCAAGCAATGCTTTTTTCTGATTCCAATTTTTCTTGCTTATTTTCTACCCCCATCTTCCTCTCTCCTACCCTCCTCCCATCCCCTCCTTTCTCCCTATTGGGGTTTTTTCTGTTACCTGAAAGTTGCAGCAACAGGGGAAAAGGGGAAGAAAGAGGTGTAATCAAACATTTATTTTTAAAAATCAGACTGTACTTTAATTTCTACCTCTCCAGATAATAATTTTTTTTCAGGCCTTTTAGATTTTTGGTCAGGGGTGGGCAGGATAGAATATCTGAGTTTTCTGGTCTTCCCTAAAAGTTTTTAAAAGAAAATTCTAATTGCTATCTAACATATATACATGAACGTGTACTTTGCACACCTGAACATACTAAGTGCACAGCTCAATGAATTATGACCAAATGAACACCCTAATGGAACCACAACCCGGGGCAAGGATTGGCATCTTCTCAGGTCTTCAGGCTCCTCCCAGTTTGTGACCTTCCGTCGGCTCTGAATCCTACCAGCCTAGGTTGGTGTTTAAACATTATATATTTGTCGTTGTTGAGCCTGGCTTCTTTCCCTTTACATGGTGTTTTTGCTTGTAGCTGTGGTGCACTCATTTCATTGTTACTTAGTGTTTCATTGTATGAAAATAATCACTGTTTATTCATTCTCTTGTAAATGAACATCTGGGTTGTGTGTTTTGTGGGGGGGGGCTTTCATTGTTGAACTATTACTAATAATGTGACTGAACATTCTCATTCCTGTATTTGGGTAAATATATATACCGGGGGTGCCAAAAAAATGTACACATATGACTTGTATTCATCTTTTGTTATCAGTATATATTGAGTATTACAATTTTAATACAGCTCTTTCCTTTCTTAATCTGTGTATACATATTTTTGTCACCCTCTCTATATATATAACTTTAGTAAAAACTGCCAAAGTTTTCCCAAAGGGTGTACATGGAGTTGGCTATGTTCACCTACTTAACAGCATATTAAGAGTTCCATCTATGCCACATCTTTGCCACCAAATAATATCGTCAGTCTTTTCTATTTTAGCTTTTAGCTTTTCTGATGGGTGTGTATGGGTTTCCTTCTGGGTTTAATTTGCATTTCTCTGACTTACTTAGACTTTTGTTTTTAAATCTAATTAAAAATCTTCTGGCTGTGGCCTCAGCCCTGCTCCATGGCAGACCCAAGACAGGGAAGAGAAACATTTTCCCTATGGATAGCCAATTGACTCAGAACCATTTATTGAAAAGCTTCGACTTCTCCTCTGTTCTGAGGTGTGAATCTTTTGTTATAAATCAAAACCAAAAGTGTTCATATATCTATGGTTCTGTTCCTGGATCCTCTACTCTGTTCCACTCGTCTGTCTGTCTGTCTTTTTGCCAATAACACACTACCTTAGTGACTGTAACTTTCAAATAAGTCTTAATTTCCACGTAGAGTAAGCACTTCATCTTTGTTTTTTATCTTTAGGATTGTCTTGGTTATTCTTGAACTTCTGAACTTCCATACACATTTTAGAATCAGCTTATCAATTTTCACAAATATCTACCTAGATTTTGATGGTGGTGGCATCTAATTTACATTGTGACTGCATTAATCTACTTGGGGAGAATAGATATCTTTATATTAATGAACCTTCCAACCCATAAACATAATATATACCTTCATTTATTTAGACCTTTAATTTTTCTTAATAATATTTTATATTTCTCTGTGAAGGGGTCTTGCATATCTTTTGTTATGTTGATTCCTAAGTATTTGATATATTTGATCCTATTATAAATGGTACATAGTTTAAAGTTTTCACTTTCTAATTATTTATTAATGGTATATATGAGTACTGTTGGTTATTGATTTTTCATCTTGATCTTATCTTCAATAAAATCTAAATTCGCTTCCAAAAATATTCGCATCAGTTAGCATCTGTATTCATTTCCCAGGGCTGCCATAACAATTCATCACAAGCTTTGTGGCTTCAGACAACACAAATTCATTCTGTCACAGTGCTAGAAGCCAGAAGTCCAAAAACAAAGGTATCAGCGGGCCGTGCTCCTTCTGAAGGCTCTAGAGAAGAATCCTTCCTTGCTCCTTCCAGTTTCTAGTGGCTCCGTGTGTTCTTGGCTCGTGCCAGCTTAGTTTCCACTCTGCTTCCATTTTCATGTGGCCTTCTCTCTCTACGTCTCACATCGTTCTCTCCTTTCTCTTAGAAGGGCACCCACCATGGGATCTAGGGCCCACCCTAAATCCAAGATGATCTCATCTCAAGATCCTTAACTTGCTTACGTCTGCGAAGACCCTGTTTCTAAATGAGGTCACAGTCACAGGTACTAGGGGTGAGGACGTGGACATACTTTTTGGAAGGATACAGTTCAACCCACTATAGCTTCCAAGCAAATACATGTTTAATCCTTTTCCCACCCAAGTGAAATCCTGCACTTTGCTCTCCCCTTTGCAGTGCATCTTGAAGATTCTCCCATATCGGCCATTTGAGAGTGCCCTCGTTCCCTCGGAGGCTGCCTAGTTTTCCACTGTGGGGAAATACCACTATTTAGGGGACCCACCCTCTATTGATGGGCATTTGGGAAAGTCCGCTGTCACATTCTAGCAGTGGCTTCGGTCTCTAGCCTTGGGCTCCGCCGCTGTAAGCCGGGAAGCTAGAAAGATGATTGCAGCCTGCCTTCTAGCTGCCACGTGTCAGGGTCTACAACTCCCCAACCCTTCCTCCTGTGTGCTGTCATGGGGGCTCTGGGAGAAAAGAGAGGGCAGCACTACCTCCCCTGCTTCGTGCCTGGGCACAGATTGCTGGTGGTTTGCACATGTGGGAGGGAAGTGCTGGAGGAGCAAACAGTCCTGACTCGGGCGGAGGAAGCTTCCTGAGTGAGGTCCAGATGGCTGAACACTCCTGCCCCGTCCATGGTGTCAAAACCAGTGGCTTGGAGTGCTGGGAGGAGAACGATTGCCAGAGCTAGGTACCCATTGCCAGCCGCATTGCCTCCCTTCGGAAGCACAAGCAGGGCTGTCCCCAGCCTTCATACCGTCCAGGAAACTTTTCAACTTCTTGCCTTTGTGTTGTAATCCTCTCGGCAACCTCCATGCCTTATTAAGGTCTGGGTTTCTGAAATGAAAACCAGATGCTGGACGTCTCAGTCCTGTGAAGGCTTTTCTAAAACTCCTGAGCAGCTTGTCTCAGATAGTACATGGCTGCCACAAGCAGTGTGGCTGCTGGTGACACCGGGGTGCTCAAAAGCTCTGCTGAAAATAACCATGTGTCATAATATTATTCTTCAGCATGGGTTAATTATAGTCATTTTTCTCAGCTCGCAGCAGCTAGAAAATCCTTAGTGACATGCGAGGATCCAGGTTGCTGGCATCTGATGCATCTTGTTTCTTTTGCCTTCCCACTTGCTTCGGCTTACCTGGCCTCTGGCAAGAGGCTGCTGTCTTCATTCCTGTAGGTCGCTTTGGCTGGTTTGTGCAGTGGCCTGTCACCGTGCTGGAAGCCAGATGCCCTCACCCACTGGCATAGCTAGTGAGTCCCAGAGCCCTAATAGGGGTCGGTGGGCATAGGACGCAGCCACACGTGTCCCAAGTGTCTTCCCCAATTTATCCTTTGCACCTGGAAAGGTTCCTGTTTCTTTGTAAAAGCAAAGTTTTCAGATACCCAAACCAACAACCAGGGTGTGTGGGTCTCCATGGCAGAGTGAGGGGAGATGGCTTGGGGTGAGCAGAGACGGATCTTCTGGCTCTGGCTCTCCCAGGAACGCTCTGGTCCTGGGGTCCACCGTCACAGACACTGAATATCTGAGCCTCCGTTTACCCATTTCTGTATTCAACCAGGTGCGGAGCCTACAGAGAAGAATCAGGCACAACCCAAGCTCTCAAGGGGCTTACGGCCTCAGGCGGGAGACAATCATGAAAAAAAGGGCTTCAAGGTGTTCTCGGGGCTTCCACAGAAGAATGTAGGTGTTGATCAGGAGGACACAGTGGAGGAAAAGCTCAAATCTGCCCACACTGGAGATATACACTGGAGATATTCCACGGGACTGTGGAAAACCCCGTGGGCATAAAAAAAAGGGGGCTCCTAGAGGCTAGAGGTGGAAAAAGTGTGCCTTGCCTGTGTAGGGGTTCAGAATGGGCCACCCCAAGATGTGCCTTAGTGGTATCAGATTATTTTGAGCTAAAGGCTACCGAAACCCTGAAGGCTCAAGAGAAACTTCTGCTCCCCCTCTTAACTATCTAGAATAATTTAAATTAGGAACCTGGCCCAGGATAAGAGTTATCGCCAGAAACTTTTTACTTATCTGTATGGCAGGGCAAACTAATAATTCCTGAACATGTGTTCTCCCTGCAGTTACCTTCTGGAGCTCCAATGTGCGTTACCTCATCCCTAGCTCAGAATGTCTGATATACCTCAATTTCCCTTTCTGTCTCTGACTCTCTCATATATATGGGTTTCCCATACATGTGTGTGTAGTTAAATTTTGTCATTTTCTCTTGTTAATCTGTCTCATGTCTATTTGATTATTAGACCAGCCCACACAGCTTAAAACCTTTGCTATTTGGTCCTTTATAGAAAAAGTTTGTCAACTCCTGACTTAAACCAAGGTAATAATGTGGAGATGGCAGAAGGGTATAGGCCCAAGAATGATGTAAAAAGAGTAGAATTAATGTGCTTAGGCCCCTGTTGAACATGGAGGGAGAAAAAGAGATCATTTTTGTAGCTTGGAAGCTTTGGTAAGAGAGAAAAACGATCCAGGTTTCAGGGGAAAATAATGAATTGGGTCTTGGACCTATTGAGTTTGAAGTAACTGTGAAACATCTAGGTTGGGATACATCTTTCTTAAGAAAGATGTAGAAGCTAGAGACGAAGACTCAGAAATTTTCAGCCTGTGGAGAATTGATGAAGCCAGGACAGAGAGGGAAATGGCCTAAGACAATGAGGTTTCACCATGTAGAGGTCACAGCTCTTTTTGGGAATCTACTAAAAGTTTTGGCCTTCTCACCAGAAAAATAACACACTCAAAAGTCTCTGTATGGTTTCTGGCTCCAGAATCATGGACATCACGAAGTTGTAGACTCAAGGTTAAGAACCTCTGGCCTGGAACAAACTTGAGAGCAAAAAGGGGGTCAAGCATAGGCTTTGAAACATAGGCTTTTGAAACACAGAGGTTTCAGGCACATCAATCTTCAAAGCATGAATAGAGAAAAAGAAGCCTGTGAAGGAGGCCGTTCAGAGAGTTGGGAAGAGAAGCAAGATGCTCTAAGAACTAAGCCAAGTTGGAGATTGTCCCAAGAAGAATAGATTGAATGATGAAAGTGCTTTGTGCTGGGGGCGAAGTTCAGCCACACGATTGAAGCGTCTATTTGGGATTTGGCAGTGGTGGTCATTGGTGAGCTTGGTCTGGATTTATCAAGGGAAAGCTGGGGCTGGGTGAGGGCTGGGATGTGAATGGGAGCTGAGGAAGGGCAGACAGTGAGTACGGGCTCTTTTGTTGAGGGTTTGGATGTGAGAAAAGGAGAAAGCCGTGGCTGTAGTACTGGGTGGAATACAAGGAGCCAAGGGACACTTAGTATGTGGTGCTGGTATTGTCTTAATCTGAACGTGATATATAGTCCAAAATACAATAGTTTGGCAATAAACCAGGCAATAAACAAGACGACGTTGAAAATATAGAAGTAAGCAGAGAAAACTGAGGAGCAAGATTCTGGTCCTGAAGAAGGTGGTGCAGGTGGGTGGGGAGTAGAGGTGTCAGGAGATTTCACTGCTGACTTTCCAGGTTTCCATACTCCCCTCTACTCACCAGCAACACCTCGCTCTCCCTCTACCGCCAGAGTGACTTCAGCTGAATATCTGTGACCTCCTTTGGTCCTTCTTGCCAATTTGTGATAAACGCTGATCAGGTTGGAAAAGTTTCTGTATGCAAAAAGCTTCGCTTACCTAGAATCTCACCAAAAAAGTAGATTCGAGCCTAAGTAACATCTGAGCTCAAATTTATTGATGCCATTAGCTGCTTTTAAGGGAAGAAAAAGTGGATGTTGATAGTTTAATGACAGTTATCTTGTTGAGTGGCATATAAAGGTAGTCGTTTTAAGATGTTTGAACCAATCAAATATACACTATGACAAATGAGAGGTGCAAATTAGTAGCAAATTATATAACAAACTATTCTTTTACAGGTATTGCTGAGTTTAAGAATTCCTATACAGGGAAATAGAAATTACATTAGTAATCGATCAGTGTACATTTCCAGAGAATTGCTAAAATATTCCTGTAAATGCTGAGTGTGGGAGGCTGTTCCTTTGGTGGCCCCCAATGATGCTGGTCCCTACCAGTATTCCCTCCCCTTGAATCTGGACTGGCCAAGACCTGCTCAAATGTAGAAAATGTAGCAGAAATGATGCTAAGCCAATTCTGGGTCTACGCATTAAAAAGTCCAACAGCCTTCTCCTGTTGTGCTTCTGACGTGTAAGAAGTCCAACTACTCTGAGATGAGCATACCACGAGGAAGTTCAAGCTAACTGTGTGAAGAAGACACATGGAGGAGAATCAGGGACCAACTCTTACTAGTGCCGAGGCCCCAGACATACGACCCAAGGTGAACCATTTCAGCCAGCCCAAACTGGACGAGCTGCCATGTTGCCACTATGTTGAGAGACAAGCTCTCCCCACCAAACTCGATTCATTTTGCAACATCTTGAGCACATAATAAAATGGTGGTTATTTTAAGCTACTAAATTTTGGGTATATTACTTTTGTAAGAGTAGATGACAGAAACACAGAGGTTTCAGGTACATTTAAAACATACAGAATGGGAGAAAATCACATACATTTAACATTTGCAAAGGATCGGTCAGTGGAACTGGCTCAGTTGTTTAGCCTTGGGTGGGGAGGAGAGGGATAAACTTAGGGCCTTGACTTAATCCTACACAAAATTAATTCCAGATACTAGTTGTATAACGTTTCTGTAAGATGTTATAAGACATGTTAGTAAGACTATATTCATCAGCTTTTGTTCTAATTGTCAAGGTGTACGGATGGGAAGGGAGCAGAGGCATACATACTGTATACTCCTTGTATAAAAGTCCTAAAGTCCAGATAAGCAAAAAAAGGAGAAAGTGAGATTTATCTACAGTCCCATTACACTGTCGAGAGATAACCACTGTCGGCATTTTTGTGTATATTCTTCTGGGGATTTTCCATGCATGCTAATAATCATAAAAGTGGGCTCTTTTGTGTAATTGTTATGATCTATTTTGTTTTACTTTGTATCACGAACATCTTTTCATGTCTATCAATAATGTATGTATGAGGGCTGCATAATATTACATCAAATGGATGTTCCATAATTTGTTCAGTGAAATTCTGATTGCCGGACATGGAGGCTGGTTCCAATTTTTCAATTCCATGGTGAGTGCTTCAGTGAACATCTGTGTAGTTAGATCTTTGTGCACATATATAAGGTTTCTTAGAATAAATTCCAATAACTGGAATTGCTGAGTAAATAAGTTTGCGTGTATTAAAGTCTTTCCAATATGTAATTTCAAATTGCTGTGAGGAAACAGACTAAAAATATCCACCTTCCCCAGTAGTTTCAGAGTAAGTTTCCCTGCATATATCTTCTCCCAAACTCTAGGTAAAATCACTCCTTTGGTTTCCAAAGAAGGCACTACCTCCTGAAAATTGTTACTAGTGTTTGACTAAAGTGGACCTGTGCTCCAACTCCAAATGGCGAAACACCATGTGGAGGGTGAGTGGGGGTCTCAGCTAGTAAAGATTTCAGGTTTTGTGGTCCAAGAGGTAAACATAGTCATTTAAAAATATAAAAACTGTTCTTAACTCCTGCTTGTACCAAAACAGGCAGTGGGTGAATTTGGGCCTTGTTTGGGTGGCAAGTCTACGTTGGGTGATTCGTAGGGTGAAACTTTGCACAGAAGTCCCCTCTGGAAGAATTTACTAGAATCCTAGGTTGCCATCATTTTGTGTGGCCTATTAAAATACCCCAGCCATGGCTCCGGTACCTGAGGGGGCCATGGCTGTGTGAGCGTGTACTCACAGTTATAGGGTCGCCAGCTAGAGGAGCCTGTGCTGTCACGTCGCTGTTAGGAGACGGGGCTCATTCTCACTGTATATTTTATAATATGAAGAGTTTTTCCCCCCAGATTATAGACATATTACATACTTGTAAAAAAGTACAAAAAATTATTAAGACACGCACCTTTCAGAGGTAACCTCTGTTAATATTTTGGTTAATTTCCTTGTAGTGATGTGTGTGTGTCTGTGTGCATGTGACTTGTGCTTGTGTGTGTGTGTTTGTGGGTGACACACACACACAGAGATACAGACAGAGATAGAGAGACAGAGAGATGAAGAGACACACGGAAAGAGACAGAGATAGACAAAGATAGAGAAATGATGGGGAGAGAGAAACAGAAAGAGAGATAGGAGAGAGACAGAGAAAGATGGAGAGAAAGTAAAAAAACAAGAAAGCAAGAGAAATGGGTGGGGTGGGAGGAAGAGGAGGAGAAGTGAGAGAGAGAGAGAGAGAGAGAGACACTCCAAAACTGGAATCATATTTGTATATTGTGTCGTGTGTTCTACTCACTTAGCCCTGAGTTACGAGCACCATTGGTTACTTGATACCGTATCACATAATTGTGCCTTTTTCAAACGAATTCCCAGCTGATGGACATTGGGTCTTTCCCAATTTCCCAATGTTATAAATGATGTTACATGAGTATCTTTAAATGTAAGTCTTCATCCATGTCCTTAAGCCTTTATTATTTCCTTAGAATAAATGCCAAGAGCAAGAATTGCCTTTCAAAGAGTGGGTGTGTATTTAATATCTTTTATACACATTGTCATTTGCTTTCCAGAGAAGTTGCACTAATTTATGGCAATGTACTCACGTGATCATAATCACATCCTTAGGACAACATAATTTTCAAAGTCTTTGCTAGTTTTGATAGCTAAGATGACATTTCATTGTTGGTTTAAATTATATTTATTTGATTTTTAATTGATTTTACTACTTTCATATGTATGTTACTATTGGTATCTCTTTTGTGAAATGTGTCTGTGGGGACAGAGTCCCAGAGAGCAGATTCCAAGCTCTCGGCCTCAGTAGATGGCCATCAGCTCTGACTAGTTGGCCGTCAGCTGTAACCAGTTAGGCATTAGCCACTAATATAACTACCATGGCTACACTAGCAAGTGCGGATTGCAGCTAGCAAGCGTGGTTAGCAAGTAGATTGCAGATTGCAGCTCATGTTGATCCTACTTACTGTAGAATCTCGCTGCCTGGCGGCCAGCGAGACTGGGGTGCAGGAAGACCCCTCGTTGGGGTACTAGAGGATGTTTGCTTTTGTGTCTCGACCAGCCTCCATAGAGAGCATAGTGGTATGACTCCCCTATCTGGGTGTGGGGACAGAGCCCCAGAAAGCAGTTTCCAGGCTCTCGGCCTCATGTGAAGAGGTGCTGGCTCAGATAGTGGATGGCCATCAGCTGTGGCTGGTTGGCCATCAGCTGTAGCCATTAAGCCATTGGTCACCGATATAACTGCCTTGGCTACGGAGGGGAGCCGAGGAGAGTGAAGGAGGAGACTGAAGGAGAGTAAGGAGAGTCGAGGACAGTTGGTCGGTTGGCAGCAAAGCAGACAGCAGGTCGCACGTCGTGTAAACCCAGCCTCCAGTGAGACCATAGTGGTATGACTTCCCTACCTATGGCTCGTGGGTGTTCCTTTTTGGCCTCACCATGTCCTGCGTTCTTATGTGGGGAGCGGGAGCAGAGACCCCGCAGGCCGCCCCGCCGGACACCCCGCATGACACTGGGGCTCTGTTGTTCCTTTTTTAGTGTATGTGCTGCCGAAGCGAGCACCGTTGTTCCTTTTTGGCCTCACCATATTCTATGTCCAACCTCCGAGAGCGGGACCAGAGACAGTGTGGTCCCGCCTATTTTCCTATTTTCCTTGCCTATTTTGCTATTTTTTCATTTTCTTATTGTTTTGTAAGCATTCTTTAACTATGAATACGATTAACCCTCGTGTATATATTATTATTGCATATGTTGCAAATATTTTAAGATTTGCTCTTTAAGTGTGTTTAGGTGTCTTTTTGGTGTGGAGAACTTTTGTGTTTTTATGTATTCAAATCTAGCAAGCTCTTTGTATGTGACTTCTTCCCTCGCTTTTATGTTGAGGAGGTTCATCTGTGGGATCATCCTCTAACCCGTAGCACATTTGAAGTTTCTTTGTAAAAGGCTCCCTGTTTTCTATCTAATTCTTTAAGCCATCTGGAATTAATTGGAATCTAGGTTGAAGTGTAGGATCTAACTTCATCCTCCGCCCTCTCTCCAGAGCTAACCATCTGATCTGGCTTTATGGATTAATCCTTTCCAAACAGTTAATGTGCATGACTTTCTCCTACGCTGAGGCAAGGCGGCCGGGGAGGCGGAAGAGGAAAGGAGGAAGGGAGAGAGAGAGAGAGAGATTCTCCGCGCCATACTCCACAGCTGCCCAATAAGCTCTGCCAGTACTTTTGTCCCCAGCAGCCTGTGATCCTCTGCAATGCACTGGAAATCCCTGTGCACGGAACCCCAGTCCTCAGCAAGGATCAAGTGGGTGACAGAGGCCACCCGTGGCCTCAGCTCGGAGACCTCGGAACAATTCAGGCCTACACTGAATCATCAGTCCAGGTGTGTCCATCCCACTGATGTGGGCTCCAGCAGCTTTTCTGCAGAACTGCACTGACCCACCAGGTGAGAAGTGCCCTTCTTTCATATGTGTGTAAACAGAGTCCCATTACCCAGGAATTTTCAGAGATGCAGCTGTCTTGTCATCTGACTCCTGGAGGCCAGGTGCTGGGCCACACCACGGACTAGTGTGAGCTCCTTTGCTCATTTCCACTCCGCTACATTATTTGTCTAAATAGTTACCATGGAACAAGATGGTAACTCAACCAGGACACTCACTCTCCCTCCCTGCCCTCTAGGAACCCACGGTCCAAATAACGTGTGGCCAACAGATGTTTCACTGCTCCAAAGCAGGACATGCAGGGGGCTCACTCTTCTTGGGACTTTGACCCTGAGCCCACCATCTCACCCTACGAATATTTACTCCAAAGTGCCTGCAGTGTACCTGGACACTTGGCGTTAGAGGAAAGAAGTGCAGACACACTTTAAATAAATATACTACATTCACATAGGTATAAATATTCTTATAATTATAAACACACTGTTTGTATTGTGAGTGCTTATACACATAATAATTCACAAAGACTTTCCTGGCTAGTTTCCACTATTGGTCAAGATGACCCCCAGGAAATGGTAGGCCTGGGAGTCAACCTGAGGCAACCTGCTCTCCTCCTGCCTCAGTGTCCACTCCCAGGTTCATGGTCCTTGATCAGGATGGGTCAGTGCGTCATGAACCATCCTTTTTCCCCTTTGACCGCATCTCTGTGTACCTTGCATTGACCTTTTCTTGTCCTAAGTCTGAGGATCCCATTGGGGTTACTTCTCTTTCTGTTCTCTTGCTTCTTGCTGGCACCCAACAGCATGTCCATTTATCCCCACCCCAGAGAGCTCCTACTCATTACACATCTACACTTACAGAATGATGGCATTCGTATAAAAGGCTTTGGCCCTTAGCCCAGAGGGGTGCAATCATATTACATATACAATTGAATATGGTGGCGATTTGTCTTAATGCTCAATCAATGGATCTTGATGACATACCAGAGTAGAGAGGTCATATGTGCAAAGATTTGCACATTAGGATTATAATAAGTCCTGAGGGACTTTGCTTTTATTTCTCTCCCATTTCCCTCCCTCCCTCAGTATAATTATTACTGACATTCTGAGTGAATACATTTTTTTCTTTTTAAGCAAAGAAAGATGCTTGTCTACTGCAGGCAGTCTTCCTGCAAGACTATCCGAGGACAATTTTGGTGTTTCTACTGTGTAGTGGACATCAGCATTTCCAAGGGCATAGGAAAGATTGTTTGTGGTCTGTTCCTACTGGCTGTAAAGTGTGTGCAGAGGAAACAGAAGGAAGCACATTGTTCAAAGCATTTTCTTTTTTGCGGGCTCAGATTTCATTGTTCAGGGAGTGTCAGTCTGCTCACCTCTTGGCTCCTCTACCTCCCATGATGCAGCTGTGAGAGCCCACCGAAAAGGAATGGTACTAACAACAGTCCCACTGTGCCAGCAGCTGGCATTCCAGTCCTGAGGTGCTGGCACTCTGCTTGGTGCTTTATGTGGATCACTGACTGAGGCAGGAGCTCCTTTTGCTGTACCCATTTTGCAGATTTGGAAGCTGAGGACCAGAGAAATTAAGAAACTAGCCCCAAGTCACATAGCTAGTCAGTGCTAGAGCTGGGCTTTGAATTAGGCTTCCTGGCCTCAGGGTCCCCACTCCTAATCTTTGAGCTATTCTGCCTCTAGCACCAAAGCTTAGTTTAAGGGGATGTTGCAGAATGTCCAGTAGCAGGCCTGGCACCTATGAAGGGTCCTAAGGTGTAGCAGTGATGGTGTTAAGTGTTGGGATTTGTGACGTGCTTAGTGTATGGCTGTCCCTGGGCCAGGCCATGCCCTGACAGGGTTCTGGCCCCTCCATGGCACCTCCCCCTCATAAGTGGAGCCACTTGATGTCCACCTGTGGATGTGGGCCCTGTTTTCATGAATGATGCTGAACTGACGGCAGTCCCTCACCCTCTAGATGGAGGCATTTTATTTGTGCAAACTCCCCTAGACCTCTCGGCCCAGTGAGGTATTATCATTCCCATTTTACACATGAGGAAACTGGCACAGAGAAGGTGAGTAACTCTCTCCGGTCACACAGCTCATAAGTGGCAGAGCTGGGATCTGAACCCAGGTTGCATATCTCCAAAACCGTCTGTCCGGTCAGTTTGAGAACGTACTGTCTCAGACAGAGAAGTCCTGTCTGCTCTCAGGAACGGTTTTTCAATTGCGAATCATAAATTTAAAGAGAATCTCATTGATTTATAAAATTCATATTAACCCAGCAGTCATGCTCCTTGATATTTATCCAAAGGAGTTGAAAACTTATATCCATATAAAAGCTGCACATGGATGTTTATAGCAGCTTCATTCATAATCACAAAGCTTGGAAGCAATCAAGATGTCCAACAGGTGAAGAGAGAAACTGGTCCATCCAGACGGTGAAATATTAGCACTAAAAAGAAGTGAGCTATCTAGCCATGAAACGACATAGAGGAAACTTAAACGCACATTACTAAGTGAAAGAAACCAATCTGAAAAGACTACATACTGTATGATTCTAACTCTATGACATTCTGGAAGGGGAAAAACTATGGAGATGGTAAAAAGATCGGTGGTTACCAGGGGTCACAAGGGAGGGAGGGATGAATAAGCAGAGCACAGAGGATGTTTAGGACAGTGAAACTATGCTGTGTGACACTGTAATGCTGGATACGTGTCATTTTACATTTGTCCAAACCCATAGAATGTACAACAATGAGCCCTAATGTAAATTACGGACTTTGGGTGATGATGATGTATCAGTCAATGTAGGTTCACCTATTGTAACAAATGGACCACAATGGTAGGGGCTGTTCATAATGGAGGTGTTGCATTCGTGGGGGTGGGAATTATATGTGAAATCTCTGCACTTTCTGCTCAGCTTTACTATGAACCTAAAACTGCTCTAAGGAAAGTCTTTGGAAAAAAAAATGATATTACAGTGGTTCTTGGTTGAGCAGCTATCTCACTGCACTCTAAACGAGGTGGTGTTTTCTTCCCAAACTCTGTAAGAAGGTTCTTAACCTACTTGGAAGTCGCTTCCCCTTTTGAGAATCTCATGAAAGTGTGGATTCTCTTCCCGTAAAAGAGGCGCTTACCAACATGCACGCACATTTTATATGAAATAGTGGGGATTCCCCAGGAAACCTATGAACCCCATGTTGAGAACCACAACCTGCTGAAACACATTTATTTTCTTCTCCCCACCCTGCTTGTCTCTTTTATAATTCTTGGTAAGAAAGAAAGAATACCTAGGAAAATTATTTGGTTGGAGGCAAAGTGATTAAGGCACATTTTTCTTTGGTATTTATAAACATTCATCTTAATTAAAGAGCTCATTAGGAGAGGCAAGCTACGGGCTGCTAGGGGCAGGCTGATACAGAAACCCTTGGGATTATGAAAGGTCATTGCTTGCTGGACCCGGGATTCTGAGTACTAAAGTGACCTCTGTCTTGCCTGGGTAGCTTTAAAATATTCTACCTGGCAGCAGATTTGGGTTTTTATTTTTTCTCTGAAGTCAGCTTTTGCTATGAACTATTGAGTTATGGTATTGTGTGTTACATAACAATTTCTTTATAATTCTACCTTGGGTAAGTAAGCTCCTTTTCCATTTGTTGTGTAAACAGATTCCCATTAAACCAATTAAGAAACGTTCTGTGAGGGTTAGTTTCAGGTGTCAACATGGCTGGGCTCTAGTGCCCAGTTATGTAATCAAACACTAATCTAGGTGTTGCTGTGATGGTATTTTGTAGGAGTTGTTACTATCTTCAAAGAACTGAGGTTTCCCAAAGAAGAAATTCTGCCTCAAGTCTTACCTGAATTTTCAGCCTCCTGGTCTGACCTATAAATTTTGGATTTGACAGCCCCACAGTTACATGAGCTTATTCCTTAAAATAAATCTAGATAGATAGATAAAAATATAGATATATCTATCATCTAATCATCCATCCATCCATCCATCCATCCATCCATCCATCCATCCATCCATCCATCCATCCATATGTGTCTCCTATTGGTTCCATTTCTCAGGAGAACCCTGACTAATAACACATCCCGAGGAGCCCAGCAATACATGTAGATGGCAATTGCTCTGTAAGAAATAAAAGATCTGTATCTTGTCAAATGTCGCCTGCCTATCTACATCCTATGCTCAGCGCTCCTGGCCCCTGGGAGGAGAGATGTGATATCAGAATGGTCATCTGGGAGGCAGAGAGCTCGGTGCTTCTCCAGTTTTGCAGTACAGTAGCATGACTGAGGCCAGGGTGAAAGGTGTGGCGTAAGGAGAGTTTGTTCAAAATGCAGACTCTCAGAGTCCCATCTCCCAGATTTCTGGGTCTATGAGTCTGGGCCCAGAACTCTGCCTTTTAGCAATCCCTCACAGCAATTCTGCTATAGGTGATCCTTTGAGAACTAGAGTATACAGGATGGTCCCCTAGTCCCCAAACCAGATCAAAGTCTATTCTCCACCTGCAGACCTTTTCCTTTGGTCCCTCAGGCTCTGAAGTTGGCCCAGTTTTTACTCTCTGAGTTTCTTCACGAGATTAGTACCTGGACAAACCTGTTGAAGTGCAAATGCCTAATAACAGGGAACTATGTAACTTTACTAACAATTGTTGCCCCAATAAACTTTAAAGAAAAAAAAAGAAAACACAGGGAAGGCACACATTAGTCCTTATGGCTTCCATGGTATAGTGGTTAAGCTTATGGACCCTTAGACCAGCCTGCCTAGGCTTCAAATCCCACCATACCCTTCTACTGACCGTTCTTGTTTTTTTGTATTGGCTTATAAATGTACACCACACAAATGCTTTTCTTTTGCATTGTGGTACCAGCATATAGTGAACTTGCAGGACTTGCCAATCCAATAGCAATTTCGTTTTTTCCTCCACAATTCAAAGTTTAAACAATAAAATGTGAATGTCTTGGTCTTAACATCTGGGTGGCCTCACAGTTTGATGCTGGTCTGCAGACTCACGGTGCAAACCTCACTGTGTGAGTAAGATAGAAAGAAGCCCAACACCCACGCCAGGCCCTGGCCCCGCAACAACCCCCAGCCTTCCTCCCTCCTGACCAGCCTCACTAGGCGATGTTTGCCTGTGTTTGAGGATGATGAATGGGGCTGACCTAACAGTTCACTGGAACTTTATTAAAATCTTTACCAGGCAGAGAGCTATTGGGATACTGGGTAGGTTTCTGGGGCAGAGGGCAGAGGACAGTGGGGAGGAGTAATGGTCATAAAACATGAAGATAGGGAGGCACAGGCCTCTTCCTGCAGTGTTTGTTCAGTTGGAGCAGACCCCCCTCCTTCGCATGGCGTTCTGGGATGGAGATCTCCCTTATCCTCCCAGTACTTGCTTACTTCCCCCACCTTCACCTCCGGCCTTTCCTAGAAATGGGCCTGGAAACCATCTGAAAAAACAGTGCTGGGATGCCCTGGCCAGAAAAAGACGACTCAAGGAGTCTGTTTAGTTTTTAAGTTCTGATTTTATCTTGTTTATAAAATCCATACAGAGAGACAAGGAAAAGAAGAGTGAGTTGGGAACAAATCACTGTGGGCTGCTCCCAGGGTAAGTTTGTTTCTGGCAGATGTGGAATCTCTCTTGGGCCTGGGGTTTTGCTTTGCCCATTGCATTGCTCACAGCATCTCATCGGGGCAGACCATGCTTCTTTGAGAGTAACTCATAGAAACCCTTTAGTAGAAGAGGAAGCTAAAACTCAAGGCTTAGACTCCACTATGGGGATTGCTACCAATTTCATCACCCGAGGTCCTCCTTTCCTGTCACCTGAAGAGACAATGTATGTATCTAATCTGGGCTGGGCTCAGAAGACTTGGTCCAGGTCTCTGTCCCCTGATAGCCTGTGACCCTGGGTGAGCTCATCAACCTTTCTAAGTCTTAGTTTTCTCATCCAGGGAGTAGAGGTAATGCCTCAAGGATTGCTTATGAGGACCCTGCACAGAGTGAGGGCTCAAAAGAGGTTAGCTGTTTGGTGACTGAACAAGTACCATATTTCCTTTCCTGGAATTGTGCCCCCCCTGCCCTGTCCCCTCCCCACACCTGCCACGCACACACCTTATGGGGTTGTTGGAGAATTGATTGAGACAAAGATTCAACCAGCTTGTGAATGTGATTCAAATGGCACATGAACACAAGGATCGCGACCATCACCTGTCCAGCCCACACCAGGTTGTTGCTCATCTTTGCTTCTCTGCCTGGAATTCCCTCTCTCTCCCCTATTTTCTGCCTAACAAAGTACTCAAGACCCAACTATAAGTCACTCCCTCCAACAAGCCCTCCCCAGCCTCTGCAGACCTTTGGTTATGTATCTTACTGAATTCATGGAGCTGTAGTTACAGGTTTCCAACCTGACTCCACCACTAGACCCCAAATTCTTCTAAGGGCAGGAGTTTTGTCTTGTTCTTTTGTAAATCCTAAGGTCTAGCAGAATATTTGCACAGAGTACAGACCCAGTGAATAAATTAATGAGTGGATGGATGGATGAATGGATAGATTGACACACGGATAAGTGGATGGATGGATGAATGAATGTTTGGATGGATGCATGAATGAATGGATGGGTGGATGGGTGGGCGGATGGATGGATGGATGGATGAATAAATGGTGAATGGACAGAAAAATTTTGTAGACATGTCTCAAGAACCACCAACAATTGATATCTGCTCTCTCAGCTGTCTCTGCATATCACGCTAAAGTGATTCCCTTGTTTTCAGTGATATTGAGTAGTGATTTGCACAATTAGCATAGGACGACTGATAGACTTTTAACAAAAAGTTAGTTCACTCGACTCCCACCTAAAATGTGGTCCTGGGAGATTTCAGCCTGCATTTGGTCTCCCTCAAGGGATTAGCTTGCAGCAGGTTGGATGCTTGTCCCAGTTGGGAGTCACGATATCTCTCCCACTTTTCAAACTCCCATGGAACATCTGCCATGGCAAACCCCATCAAATACGTCACAACCTTATTTGTTGTGATCACAAACCTAGTGATCAGAGTTTCTCAGTATTTTTAAGAATCTCTCAGGCCGTGGTAGAAAATTACTCCCTCTTTTTAAGACGAAACATGGTATTTAACAAGGATCTCTGGATTGAAAACAGGACATCTGCTCCTGACCTGGTTCTGCCATTAATTTGCTCTGGGATTCGGGGCCAATCACTTCACCTCAATAGACCTCAGCCTCTTTGTGAGAGAAATGAGAACTGTGTGAATTTCAAGGCCCCCTCAGCTCTATAGGATGTGGTTTTACGATCTGCAGGGCCAGTAGGATCAGAAGGAGACAAAATGCCTGGACCAGGCCCTTGACCTTGCCTCTCACAACTTCAGGGGAACTCTACCAGTCCTGCTCTGCCTGCTGTCTGCCCAAGGACTTCCCACCATGGGGAGCACACAGCCAAGGTGGAAGCTGTTTAGCACGGTGGTTATGAGAACGCAGCTTGGCTCTACCGACTACTAGCTCTGTGGACTTGGGCAAGTTCCTTAAGCCCTCTGTGCCTCAGTTTCCTCATGTGTAAGATGGGAGAATGAAAGGAGTCGACTCCTAGAGCAGTTAGAGGATGAAAGGGCACGACATACACGAAGCACCTATCGTAGTGCCTAATGCACAGTAAGTGCTGGGAAGATTCGAGTTGCTCCTTAAGGAGTTTATGAGAAACTTATGGCGGAAGCATGGCTTCTGGCCTCCTGTCCTCCGAGTGCTCAACAGCAGGAGGCTTAGCCTCGTAGGGTCTGCTCTGTAAAGGAGCATTCAGCCTACACACTGTCGGCAAGCGCCTGCGCCAAGAACTGGAGCCCCAGCGGCTTGAATTAAACCGTTGTCCAGTTAAAGGGGCAGCGCAAGTCTAAGAGATGGTCATGAGGAGCCTGGTGGAGCAGGGACCTTCCAGGGCTTTCTGGCCTGCCTACATGCCTCTTGCTCTGTTTCCTGCCTTTGTCCTGTGGCCTTGTCGGTACTTTCAATGAGCACTCAATAATGAACCCTTCTTTGGAAAAACCAACTGTTACGGGTTGCTTTGTGTCTGTCTTCTCCCATATTCATATGAAATCCTAACCGCCTATACCTCAAATTATGACCACACTTAGAAATACAGTCATTGCAGATAAAATTAGTTAAGATGAGGGCTCTGACCACTGACGGGGAAATGGCCACATTCCTCCTGTGTGGCCACAATTGAAAGCTGCACCAGAGCTGGAGCTCCCTGGGCCCAGGAGGGCTGCTTCCACATGAGGGCACCTGGAGCAGGCAGCTGCTCCACGCCTGAACATGCCGAGCATGGCATTGTCTCCAACAAGCAGCCCTTGGCTGCTAGCCTCCTCCATGCAGTCGAGCAAGAAGGTGGCAAAGTGGGCATCGCTCACAGCGTAGATAGCGTGGCTGTCCCACTGCTGGTGAGAAGGGAGCTCTGAGGTGACATTTCAGTCTGTTCAGGCCACTGGAGTAAAGTACCACACACTGCGGGGCTTACAGAACAGAAGTGTATTGTCGCACAGTTCTGGATGCTGGAAGTCTGAGATCAAGGTGTTGCTTCCTCTGGAGGGCTGTGGGCACCATCTGTTCCATGCTCTGCCCTGGCTTCTGGTGGTTTCCCAGCATTCTTTGGTGTTCTTGGAGTGTACATGCATCATCCAATCTCTGCCTTCATACTGACGTGGAGTCCTCCCTAGGTGTGTCTGTGTCCTAATTTCTTTCTTTTCTAAGGACACCAGTCATATTGGGTCAGGGGCCCCTTACTTCAGTACGCCCTCATCTTAACTAATTTTATCTGCAATGACCCTATTTCTAAGTGTGGTCATAATTTGAGGTATAGGCGGTTAGGATTTCATATGAATATGGGAGAAGACAGACATAAGTCAACCCGTAACAGTTGGTTTTTCCAAAGAAGGGTTCATTATTGAGTCCACATATGTGTTTCAAAGCTCATGGGAGACCATCACCAAGTGTTTCTGAGGCCTCTCGTAGAAAGGAGCTTGGCGGTCAAGGGGATCCATCCTCTGTTGATTGGTCACCTCTCTGTCACTCGATGTCCATCCTGAGTTGGATCCCTCAAACAAGAAGAACTTATTTCTACATTTCCCCTCTTTGGGCAGCTTTTTAGTATAGCTGAAATCTTTCCCCATAGCTCCATCCAATGTATCTTGTTTCTTTCTTTTGGACCACAAAGAGCACATTGAGCACCTTTAACATCGGCCTCCTTAAATCACAACAGCTAACATTTACTGAGCACTTACTATGCGCTTAGAACTCTCCTAGGCCTTTCACACATCATGGCATCCTTACAACCATCTTGTGAAATGGGTGATGTTTATTAATATTCCCATTCTACAGGAAAGGAAGGTGAGGCACAGAGAAGTTCAGTAGCTTGCTCACAATAACCCAGCTGGAAAGGAGCAGAGAAGTGTAAACCCACAGATCATGCTCCCACCTCGACACAAGATATCCAGCAGCCTACTAGCTTCCCACCAGGTGGAGGCCTAGGCTGACTCAGTTTCAGGAGTTGTTCTACCCAGAAGGCATTCACTATGGGCCGTGGGGGCTGGTGAACCACAGGATACCCTTTGGGTGCAGAAGACCCATAGACAAGACAGTGCATCTCATAGATCCCTTCAGAATGGGCATGTTTCATCCACTGGGCTGTGACTGGGGACTCTTTCGCCATGAAAAGGCAGAAGGAGAGACTCATAATGTGACTGAGAAAAGAAACTTGGGAAGAGGGACTGAGGGAACAGGAAAGTGGAAGGAGAGGAAAGAATAGAGAAAGGGGACCTGGGGAAGATAAACTCCTTCAGGGTGGCTTCTTCCTGAGGCTTCCTTTTGCTGCTCACTGTGGCAAGAAACAGGTGGGAGTGAGGCAGAAACAGGAGCAAGCAGGTGGAAGGCAAAGGGAGCCAACTGCACAGACGGAGGGTGGTTACCTTTAATATAAAGGAGACCTGACAGAACCACGTGGGAAAGGCCCAAATAAAGATACACAAGGGATGCCAGTAAGTAATTCACAGAGGACCAGCGCAAATTTCTAATGATCATGCAATAGATATTCAAACCTATTGGGAAAGTTTTCAGTGACAAGAGGAGGCTCAATGTGGGAGGTCCCGACAGCTATTGTAGTTATAGCACAGATGGAGCTGGGGGTGTGAGAGGTGCCCTGGGCTGGTGTCTGAAGACCTGGCTGGTATCCCATCTCTGTCATCCACTCCAACAACTTGATGGAGGACCTTGGACTGGTCATCTGGCCTCAACAAAATGGGATGCTGTGAGCAGTCAGTAAAATAAGGCATGTGAGAGTGGGTGGGCCATGGTGGACTCTCAGAGGAGTAAGAGCCGGGAGTGTGGAGCCATGGGCTCCCACTCCCCAGCTCGGTGACCACAGGCAGCTTAGTCACCAGCACTGGGCACCTGAATTATGGGGGTCAGCATGACAGTGCCTGCCCCGGGGGTTCTTGAGACAAATGCTGGATGTAGAACACACTCAGTTCAGAGCGGCCGGCACCGGGGGAGGAGGGGACAGGAAGCAGGAGGAACAGGTGGGCGTTCTCTCCCCGCAACTGCGCAGGGTAACTATGGGACAAGTCTCCAGATCCTTCCGTGTCCTGCTTTCCTCCTCCTCAAAGTGGAGTTCATGAGAGTTGGGTCTGAAGTGAAGAAACACTTGTGATGTGATATGAAAACTAAGAATTGCTATTCACTGCGTTACTGTTTCATTCAATTCCACTTCTCAGTGGATGAAAGTCCTTCTCCACATGGCTCCCCGCCCCCACTGTAAACCACCTAAAGAATGGGGGATGAATGGACAGGGAGAGGTCAAGAGGCTCAGATGGAAGGAAGGGAAGGAAAGGAAGGCAAATGCCTTCTTTTCTGCTCTCTTCACCCTGACTTCTCCTAGGCTGGGCCTCTTCGCCCAAGTCAACAGTTTCTGCCATGCTTTGTCCTTCTCTATCTGCATACACTCCAAACCCAGAGACCCTCTCTCCAATGGAAGGCTTCTCTACCACCTCCCCTCAGCCTCTGCCATCCTCTGCCATCTACCCTCCACAGAGAAACTGCCTTCTGACACCATCTTCCTGCTTGGCCAGTGTGAACGGATGTCTATGTAACATTTTAATTGAAAGACCAGTTTCTCTCACTTGAGGTGTCTGCAACTGGACAGAAATGGGGGGCGATATATAGATAGAAAGATAGATAGATAGATAGATAGATAGATAGATAGATAGATAGATAGATAGAGAAACTTCAGCTGAGATGCCAAGCAGCAGCAGGAAAAAAAAAGGCACTATTAGCTTTGCAGTCATCTTACTACACTAAATTTGTTTTAAACTAAGATATGAAATCATTTATAAAGTCCCTCCAGAAGTGGCATACTATTTACTCTTCACGGAAGGCAAGCAGTTTGAAAGATATTTTTTAACAAGCAAGGAGGAAAGAACAATATGCCAGAATACAAAGCTAAAAAATATTTTCCTAGAAAAACAAAATCTATTTATAGTGTATAGCTAATGGGTATAAAAAAAATCTTTTCAGGAGAATTAACAGTGATCTGAAGAGCCATTCTTTGTCAGAGCTGGGTTAGCTCAGTGAGTGGAGAGAGGGAGAAAGCCTAGCTGATTGGGACCACTAAGACCTCCGCACTAACCCTTGCATTTTTCCCGACCAAGACACTGTGGTCCAAGTGGTAACTGATGTTTATTGAGTACCCCTACGTTCCGCGTCTTTTCCATGAATCAACTCACTTCCTTCTCTGACAGCTCTGCACAGACATTGGTATCCCAGCTTTAGACAGGCAGAAGCTCTGACGCTGAGACGACATAGGGCTCCCTGGGCTTTGCTCCTTCTGTACAGCAGAGCAAGTATCACAGGCAAAGCTCTAGCTGGCTTCTCTTTCAGCACGGGCTCCAGGGCTCCAGGAGGCTTGGCTAAGCCTGCCTCCATTCTGAAAGGCAACAAGGGCGTGAGTTGTGAGCCAGTGGTGAGAGCCTGAAAGACGAGGCAAAGACGGCCCACCTGTCCCTCGCTGCGCTCACAGGCCTCCAGGAGACAGGCTTGGGGATAATTTTTGTGAGGCCTCCCTGAGAGGCGCGCGAGGGAAGCATCAGGCTTCGTGGACCGAAGGTGGCCCGAGGGCTGCCTTCTCTCTCTAGGTTTCCGATTCTTGCGTGGGGCCTGCCACATCACCTGAAGTGTCAGCCCTCTGGGAAGCTCTCCAGCCCCCCAAGGCCAACAGTCACTCCCAAAGGGCTGTGTTCACCATTCCACAATCTCCTTTCCAGACAGCATCTTAATTCGTTCGTGTTCTCTCTCCCCCCCAGGACTGTGGCCTCTTCACTGTGCCCCACAAATATTGACTTTTGGGAAAAAGGGGACCGCACCCCCAACCTTCATACCCCAATAAAGAAGTAAAGGAGGAAGGGATCCCATCACAAAAGAGGGGCCTGGACAGAATGCATAGTACAGATGGGCAAAATAACTCAAAGATTTCAGCTGTGGGGCACATGGCGTGCACAGAGCAGCAATCAGCCCAGAGAGGACACGAGCTTTCGTCGTGACCCTGAGCAGGTCACTTCAGCTCTCTGGGCCTCGGCTCTCTCATCTCCAACAAGGGGTGAGCACCGCTGGGCACATTCAGGGTAGCTGAGAAAGCCAAGAGGACAGACACTTACAAACCAAATGTGTCTTAGAATCTACAATTCTCACAAATACCCAGCACTATCAACAGGGCCTAATTATTCACAGATGGGACCAGAGGCATGGAGACTACTGATCTATTTTTCTTTAATTAAATAATTAACTTACACTCTTGCTTTGTCCCAGAACATATTAAAACTAGGCAGCTAAAAATTTCCATTAACACCTTTATCTTTCATTGCCAAAAACTTAAAAAATAAAAAGGAAACCCCCGCAACCCCCAAAACACTGACCATCATCTCCCCAACCTCCACATACAGCTAAACATTGTACACATTTTAGTATTTATTTTTCTGGGCTGTTTTTCTGTGCCTGAATACAATTTAAATATTTACTTAACAAATACAGGATTTTATCTGAACTCTATTCTTTACTTGATAAATTGTGAATATCTTACAATGTCAATAAATGTAAATTTGCAATGATAATTTTTAGTGGCTCCTAGTATTCTGTTATCATAGTGCCATCCATTTTAAAAGAATCACTTATTGTTTCATGTATTGTTTTTTCCTGGTGTTTTTTTTCATCATGATAGGTATTAACGGTAGATTGAACATCTTTATACAGAGTATAGATTGAGAGCTAAAGATAACTGAAACAGGAAGAAGACCATGGTTTCTCCCCTGTCTAATTCAAACTAGAAAATAAAACCGATCGATAAACCTTAAAGGAAAAAAAAAAAAAAGAAAGAAACCTTAAAGGAGGTTCCACAGATTCTGTTTTGTCTGTGATGACTACTCTAGTCCTTTTTTTTTTTTGAAATATGAAATATACAATTCTTTGAGGGAAAAAAAAGGTTTCCTTGTTTTGTTGATGCCCAAACCTGTGCTTAATTTCATCTCTTTGTGCTTTATGCCATCATTTCTTAGATTCACTCCCCCAGAGGATAACTGGGCCAAAGGATATGCATCTTTGTAAGATTTTGAAGACATACTACCAAACTGTTGTCCAGAAATAACGTTTATCAGTTTACATTTTAGTCGGTGGACCTATTTCTTCATACCCACTTTGCTTTCTGTTAGGCCAAAGGTGACTTCTCTTTGTTTTCAGATGCATTCTATTGAGGAAGGCGGTGCGATGCTTTTTTTTCTTCATATATTAATTGGCTATGTGTACTTATTATGAGAATAATTAGTTTTTATTCTATCCCATTTATTTTATACTGAACCATTTGTCTCTTATTGTCTGTCTGTCAGATTTCTTTGTATTTTAAAGATATCAAACCCTGTTTTTCATATGAGCCATAGCTATTTTCCCAGATGTACTTTACCTTCCATGTTTTTTTAGGTTTATAATAGTAAAATATTTTTTATAATCATTTTTCCCAATATGTTACTTTATTGGTTTCTTCTTTGTTGTTATGCTTAGAAAGTTTTTTCTACTACAAGCTTACAAAAATTTTACCTCTTTTTGCTTTGGTACCTTTATGCTTTTAAAAGTATAATAAACCATATGTAAGTTATTACTTTGTATGTTATGAGGAGGGAATCTAGTTTGATTTTTTCCAAATGGTTAGCCAGTTATTCCAAAATCATATGCTGAGTGATTCATTCTTCCCCACTTAATTCAGACACGATCTTTATCATATCCTGATTACTTATGTATAATTAGAGCTGTTTCTATACATTTTATTCTGTTCCTTATCTGTTTGTTCCTAAGATAGTATCATTCTGTTTATATTTTTCTCACTTTAAAAATATGTTTTAATAGCTGGTAAAATAAATACTCCTCCTTCTTCTGTTTTAAGAAACTTGTCCAGTTTCACACATTCTGCCAAATCAACTTTAAAATTATTGTCAAGTTCCAAAAATAATTTTAGCGGATAGAGACAAATTCTAATGAATACATACAGTTAGTTTAGGATGAATAAACATGTTTACAATGTTAAACTTTCCCAACTCTGTTCTTTCTATTTGCAAAGTGGATTTTTAAAAACTTATTCAGTAATGTTTGTCGTTTTCTGACTCTAGATCCTGTACACCTCTTTTCCCCCCAGCATTTTATATTTTTGTTCCTGTTGTGAGCAGGATCTCTCTCCTCCTCTCTTTTCCTTTATATTTTCATAATAACCACACAAATGTTGCCAGTCCATTTGTATTCCACCTCCATGAGGCTCTGGGTTTGCAGGACATAGAGATAATCTTTTCTCCTATTAATATCAAAGCAGAGGGTTTTGTAAGTTCTTCAAGAATCTTCAAGAAAAGTTCTTCATAGACTCGAATTTGTTGGAAGTTTCCGGGAATTCACAGAATACTCTTTCAGAATCTCTCAACACCCTGAAATGTGATAAAGCAAAACTCAGCTATCAGGACACTTTCCATTTGTTATACTCCACAGGAAGTCTACACTCAATTTTCTCTTCAGCTTCTCCTTAAAGAAAGATCCGGACACTCAGACCCCACTCTAGGACGTCCAGACTGAAAGCTCCTTGATGGTCTGTTTCACACTTCTGTGCCTCTATCATGCCTAGCACAATAATGGGCACAAAATTCACACACAAAAACGATGGGACTCAGAACATAAAACTCGATGTAGACCACTTGGAGACCAGATTCTGTTCAATGATTCTCAACGCTGCTGAATATTAGAACCATCTGGGGAGTTTTAAATATTACTGATGCCTGGGTCCTACCATTGGAGATGCTGGTTCAACATCTGAGATCAGGCATCAGTATACTTTTTTTTTATTAGCACTTAATTTTAATTAAAAGTAATAGTTTCGATGAAGAACAGGCTAGGATAGTGTTCAAAACCAACTTCTGAAAAGTCACATTTATATAAAGGAAATAAAATAGGCCAGCAGAAGTCCGCAAAAGGTACAGGTTTTGTTATTGCACTTGGATGAAATATACTGTTCAGGGTAGCATAATCTTTAGGCCACACAAGGCCAGGAGGAGGGGACAAACACAGGAGACAAACCCCAGGTTGTATTTATCTTAGTGGCCTCCAAAATCTTTAGCATTTTCGAAACATTCAATTAAGAAATCTTTACAAAAATGACTGCTGTGTTTTTAACACGTTTTGGTTACAACCATACTCTTCATTCCAATTCACGTGCAAATTTAAAGTACAGCTTTACCTCACATGATGGGACACCTGTTACACCAAAACCACCCAGAGCCCCAGGCCATGGAAAGTGGGGAAGGGAGTGAATTTCTACTTTACACAATTTTAGGGACCAATACCGTGGCTTAGTTTACCCTGTCAAGCACTCTTCATTTTGGTCATTTATATCGATTAGAACATGAGAAAAAGTGATAGTAAGTACGAATCAGCACTAAAGTAATTCCTAAGCTACTAGTAGAAAATAATATAAAAATTTAAAAAGTCCCCAGCCACATTCGCGAAGGTGGCATAACTGTATGTATAAGAAAAAGGCTCTAAACTTATAGAAAAGATAAACTCTGACTTCAAAACAAATTACAAAATGGATTTTGCCCTTGCCCTTGAGTGTTATAGAGAAAAGTATAAACCGGTGGCCCTAGTTACCAAAAATCACTTGTCCTCCTAGGCTGCGGAATGACCTTAAAGTTTGGCCTGAGCTAGTTTTATCTTCAAGTTTTCTCCGAGTTTGTCCATGAACTCAAACGTATTCAAGTAGTCAGAACATTGCACATTAGGTAAATTTTTAATACAAGCAGCCAAGTCTTTGGTCATGAAGCCAGCCTCAATGGTCTCAACACAGACGTCCTCCAAAGCCTTTGCAAAGAAGCTGAGCTCTTTATTGTTATCAAGCTTCACTCTGTGTGCTAAACCTCTGGTCCAGGCAAAAATGGAAGCAATGGGATTGGTGGACGTCTCCTGTCCCTTCCGGTACATGCGATAGTGACGGGTTACGGTCCCATGGGCAGCCTCTGCTTCTACTGTCTTGCCATCCGGACAAATCAGCACACTGGTCTTCATGCCAAGAGAGCCATAACCTTGGGCCACGGAGTCCGACTGTACGTCACCATCATAGTTTTTACAGGCCCAGATGAAGCCTCCCTCTGATTTCATAGCTTGGGCCACCATGTCATCGTTGAGCCTATGCTCATACCAGATCTTCTGGGCTTCAAACTTGGACTTATACTGCTTGTCATATATGTCCTGAAAGATGTCTTTAAAACATTCATAGTATTTCTTTTTTTTTTTTAATTTATTGGGGTGACAATTGTTAGTGAAATTACATAGATTTCAGGTGTACAATTCTGTATTACATCATCGTACTTCTTCAGAATAGTGTTTTTGGTGCTCAGATACAAAGGCCAACTCTTAGACAGAGCCATCTGGAAAGAACTCTGCAAAACCTTCAATTGACTTATCCTGATTGTACATCCCCATGGCAACACCACCACTCTCTTCAAAGTTATGTACCAAGTATGTCTTTTCTGGAGATCCATCACTTGGCGTGTAGGTTATCTCTACTTTTCCAGGACCAGGAACAACAAAATCAGTTGCTCTGTATTGATCCCCATGGCGACCTATGATGATGGGTTTTACCCATCCGCTCACAAGCCGGGGGATATTTTTGCAGATAATAGCTTCCCTGAAGAGAGTACCACCCACAATATTTCGGATGGTGCCATTCGGCAACTTCCACATTTGTTTCAACTTGAACTCCTTAATCCTCTTCCCATCGGGGGTGATGGTAGCACACTTGATACCAACATTGTACTTCTTTATAGCTTCTGCAGCGTCCTTGGTGACCTGGTCATTGGTGGCATCATGATTCTCTATGCCTAAGTCATAACTGCAGGTCCAATTCTACATACGGAAAAATGAGTCTTTCTTTAATCAACTCCCAAATGATTCACGTCATTTCATCTCCTTGCATCTCTACCACAGAACCGCCATGGATGTTTTGAGACATTTTGAATTCAATAAACCTTTACAGTGAGTCAACTTCTAATCACTCCAAATTCTCTTAATCTTGCAGGCTCAGCCGAGTTCAGTTTATGTCCTGCAGGGGAAGGTACAATGACGATGAGGCAGGGGCGCCACAGCCACTCACAAACTCAAACTTACAAGCATACACTCTAGCAATCCCAACTGGTTCCAGCTGTTTCGGCATCTGACACCACCTCCGTCAGGCATCAGTATATTTTAAACCCCTACCCCATTCCCATCCTAGGGGACTCTAATAGGCACCCAGGGCTTAGAATCACTGCTTTAAATGATGCCTAATTTATTCATAAAATTCTTATTTACAAGCAACAGAAAGAAACTATGGGTGATTTATACTTAAAAAGAATTTATTTAAATAATATTTTAATAAATACCTCTGGCTTTTGGAAGAGCCAAAGGACAGTACAAACACCCCACATCATACCATAGACTGGTCCAGTGACGACACTACTGTCCACTTTTGGGCACATATACCCAGAGGCAGATCGATGTTTTGAGGGACCATTCTTAAGAAAAAAATAATAGAAAGTCATAAATAGAAAATTAGGCACAAAAGTAAGTATTTAGAATCAGGAGAAAAGCATAAAAATTTAATTATTTTAAAAGCTGACAAACACCATACTCACAAACATCATAAAATTTAGAAATATTACATAATATTTTAATTATTTGCCTGACATATCACTACAATATATTTTTCTATTTCATTTTTGGATGTGTAAGAATATTGTTATAAATGTAATTTTATAGTCATTGCTTTAGAAAGAACAGATAATTCAGTCTTTCTTTAGCATGGTTGATCCAAATTTCTTTTCTAAGCAAACTTTTTAACAAAGAACACTTTTTAAAATTATTCAGTTTTAAAAATTGTATTAAAATTATAGCTAACATACAATATTATATTAGTTTCAGGGTACACCATAGTTATTCAACATTTATATTCCTGAAGAAGTGATCACCATGATACATCCAGCAACCATCTGACACCATACCATGCTATCACAATATTATTGACTACATTCCCCATGTTGTACATTACATCCCCAGGACTTATTTGTTTTATACCTGGGAATTTGGAACACTTATTGTCCTTCATCTTTCCCCCCCTTTTTAATTTTTCAATTATAGTTGATATTCAATATTATATTAATTTCAGGTATAGAGATAATGGTTAGACATTTATATAATTTACGAAGTGACCCTCCTGACTAGTCTAGTACCTACCTACCATTATATATAGTTACGAATATATCATTGACTATATACCCTATACTTTACTTTACATCCCCAAGACCATTTTGTAACTATCAATTTGTTCTTCTTAATCCCTGCACTGGTGCAGGCCCAGGTCACACACTGCCTGTGACCAGCCAGGGGCTACCTGTTAGGAGTTACAAATAGATTTGCAGTTGTTCGCTGCCTGTGCTAAACCTGGAGGCAAGTGGGAGAGGCCACACTGTGAACTGAGAACGTCTGCCACCTGTATTAAGCCTGGGCTAGCTCCACAAAAAGCCAGGACAGGGGCAGCCAGATGGCTCAGTTGGTTCGAGTGTGAGCACTTAACAACAAGGTTGCCGGTTCAATTCCCGCATGGGATGGTGGGCTGCGCCCCCACAACTAAAATTGAAAATGGCAACTGGACTTGGAGCTGAGCTGCGCCCTCCACAACTAGATTGAAGGACAACGACTTAGAGCTGATGGGCCCTGGAGAAACACACTGTTCCCCAATAAAAAATTTAAAAAAACCAGGACACCTCTGAGGGCTGCTGCCACCTGCCAGTTCCCTTAAAGTTCAGCCCCTGATAAAACCTCTGCTGCATGCAAATTGGGTGAGGCAGAGTCTCACAGAGTCACTAGAGTGGGAAGAGTTGTGTTCATCAAGTTAATGTAGATTCTGGTTTGGTGCCAGTGCTGAGCCTGGAGCTACTCAGCAAAAGTCTCAGAGCACTCCCAGGCCAGTTGCTGCCTGCCTGGGACCTGCCAGACTCTGATAGTTTTCCAAGAAAGAGTGCAATATAGGCACGGGTGGCTGTTTGTGAGAAAGTGCCTCCTGCGTTGGGCAATTTGGGTGGGGTGGGGTTACAGTGGAGCTCACCAGGCCAATCAGATTCAGATTTGGTCTGTGTGGGAGGGCTCAACACAGGAAAAATGGCTCCCACCTGCCAGCTACACAGGAGAACGACTCCACACAGGGAAAATGGTGACCGTCCTCCAGCACTTGCACTGAAGCCACATACCTCAGTCTGCCCCCTGTACGCCTCCGACACCCCCTGAGCTACTGTCCCTCCACCAGAGCCCCTGGTGAGTGCCTGTGAGTGAGTGAGTCTGTGCGCGGGTTGTTTAAGAGGAACTCTGGGTTTCCTACAGCCTTCCATCTCACTCAGATAGTCCGAATCCCCACTGTTTTTCACAGTAAGATATTTTGGGGATTCATCTTCCCAGCACCAGTACTCTGGGTTGAAGAGCCTGGTTCAGGGCTGACATCCCTCATTCCTCCAGAGGGAACCTCTGTGGCTGAGATATCCTTCTGATTTTCAACCACCAGAGGGAGGTTTGGGGCCTGTTCTGCGTCTCTGCCCCTTCTACCAGTCTGGATATGGCTTCTTCTTTATATTTCTCGTAATAGGACTTCTGTTCAGCTAGTCTTCAGATAGTTCTCCAGGTTGATTGTTCTATAATTTAGTTGTAATTTTAATGTGTTCATGGAAGGACACAAGTATAGTGTTTATCTACTCTGCCATCTTAGATCTCTCCTAACATAGAACACTTTCAGATTTAGGGAAAAGTTGTGAAGATAGTGCAAAGAGTTCCTGGATACCCTTCACCCAATTTCCCCTATTGTACATTGATTACAACTAATTAACCAATCTTGAGACATTATTATTAGCTAAACTCCATATTTTATTTGAATTACATTAGGTTTTTCCTAATCTCTTTTTTTCTGTTCTGGGATGTCATCTAGGATAACACATTACATTTATTCATCATGTCTCCTTAGACTCCCCTGGATTATGACAATTTCTCAACCTTTCCTTGTTTATGATGACTTTGACAGTTTTGAGGAGTACTGGTCAGGTATTTTGTAGAATGTCCCTTAATTTTGGTCTGTCTAATGTTTTTCTCACAGTTAGATGGATTATGGGCGGTTGAGAGGCAGACCACACAGATAAAATGCCATTTTCATTCCATCGTATCAAGGAAACATGCTACCACTGGGATTTACAATGATGATGTTGACCTTGATCACCTGGCTGAGATCCAAATGTGTTTTATATTATTTGTAATTTAGAAAAGTTTCTTGCAGCTTCATACCCATTATTGGCAATGTCATGTAATGTTGTAGGATTGTTGTCAGATTTGGGAAAAGCTCTACAAAATTTCATTTGTGCTATGAAGATTCAGAAGGATTTTCTATAAATTAGCTTCTGGCTCTCTGCATTTTCAATGTTGTTTCTCCTCCATTCTCCACATAATTCCAGACCTGGCTTTAGGGACATATCCATACTGCAGTACAAATTCTGGCCCTGCACCTTCATGTCATGAGGCTTGGTGAATTGGCACAGTGGGCAGTAGAAATGTTCCTGGCAGCCATTCTGACCCCAGGATGGCTAGCAAAGGCTATGGAAATGATTACCAACATCATAAAAGTTGTCACACCAAACACATACTAAATATATCCTGACCTAGCTTCACACTTGTTCCCCAAAATACTCCAGTCACTCTGAGAACACACAGCACAAGAGGAAATAGGATAAATAGTAAATTGGAGATTTAACATGGAGAGGAAAAAGACAAAGTTTTAACCAGTAGCCGTTAAAACATTTTGCTTTTGCAGATTTTACAAAAACAAGTGAACACGTGGCTGGTCCTGCCTTCCAGTCCTTGGAAGAGGCTCATTTTGGTGAGGAGATCTGAAGTTTAAGAATCATTAGATTTACCATTAATCTGGCTTTGTAAATTTCTCAATGTGCCCAGCTGACGCATTGACCTCAGACCCAAGATGCTGTTGTCTCTGGACATGAGATGTAGCTGCTACCACACTAGGAAAGATTCTCCATTGTGCTTGCTTAGGAGTGTCACCACCTTCCAATTCAAAGTTGGGTGTTTTTGATTAGCTGAGCCTAGATCACATATTGTCACCCTACCTGAGGGGTAAGCTGGGAATGCATTTGTTAATTTGAGCCCTGACTTCCAATGTAAGAGAAAAGTTCATTGCTGGTATTTGCATAAAGAAGCAGGAAATGACACAAAAAAGCTAACAAACATGGTTATCTATAGGGGAAGTGTTGATGGAGGGGATTAGGAGCATGACTCCTTAATGTGAACATTTTCATAGCATTTTGGGTTTCAAAGCATGTGTATATATTATCTAGTCAAAATTAAAAATTGTTAAAAGGCTATATAATCATACAATCAAATGTCACAAACTTAGGTCATTTCTTTCTTTAATCAACATTCTCAGCAAGGATTAAAAATGGCACACTACAAAATACACGACATTTAAAGCTGTGTTATTTAATGCCACCAATCCATCAGGCCAATTTGCTAACCTCCTTTCTTTGCCTATTTTGGTACACTCCCAAATGACTCATTTTCAATACCACCATGAATTGGCAGTGATTACCCTCACTGGAGTGGGGAGAAATGGTGTGGATTTCCCATACAACGCAATATAATATGACTCGGTTCCTTGTGGAGAAGTTCGGAACAGTTTCTCACGCACAAAGGAGTCCTGTTAGAACCAAACCACACTGAGGTAGAATGAATCAGTAAAATGATTCTGAAGATTTGCTCATTGCCCTGAGATGAATCTTTAAGGCTTGTGAAGTACTGAAGGGGAAAAAATCGCCATCTAAGGTGAGAGGTGGAAGGTTCCAGAAAGTGTCCTCTGGGGCATTCCTTGACCATCAGAAAGACCAAGGATTCCTCTTTGAGAAGAAAAAGCCCTTGAAGGAGAAGACAGAAGATCCTGCTAGAGTGATATTCAAAATAGTTAACAACTTGTATGGGATGAATCTGACCAATCAGAATAGATTCCAGTCTGTTATGTTAGTATTAGGTATACTGTGAATATTCTCAGCCCTGTCCCTAATCGCCCACATCAGCATTTTCCTTCTTTTGGTCATCAGGGCTTCTTGAGCTTCTCCAAGGCTCCAAAATCCATGGATCCAGGAAGAGGAAGTCGAGACACCACTAACTTCTGCCTTTCATGGAGCAGCCAGATGCTATCACATAATCTTTATAGACTTTGGATAAATAAGAGAATGTGCAACTTGCACTTAGTTCAATAAATATGCTTGACCTAGGGTGGAACACAAGGTACTTAAGAGTAAACTTTATGGTGATAGCCCTGGGACTTAATCTATTGCCAGGCACCTAGAAGGTGTTCAATAAATATTAAATATGTAGACTTATTAAATGAGTGTGTTGGCTACAGTCTCTACAAAAGTCTTTATATGAAGATTCTCCACTTAATTTTTATCTTAGAGACATTCAATACTCAATAATCCATCTCAATGCAATATGACTTGGCCTGAAAAAATGGTGTAGAAGCTTGGTTCTGGATTGAACTCTTCCGTTGGGGCAGACATGGGATAGGCAGTGCAGGCAGGGCAAGCATATCTTCTCATGAGCTTTTGAAGAATCTTCGTGAGGAATCTTGGAATCATCTGTGGTCACTCTTGCTTTATATCCCAAGGAGAAAGAAAGCTTTTCCTCTTTGGATGCCATTTGGAACCTGTAACCTACTCCTGCACCCAGGCCCTGTGCTTGTCCATCAGCACATGTGAAGCGTCAGCTATTCTGGATATAATTACCTGCTCTACAACCAACTCAAGCTATGTATTGCTTGGAAACTTTCAGGTGCCCAGATTAGTCATCATAACCAATGTGACTTAAATACCTATTTGGTTGGATTTTTTAAAAGAAATTTTTCGTTGGACCACTTCAGTCCTGGATTTTTTAATGAGAGAGATCCAAAGCATCATAGGACAAGCACCTAATAAGAACAGCTCTTGATATCTCAACCTTGGATATGATGTCCTACTCATCTCATGTCTGCTGATCTTCTCTGTCCAGACTTTGGGACTTTATCTCCTGTGATAGTCCTGAGATTGACCCTTGGATACAAAAACAGAGGTGTCATAGGTTTTATCCTTTGATCTGCCCTGGGAATAGGCCTCCCTAATCAAGAATGACCTCTCTGTGCAGTACAGGATTTACCTTGCCCAAAGGAAGGTTTGGTCTTTGCCCTAAATTCCTGAGGTAATCTCTAAGTCCTTAGAATGCCCTACTTGATAAGAGTGTCTTTGTTTACCTGGGGGCCTTGGGCTATGACAGAGTCTATGCTAACAATGCGATTTATGGTGGGGACCTTGGGCCACATGGTATCAACTTGACAGCTGGAGGGGCTGGAGACAACAGTGAGTCACACAGATGGTCAACCATGTCTACATGACTGAGCCCCAATAAAAACTCAGGACACCAAGGCTTGGGCTTCCCTGATTAACAACACTCTGTGCATGTGTCTGCACATTGTACCATATCATGGAGAAGTAGGTGCTCTTGGTACAACTTGCATCTGATGATTCCTATACCCTGTCCTATGTGCCTCTCCCCTTGGCTGATTTTAATTGGTATTCTTTCTTTGTAATAAACTGTAACTGTGAGTATAATGACTTTCCTGAGTTCTCCGAATCCTTCCAGCAAATTATTGAACCTGAGGGTGGTCTTGGGGACCGTCAAACTTGTGGTTGTTGTCAGAGTGAGAGTGGTCTTGGAAACCCCCAACTTATTAGTAACAGAAGGGAGTGTGGTTTTGGGATTTTTGAACTTTGCAACCCTAAAAACAAAACCCCAGCATTATCCCACGTGGCCAGAACTCCCATGAAAGCAATCAGTATAATTAGACTGTGTGGACATTATATTCTTACTCCCACCTGGTTAACAGGTCTCTTCTTAGTCACTCAATGCTCAGAAAAGTCTCCACCACTGACCTCCTAGTTGCCCTTTGTTAGGGACACATCCCAGGCTCATACCTATTCAAATGATGTCTTCTTCCTGACAGTCAATTCCCGAATCATCAGAATTCACCATATCTCTGGGCAAGCATTTGCACATCATACCAGCGTACTGAAAATAACTTCCAAAATACAGACCCAAGAAAATCCAGTTAAAATAACCCAGGAAAGTCACTATTTACCACAGAACTACATGAGAAAGTCTTGATGTAAATGCAGAAAAGCAGGAGTTCTCTGAATTTTAGAAGAAGAAGAATTTAGAAGAACAGAACTCCCTTCTGTTACTAATTGGAAAGGACAGTTCTGCAACATTTATAAGACAAATCCATTAAACATGGGAGAAAAATTAGATTTCTTATTTTATTTTTTCAATTGTGATTCAATTAATACTTAGGCTAAATGCCTTCTACAATAGTATCATATTTCTTTAAGTCTCAGATTAAATGTTGGAGAAGTGCAGTAAAAACTCAATAATTTGGATCAATTGGCAAAGAACTCGATATGAGTTAATGAAAGTTAGAATTACAGAATATAATGGAAGAAACACAATTATATACTTCCAAGTACCTACATAGAATTTTAAAAAATGGTAACCACATGTAAGTCTTGTGGGTTAATTGTAATAAGTAAACAATTTTCATATGCCATTTCACATTATTTTAATCCAAATTGTTATTGTTCATGTGCTTTAATAATGTGGAAAATACTTTCCATTCTTAATCAGGTTAAATATTTTCCTTCCAAGCCATCTAAAGTTGTTTGGTAAATTTTGTAAAACAGTAATTTTTAACCCCCATTAAGATAAAATTTGAGGGAGTAGGAGGGGTGGGAATTAATTCTTAAGTTAATAAGGAATTAGTTGATTTTAATGAGTTGACATATTATAGATCTCCAAGATCGAGATGGCTTGCTCTCCATTGATAAAAGTAGATACACATTGAGAAAAGAAATCCAAGAAGGAACTATTCATTATTTACCTCATTCATTTATTTATTCTTTTAGGCTTTCATTCATTCAACAAACATTTCTTTAAGACCTATCTCATTTCATGTCATGATAGTTTTGGTGATTACAAGATGTGCAAAACACTATTTCTGCCCTCAAGGAGTTTGCAGTCTACTAAGAGTTCCAAATGACTATAGTTTTGTGTGATAAACAGCCTCCTGGTGTGTTCTCATAGAGCACAGAGTGGGGGAAACGCCCCTCTTCTTGAACATAGAGCTGGATATTTCCCAGCACCCACTGAAGTCAAACATAGTCACGTGACTCAATTATCTCAATAAAAGACAGACAGAAGTTATGCTATCTACAGCTGGGGTTAGGCCTTAATAAATGGGCATGCCTCCTGCACTCTTCCTTTCTCTTGAAACTGAAACAGAGTGGTCCAGCTTTGGCCACAGATGAGGGCAATGTCCTTGAGTCTAGAGAATGATGGAGCAGTGACTTGACAACTTGGGAAAAAATCATTCCCTGCCCACAAGCCTGGCACCCCTGAATTAGCAGATGGAACAGAACTGCCCACAAACTTGGCACACTTGCTTTGAAACTGTTCCTTGAGGGGTGAAAAAAATATAAACAACTATAATTCTAAAACCTTTTTATGATGAGCTCTTTTTATTTATTTTTATTATGAAAAATTTCAACTATATAGTAAAGCTAAAATAATTGTAAAGTGGACATCCTTACGCCCACAGCTTGAATTCTACCATGAACAGTTTACTATACTTTTTATTATTATTAAAATCCATCCATTTTTCCACTCATCTATCCATTTATCAGTTCTTACTTTTTGGACACAATTCAAAGTATATTGCAGACATCTCTACACTTTCCTTTTAGTACTTTGGCATGCATGTTGCTAACTAGACTTGAATAATTGTTTTTCTCTTGATGAAAAATTTACATATAATAACATGCACAGATCTTCAGTTGAATTTTGATAAATATTACACCCACGTAAACCAAATCCCTATTAAGATGAAGATTATTCCATTTTCCCAGATGTTCTAGTAGGTTATTTCTATTACGGTTATAACATGTAACATATTATATAATATATATATAATATGTATATATATATAATACATATAATATATGTTGTATGTTTTACACAATACATATAATAATATATGAGTAATATAATAACTTAATAGAATATAAATTTATATTAGCTTGACCCTAACTCATATACAGAATAATAATTTCAATAATAGGTCATTGAATTGAACATCTCTTATATGTAAGGAATATATCAATATATTTATATGTCTTATTTAATTTTCACAATAATGTCATGATGTAGGTATGATTGCCTCTGTCCTATAGACAGGACAAAATGAGGTTTAAGAAACTGTTCAGGTTTACCCAGCTACTAAGTAGCAGAGGTGGGCTCTGTATCCAGTTGTGTGTGATTCCAAAGCCTACAAACTCCCCACTATTCTCCGTGTGACTGACCCTGCTGGGGGGCTCGAAGAAGCTTAGCTACACAGAGGAAGGTCATTGGAGCTCCATCTTTAGCCTCAGCCCTTGAAGGCTGAGGTGAATCCATGCACCAGAAGGACAAAGCAGGAATGGGTCTCCCAGGCAGAAGAAACATGATACACAACAAAATAAAATGAGGTGTGAGGTTGTAGCCTTTTGAGATTTGCTAACATCTCCGTGTGCCTAGAGCTTAGAATAAAAATGTATGGGCAGCAGAAGATGAGGGTTAAAAGTTAACCAAGATTCCAGTGATTTTGCTAAGAGGATTGGACTTGGTCCTCTAAGCAGTGGGGAGCCATCAAAAGGGCTCAAGCAGAAAAGGGACATAATCAGATTTGCATTTTACAGTGCAATTTAGAATACTGTTGGTGATGTAGAAAATTATATGGGAAACAAACAGGAGCGAAGGAGACTAATTATGAAACAGGCTAAAAAGTCCAGACGCTTAAGGATCCACACTAGGCCAGTCACTGTGAAGACCAAGAGCACAGCTGGGAGGCACATCAGTCTTGATTCTGGTTATTTCCACTTCCCAGAGAAACATCCATCTCTTCTGTTGTGCTACGATTAAGGAAATCTTCTCTCTGTATTTTGTGGTGGGGACCGCTGTTGTCTCCAACCGTTTATTCCTTTCAGTAGTAATAGAAGTTTCCACTTGGTTAGTGCAGTTGAAGACTGTTTCCCAGCTTCCCTTGCAGCTCAATATGACCAACTGTATGGTCAGGTTCAGGACACTGGGATGTGAGTAGAAAGCGTGAAACTTCTGGGGTGTTCCTGTAAGAGAGAGAGTGCACATGCTCTTTTCCTTCCTCTTCCTTTTCTCAGAGGCTGGAATGTGGAGATAATGTAGAGCCATCTTTGACAAATTGTTCTAGAAGACTCTGTGATGCAACACAATGATATGGAAAATTCCTGGGTCCACACACAATCGAACTGTATCACTTGTCTGGACTGTTTCATGAGAGAGAACCAAATCTTTATATTATTTAAACCACTGTATTTGGGGGAATCTTGTTACCGGAGTCCAGTGTGTAACAACGAAATAATCTCGAGTAGATAAGAAGATGGATTTACCCTATGTATTATAGGTTCTAATCTTGATGACTCCTCAAGTGCAAAATGAGGTTCTGAGAATACTTGGCAGGAAAACTATCCTTAGAATTAGAAAGTCTGTGCTCAGTGCTTGCCATGTGATGGCCTCCATGATGTCGTTATTGTCATTATGAATAGCTGGGTGAAGAATGTAGGGACAACCAACCCACCAGGACAGTAATCTCACAAAGTTGGTGCCAATATTTGCTTTTTTCTCTTAGCTGCGTCATACCTGCTCTCTGATTTTTTTAAAAAAAGTTTACGTTTTAGAGCAGTTTTAGGTTTACAACACAGTTGAGAGGGAGGTAGAGACTTCCCACATATCTCCTCCCTCTACACATGCATAGCCTCCTCCATTATTAAAATCATTCACCAGTGTGGTACATTTTTTTTACCATGGATGAACCTACATTGACACAGAGTTTACCTTAGGGTTCACTCTTGGTTTTGTATATTCTGTGATTTTGGACAAATATGTAATGACATGTATCTACCATTATAATATCATACCAAGTATTTTCACTGGCCTAAAATTCCTCTGTGTTCTGCCTATGTATTCCTCCCTTCCCCCTACTCCTGGAGACCACTGATCTTTTTATTGTCACCATAATTTTGCTTTTTACAAAATGTCATATGGTTGAAATCATTCAGTATGATCTTTCGGATTGGTTTCTTTCACTTGTGTGTGTTACGTGCTGTTGAGTCACCTCCAACTCCTGGCAGCCTTGCGATGAGTGATGTCCACAGTGTCCTGTCCTCAGTAGCCCTTCTCAGCTCCTGTAGACGCATGCCTATGGATTCTTTTACAGAGTCACTCCATCTCATATTGGTCTTCCTCTTTTCCTGCTGCCTTCTTATTTTCCCAACATTATTGTCTTTTCCCAAGAATCCTGTCTTCTCATGAGGTGCCAAAGTAGGACAGCCTCAGTTTTGTTATTTTTGCCTCCAGTGATGTTTTGGGGTTAATTAACCTAGGACCCCCTTGTTCATTTTGCTGGCAGCCCAGGGCATCCATATGCCAACACCATATTTCAAATGAATCAATTATTTTTCCCTATCAGCCTCTTCACCTTCCAACGTTCACATCCATACATGGTAATTGGGAATACGAGGGTGTGGATGATCTTAGCCTTCATCTCTAATGACACATCTTTGCTCTTGATGATCTTCCCTAATTACTCATATTCCATTGCTCCCCTTCCGAGTGTCAGCCTTCTCTTGACTTCTTGGCTGCGGTCTTTATTTGAACTGATGACTGAACAAAGGTAAACAAAACCTTTAACAATTTCAATGTCTTGATTCTCTTTGTTAAAGTTGTGTATTTCCTCCGTAGTCATGACTATTGTCTTGAAGATGTTCAAATACCGACCTGCTTTGGCACATTCCTCTTTTACCTTCATCAGAAGTCATTTCAAATCAGTGCTACTTTCTGCCCATAAGATGGTGTCATCAGCATATTTTTAGTTATTGATATTTCATCCATCGATTTTCACTCCTGCTTCCTCTGAGTCTAGCCCTATTTTCTGTACACATTCTGTATAAAGATTGAACAAATAGGAAAATAAATTCACCCTGGTCTGACAGATTTGCCTGTAGGAAACCATCCTGTCTCTCCATATTCCGTCCTGTCAGTGGCTTCCTGTCAACAGTACAGGTTTCACATCAGGACAGTCAGGTGCTGAGGCACCACCATTTCCTTCAGAGCAACCCACAGATTTTCACAACTGATGTAGTCAAGACTTTACTATAATCTATAAAACAGACTAAACTTCTGAAATTCTTTGGAGCACTCCAGTAGCCAAAGAGTGCTCACAGTTTGATCTCGAGTGCCTCTTTTGTTTATGAATCCAGCTTGAACATCTCACATTTCTTGCTCCATATAAGGTAGAAAAGCCTTTGTTGTATCACCTTGCACATCACTTCACTTGCATGGGAAATTAGAGCAGTGGTCCTACAGACACTACACTCTTTGGCATCTCCTTTCTTGAATATTGGGCTGTATATTGAACATTTCCAGTGGGCCATTGTTTTGTTTTGCATATTTGTTGACATATTCTTGTTAGGATTTTTTTTACAGATTCAGTCTCTGTGGCTTGAAATAATTCTGTATCCTGTCTACCCATGATGATTTATTTCCTCCCAATATTTTCACAGCAACTTTCACTTAACTTTCTAGAATTATAGGGTCTTCCTCAATGGAATCTGCTTCAAAGGTATCTGTCATTCTTTTGTCTCTTCTGTATAGATTTTCAGTATACTGTTTCTACCTTCCCTTTATTTTCTTCTGGTCATATAATGTGCTTCCTTGTTTGTTTGTTTTTTTCAGCATTCCTAATCTAGGTTTGAATTTACCTTTTATTTCTTTAATCTTCTGGTAGAGATCTCTTGTTTTTCCTTTTTGTCGTTTTCTTCTATCTCCTTACATTGACTATTGTAAGAGTTCTCTTTATCTTTATATGATAGTTGTTGAAAAACTGTTTGGGATTCTAATCCTGCTTTTGTCACCATTTACATTTGCCTCTCACCTGTCTTTAACAACTTTTAATATTTCTTTCATCATCCATCTTGATCTTTCTTTCCTTCTTACTTCCAGCATTGTCTTTTTGCATTTTTCCCTAATAATATTTCTAGTTTCAATCCATGGTTCTTCTGGTTCTTCGTCAATTAAGTTTAACTGTACAAATCTGGGTTTTTTTATATGAGCTTTAAATCCATCAAGAAAGTTATTTACGTTATATTTTGGCACTGCGATTCTTTTAGTGTGCTTCTTCAGTTTTACTCTAATGTTTGATACTTACAGTTTGTGGCCAGTACCCCAATCTGCTCCTGGTCTTGTTTTGGCAGAGAGAATACAGCTTCTCCAACTCCTGCTTCCAATTACATAGTCTATTTGATTTCTTTCTATATTGGCCATCTGGGGATGTCCATATACACAGTCATCTGTTCAGTTGTTTGAAGCATGTGTTTGCAATGGACAAGTTGTTGGTGTCACAGAAATCCATGAGCTGATGATCTCTTGCTTCATCTCTGACTCCTAGTCCAAATTTTCCAATGATATTTTATTCTGCTTTATTTCCAATCACCTACAATTAGCTTTTGCTTAATGTTATGCATTTAAATTTCCACCATATCTTTTATGGCTTGATAGTTCATTTCTTTTCAGCACTGAATAACATTTCATTGTCTGGATGGACCACAGTTTATCCATTCACCTACTGAAAAGCATCTTGGTTGCTTCCAAGTTTTAGCAATTATGAATAAAGTTGCTATAAACATCCTGTGTAGGTTTTTGTGTGCACATATGTTTTCAACTGCTTTGGGTAAACATCAAGGAGCACAAATGCTGAACTGCATAGTAAGAATATGTTTGGTTTCGTAAGAAACCAAAGTGGCTGTACCATTTTACACTCCCACCAGCAATGGATGAGAGTTGCGGTTGCTCCACTTTCTTGTTAGCACCTGGTATTATCAGTGTGTCAGACTTTAGCCCTTCTGATAGGTGTGTAGGGGCATCGCATCATTGTTTTAATTTGTGTTTCCCTGATGACATATGATGTGGAGCGTCCTTTCATATGCTTATTTGCCATCTTCCTTGAGTTGTCTGTTAAGGGGTTGCCCCCATTTTCTACTTGGGTAGTTTATTTTTGTTGTTGTTGAGTTTTAAGAGTTCTGAGTATATTTCAGATAACAGTCCTTTATCATGTGTCTTTTGCAAATAGTTTCTCTTAGTCTGTGGCTTGTCTTCTAACTCTCCTGATCTTGTCTTTCAAAGAGCAAAACTTTTAATTTTAATTAAAATTGATAAGTTCACCTTATCAATTCTTTCTCTCATAGATCACGTCTTTGGTGTTGTATCTAAAAAGGCATCACCATACCCAAGAGCATCTGGGTTTTCTCCTATTACCTCCTAGGAATTTTATAGTTTTTCACTTGATATTTAGGTCTATGTTCCATTGTGAGTTCTTTTTCGTTGCTTTCTGATTTCTCCACTCTTTATTTCCTCTTCTTTCTATCCCTATAAGAGAAGAGGGTGTGTACAATAAGCCTAAGTCCCACATTTGAATCCCAGCTCTATTGCCAATGAGATAGGCATCCTTGGGCAAGATACATGATGGTTGTGCTTATTGGAGGGTTCGGGGTTCCTGCAAGACCAACAGCCCTGGTTTGGAGTTGGGTTTACAGGTTAACCTTGCTTTCCAAACTGCAGAATAAGCCTTAGCTGCTTCATCAGCTATGTTTACTGTGCATGTGGAGAAACAACTACCTTCTTGGAGGCTCCATAACCAACTTCTTCCCATCTAGTATGAGTTGTGCTTCAGGTCAATGGAGTGTCCTTACCAATCCCACAGCCCTGTCTAACCAGGGAGACCTTGTTGATGCACAAACCACAAGGAAGGAAAAGGAAAACAGAATCTGTGTTTTAGGAGGCCAATGCATAAATGCTTTTCTTTTTTGGAAGTGTTTGATCTGTATTCTCTTTCCAGCAGGAGTCATCTTGCTGAGTAAAAGCATTCTTCTTCTCTTTAACTTTCAGTCTACAGATCTTAGATCCGTGGTTCTCACGTTCACAGTGGATCAGTCACCTGTAAGAGCTTTGAGAAAATTCAGATCCCTGCACACCATTGTCTAAGGAATAAAATTCAGTTGATCTGTGGCAGGGTCCAAGAATTTGTATTTTGAAGAAAGCACCATTTTTATAAAGAATGCTCTAGATAGAGTGCATGGACACTAAACTTGATTAATACTTTTTGTCATATTAACAGCATTTTGAAGTATACACATTCCTAATGAAGGCAGAATGGCAACCTCTTGTTTTGCCCTGGCATCTGGAAAGCCCATGTTCCCAGTTCTCCCCAGTGCCACTGTACGCCTCCTCCCACCACACCACCACTTCATTAGCTCTGAGAGCAGGGAATGAGAGGTTTTCAACCCATTTTAGAAGCAGGGCCTGTTAAAGTGAAGGGCATTGAATAGCCCTGTAGTCAGAGTTTCCATCCAGATGAACTTCCAGAAATTTTCAACCTGGGATCATTTTCCTGACCACAAGTTAAAGAGAGACATAATTTTCATAGTCGACTTGCGAGAAGCAGACTGTTTGCCTCCTCCCTCTCCTGTCTTTCCAAACTCATCTTTGTTTTCAGATGTGTCATTTGGCTCTTCGTGGGGAAGGAAAATCTTTCCCAGGCTGGAATACAAGCAAGGAGCAAGTGCACTTTACAAGACAAGCCCTCCATGTTCCTCTGGGAAGGCTCTATGAATGGGAACTCCTTTTTTTTTTCCCCTGTGGTTTTTGATTTCTTCTCTCATTTTAATGGATGACCAAGGATTTTCCAGATCGGGCCACAAAAGCATTTGTAGGGGAAGATGAGAGCTTTTATTAGAGGGGATGTGGGTAGAAATGAAGGAGGCCAGGATTAAGAGAGTTTAGGCAATTTTGAAAACATGGCCACGCCACAGATACAAGAGGCGCTGTCCTAGTGTCCGTGAGCTACTCAGCAGCAAAGATTTTGGTCAGCTGGCTGCTCCAGTCTCATAAGCTGCAGATGACCCATCACCTGCTCATGTCCTGGCCCTGGACCCTCACTTCTTCTGCCTCTCCTTTTCCCCCAACCCCCCAAGAGTAAGCTTTCTACCAAGGACCCTCTCCATGGCTACTCAACCCCCAGGGATCCATCTACCTTTGAGCAGGATCAGGCAGCTCTACAGTGGGGTCACCTTCTTCAAGAAACCCCAGCCCTCATCTCAGAATTTTGTGTCTTAGTTTTCTAGAACTGTGACAAAGTACCATAAAGTGGGTGGCTGAGAACAACAGGAATCTATTGCCTTGTAGTTCTGGAGGCTAGAAGTTAAAAATCAAGTTGTCAACAGGGCAATGCTCTCTCTGAAACCTGTAGGGGAAGGACCCTTCCATGTCTCTTCCAGCTTTTGGTAGTTCGAGATGTTGCTTGGCAACATAACTCCAATCTCTGTATCCATCTTCACATGGCCTGTTCCCTGTGTCTCCATGTCTTTTAGAAAGAATACCAGTCATATTGGAGTAGGGGTCCACTCTACTCCAGTATGACCTCATCTTAACTAATTACATCTGCAATGGTCTTATTTCCAAATAAAGTCACATTCTGAGGTACTGGGGATTAGGACTTCAACATACTTTTTTTTGGGGGGGGGGGATAAAATTTAACCATAACACTTGGGACAAGGAGGAGTTTGAACTGGAAAAGCCTGAGCCTTGAGGCTGAGCTGACAGGAAAACCTCCCCTCCTTCCTCCCTCCCTCTCCCAGTCCTTCCTTCCCTCACAAACCTGCTCTTAGGTCTTTCCTTTCCTCTCTCCTGTCCCCTCTGTTCCTTCTTTCCATTACGCCTGCCCCACCCCTGCCCTCCTCCATCTGTCCATCTCCTTAGGAGGCCCCCAGTGAGACACACAGATGAGGAATGTCAGACTGTCCAGAATGACACCAGCTGGACGCAGCTCACAGACAGCTCCAGGCCCCAGGGAAGGGGGAGGAGGCCAGTCTCAACCTGAATGTCCTTCTGCTTTGCAAGCCTTGTCTCTGCTGCCGTTTTTAGCAGCAGCTCAACTTGCTGGGACACTGCCCTAGCCCTCACGCTGTCATCCCGGACCTGCAGGTGCTGCTTCAGCTCCCCCTCCCTGCTGTCACGGGACACCAACTGCCCTGCTGACAGCCAGCCTGCTTTTCTGACATTGTGAGGCATCTGCCTGGACAGCTGAGGACAGCACTATAGTTACTGTGGAAACCCAAGTGCCTGTGGGGACTCTAATGGGACTCTGATCGACTACCAGAAATGCCGCGGACAAGATATCAAGAGTTTAGGGATAGTGGTCAATCTTCTGTGGTAGCTTTTGTCTGTGGTCCACGGGATGCCTCTCACTCACCTTCACAGGGCCTGACCTTGCTTTCCTGGTGATGAATTACAACACCTGGCTACCTGCTTGACATGGGGATAAGAGAGGGTATAAGAAGCACAAACACAAACTAACATTTAATTTAAATGAATTATCTTGCTAATTGCATGGGAGCTTCTGTTTTGCTATCCATGGGGTTTGGGTTTATACCTGTAGGAAAAGAGTGATAGAAGGAGAGATGGAGGAAAGGAAGATACCTGGTTTGCCTGGTTCCTGTGTAGAGAAAAACCTGTGGGAAGAAGCAGAAGGCTCAGCTTTGATGAGAGGCATTTTGAGTCTTGCAGCCCAAGTAGTACTGCCCCGGGTCCCAGGAGGTGCAGTTGGGGGGATGGGCATCTCAAATTCCCTCTACCCCTCAGTTTTGCCTGAGTAGTGGTGTATCTCAGCACCTCTGAAGGCTTTGGCTGCCCTGAGCAGAGGGCTTTGGGACAAGGCAGCGTGTGGCCGATAGGCCAATTCACCAAGGGCATCTCCCTCCAGGATCCGCATGCCAGTGAAGGGCTATGAAGTCCTTGGAGGTACCACACTATGAGTTAATTCTTTTCACTTTGAAACGTTTTCACAATTGCAGTTACTGGTGGTGACATCCTATTTAGGGATTTTTGACCACAAACAATTTTTGTTTATAGATTCATAAGGACGTGTATCATTTACAGAGAACATGGTTCCCCAGGATCAGCTGGACTACATTTCCTAGCTTCCCTTGCAGCCAGCCATTGCCACGTGACTAAGTTTCAGCAAATAGGAGGTGGTGGAAGTGATGTGTGCCCCTTCCAGGGCCCTGCTCTTCAAAGAAGCTCACTTGCTCTCCAAACCTCTTATCCCTGCTGAAAGATGGAGTTGGGGAGAGTGAACCATTTCCAATAAGGATGACAGCACAGGGAGCAGTGGAGCAGAGAGAAAGAAGGAACCTGGATCCCTGGCTGACCTGGTAGATGAAACTTACTGTACTCCCCACCCCTTGGACTGGCTGGGATAGCTCAAACTACAAATGAGACAAAGAAAAATGGAACGTCTGTCTTAAGTCACTCTTATTTTCATCTCTGTTAAAGCAGCTGAACCAATATATCCTAACTGGATCAATAAGTAATTTGCTTTTTGACTCTTATTTGCTTTTATGACTCTTACTGGTCTCAGAAAAACATGAGAGTTAAACTTGAATTTAACTCTTTTTTGTCGAAATGTCTGTTCACAGGTGGCCTGTTTTTTTCCTGCTAACCCACATAATCTGCCACTTCCTCCCCGCCACCCCCCCTCAGAGCTTCTTACATCCGGGAAGGCTGCCCAGGCCCCTTTTAAAACATTCAAATTCTCAAATAGCCAATGGAAAGGTCAAATCAGATGGTTCCAGTCCTGAGACGGACCCTCAGAAAGAACCTTGCTTTATAGGAAGTCCTGTGGGCTCCGTAACCTTATAACCCAGATTTTTATGACAATTTTAATGGGAAATATTCTTGCTTGAGTGTCTTGTTAAGTGTGTGCATCAGAGTTTTTGTGGAGAAATGTGGTTAGACCATACGGGCCCCTCAGCTGAACGCCTTCCCTTTATGTCATGTTGCCCTTCAAGGTCCTCTGACTGCCACCACCAGGAGGTAGAAACTCAGGAAACTGAGGACGGTTCCCTCTGAGCCACGCGCCCTGGCCTGTTCTCTGACTTACTTTTTCTATTCTAAGATTTGAACTGAACTGCACTTATTTGTAGAGAAGTGTTTCTTTTTCTTCTTATTATTCTTTTTTGAGAAATTAAGCTCCTTTAGAGATTAAAGTTTGGCTCCCCCAGCTTCTTTGCAAGCTCACAGTGTTAAAATTGGGTCATAGAAAAATAGTTGCTCCATTTTCTAACCAGACAATAGCTTCAGGCAGTGACAAGTTCTCCTCCCCTGAGCCCGCCTTCTGGACAGGCTGCCTCTACAACCTTCCCTCTTCCTGGGCCAAGGGTACTCACCTTTGTCACTTACCAGCTGAAGCTGCTCTGTCCCCTTTCCCTTGTCATCACTAATTGATGCTATTGGCCTCCAGGGGCCTCTTCTCTGCTCCCCCCTCCCTTCTGCTTCTCCCTCCTCCCCCAAGGATGTGTGGTGTTCAAGGTCAAGGACATTTTATCAGGTCATGGTGCTAGGGGTGGAATTCTTTGTCTGTGCTCAAGGGTTTAATGCTTTGAGACTGTGGTAGATGGTGTTATTATTGAGAAATATTTGCTGGCCCTTCCTGAAGGAGATGATACTCTGCCTATCCCCAACATCAGGCTTGGCATTATGACTTGCTCTTGCCAACAAATGCAAGAAAAAGTCATGTGACAGTGTCATCTCCAAGCCAGTGCGTGGTTTGCTGTGTGTCTTTTCCCTCTTTCACAAGATGGACAATGGTCCAGAAAGAAGCTGTGCCATCAGCCTAGATCCCAAAGAAGGTGACATGAACCAGGACGAAGTCAACCCATGATGGACATGGCTTGAACAAGAAATAAATACAGCTTTAGTGGCTGTAAGTCATTGTGGGTTGGGGATTGTTGTTACTAAAACATAGCTTAGCCTTTTCTGAGTGTTCCAGAGCATATGTAGAAATGGGCTCAGATTCTTCATAAAGCTATGGTTAGCTTGTCCTGGACAGGGCATGCAAGGAGAAGGCTGTATCGTGAGCTGTTGTGGATAGATTAGTTTACCTCTGCTCTATTCCTTAGAAAGACTCTCCTCTTCCATGCCCCACTCCCATTATAGACTTGGTGTGACCTTGATGTCATCTCTTTCTGTGTGCCCTGTCTTCATCGCTGGTCACCTTACGGCAGGATATAACCTCCCTTCTCAGGCCCCAGAAAGAGGCCATTACACCAAAAGAACTAGAGAACAATATTGATTTTACTAAAGATTTCATAGGGAAAGTAGAGAGGTTTACATCTCACATCTCAATGCAACCATCCATGCATGTCTGTGGCAACTCTACAAGATACAACGCACTCTGGAGCCAAAACACCTGGGTTCAGATGACAGCTTTACCCCTTACTGTGTTATCTTGGGCAAGTTACTTAAATTCTGTGGCTGAATTTTCTCTTTTGTAAATTGGGACAATACTTCCTGTTTACTAAGATTGTTATTATTGGTCTCTGAAAAACATGAAAGTTAGACTTGAACTCACCTATTTTTGGTTGAAAGCCTGTTTCAATCCTTTATCTGTTTGTTTTGTCCTGGTAACATGAAATATCTAAGTAAAATGAGGCAGAATGAGACTACAATGCTTGACACACAGTAAATACACATTAATGTTTGTTATCATTGCCATTCTTGCTGTTACTTCAATGTCTTCATCAGATATGCTTGCTGTCCTAAGTCATTTCCTCCTGCCATGTTGTTGGTAAATGATTCTTTCCTTTGACCTTCCTCTGCAAAGCATCCAACCTTAGGGGCTCTAGTCTCCTCCCTTCTAGATGGCAGCTCTCCCACCACTTGGTTCACTGGTGTGTTGGGGATCCTGGGCTCTGTTCTTTCTCCTTCTCTCATTTTCTCTATCAGCTGTGCCACCTTGGAGACATTCCTTACAGAGAACTGCCTGGACTCTGCAATTAAGGTCCTTCCCCAGTAGAATAAGACAGTCTTGAGGGAGTATATCCCACCACCCCAGGCACCAAAGATGGAAGATGGACTCCCTCAGAGCCCCCAGCCTCCCAAGCTGGGTTTTCTCACCTCCTCTGCCACTGAAGGCAGTCAGACATTGAAGAAGTTCCCTGGGCATCTGCCAGAGCTCACCAGCAAAGGGGAAGGGGGTGCTCACTCCATTTTGTACCAACTTGAATCTTTAGGGGCTCAGGATGAGTCAAATCTACTCTCTTAAAAATTCCTCCCATTCTTCTAGCACATTTTCTGAAGTAACAAGATCAAGACTACTTCACCCTCTACATGACAGCCCTTTAATATTTAAAAGCAGCTGTTCTTTTTTTTTTTTTAATCTCCAATTCCCTGGGCTAAATATATTCAATTCTTTCATCCATTATTCCTACAGGATGGTTCTGAATTCCTTACCGTTCCGAATGGCCTGATTTGAGTACTCCCAGATTGTCAATGCTCCCTTTAAAATGAGGCCCCAGGAACTAAGCCCTCTGTAGAACTGGAGCCAGTGGCAGGGTGGGGACATCCCTAACTGGGGTCTGGGCTTCCTGGGCGGTGGCTGCCTTTCCTTAGAAGCTGGGTCACCCGGATGGCTCCCTTAGACTTTGTCTGCTCACATAAGTTGCCGTCAGTTGTTTTCCCACCTTCTAAACTTGGACAAGAGATTTTTTTCAAACCTAAATTCAGGCTTTTATATTGATTATTATTTAAACCCGTCTTAATCCCTTCAAAACAAAATTCTAGTCAAATTCAACGTGCTCCCTTATCAAAGGCATTATCCCACCTTTTCCATTTCATATCACCTTCAAATTTGGGAAAAAAAACTCTCTTACACATTTGCCCAAGAAAAATACTGAAAAGAAATTCTGTCAGAAGCAGAAAAAAGGCATTGGGTTACCAATTAAAGAGAATTCTCCAGAAGATTGTCAGTTGAAAGGATGTCCTGCCACACTAACCATCGATAAATTTTAAGCAGGTAACTTGGAAATAAGTTAGAAAAAGGATGACGTGATCCTCATCAGCTAACCAGCTATAAATGAGTACGATTACATCTCATCCACCACAAAGAGATCATGGTAGACTTTGTGGAAATGAAATCACATGAAGGATCAGTCTCCTGAATTTTAAAATTAATACTGTTAAAGAAAAAAGCGGAAAGTTGGTTTGTTTGTTTTTTAAGAATGCATGCTGGGGTGGCCAGATGGCTTAGTTGGTTAGAGCGCGCGGGGCTCTGAACAGCAGGTTTACCGGTTAGATTCCCACATAGGCCAGTGAGCTGCACCCTCCACAACTAGATTGAAGACAAGGAGCTGCCGCTGAGCTTCCAGAGGGGCGGCCGGATGGCTCAGTGGGTTAGAGCACGAGCTCTCAACAAGGTTGCCAGTTCAATTCCTGCATGGGATGGTGGGCTGCGCCCCCTGCAACTAAAGATTGAAAACAACAACTGGACTTGGAGCTGAGCTGCGCCCTCCACAACTAGACTGAAGGACAACGACTTGGAGCTGACGGGCCCTGGAGAAACACACTGTTCCCCAATAAAATTGATTTTTAAAAAAATGCATGCTATTCATCTTTGCTAAAGTCTTGTTTCTGGGTATTTTCAAAGGTGGCTTTTCTTATGAGTCAGCAGAGGTAGAAACAAAGTAGATCAGAAGAATTAAATTTAGGGCAACTTAGCAAGTGTAAAAGTGATTGAATTACAGGTTGACCCACCCCTCCCTCATTTAATTCATTTAATTATTTCCTTCCTTCTCTCTCTTCCTCCTCCCACTTCCTTTCTTGTCTTCTCTCTCTCTCTCTCTCTCTCTCTCTCTCTCTCTCTCTCTCTCTCTCTCTCTCTCCCCCTCTCTCTCCTTCTCCTTTTCCTTATCCCTCTATATTGAAAGATTTTCTGCTATAAAAAGAAAACACAATTAATTATCTTTAACTCATTTTCCATTTCTCTAACTTCCAATCAGAACTTATCGCTTTGAAATAACCAGTGTTACCGTGTTCGAAAGTAACCAGAGCCCCATGGGGGGCAAATAATGCATGCTGATCCCTAAGGATCACTAAAATTTAAAATGTCCACAAATCACCTGTTTGATATTCAAATTCAGTGGGAGTATCTTAACGCCTGGCCACATTGATTGGTGACATTGATTGATATGTGACGAGTTTCCTTATTTTGGGAAGTTGTTGTTCACATAAAACCAAAAGAGCCCTTTCTATTGTTTGTAGTGGGTCGAATGGTGACCTCCCCCCTGCCCCAATATGTCCATGTCCTAGTCTCTGGAATCTGTGACTGTGACCTTAATTGAAGAAGTGGGTCTTTGCTGATGGAATCTCGAGATGAGATCATCTTTAATTACGTGGGTTAGCCCTAAATCCAATGGCAAGTATCCTTATAAGAGACGCACTCGAGAGAGGAGAAGGCAGCCACGTGAAGATGGAGACAGAGGTTGGAGTGATGCAGCCACAGGTCCTGGAATGCCTGCAGCCACCAGAAGCTGGAAGAGGCAGCAGAATCTCTCCTAGAGCATCTGGAGGAAACTAGCTCTGCTGACACGTTCATTTTGGACTTCTGGCCTCTCGAACTGTGAGAATAAATTTCTATTATTTTCAAACCACCATGTTTGTGGTAATTTATCCTGGCAGCCTCAGAAAACTACTATATTGTTCCACTTTTGCATCAGCTCAGAGATAACTAAGGCGTGTTATTTGGACCCTGATGTCTTACAATGTTTCCAACACTAGAGACTGAGCCAACAGATGCCGTGCTATATTGCAGATTGCCTATTTCCTCTGAACAACAGTTCTCTCTCTGACTTAGTCTGGGCATGCCTGCCTTATTCTTCACGCAGCATGAGTTATCTCCTACAAGTTCCCCTTAAAAATAGGTTCCTGGGGAGTCTGTCCTCCCATACCCCTACTTTACCATTGGGAACTGTTAACAACTCAGGCATTCGAGTTGGCTGGAGCAAGATTTGAATTCCGGATTCCTGTGAGACCATGAACAAATTGCTTTACATTTTGGAGCGCCAATTTCTTCCCTTGGAAAACGGGAATATCAACTCACTAGGTATTATAAAGATTAAATAATACGTGCAAAACACAGAGCAAGTGACCAGGCCCGTGGTCCATGGTCCATTTGCTCAGTCAATATAAATTATGAATACATGTCAGTTTGGGCTGCTGTAACAAAAATGTCAAAAACCCAGGGGCTTAAACAACAGAAATTTGTCATAGTTCTGGAAGATGGAAGTCTGGCTTGCAGATGGCTGCCTTCTTACTATGTGCACATGACAGAGAAAGAGAGAGAGAGAGAGAGAGAGAGAGAGAGAGAGAGAGAGAGAGAGAGAGAGAGAGAGAAGCAAGTTCTCTGGCCTCTTCTTATTAGGCACTAATCCCATCATGAGGGTGGTGCCCTTGTGCCTAATCACCTCCCAAAGTCATCACACTGGGGAACTGAGCTTCAACATATGAATTTTGGAGAGACACAAAGATTCAGTCCATAGCACTATGGTATGTGGCTACATATATTTGAAGCCCGGCTTAGGATTTTGTTCAGAGACTGAGCAGGAATATGCAGAGAATAGGTGTACCCAGCCTCATGGGGTAAGTCATGATTTGCCAGGGATGGTTTAGGAGTGGGCGTGGGACCCAGTTTGGGCAAATAAGCTGACACAGAGAAGACTGCAGGGGTTTTCTGGGAAAGATTTCCTCCCTGATAAACATAGGCCCACAAAGAAGTGCCCACTACCACTTTGTGCTTTTGGACACAATGATGTAAGGGTATAGTACATAGAGTGCTGGCAGTCATCTTGTGACCACTGAGGCAAAAGCCCAGAGACTCCCAGTAAGCAGGCATGGAGTCCTAATGTCAACAAGATGCTGAGCAAACCAAATCTGCAAACACTGACCTCCACACCCTTTGATTTGTTATATAATAAACCCTGAATATCTAAGCCACTTTTGCAGTCAAAAACCTCCTTAAATGTTACTCAAGGACTTTGAATATTGTGTGGTTATTCTTGTTAGTGATACAGTATTTTTTTAAAACTAAAGTTTATAAGGGTGACAATTGTTAGTAAAGTTACATAGATTTCAGGTGTACAATTCTATAATACATCATCTATATATCACATTGTGTGTTCACCACCCAGAGTCAGTTCTCCTTTCATCACCCTATATTTGATCCCCCTTACCCTCATCTCCCACCCGCCTCCCCCCTTACCCTCTGGTAGCCACTAAACTATTGTCCGTGTCTGTGAGTTTTTGTTTCTTCATTTGTTTTTTCTTGTTCTTTTGTTGTCTTTGGTTTTACATACCACATGTCAGTGAAATCATATGGTTCTTGACTTTTTCTGTCTGACTTATTTTACTCAGCATAATAATCTCAAGATCCATCCATATTGTTGCAAATGGTAGTCTTTTCATCTTTTCTTACTGCCAAATAGTATTCCATTGTGTCTATATACCACAACTTCTTTATCCATTCATCTATTGAAAAACACTTTGGTTGTTTCCATGTCTTGGCCACCGTAAAGAAAGCTGCAATGAACATTGGAGCACCTATATCTTTATGGATAAATGTTTTCAGATTTTTTGGGTAGTGATACACTATTTTTAAGCTTAATGGGCAACACCTTAAAGTAGTTCCATGACAGCTCTTACTATTAGTGACTCCTCAATGCTGAAACCAAATAAAGTTTCATCCTCAGTGCTCTGTCTTCTATTGCAATATTTTCCCATCATTTGGGAGCAGGGGGGGGAGGGATTTTTCCCACCCAAATCCCCATGCTGTATATTACATCCCCAGGACTTATTTGTTTCATACCTGAAAATTTGGACCTCTTATTCCCTTTCTCCTTCCCCCCCTTTTTAAATTTATCAATTACAGTTGACATTTCATATTTTATTATATTAATTTCAGGTGTACAGCATAGTGGTTAGAAATTTATATAATTTAAGAAGTTATCCCCTCTCCCTATAAATCTCAACACATGGTAATCAATTTCTGCATGGAGCTATTATTCACATTAAAATCTAATCACAGCAAGTGCCTCATATGAGGACCAAGTGAGCAAGAGAGCAACTTTCCAAAACTACATGCTGAATCAGACACAGTTAGGAGCTGTGTTACGTGGGTGCTGAATCCTGTTCGGCTTTGATGGTGAGCTCTGTCTTGTTTCATTTCAGTCTCCCCAACATTAGTTCTCTTGAACAGAAACCAGATTTTTCCCTCCCCCCATCAGCAACAGGCAGGCCTCCCTGCAAAGGACTCCAGAGTCCAGGCTGTGGGGTGACTGATTTAAAGGAGACTGAGGGGAAACCTCTGCTCTCCCATGCATAAATCCTCTCCACTCTGCCTAATGCAGTTGCCATGCGGTCACTCCCCCCACATTCTAGGAAAGCCCTAAAGAATGCCTTCTAATTGATTAAAAGTTAACCCTTAACCACCAGGTTGAGTATTAAAAGGGTTTGGATGCCATGGGGCCAAGTGTGTCTCCTTTTCCTCATCTTTCTTCCCCTCGGTTCTCATCTTCTCTCCTTCCCTACCCCCATCCTCATTCCTTAGACTCATGACATGGCCTCCCAACTGGTCCATATTTCCACTTTTGTCTCCTGCAGCCCATACACACAGAAAGTAGAAAACCAGAAATTACCTGTCACTCCTTTGTTCAAAATATTCCAGTACTTCCCCTCTCACGTGGAATACAATACAAAGTTCTCACCACAGAGTGTGCGGCCCTGTTTAGCTCTCTCCTACCAGCTTCCTTCCACTTCCCTTTGCACACACAGCCCTGGTCCCCTGGAGACTTATCAGTCTCCAAACTCACTCCTAACCCTCAAGATTATGCCATTCCTTAGATATGCACAACTGGCTCCCTCACTTGATGTGGGCCCTCGTGTAAGTACCCTCCCTTCAGACAGACCTTCCCTGATCACCTAGCTCACAATGGAACTTTGCCCACTCTCTGGCTCCTTACCTTGACTGTCTTTACTTTTAGGGGAGTGGGGGGAATATGAAATATTTCCACTTAATTTTTTTATTGAGATATAATTGACATATAGCATTATATTCATTTCAGATGTACAACATAACAATTCGATATTTTTATATATTGAGAAATGATCACCACAGTAAGTCCAGTTAATATCTATCGCCTCACATACTTACAACATATTTTTTGTGATGATAACTTTCAAGATCTCTTGTAACAACTCTCAACGCTACAAAACAGTATTGTTAACTATAGTCATGATGCTGTACATTACATCCTCATCCTTGAGTCTTTTTAAAAGATTTTTATTAAAAATATAGCTAACATACAATATTATATTAGTTTCAGGGGTACATCATAATTATTCAACATTTATAGACCTAAATAAAGGATCACCATGTTAAGTCCAGCAACCATCTAACACGGTATTATGCTATCATAATATTGACTATATTCCCCATACTCTACATTACGTCCCCATGACTTATTTGTTTCATACCTGAAAATTTGGACCTCTTATTCCCTTTCTCCTTCCCCCCCTTTTTAAATTTATCAATTACAGTTGACATTCCATATTTTGTTATATTAATTTCAGGTGTACAGCATAGTGGTTAGACATTTATATAATTTGAGCAGATCCCCCTGACTAATCTAGTGCCCACCTGGCACTATACATAGTTATTACCATGTCACTGACTATATTCCCTATGCTGTACTTTACACCCCCATAACTACGTTGTAACAACAAATTTGTACTTCTTAGTCCCTTCCCCTTCTTTCACCCACACACTAACACCCCTCCCATCTGGCAACCATCAAAATATTTTCTGTATCTATGAGTTTGTTTCTGTTTAGTTTGTTAATTTTGTTCTTAGATTCCACATATAAGCAAAATCACACTGCATCTGTTTTTCTCTGTCTGACACTCCACTCAGCACAATACCCTCCAGGTCCATCCATGCTGCTGCAGTTGGCAAGAATTCATCCCCTTCCCTGGCCGAGCAATATTCCACTGTATATATGTATGTATGTACCAGCTCCCCTTCATCCATTATTCTATTGAGAGACACTCAGGCTGCCTTCAACCTCGGCTATTGTAAACAATGCTGCAACGAACATATGGACACACAGGTACCCTCGAAGTAGCATTTTGGGTTTCTTAGGATAAATACCCTGAGTGTTCCGTTTGTGGGTTGTGTGTGTTCTCCTGTTAGAGTTGAGCTTTTATTGCTATTGGCATATCAGCACGTGGGCTTGACCATCAGGTTGACCGGCTGTGGGGTTGGGCCATATCCACAGCTTATGGGCTGCTATGTAGGAGGCATAGCCCACTGAGTGCGATTTGCCCCAGCAGGCTCTGGTGCCTGTTGAGACCACCTTTTTTGTGTGCCACTTGTGGGTCTAATCGGGTGGTGCTCTGCTGTCATCTGAAGCCAACCTCCAAGTATGTTGGTTTTGGGGCCTCTTTGGGGGAGCTCCTGTGCAGATCCAGGTCAGCCACTGCCTGTGACTGGCCAGAGGTTACCTAGTGGGAGCTACACAGTGATCCACAGTTGTTTGCTTCCTGTCTAACTCTGGAGGTGTGTAGGAGAGGCCATGTTGCGAACCAAGGATGTCTGCCACCAGTACCGGGCCTGGGGTAACTCTGCAAAAAGCCAGGACATTCGGAGGCCTGCTGCCACCTGCCAGCTCCCTTAAGGTTCAGCCATTGATAAGCCTCAGGCAATATGCAATTTGAGTGAGGGAGGGTCTCAGGGAGTCTCTAGAGTGGGATGAGTTGTGATCACAAGGTTAATGTAGACTCTGGTTTGCTGCCAGTGCTGAGCCTGGACTGACTCAGCAAAAGTCTCAGAGCACAGCGAGGCCAGTCACCCCCTGACTGGGGACCACGGACTCTGATAGTTTTCCAAGAAAGTGCAATGCAGGAGGGCCTGGCTTCTCTCAGAGAAAGTGCCTCCAGTGGAGCTCAAATTAGGTGGGGCAGGGTCCCAGCTGAGTCAGCACGACAGAGCAGTGGAGCTCACCAGGCCAATCAGATTCAGATTTGGCCTGTGGGGGCGGACTCAAGACAGGAAAGATGGTGCCTACTGGTAGGCAGCAGGAGAGTAGGACTCCTCACCAGGAAAATGCTGACTGTACTCCAGTGCTGCCCCAAAGACACACTCCTCAGTCTACCCCCCTCCCCATATGTCTCCAAGGCCCCCTGAGTCACCGTCCCTCTGCTAGAGCCCAAGGTGAGTGCCTGTGAGTGAGTGAGTGTGCGTGGGCTGTTTAAAAGGATGTCTGGGTTTCCCACAGCCTTCTATCCTACCCCACTGGTTAGAATCCCCACTGGTTTTCACAGCCAGATATTGTGGGGCTCCTCTTCCCAGCATTACTACTCCGGGCTGGGGAGTCTTGTGTGGGGGCTGGGGTCCCTCACTCTTCCAGGGGACACCTCTGGAGGGATATCTCAGCGACTGAGATATCCCTCCTGATTCTCAACTGCCACACCAAGGTTTGGGACCCATTCCGTGTCTCCACCCCTCCTACCAGTCTGGGTGTGTCTTCTATATATTTTCAGTTATAGGACTCTGTTCAGCTAGACTTCTGGTGGTTCTCCGGGTTGATTGTTCTATAATTTAGTTGTGATTTTCATGTGTTCATGGAAGGATGCAGGCACAGTGTTTATCTGCTCTGCCATCTTGGATCTCTCCTTGAGTCTTTTTTAAAGTCGTATTTGTTGAGGTATAACTTACATACAGTACTATTTCCTCTTTTTGGGTGTACAGTTTTCTAGTGTTGGCCAACGTACACAGCTGGACAACCACCACCACAGTCAACGTGGTGAGTATTTCCAGTACACCAAAAAGCTCGCTTGTGTCACTTGGCAGTCAGTACCCTCCTCCACCCTAAGTCCCTGGGAGCCACAGGCCTTATTTCTGTCCCTCTACTTTTGCCTTTTCCAGAATGTCATATAAACAGACTCTTACAGTATGTAGTCTTTTGTGAATGGCTTCTTTCATTTAGCATAATGCTTTCGAGAGTCATCTGTGTTGTACGTATCCATACATAGTTCATTCCATTTATTGCTGAGTAGTAAGCAGTTCATGAAACGGAGGTGCCACAATTTGTTTAACCATTCACCCTTGAAGGGAATTTTGGTTGTTTTCAGTTTCTGACCATTATAAATAAAGCTGCTACGAACAATTGTGTATAAATTTTTGTGTAGTCATATATGTCTCACTTCTCTGGGAGAAATGCCCAGGAGGATAATTGCTGAACACTGCGCTAAGTGCATGTTTAGTTAATTTTGTTTTTTATTTAACTGCCAAATTACTTTCCAAAGTGTCTATAACATTTTAAATGTTAATTTTGACAAAGGCCAATTTATTAATATTTTATTTTATGGATCATGCTTTTGATTTCGTGTCCAAGAACTTTGCCTAACCACAGTTCACAGAGATTTTTCCTCATGTTTTCTTCTAAAAGATTTACAATTTTACGTTTTCAACTTAGATCTATGGTTGATTTTTGGTTAACTTTTTGTATAAAATATGATGTTTATGTCAAGGTACATTTTTTTGTTTATGGATGTCCAGTTGTTGCAACACCATTTGTTAAAAACACTAACTTTCTTCTTTGAATTGCCTTTGCACCTTTGTCAAAAAACAATTGACCATATTTGTGTGGGCCTATTTCTGGGCTACTTTGTTCCATTGCTCTATGCACCTATGTTTTCCACAGTACCATTCTCTTAATCTTTATAGTAAGTCTTAAAATCAGGTAGCATGATTTCTCCAAATTTATTGTTCTTTTTCAAATATTTTTGCTATTCTCATGTTTTGCCTTACCATATAAGTTTCAGAATCAGCTTGTCTATATTTATAAAAATAATCTTCTTGTGACTTTGATTGGAATTGAATTAGTTCTATAGATGAATTTGAGAAGAATTGACATCTTTGCTCTGTTCAGTTTTTCAATCCATGAATATGGTGTGCCTCTCCATTTACTTGGATCTTCTTTGATTTATGAGCAATTTTTGTTAGATATATGCTTTGGTATTTCATTTTGGGGGTGAAAGGAGCTATTGTAAAATTTCTGAATTTTTAAATTTTAATTTCAATTATACATTGCTAGTATATAAAAATATGATTGGCTTGTTTGCATGTTGATCTAAATTTCTTGGGTGTTGATCTGTGTGTCCTATAATTGCCATTTATCAATTTGAATAAATCTTTACCTAGTTTGCTGAAATTTTTACAAACCACGAATGCACGTTGAATTTTGCCAAATGCTTTTTTCTAAATCAGTTGATATAATCATGTGGTTTTCCTTCTTTAGACTGGTAATATGACAGAGTGTGTTGATTTTATAATATTGAACATCCTTGAATTCCTATTTTGTGATATGTTGTCCTTTTTGTGTATTGTTGGATTCAATTTATTAATATTTTACAATAATTTTTGCATCTGTGTGCATGAAGGATATTTGCCTACAGTGTTCTTTTTTTAATGTCTTTCTTTTTTGCTATCAGGGTAACACTGGGAAATATTCTTTCTTTTTATTTTCCTTTGTAACATTTATATACTGACATCTCTCAGATTAGTTTCGTGAGCATAAGGACCTTCTTCCTTTTGGTCACTCTTCTAGCCTAAGCAGCCAGAGCAGTGCATGGCACACAATTGGCAATCAATAAATATTGATCCTTTTTTGTTGTTGTTGCTGAATGAATGAATGAATGCACTCTGCCTGAATCAAGCAAGAAAAATGGAGACCAAAAAGGGAAGAGCAAGAGAACCTAGGAAGAGGACTTTAGCTCGAATTGAGCTTAGAAACGTGATGATATAAATAAAAATGCTGTTGAAGACAATGTGCCTCCGTCATGGAAGGGAAAAGACTGCTTGGGAGTCAGACTGTCTGGGTTTGAATGCCGCCTCTGCCACTTACAGCTGTGTGTCTTTAGGCACATTGATTAGCCTCTTTGAGTTTCCATCTCCTCTTCCGCCAAGTGGGGATGATGATAATATCTACCTGGCAGAGTTGAGATAAGTGACGATGTATACAAGATGCCTGGCAGAGTGTCAGCACTCAACAAATGGGAGATATAGGAGCAATAATAATAGATGCTTTATCGAATAGCTTCTAGTAATTGCTTCTACAACCAGAAATGGACTTGAGCTGAAAAATGAGCCAGAGCAGACTGGAAGGAACTGTGCCCAACTACTCAGAATGGCTTGAGATCTGAAAAGTATATATTTAATTCTTCGTCAGTTCACTTTAGGTAAGAGAGCAAAAGTAATTATAAAAACATGGGCTGACTTTGGCATTGACAAGCAAATCTTCGCCCAGGACCAATCTCTGCCCATCCACCTGTGTTGTAGCATCTTGGCCTTCACCCAGACCCACGTCTGCAGTACAGTGTCAGCCAATTGGCAGAGCACATTTCTACCTTCCTGTGGAAGAAGGGGGCTGAGAGACAAAGGAGGGAAGGGAAGTGAATCCCCAGGCTCAGGCACTCAGTAGGAACACTTGGGTTTCTCTGGTGAAAGCTGAAGCCGAGAATGTTGGGAAACCAGGAAATCTGAGCCAAGTATTTGGTCATAGTCATCCTCTAGTTCCCAACGGAAGTAAAAGGCCTAAGAGAGAAAAACTGGAACGAGGCCACGGCAAGAACATCCTTCTATCCTGGGATCTGAAATGAGTGTGATTGAAGGAGGATGGGTGTTGTGGAGGGAGAATGCATGAGACACAGAATCCACAAATCCTCCCACAGGATTTTGTGAAATGTTATGCATGGCTCCATGATGTTATCGCTCATGAAACTCCGGAACCCAGGCTGAACTGTGTGGTCATGTTGTGCTGCCACCAGCTGTCACAGCGGCACCCATCCTGGCTCTTTCCCTCACTGGATTCTCCCCTCAGCTCTTGGCATCAACCGCTCTGCCAGAGCACTCACAAGCCATTATCCCAACTGGCATAAGCAAAGGCCAACTATAAAGCAGAATGTTAGGTGGTCACTGCAACTTTCAGCAACACAGAAACACCAAAATGATTTCCCTGCATAAATGTGGCTGTAACGTAAGTAACTATTTCCCGCGAGCCAAAGTACAACTCAAAGTCAACATCACACCAGGCCTTTTTAATTTCAGAAGGTGTTTATTTTCCCTCCGAGGCCAAGCAATCTCTTTTTATTTTGTTTAATGATATACACATGAGGGAAAATAAGAAGAGGTAATTTGAGGTTTCTGTAAGAAACAGGGCTTCCTCCCACCTAAAGTGGATTGCATTCCTAGCTTCACATGCTATGTTCTCCTAGTGTGAAACGAGAACCTTGGAGATGATTGTCCATGTGATGGAAAGCCAGTGTTCAGCTGGTTCTGCTGAAATGGGCAGACTCACTGTTCACGGTCTGGGAAACAGGATTGAAACTGGACCAGCCCCTTTGGATAAGAAGTGCCACATGGTCTAACTCAGCCTCTTTTCCAATGTGTATGTATCATACTGGGCTCCTGAGTCCATCCCAACATGGTCTGAGTAGTTATGTTTTGCCTTGTGTCCTACACTTCCCCCTCTTCGATAATTTCTCACCGTATACAAGAACATTTGACTCTTACTATAGAGGAGGTTATAAACAAGGGTATGAGAAAAACGCATTCTGAAGGTCATATGTGATTTACTATTTTTTCCCTTGTGGTTTAACATGATATCACATTCATTACATCTGTGTCCTTCAATAGTTTCCCATTATTCTCAGCAATGATTTTCAGATTCTTTTGATAAGCAGCAGAACTTGTTTTTCTCAAATGAAATTTTCCTCAGATCCCCAATGTGTAACATAGATAAAAGCTTGTCACACGGCACAGGGAAGAGACTGGGGCCTGACCGATTCAAACCTCGCTGAAGCTCTGCTAAAGCAGGAACTGAACACAAGTAACGATGGGCCCCTGAGCTGAGCCTGGTTGCTTCCCTGTTTAAATGATTAGAAGGCGGGAGAGCAAGGAGGAAGGAGGGTTGGAGGAAAGGCCAAAGCGTTGCCTGCCACAGAGCCCCTCCTCTACCCTGCACTGAAAGACTGCAGGCCCCCCACACAAGGAAGCCACGTCCCCCGTTCCAGGCTCGGTCACCCTGTGGTGGGGTAGAGGGGCCCAGACACATTTGCACATCTGGTTCTGATGACTGAAAACCCATCCAAGTCAGAGTGGGTTGAGTTTCCCAGAACAGCTGCCATCCCCCGCCCCCTTTACTCTGAGAAATCCTTCTACAGGAAGGGAAGCAGGCCTGTTCTCCATAGGAAATGTGCTCTCAATAATGTTCACCATCAAATGAAAACATGCCTCTCCCTTGTTCAAGAGAATAAGAACCAGTCACACTGAAGCTGAGATTCTGTTAAAACAGAATATTTCCTTCCCCACTTGGCTGGAGCGAGCTATTATTTTGGAACTCGTCACCCTCTAAGACAAGATGTCTCACTGAGAGCGAGGGTTTGCAAGTTCATGGTAGGACTGCAGAATGGGCTAAACTCTGTGCCTGAGTCTTCTCACCTGCAAAACAAGGGAGAGGGTTGGGCTTAAATATCCCAGATTTCCTCATAACCTCAGTCTGCCAATTCCACTCTCCTTAAAGCTTTAAGGATGTCAGAGAATGAGCTCACTTTCAAGGAGCCACCCAACTGAAAGGAACCGAGGCTGCAAGCAGTCTAAGGCCCTGCACGTCAGGTATGGTCACCCTATGTGTCCACTTGGCTGGGCACATAGTGATTGAATCAAACTCTAATTTGGTGTTTCTGTAAAGATATTTTGTAGATGCCATTAACTGCTACAATCAGTTGACTTTAAGGAAGGGAGATGGGTGGGCCTCATCTAATCAGTTGAAGGTTTAAGAGTGAAAACTGAGGTTTCACAAAGAAGAACTCTGCTTCAAGACGTATCATAAAAATCCTGCCTGAATTTCCAGCCTAGTTGCCTTCCCTACAGATTTCAGACCTGCCAGCCCTCACAATTGCGTGAGCCAATTCCTTAAAATAAATCTCTTTACATGAGGTAAGTGGTCTTAAATCACTTTATTCCTAAGAAATAAGACCAGAGCCCAAATCTCCTTGGACTCATACTTCATTCCTGTTCTTCCCACCAAGATACACAGTCCTTCAGTTTACTCTGCTACAACCTAAAAACTGATTTTAAAATGAACTTCACTTTCTGAAAGAATTTAGAGAGCGTTCCGGCTGAGCAGCATTTTTCACTGTGACCCTTAGAAATGGATTCCTGTTATGTTGCAACCTGATACATGCATGTGCACACAAACATGTTTAACATGTCACAAAACAAAAGTTGCCTGAAATGGCATTTTTCAGGTGTCATACATTTGAGCATTTCTACTCTATTTTACTTCATTTAAAGCAAAAATGCTCATCATATCCATTACATTTTTGTGTGAGCCAAAATTGCCCAATGTGGCAGACGCGTCTGGTCCCCATAACACAGCTCCTTGAGCCACCTCTGGTTTCAGCCACAACTGTGGTGGAAAGTTCCATGGGAGCCCAGGCTCACTTCACTCACAGCATCCCATCCCAGGCATGCTGTACACACCTTTCTACTTTGAACCCTGGGCCTTCTGGTAGTAACTTTGGCTCCCATACAAGTTCAACCTGGAAATGGGAGGCAGTTTACACATCCCGGGAGCAGTCCTCAGCCAGTGGGGAGAGTGAGGAGAGAAGTTGGTGGATGGGTGACCCAGCCCCCATCCTTCAAGTGGAACATTTGGAGAGGCATTCTGTATGCTTCTCAGGAGGACCCCTCCCTCCATTGAAGGGGAACCCTGTGCCTGCAGCAATGACCTTGATAATGCACCTTATGTTAGCTCCTCCTCTTTTCCTGTCTTGTCCACCCTGCTTCAAACTACTGGCTCCTGGGGTTGTTTCTCAAATCAATGACCTGCCCCACTTCTATACTTCAGGCTCTACTTTCAAGACCCATCCAAACCAAGACCCATCCATCCTCTCACTGCAGGAACCTTGTACAAACCCCTTCAGATGGTCACTGAGCATTTGCTGGTATCTCCATGGATGACAGGAGTTTCTATTTTCTCAGCTAAGTCTTTGCAATGCTGGACAAGACAGCAACAGAAGTGAGCCAGGGGTCTCCAGGGCTTTCCATGGTGAGCACAATGCTAGAGTATTCTCTTACTCTTGTTGTTAAAAAGTACTTTCTTTTTTCAAAAAGTGAAAAACAGGCAAATTAATTTTTATAACACCTTTTTTTGAGATAGTAACATACCATACAATTCACCCATTTAAAGTGAACGATTCAATGGTTTTTCGCATATTCACAGAGTTGTGCAACTCTCACCCCAATCAATTTTAAAGCATTTCTATTACCCAAAAAGAAACCCCATACCCATTAGCAGTTCTTCATTTCTCTCCAATGTCCCCAGCCCTAGGCTATCTACTTTCTGTTTCTATAGATTTGCCAATTCTGGACATTTTATATAAATGGAAGCATATAGTACATGGCCTTTTGTGTTCAGCTTCTTTCACTCAGCATAATGTTTTCAAGGTCCATCTATGTTGTAACATGTGTCAGTGTTTCATTGCTTTTTAATACTGAATGATATTTCATTGTATGAATACACCACACCTTGTTTATGCATTTCTCACTTAATGGATATTTTGGTTGTTTAAAAATGTAGTTTCTTACGTTGAATTAAACTTGGCTTTAGAATTCGGTCTTAGCTTTCGACTTTCTAGATTCGCCCATGACAGACATCCTCCTCCCTCATGTGGGAAGCCCTTTCGTGCATCAAGGCTCTTCTTCACACTAGGTGAAGAGTGTTGATATGGCGTTGATATGGTGGCATGATCTCTAGACCACACCCTCCTCACCATGCTGATCATGTCCCTCTGACAAACTCCAGTTTCCCACACCCAGCCTAAAAGTGGGATCATCAGAGTAGAACATCACAGCAAGTACTCCTCCTTTTAACTACTCATTTATATTATAATTAATGATAAAATCACAGCTCAACAGGAACCATACTAAAAGGCTCTGTCCAAAACAGGGCACATGCAACTTATTTTAAAGGATTAACATCCTCTGAGAAAACCAAGGAAGGGCCGCTTACCACAATGACATTCCTCTGGGCCTGGAGGAGGGCCCAGCTGCAATAATGTCATTCACTCGGGGAGGCTTTGTGAAGTGGCTCGATAATGTTCTTTTCTCAGCTGTGTAAATGTGACCGCATAATTACTTGCAGCCAAGGAAGAAGTTTGACAGGGATAGGCCTGCTCCACAGGAGTCCACGAGAATGAAGGGGATGGAGAGAGAGAGAAGGAGTAAAGAAGACTCCACAACTCTGCAGTACTCCTCAGGACTGAGCACTCTAGCTTCATTATCTTTGCTTCAAGAGTTTGTATTCTCCAATCACAAAAGGGCTCCTCTGGTACAAGGGCCCATCTTCAACATGCCCCTTGTATCTCACACAGCCCCTACAAACAAAGTATGTGCTCATTAAATACTTCTAGAGAATAATAGGTCAATGGGGGATGGATGGTTGATGGATGGATGGATAAAGGATGGATGGATGGATGGATGATGTCTGGATTAGTGGATGGGTGGATGGATGGATGATGGATGGATAGACAGATGGATGGATGAAGGGAAGAAGGGAGAGAAGGAGAGAGAGAAACATGACCACAAACAGAATCATCACCTCAGAGGTTAATCAAAAACTTGTACTGAGAACCAGCTGGTCTATTTCTCAGTGTAGCCAGCTTCCAGAGGCTCATTCTGCTTCTTCAGATTGGTCAAGGAATGTAACTTTTCCATATACCTGTATCAGGGTCAGGCCTCCCATATACCTGTATCTGGAGAAAACTGGGTTGCTTATCTTAATAATTCAGATAATGTCCGTGGAAGGCTCTATAACTATAAATCCTCATTTGGATACGAATTATGCAGGACAATGACACTTTCTATTTCCTTACTGTGTTTGGGCACAGGGAGCTGGTAGGTATTCTCTCTGCCCGTTAGCAATAGCTGCAGTCTGCCATGACCCTTCTCAGTTCTCTGTGGAAGGCAGAAAATTGAGTATTAAAGAAGGTCAGATGGTTATAGGATCTGACCTTAAAAATGGGATCACCTTGCCCAATTACCTCTTTGTACAAATGAGGAAACTGAGGATGAGAGAGGAGAGGTGACTTCTCCAAGGTCACTCAAGTAGTTAATAATTGATTCAGAAATGGGACCCAGGTCACATGATTCCTACTTTCCTTCCCCCAGGCTTCCTCTGTAACATCCTTGCTGGGTCATTTCATAAAGATCAGCATTCATCTGAAACACATGGCCATTAACCTTTAATGACAGCTTCCTGGCAACCCAGCAGAGTACAGATGAGTGCTATAAATTCTCTTCTGTTCCCTTTTTTGAGCTTGTTGACTTAATGGTGGGGTCTCTTGGCTCCTTTCAAGTTCCTTTCTTCCAGAGTTTCCTTTAGCTCCTTGTTTAGCCCAGTGGCAATGAGTTTGAGATTTGCTGGTGGGAAGGGGAGCCTTGGAGAGCCTTTGAGAAGCAAGTGACGTCTCTGATAATGCGCAACCTCTTCACAGTATTTGGTGGGTTTAAAAAAGCTTCTTCAAATCACTCAGATTATTTCCCTTGGTAGAGATCTGACCCAAAATATCCACAAACCATTCCCAGGGCACTTTTCAAAACTTAGATGCTGCTAAGACAGTGAACTTAGTGGGCAATGCAGCTGCTGTTACATAATAAGGATAGGTACTTCCGTGGCTTAGCAGATGAAACTGCTCTGTTTATTGGGAAAAGGAATAAGAATTCATCAACATTTTATGCCGTACTCAGCCCCAACACTAACTTTGCTCCAAGAATTCTTCAAGCTAGAGATGCACCTCATCTCTGCCTCTGGCGGAAAGCAAGCATTTGGGTTTAGGAGTCAGAAGACATGGACATTGGAGAAACTGCCAGTTCCTAATTGTGGGATGTTGGCTGAGTTTTAGGTTCTTCGTCTGTGATGCAGAAGTAGTAATACTAACAGCTACGTCACAGGTTGATAGCAAAAGAGTGATTTAAATAAAAAATATTGCAAAAGAAAACATTAGTCAATGACACTTGTTAAATCATGATAAGGAAAAGTTTATTCAATGGGGGTCATGGCAATAGGTATCAGGACCACTGCAATGGGGAGAAGCTGGACTCAACTCTGAATACAACGTGGGCAAATAGGATTTTATAGCCAAGGAGTAGGGGTCAGTGGATGGAAAATTACTACGAGGAAACCTCAGGGGTACAGGGAATTCTTGCTAGACTGACCAAATAGGATTCTTGCTAAAGACAGGCCAGGGTGATCGGACATCACCTGGAGGGTGGTGGGGCATGAGAAACCAGATCAAATATCAAAGGTAGGGGATTCTGGTTAAACTGACTTAGCGGATTCTTGCTAAAATCGGACAATGCAGAGATGAACGTGGAAGTCCAAAAGTCAAGGCCTACTTGTAAAGGTCGGGGGAGCCTGAGTAGAGTTTGGTGAAGGAGAGAATCTTTGTCAATATAAACATTAAATGTCTGCAACTTGCTGTTGGAAAAGGTTGATAGCAAAAAGCGAGTGAATGGAGAAACTGAGGCACCAACATGGTTCCGAACCAGCTTAACAACTGACTTTCCAGCCAATTTCACCTTGCCCAGGTGTGATGGTACATACAGCAAAACATTTCTTGCTTAGACTTTGATGCCATGAAAATTCACCTCAGGATTTATTTCCTGCTTTCAGATTTTGCACATAAGGAAATAGTAGAGCAGAGACTAATGGTTGAAAATTGCACAGTAAATCAGCTGGGAAACATATGTGAACTCCCAAGTCTTTCCCCATCTGAACCACAAGAGACTCAGGAGGCCACGTGTGATCTTTCTGGGGAGATCTCAGCTGGATTCCCACATCTTCCTGGGGCTGAAGATTTTGTATCATTTTTGACATGCACTCCAGGGTCCTTTGGACTGCAGGTATGTTTAAAACTACACATCTTTTAAAAAGCAAGCTCAGGAACCTATGCATTTTTCAAGGATGGCAAAAAGATTGACTCAATTTAACATGTCAAAGGAAGCGGGGTTTCCCCTTTCACCTTTTAGGCCACTTCAAGCAAGTCAGACAGAAGGCACAGAGGTTTTCCTAGGATGCATTGGAACAATGCATTTGACCTTGTGGGCTTGTTTCTCACCATCTGTGCTCCCTAAGCATTTCAGTTAAAGCAAAGGGGTAGGATTGAAGAATTCACCCCAAAGAGAAAACCGTGAGAGTCAGGCAAAAATAGGATGAGGGAAAATTAGATTTCCAGAGCAGAAAAGAGCAGACCAGAGCTGCCTATGGACAGCAAGCTGCCAGCTTCCTCATGCTGGGTAATCACTAGTGGGCACATACTCGCAGCGTGTTGAACCTTGAGTGGCCGTGGGCTGTCGCTGGCATTGGACAGTGTCCTGCAGGTTGGGCAGAAAATTATCACTTCCACCCTCCCCTGCTCGGCCTCCAAGGCCTCACTCTGAGCTGCAATTAAACTTTTCAACTTGGAAGATAAACACAGGGGACCCAAAGGAATTGATTCAGAGGCCCCACAGAGATAGCTAAGAGATTGGCTTGGCAGCAGCCAGAAAGCCATGGGCTAGAGGAAAGAGCAGGCAGAGGTGGGAAGGTCTGCATGCTGCCCACTGCCCCCAAGGCCAGCTCGGGGATCTCAGTGTTCGGTGAGAAAGGGGGAGAGAGAGAGAGAGAGAGAGACAGAGAGAGAGAGAGAGAGACTGAGAGAGAGAGAGAGAGAGAGAGAGAGAGAGAGAGAGAGAGAGAGAATGAGAGAGAGAGAGAGAGAATAGGGGCTTTATGGAAAGAGGGAAGAGACAGGAGAGAGATAAGAAAGTCACGTACAGAAGAGGAGGGGGAAATAAAAGATAAAGGATGGGGAGAAAGGAATCATTTACGGCGCACAAGCAAAAGCAAGTTTCTCTTAACACTTATGAAACCCAAACCACACACACTTGCCTCCAATTCTTATTTTCTAAAATTAACAGCAGGGTTTCAGAAGTAGCTTAGATTTTGAATACAGCTTTAAAGAGCTATGCATTTTTAAAATGTCTGAAGGGACCTCCTGCATAACTGTCCATATCTCCCTCTGGACCCAGACTCTCCCTCAAATCCCTTTGACTCCACTCCCCTCCCCTCCAAAGTTGTTTCTGTACGTAAATGATGCTGCCTTTTATATCCATAGAATATTAATATTTGTTCTGCGTCATTGGTTTGTTTTTGGCTTTTCTAAAGGGCTGATGAGCCACTCTTGCATGAATTCTGCAGATACTCAGTTTCAACGGCAATTTAGAAAGTTAGTGTGAAGCCAGGGAGAACCAGAACCTGATCTAAGGAAGGAGAAGGGTCGTTGAGTAGAGGAATGTAAGGCCAAACTATTAGCCATCCTTTATGCATAAAAATTTAAAGTATATCAATTTCAGCCAACAGGCTAAGCTCTAGTCACCTGTTCTATTCAATAGTTCTATCCCCTAGGGATTATCTTGTGTTTCAAGTATTCTCTTACTTTTAATGAGCTTTATGCCTTCAGCTGAAAATTTGCTCCAAAGTTACAGGCTGGATTAAATGACTGCTTGAGGTTTCAAAGGGACTCCCTGTAATTCTCAACTCCCAAAGGGGCTGATCTTCGAAAGGCCTCTGCCCAGGCCCTGGCTTTCAGGACTGCCTTCAACCCACCATTTTACAGTTCAGAAAATATTTATAATGGATAAAGAAGTTGTGGTATATATACACAATGGAATACTATTCGGCGTTAAGGAAAGATGATATAGGAGCATTTGTGACAACATGGATGGATCTTGAGAGTATAATGCTAAGTGAAATAAGTCAGACAGAAAAAGCAGAGAACCCTATGATTTCACTGATATGTGGTATATAAACCAAAAACAACAAAAGAACAAGACAAACAAATGAGAAACAAAAACTCATAGACACAGACGATAGTTTAGTGGTTACCAGAGGGTAAGGGGGTTGGGGGGTGAGAGATGAGGGTAAGGGGGATCAAATATATGGTGATGGAAGGAGAACTGACTCTGGGTGGTAAACACACAGTGGGATTTATAGATGATGTAATACAGAATTGTACACCTGAAATCTATGTAAATTACTAACAATTGTCACCCCAATAAATTTAATTTAAAAAAAAGAAAATATTTATAAAAATAGAATGCAAAGCAGTCCTGTAACATATTCAACTGCAAACAGCCAGTTAGTGCCAAAGTGAAGCCTAGCTTTCGAGACTCTCAACCCCATCCTGAGTCCATGAATCTCACCACACTGACTTCCTTCAGTAGCAACCTCCCAGAGGAACATCTTAAGCCAAAAAGATGGCATCTTGTGCTTGAAACAAAAATACACAATCTGGTCAGCAGAGTGAAAAAACATGTGTCGGTGGGGGGTAAGCTATAGGCAACTGAGGATAAAGAAGGAAGCAAAAATTTGGAAAGTCCCAAGATTTGGAAGCCCAAGAACCCAGAACAGTAAGAATGTGTGTGGGAATAAAATTAGGATCCACACAAGGCAAAGCTAGACCTCCCAGGTCTGTGTAGCCAGAACACTATCTATCCGTAACCTGGATCTCCCAAATCTATGTGGCCAGGAGATCATCCTTCCCTAACCTGGCAAAGAACTGTATCAGAGTTTACACTCTGGAGAGGTTGAACCCATGTGTCTTTGATCTGAAAGATATCAGGAGTAGCATGATGGGGTGAAATGCCACACTGAAAGAAGGAAGATTGGGTGAAAGTAGGTGTGCCCTTTACCCCTCTTAAGCTCCAAGACATTGGGATCCAGGCTTATATCCCCACACAGACAGGATATTAGAGCATTTCTCATTGGGGAAACTGCTATCTAAGGGGAAAATGCCAGGGGAAACTGACACTTGGAAATACCTAGTGAGATGAAAACGTTCCAGGTCAATTCCCTAGGAATAGCTCTACCAGCCAATGGGCCCTTCCCATGCACAACAGAGATCCTAGTTCCAATGTAGTTTTGTGCCTCTCTCTCTCTCTCTCTCTCTCTCTCTCTCTCTCTCGTGATGAAATTCACATAATATAAAATTAACCATTTTAAAGTGAAAAATTTAGTAGCAGTTGTACATTCACAATATTATGTAACCACCACCTCTGTCTAGTTCCAAAACATTTCATCACCTTAAAAGGACAGCCCTGTGTTTCACTTTTAACTAAAACTGGACAACCAGGAGTCACCAGGCATCTGAGATGCATGAGTGACAGACAGAAGAAGACACCAGACAAGAGGAAGTCAAAAAGACAGAGAGTGACAAGAGCAGAAGAACATTTAAAACAGAACTTTAAAAAGTTCTCCCCAGTAAGATGACAATCTGTTGCATTTTTTAAACAAAAAGCTGATGCTAATAAAGAAAAGGTAATATTTGTAGAATATATAGAATGAGAAAGAGCTCTTGGACATTCAAAGTATGAGAATAGAAATTTTAAAAAATTAACAGGAAAGAAAAAAATTGAAGAGTTAGAATATAAAGTTAAAAAAGATCATCCAGAGAAAAGACAAAGAATGTAAAATAGGAAAGAGAAGATAAGACAATTAGAATCTATGAGTCTATCTAATAGTGCCAACATTGAATAAAAATAGTAGTTCTAGAAAGAGAGAAAAGAGAGTACAGAGGGAAAGATGTTATTAAAGGACAAATAGAAAAACTTTCTAAAACTGAACGCGTTCATTTCCAAATTGAAAGGGCTTCTTTGAGTTTCCTGCACAAAAAACAAAAGAGACCCACATCAAGGCAATTTCCTTATAAGATTTGAGAAGAGCTGGTATAGGAAAATATCCTAAAAATTCCAGGATGGAAAAAAAATGTAGGTCACATATAGAGAACTTGGAATCAGAATGGTATCATATTTTTCAATAGTAATAATGGAATCTGGAAAACAATGGAACAATGTTGTTAAAACTATTAGTGAAACTTATTTGTAAACTATACCCAGCTGTCTTAGTTAGAGTTCTCCAGAGAAACACAACCAATAGGAGATATAGATAAGAGGAGATTTATTACAGGAATGTTTTCTACAGTTATGGAGGCTGAGGAGTCCCACGATCTGCCATCTGCAGGCTGAAAACCAGGAAAGCCAGTGGTATAATTCAGTCTGAAGCTGAAGGCCTGAGAACCGAGGGGCCACTGTGTAAATTCCAGAGTTCAAAGGCCTGAGGTCCAGGAGCTCTGATATCCAAGGGCAGGAGAAGAGGAATGTCCTAGCTCAAGAAGAGAGAGAAGGGAGTTGCTCTTTTTTTGTTTTGTTTTGTTTTTGTCCTACTTGGGCCTGCCCACATTGGTGAGGGTGGATCTTCTTTACTCAGTCTACTGAATAAATGCTACTCTCTTCCATAAACTCCCTCATAGACACACCCAATGATAATGTTTTCCTAGCTATCTGGGCATCTCTTAGCCCAGTCAAGTTGACACGTAGAATTAACACCACATCAGCCATTCTAACAATCAAGTATGAAGGTAGAATAAAGTTATTTTCAGACATTCGTTGACTCCATTTATTAAGATGCTCAACCAAAGCAAGGAAGTAAAGTTTTAAAAGAAAACGATATGAAGTCAAGGAAACAGAGTCTCCAACATGGGAAAGAGTTAAAGAGAACCCCTAGGGTGGTAGTGAAGGGAAAGCCTACGATGAGTGATGAGAATAAAGGGAAATGACAGATTTGCAGTCTGGAGTCTTTCTGGAGGCAAGTTCAGAAATTGTCCATGAGAGATGTATCTAAGATAAAAATGGTACTTAATGTGCTGGTATTCAAAGGAATTTAAGCTCTGGTAGAGGCACTGGATTAGTGGTGAATACACAGACAATTAAACAAATTAAAAATGAGGCAACTACTAACTCCAGGGAAACAAAAATTCCATATGAGAAAGAAAACATAATCATGGCCAGCTCTATGGTTCAGCTGTGATTGATATTTACATGGTCAAAATAATACAAACCCTGAATACTGATTTGACCAGGCATTGTTATACAGCTCTAAAGGAAGTCTGGGGAGACAAAGGAAGTGTGGGGAGGGGGAGAGTATGAAAACATCCAAACTACAGAAATCAAGAAAGAGCAATATACTCATATGCATGTTATTTAGAAACCCTGAGGTAAATGCTATAAGAAACATCTCAAAAAACTTGGAAGTGTGTGTCTCAGGGAGGAGGAGTTAAATAGTGAGGGAAGAATGGGTCCAGGGACTGCTGATTTCAGTAGAACATTTTTAATACTGTTTAACTTTTAAAAGGAAGTCCTGGTGTTTCTTTAAATTTTTAAAAACCTCCATTACTGTAACAACTTGGCCTGCCAACCAAGCTCTCACAAAGTGAGTTATACCCAGTACCACGTGACAGGTTCCTTCCCGTAAGTCATTCACAGAGAAGAAATGCTACTCACCATCAAGTCCCATTCCCGAAAGATGTGACTTCTTTTTCAACCCGGAGGAAGTGGAGCCACCAAATACGAGTCAAATCCAGTTACAGTCAAAATCCAAGTGAAGTGCAGCCAAACTATGTGTAAGCCTCAGGTAATGGCCTAGTTACCCTGGCATAATTTGTTGTCACATTTTGGAACACTAAAAAAGTTACAGTAGTTGCTTCCGCGCTGAACCCCTATCGCATCCTACTTCTTTTACCAAAGCATTTATCACACTTTCTTATACTTTCTTGTTGGAGATTTTTAACAAGTTTGTTTTATGGACTATCTTCGTGAGGACAGAGACCATAGCTGATTAATTTTTTATCCCCTGTGCCCAACACGGTGACTAATGTATAGAAAGCATGCCGGCAGTGTGTGAATAAATGAAGGTGGGGGGAAGGTTTCAATAAATGTAAAAAGAAATAATTCAAGCAGCAGCGGGGTTAATGTCGCATAATGAAAAGGTAAGGTAAAGAGGGCTCTGTTCATAGTTGCAAACCCGGCAGAGCAATAACAAGAATGACACCGGCAGTCATAACAAGAATGACTGACTCTTACGCAGTGTCTGCTGTATGCCAGGCACTGTTCTAGAAGTGGCAGGTGTATTAGCACAATTAATTCTCGTGAAAACCCATGAAGCAGGTTATCACTACCCTCATTTAACAGAGAAGTAATTGGCCCCACATCCCACAGTCAGCACATGAGAGATGAGCCTGGTTTAGGACGCAGACCACCTGGCTCCAGAGTCTTCTCATCAGCACATCATACCTGTGCTAAGAAGGAATGAGGCCCTTTGAGGTCAATGCCCAAGGGATGCGGCCCCAGGGAGCTGACCTGTCTGGGTACCTTCAGCTGATTTGGACTTCTTAAGAAAGCTCCAGGGGAGAAAGGGTCTTCAGTATTGAATGAGAGCTTGTCAGATGCAAACTACCTTGGGGTTCGGAGCCAGGCCTCGCCCCAGGGCCCTCCACTGTCCAGGAGGAGGGCTGCCTGTGTCCTGACAGATGCTGAGCTGCCTAGGGGAAGAGCCAGCTGATGGGACAGAGTGCCCAGGCACAAGTGGGTGTGTGCCAGAGGGCGGAGCTGCGAGGTGCTCCTAGGGGAAAACACACCAATTGTCCAGTGTCCTGGTGCTCTCTGGACATCAGGGGAGTGGCAGGAAGGCTGAACAAGGGAAAATAGAAGCTGGTGCATTCAAGTTTCTGCAGAAAACTGAGAAGACCCAAAGAAGCTCTGGCTGGAGAAATAACAGAACCAAGGGGGCGCAATGCACAAGGACAGAGACTATCTTGGGTCCTTCCACAGGCCCATCGGGCACTGAGGCATCCCTCGACCTGGGATAGACTGTAGCCCTTACAACAATGGCTACAATTCTTCATCCCTCTTTGTATCCAGCCCCTCAGTGTCTCTTTGCAGCTTCAACCACCAAGCATGTGATCTGTCAAGATCAGCAGAGCTGCCTTCCAGACCCACGGTTGACCTCAGATGGATGAGTGAGTCCAGCCAAGATGACAAGACCATCTAGCTCACCTGTGCACTCGTGAGCAGTAACAATGCTTCTTGTTTTATCCCCCTGAGGTTTCAGGAGGTTTGTTACATAGCTGTCACCGATGAATACAAGCATCATGTGGGACCATGGGAGACAAGAGGTGGGGGAAACTCAGCAGTCCCCCACTTGCCTCTCTCTGGGGAACGGATATGGAAGGGCAACAAATGGGCCAGCCAGCTAGCAGAGTCTATCAAGTAAATAAGAAAAATAGCTACTGTTTAATGAGCACCTAATATAAGGCAGGCAACCGTGTGAGGTGGGGATGAGGGCTGCCAGTCACAGCTACATGCCTACCCAATACGTATTCTCCCTTTCGAATGTTGCTAACATACTTATTTGGGTATGTTAAAAGGGATATTTCCTCACCTTCCTGCAGTTAGGGGTGGCCATGTGACACAGTTCTGGCCAATGAGATGGGAGTACATAGGGCTGCGGGAAAGTTCTTTCAGAAGGGAGGCTGGCCCACGGTCTTTTGCTATGTGCTCTACTCATCTCTACTTAAAAAGGCATGGAAAGGACTGGAGCTATTGCAGCCATCTTTCCCCCAGGAGGGAAAAGGCAAGAGAATTGCAGACACCTAGACCCTCACATCATTTAGCCTCTGAGCTAACACTCCTAGCTGCCTACCCCATACATCACGTGCATGAGAAAAAAATAACTAACCCCCTGAATTATTCACACTGTGCTTTATTTGGGGATTTTATTACATGAATTTAGCCTACTCCCAATGAATACATAGAAGATTATTCACCCCATTTTACAGATCAGAAAACTAAGGTTCAGAGCAATTAAGAATTTGGCCAATGTCACTAGTGTAGTAGACTGTTATAAACTCCCCAGTGAATTCCACCTCTCCAGATGTACACCCTTATATAAGCCACACTCTGCCCCCATATTAACTCTGGGCTTGACCTTGTGACTTGCCTTGCATATGAGCAAATGTGATACAAGCAAAAGCTTGATAAACACTTGTGCATCAGGACTTCCATTTTTTCGAACCATGTGAAGACACTTTTGTCTAACATCCTTGAGCATGAGAGACCAGGTAGGGAAGAGATCACTTGGAGAGACACACCCAGCCATGCCAATTATTCCAGACATTCCTGTTGAGACCCCAGACATGTGAGTGAGGACATCTGGGACCAGACAGCTCTCACTGCAGCCACATAAATGGCCCCTTCCAAAGACCAGTAAAAGAACCTCCCATCTGAGCCAAATTCAAACTGTGGAATTCTGAACAAATGCATTTAAGAACTGGAGTATTTGTTACACACAAATATATAACTGCTACACCTAGCTAGTAAATGACAAAATCAGAATTTGAACTGAGATCTGTTTGACACAGAGCTGAACTAAGATTTCATGCCTAAATCAGTCTGACTTCCAAAGGTGGGCTCTTTGCATGAATACACTCTGTTTCCTCAGGGAAGGATTTGCTTCAAGAGAAAGATTATTCCAGACTCTTCCAGAAAGAGGAGACTGGCTGCCATGGAAGAGGCAGACCAAGATACTCAGACCTTCTTAAGGAAACAAAATTGACAGGAAACCAATAGTTCAAAAACAGTTAAGAATAGACTATGTGAGCTGGGCCCCTAATAATACAAATGAAGTAAAAAAAGATGGTATGTGCCTGGCACTTACATTGGTCTTTTTTTTTCTTTTTTTGGTATTTATTTTTTTGTCAGTAAAGAGAACTAACTTCTTCCTGTCTTCAACACATGCAGACATCTTTATGGGAAGCTGCGTGAAACACAGGCAGCATGTCACTGGGAGATCCTTTGCACGAATTCTCCTGTCACCCCTAAATTCTCAGCTGGCCAGTCTAGTCGAAAAGCACCACCAACTCCCCTCATGGCCCAGACCAGAGGAAAAGACTAGTCCAGAAATTCCCACTTAAGGTGCAGGGAGGGGACTTCCCCCATGATCCCAAGCCTACTCGTGACTTCTTGAGGTAGCATCTGGAGGTTCTAGAAAAAAGAACAGGGAGGGGAGGGATCTAATTGGAAGACTGCCACTCTGGAAGGTGCCTCTGGACCCTAATCCAACTCAACATAGGCCTGACTAGAAAAAGTAGAGACATTGGCAAAGGATCTGTCTAGGTCTGTGCTTGGAGAAATGTCTCCTTAGGCTTTGTTCCAGAAAATTCTATGTGAGCCTGAGGGACAAGGCCATTCTGGGACAGAATTAAAAAACACCAAGTGACTGCAGAGATGAGGGACCCTGGTGGGGATTTTGTGGGTACAGGGGGTGCAGAGCCAGCCTCTCTGGGAAGGGAATTCCGGCTTCCCACTCTCAGCCTAGGCTTCTGAGTTACCCGTCCCAAGGAACAACTGAGCTGATAACTCTTGTTCATAATTTTTGTGTGTGTGAGTGTGACGTTCTGATGAAGATTGGAGCGGAGAACCCTGTGGCTAAGAATGTGCACTAGCAGAAGATGTCAGGGTTGTGTTAGAAACTACCTGTGAGTGAAAGGGTTCCTTCAGCACAACAGCAGATGTTTGTGTTCAGGCTCGATGCTTCCATTAGCGTCTGACCTTGAGTCTTTTGCCCCCCTGCCTTCACGTCCCTCAGTACACACAGGGTCCACATAGGTGACAAGGGCAAGGCTTCCCAAGGCTCCTCCTCACCTAGACACCCGGCCCCCTGAGCGTCCTCATTCCCTTCCCGTGGCACCACTGAGCAGGCATTTCTTCAGTGTGCCCAAGCCCTGACTGCACACACCATTCCTCTTTTGTAACTTGAATGTAGAGGAGTGAAATCATCCCATAAACACAGGGAGAGCCTCTTGTCTCTCCCTCTTCGTCCCGCACTCCTTCCTTCCCTCCCTCTCTCACCTCTTTCAACACTTTCCCATCAGCCCATCCACGTCATCATCTACCCTTTTCCAGCGACATCTCGTGGGCTCTTGACTGCATCTCACTCTGCCCTCCCTGCAGGCACAGCCACCAAACCTCATTCATTCCAGGCCTCCAGGGGAAGGAACAGGCCATGAAGCATCACCCAGATGCCTCCTGCCTCTTGTTTCCAGGCTCTGTCCAGATCACTCTATTTTTATCTTTTTCCCCCTGTGTCCCATCCTTCAAGAACACCCTCAGACAGCTACTGCAAGTTGGAGTTTTGGCATCTGGGGGGTCCACTGGGGCCTTGGCAGATTGCAAACACTCCTAGTGGGGCCCCAAGGGAATGAATAGCTTTGAGCACAAACCTGGAGGGTCCTGGAGGAAGGTCTCAGCAGATACCAGATTCCAGTCAGTCTAACTCCCCAGAATCTCTCCAAGCTCCCAGAAAGTCTTTAAGTCCCCACTGTGTAATGCAGAGAAGGTCAGCCCTCTTCACTGCAATGGACAGGGAAGGAGGACCTCTGTGCACAGAATGGCTGAAATGCCACTGTTATACTTGAACTTGGTTATCACAAACCAGTTCACTGCTAATATTGTGATTTGGAGGAACTAGGAGAGACTCACGTCTTTCAAAACAAACACACACTATGAACACCCAGCTCATTGTTTTCTACTCAACCCTAGTGTTTCTGCCGGGCACCTCAGTGGCTTCCGGAAATGTTTGTTGATTAAAGAAATGACCTCACCTTCTCACAAGGCCGCCACTATCCCACCACCCACAAGAAAGGGGTCTGGAAGCTCTCTCTGATGGGGAAGTTATCTGATGGTCATCTTTTAGTTTGTTTTCCCTAAAACCTCAGAGTGGGTATGGACTATGTTCACAGTTCATATTTTCCTGCAAAAAAAAAAAAGAAGAAGAAAAAAAGAAATCCATATCTCCCTCCCAGAAAACCAAATGCTGCTTTACATGTTGGAGGAGCAGCATGATTTAAAACTCCCCAGAGCGGAACCAGGCAGAGTGATTCATACCCTCTCTTCAGAGGCAGGTCTGACATATGCTGTGCACGTGTGCCCAGTGTAGACTGAGCCACCAGCCTGGATTCTGAGAGGGGCCCACTATGAAGAAAACTCTTTATTTTTACCCTTTGCCAAAAATGGAACCTCACCCCAATTCTCCCTCAGAAATAGCACAAACAACCGCAGGCCCTGCCATTTCGGAAGGCTGCCTGGGAGCACAAGATGCTCAGCCGAAGTTAGACCACGGAAGGATGACTGGGGTTTATAAAAATCAAATTAGACTCATTACCTAAAAACGAGAGAACCCAGCCTTCTAAAAATGCAGTAGCATTTATTTCTGACCAGGCCTCTATGTTTGTATACTTTTAATTTTGTTAGGAAGCCATGCCTTTTAAAAGACATTCCACAGCCCCAGCCACAAAGGACGCATGTCTCAGTGCAGGTTAAGAGACTGATGGCTCTGCTACAGTTAAAAGAAAAGTTGTAGGAGGACACCTCCTGAGGGTTGAAAACACACAGGTGCCTGGTGACTGAGAGGTCTGGATTTCTGTTGTTATTTTTAAAAGCAGCTGGAGAGTTCACAGCTGTAAGAGATCTCCTTGAGAGTAAGATTCAGTCCTTGCAAGGAATTTACTTGGTAAATACCAGGGGTGCCAAAAAAATATATACAAGTGGACACTTTGGTCAACGTTGCTCAGGCAGTAGTTCGCCGTCATCAGAGGTGTCTGGACCCTGACGGTTATCACTTTGAGCACCTCTTGTCATTGCAGAAGTCATTCATGACTTGTATTCATTTTTTGTTGTCGGTATATATGGAGTATTACAATTTTAATACATTTTTTTTCCTTTCTTAAAATGTGTATACATTTTTTTGGCACCCTCTGTATAATGACACTGTTTTCCCAAGACACACAAGAAACAAGAAAACATCCTGGTCACCCCCTTGGGAGGAGATAACTTGATTTATATTGAAGGAAACTGAGGCTAACTGAGATGAAGCTTTTTGCCCAACATTGGACAGGGAATGGGAGTCTGCATCTGCCTCCTTTCCCCTGGCTTTTCCGGCATGAATCTCAACCTGAGTAAGAACTGGCTCTCACTAGAGCCCTTTGCCCTGGAAGTGGTTTCTGAGGGCAGAGAAGGCAAAATGGGGAAGGGGACAACAATGGCGTGTGTTTGACCCCAATGGGAAGTGTCATAGGGATGTGTCTCCCCTGTGATTCTCCTGGTTTGTCTCCTGGTTTGCAGATGTTCTCATTCTGAATTTCCCAAGGTAGATCTTTTCTCCTATTGGACCAAATCTAGTCTATGTCCCCATGGTGGGTTGAAATTCACACCCCCCTCTTCCTCGAGCTGTATCTACATCTTAATCCCTGAAACCTGTCGATGTGACTTTATTTGAGAAAAGGGTCTTCGCAGATGCAATAAAGCTAAGGCTTTTGAGATGAGGAGATTATCCTGGATTATCTGGGTGGGCCCTCAATGCCATCACAAGAGTCTTACGAGAAACATACAAGGATTTGAAAAAGCAGAGAAGGTGGTATGAAGGTGGAGGCAGAGTTTGGAGTCATGTGGCCACCAACCAGCCAAGGAAAGCATGTAGCCACCCAGAGCTGGGAAAGATTCTCCCCTGAAGCCCCCACAGGAACGTGGCTCTGTTGACATCTTGATGGCAGACTTTTGGCCTCCAGAACGGTGAGAAAAGAAATGTCTGTTGTTTTAAGGGACTGAGTTTATGGTCATTTGTTCTAGCAGCCACAGAGCATTAGTGCCGCTTCCATCCGGGCTAAACTGAAACCCCCAAACTCTGATACCACAGAGGCTTGCTTTCCTGTTTCATCAGTCTTCCAACTGTCGTTTACTGAGTGCCTACTATGTGCTGACAATGAGCTAAGTGCTGAGATATAATGGTGAGCAAAGAGATAGGAATCCCGTCTTCACGCAGCTTACAGTGGGGGTTGGTCAGCAAGCAAATAACCACACGACATAATTACAGTCTACACTAAGTGCCGTGAGGGCAAAGCACACAGTGTGTGATGGGTGGTGACACAGTAATTGCCGAGTGTGGAAGGTGAGGGTGAGACCTGAGCTCCAGTAGGAAAGGAGCTTTGTAGTTACAGGGAAGGATCTGTAGGAAGACCCAGAAGCAGGTAGGCTCAGGAAGTCTGTAAGCATTACTGAAAGGCAGAAAAGAAAGAGGGTGCTAGATGATGATAGAAGGCAGCCCATGGGGGCGTTAGAGCCCAAGTGTAAGAACTGTCGTCTCTGTCTTAACAACAGGGGAAAGCCACGTTTATGCAGAGGGGTGCCCCAATCAGAGTGAAGTTTAAAATGGATCAGTGTGGCTGCCCTGTGGAGAGGAGGTGCGAGGGGCTGAAGCCAGTGATAGTAGGCCAATGGAGAAGCTGTTGAGAAGCCCAGGCAAGAAATGGTGGTGGTTTGAACTTGGACATAACGGCTGAGATGGGGAGAAGTGGATTCCAAAGGGATGTAGGAAGTAGGAGTGGGTGATGGATTGGAGGTGGGCAGTGAGGAGACGGTGGTGTACACTATATGTCCTGGATTTCTCATGGCTACCACAGGCAGGATGGCAATGCCAGTGCTGTTGGGAACGCTTGAGAAGGACTTGGGTTTGGGTAAAGAAGATGATTAGTGTTTTCATTTCAAATGACCACACTTCTGAGTTTACCCGGGACAATCCAGGTTATGCCTATTATCTCAAAGTCTTGTCCAGATTTTGTGGATCCCCAGAATGTCCTGGTTTGGACTAATCAGTTTTATGGTCACCCTAGGCTAAGACCTGTGTGCTTTGAAAGGCCTTTGAGACCCACGAGAAGATGATGAGGATGTAGAATGGGAAGAGGAGGAAAATTTGATGAGCTTTAATATCCGAGGACTGGAGACAGAAACCAAGGAGGCTGGGCCACAGGGAGGAGGACAGCCAGAGAAGGTGCGCCCTGGAGTCGCCAGAAGTGTTATGGGGAGACACATGTCCGCTCTAGTTTTCCTGAAGAGCGGTCCCTTAGGGCACAGGTCAGCAGAATTTGACTTTCTGGACCATACTGTTTCTGTCACTGCTCCTCAAACATGCTGTCAGGACATGACAGCAGCCACAGACAATACATAAATGACCGTGTGTGGCTGTGTTCCAATAAAACCCCATCATAAAATGGAGAGCTAGGTTTTGCCCAAAGGGAAGTAGTTTGCTGACTGTTACTTTAACACTTTGGCCTCTCTCCTCCTTATTCCTCCCCCAAGGAGGCCTTGGGACTGATGCTGTGTTTTGCTAGAGAACTCAGGTAATCCCCTCTTTGGGGGGCCCTGCCCGAGTACAGGGAGCTCCAAGGTGCTAGAAATTGTACGGGGCAGGACATCCAGGGGAAGCCCAAAGCTGTTCTGGGCTGCCAGTAACATCCACGATCAGCCTCATTGTGTGGTGAGCTCTTATCAGACCCACTTGGCTGAGGGAACCTAAGCCTGGTCTCCAAGCCTACTGTTATCAGAAATGAAAGTGATATTGAGAGTCTGTCTGCATGACACCTATCTCTTATCTCCATTGCTCCAAACTTGGGAGGTCACCTCCCTGGCCAACCCCAACAGTAACGGAAGTGTCTATTTTCTCAGTTCTACTGTGTTTGGGGTTCGATCTCTTTGTGTTGAAGCTTTATAACTTTTTTAAGGAACCTCAGAATAGTGTATCCACTGTGGAGTCTAGTATCATATGTTTTCTCTTCTGACTAATGAAAAAATAGGAAGGCCTTTTTGGTAAGTAATGCATGTAATGCCTGTTGATGTCAAAGGTAGTTGGGGTGAGATGCAAATGCAGACTTCGGAGATTCTAAGGCAGCCTATCTTCACTCTTGTCACACTTTCAGACTTGTGCCCTCAGTCAACACCAGCATGACATTTGTATCAATTAACCAAGTACATTCTTTTATTATTATTATTATTATTATTATTATTATTATTATTATTATGAGAAAATATAGACAAGCAAAGAAGGAAGAAATACAAATTTCCTTTAATCCTCACCCAGGGACAGTGATGATTAATAGTTTGGTATATATTTTTCCAGAAGCAAACATGAGATCTTAAAGTCCATGTTGTTTTGTAACCCACTTTAAGCATTTAAAATATAAGAGATAACCTTCCATGTCCTTCCAGAGCAGGAATATACGCCATGATTGTTAGTAGTGGCCTGATTCATGTACCCAGGACGCTGATTGACACTTTAGGTGTCCACGTGTTCTCGGTGACAGCAATGCCACAGTGGGCACCTGACAGCTAGTGGGAGAACATCCTGATTGTTTACTGAATTCCATGAGGACCATCATGACTATAAAGACATTTTTTTGGAAAGTCACACATTCCACATCCTTCTAAGAGGACCTTGGCTTGCAGTTAAGTTATCCACAGAGGATGAGCAGGTTGGTGTCTGTGTGTAGGTATGTAGCTCCAGTAATCTCTCAGACAATGCCTATGTGCTGGGGGTTAGAGCCCAAAGGATCCCCTGGCCCCAGAAGATCACATTAGCATGGAAAAGGCAAGGAAATGGGAGGCCCTGGGAGGATGGACCTACTTAATACTTAATGGAGACACCACCAAAGTGGGAAGATGGGGACGCTAGACAAATCCCAGCCATTTGGGAGAGATGAGGTGAGAACACCCCACATACTGGGGGTGGGATTCCCTGCATTGGGAAGAATGGGTAACTCTTTCAAGTCTAGTTTTCTCTTCATTTCCTCCATGTTGTAAATTCTGTGTCATTAGGGCTTAACACGTTTCCCATAGGGGCTGGGAAAGACGCCTTGGGGGCCTCACTCAGGTCTTCAGAACTAATAGGAGCAGGGGAGAGAGGCGAGGGGCAGGAACCTGGATCTTAGATTCGAGGAGGAAGCAGATGGATCTCTAGGTTTCGTCTGGACCAGACGGCCCTACTCAGAAGGTCAGGAAAGAGCTAGGCTATGATCAGAAGACCCGCCAGGAATGAGGAGCGTGCCTTTTGCTTCAGTCTCCCCCATGAGAGGCAGCAGTGCGGCTTTAGCACCCACAGCAGAGTGGAGGCAGCTCTCCAATTCACCCCCTAAACCCCGTATCACCTCAGATGCTCCTGTAGTTGTTCTTAGCCTCACTGTGCGTCTGAATCAGAGGGAGCAGATTTAAGACACAGATGCTTAGATCCCAGACCTTCTGACTAGTAGGTCCAAGGAGAAGCCCCAGCCTTGGTAAGATTTTCAAAAGGGGTGAAAACCACTGAGTAATCTCTTTAGACCCTGGATACTTGTATCACTGGATACTTATGATTACACAGAGTAGCATGTAAGGGAAGTCTTTGGGCTTTGGAATTGGCTATAACCCCCATGAGGTGGCTAGCGCACAGTAGGGACTTGATGGATGATCGCTCGACATGTTGAGGATTAATTACTTGCATGGCTGCAAGAGGAAAATGTAAATGGCAATGGGAGGACAGGCAGCAAGAGAATTTGGGAGACAGTCAGTCTCTACTGCTCATCAAGACCGATATGAGAGTCTTGGCATCAGCAGAGAACTTGAACTAGCATTTGTTCTGCCATGACCAAAAGGTAAGAGGCCAGTCTTAAATGTCAGCTCTGGGGCCCAGAATTCCTATTTGTACTAGTGTGCTGTGCAAATCATGTACGGATTGAGTGGCCAGTTAGCTTTATCTCCCCTTCCTGGCCTGCTATTAGATTTGGGAGTGGGGTGGTGCGGTGGGGGCTGGGATCTGCTTTGTGTTAAAGATTATCTCCCTAGAGGCGGAGGCTAACTGCTTTCCCACAGTCTAAATATGAATCCTGCTTTCCCCACTGTTCCATTTTATAACAGTTGGCTAAAGGGAAGAATGAAGCGTTCCAAAAGGAACCTAAACCTTTGGGTCTAAATCGAATAGGTGTTTCCTCCTGCATGTTTAGGATGATCTCTTTGTCTCACTTACAAGGAGGCTTACATCCAGTTCCAAGTATGGCTGCAAGTCAGGTCTTCACAGGATGGCTTTCAAGGTCTCCTGAAAAGTTGGGTGTGGTACGAACGAGTCCAGGGTAATTTGAGCATTCTTTCTTCCTAAGATCACTTTATACTTCAAGATTCTGGTCTCCTGATTTTTTTAATTGATTTTTGCTTGGCACTTCACACTTGGAACACTTCAGCTGGAAGGTTCTTTGTCCCCTCCCTCAGAAATTAATGATGTGTGGGGAAACTTTTAGGTGCACCAGGGGAGCTCCAATTAGAAGAGACCTGAGCTGTGGCCTTCTGCAAAACAATCATCTTTTGAATACGTGGCTGCTCACTCCACCCAAATCTGTCTGCTTTGCAAGTTTGGGTTTCGTGTATTAGAGTTTCTTAAAATAGGACTCATAGTTGAACCTCATTCAGGCTCTGAGATAGAGCCGTGAGCTGGGTCTGCAGAGAGCAGTGTGAGTGAGCTGGTGTGTAGTGATGACGGCCACAGCACACGCTGGGCTCTAAATCACCGCTAAAACCCCAGAGCTAAAGGCATCATTCCTCTCTGGCACTTTCAATTTAAAAGCCATACTATATTTTTGTTTCCAATTATAGGAGGAGAAAAATAAAAGCATCTGGAACTCATTACTGTCCCTTTATTCCACACCATAACTTTAAGAAAGCAAAATAATCTCTCTCTAAAACGCACAGGAAAAGAGAGGAAGCAATGCCTCCAGAACTAAGCCCTTACACGCCAGCCCCCGATCCCATGTGCATCCCTGAAACTACATTGCAAACACATGGAGTATGGGGTTTAGGATGGAAACCTTGATAGCTTGTCAGCTCCTGCAGGGAGGGAGCTCCAGGGACCCTGAGAGTCACCCACTTCTCAGGCTTCTGGCTTCCTCTGTCTGGTCGTTCCTAATGTGCAACACTTGACCCCCAGCCCAAGCACTCGAGCCCACAAGGTTGGGCCTCCTCCTAAAACATCTGCATGGATTGCAAGGATCCTGGTGCCAGAAACTCAGGATTCCAGCAGATGTTATGAAGAAACCAGCTTGGAGAGAGGGCAGGCCCGTATCACATTTAATGCCACACAGAAGGAGATTGGCATATGACTCCCTGTGGCCTCCGATCCAGCTCCTTGGCATGTCACACAAGGGCTTCCTGGTCTGCTCCCTGCCACGGCCCTGGACTTGTTATCACTCCTTCTCCCTGAGCACATTGTCTTCTGCCAGATGATTTTTTTCTCCAAACACACCACAAACATTCATATCTTGGTTCAAGCAGCTCCCCCATCTTCAAAGCCCTTCCTCATTCCATTTTTGTGCTTAGCAAACTTCTACCCATCTCCTGATCCACCAGTTCAAATAGTGTCTTCCTTCAAAATGCACTCAAAATAACCACTGACCTCCAGCTATACGCCAATGTGATTGGAGGCACTAGGGCTACAAGGGACGAAAAGATGAGGTTCTTGTCCTCAAAGAACTCAGAGGGACACCCCATTCATTTTGGTTTATTTTCAGCCAATGTCTAAGATGGATCTGGCTCTGTGGGGTTGTATTATTTTCCTATGGCTGCTATAACAAATGGTCACAAACTTTGTGACTTCAAATAACACCAATTGATTCCCTTGTAGTTCTGTAGGCTGGAAATCCAACATAGGTCTTACTGAGCTAAAATCAAAGTGTTGGTAAAGCTGTGTGACTTTCTCACAGTGCTAAGGGAGAATCTGTTTCCTTGCCTTTTCCAGCTTCTAGAGTTCACATACTTTTCTTGGCTCGTGGCCCCTTCCTTCATCTTTACAGTCAGGAATAGTGGCAGAATCATATTGAATCATGCTCTTGTCTGCCTCCCACTTCTGCTTTTAAGGTCCTTTGTGACCTCATTGTGCCCATCCAGACCATCCAGCATAATTTCTTCACCTTCAAGCCAGCTGATTAGCAACTTGAATCCCTCTTTCCCTTCGAGGAGGATCCTTGCAATCCTTGAATTCCCGTGTAAACTTAATTCCTCTTCTCCTTGTAATGTAACATATTCATAGGTCCCAGTTACGATGTGGACATCTCTGTGGGGGGAGGGGCATTATTTTGTCTACCACAGAGGATAAAAGGGTAAAGGGGATACTGTCACTTCATCAACAAGACGTTTCTGTGACGCATAGGCAGGATTAATAACTCCTTTTGTGTTCCCACCACACGTTTTATACTTCATCAATGTCTCTTTTACCACATTTAACACACTTAAAGCAGTGTTTCCCAGAGTATGCTACATCTAATACTTGGTATTTTGCTTTTAGTTGTTTTGCATTTTAATAACAATGCATTTATTTTAATGAGAATTTGAAAAGCATAAGTAGCATATCCAATCTGTGATGTAATCTGTCCTTTTAAATTAAATTAATTAAAGCTTTTGAAGAGTGATACGTATAATATGAATTAGCAGTACATGTTGTACAGGAGAAGGCAAAAAAAAATGTGAGGATACTACTTGAATGACTGCAGTATAGGAAAACATCTCTAAAAGTTAATGTTTTCCAGAGAAACTCCGAGTTTCCTGAGGACAGGGAATTGTCCATGTTCTAATTATTTTAGCCTTGGATTTTAGCAAAATTCCCAGCACAAAATAGGTGCTCATAAATATCTGTAGAATCCACAAATAACTGATTAAATGAGTAACCTCTGTGTTTCCCTCACTCCTTGAAGACTGGAACAACGTGTATTAATTTTTGTGTTTCTGGAACCTATTAATAGCATCTGTGGCAGCACAGGTGCTCAAATGTTTATTAAATGAATGAATAAAGTAGACTTGAGTTTCGGGCTTGAATTGTGATTCAAATTTATACCTTTTGGATTAATTCCACATTATGGAAATGAAGCTAAAGTAACGATTGGACATGCTGTTTTAATTATTTTATTATAATGGGATTGTCACACGGGGTGTCATGTGGGGTCTCAGCTCCCGCTCCCCACAGAAGAACACAGGATATGGTGAGGCCAAATAAGAACACACACAGAGCCATAGGTAGGGGAGTCATACCACTATAGACTCACTGGAGGCTGGATTCACACAACGTGTGACCTGCTGTCCGCTTTTCTGCCAACCGATGACTCTCCTCGACTCCCCTCCCCAACGAAGCCATGGCAGTTATATTAGTGGCCAATGGCTCAAGGGTTACAGCTGATGGCCAACTAGCCACAGCTGATGGGCATCTACTACCCAAGCCAGCACCTGTCCACGTGAGGCCGAGAGCCTGGAAACTGCTCTCTGGGGCTCTGTCCCCACTGGGATTTTGCTATAATGTGTACTCTGTAGGAAATAATATATGAGGGAGCAAACATTGAAGATTATACGTAGCTAAGGACAAGATCTTGGTATTGGATTAACAACTGAAAATTACACCAACCAAAGAAAGGTGGACATTGATAAATGCACAGACTCCCAGCTTTTCCCTCCTGGCTCCTGAATCTCTTAGTAACATTGTTGTAGTTTGGTAGATGTTTCCTGAATTACATAGTTCATTAACTCATTCATACACTCAGCTTGTGGCAGGGCCATGTGTGCAACACTAAGCTATATATGAAGGACACAAAGATGAATGGGACCCAATTACTACTTTATACGAGATTAGAGCTCAGGAGGGGAGAGATTCACACTTAAACCTATTATTACCATGCAATTAAAAGAACCACATCAGAAATGCCAATAGAGCTTCTGAGCATTGAAAGTGAATTTGTAGTTTGAGTTCAACCAAATTAATTAGACACTAAAACAAAGAAATCAAAAGTAAATCAACTCTTTTTGAAGGAATATAACAGAACCCAGAATTCCACAATATAAACTTTATAACATCCAGGGTATAATCAAAAACTACTTAACATACGAAGAACGAATGAAATGCCACCCATCCTCAAGAGAAAAGGCAACTAATTCAAAACAAGTGTCAAAATCAGCAGACTTGAATTTTAAAGCAGCTTTTGAACTATATTCATTCACTTAGACAAAACCAGAGAGAACAAGAAACTTAATTTTAAAAGAGCCACATAGAAATTCTAGAACTGAAAAACAACGTCTGAATTAAAAGTTCACTGTATGTGCTTGAGAGCAGAATGGAAATGATAAAGAGTCAATAAACTTTAAGATAGACCCATACAAATTGTCCAGTCTGAAAAAAAAAACACAAAAAAACAAGAGAAAAAAATTCAAAACTTAACAGAGCATCAGGAACCAGTTTTTATAAACTATCAAAAGGTTTCACATAGATATAGTTGGAATCTAAGGAATGAGGAGAGAGACTGGGGCAGAGAAAATGTTTTAATAAATAATGGATGAAATGTCCCCAAATTTGGTTAAAGACATAAAATTTACAGATTGAAGAGACTCAGCAAACCCTAAGCAGGATAAATATGGATAAATATAAAGAAAATTATACATAAACACATCAGAGTTAAATGCCAAAAATAAAAATAGAGAGAAAATCTTGAATGTCTGTAATGCGTCAGAAGAAAATGACACATTACATACAAGGGAACAAAGATTTGAATAATGCCCGATTCCTCAACAAAAACTCTGGAGACAAAAGAAGTGGAACAACATCTTTAAAATGTTGAAAGAAAAGAAAAAACTTCCAACCCAGAATTCTATATTTAATGGAAATAGTCTTTTAAAATAAAGGCAAAATAAAGATATTTTCAGATAAAAGAAAACTAGGATAATTCATTTCCAGAGAATTCCACTACCAGAAATATGAAAAGAAAATTTTCAGGTTGAGAAGAAATGACACAAGATTGAAACTCAGATTCTTAGAAAGGAATGAAGAGCATCAGCAATGGTAATTATCTGTGGAAATATTATCAACCTGGTAAGCGTGAACTATATTTCCCACAAACCCCTTCCCTATGAGTCCAGATTAAAGTTGAACAAAAGAGGAAATTCCGTATTTCTGACATAGTAAGGAAGCAGATGCCATTATCAGGAAGGCTTTTCTATAATATATAACTGAGGAAATAAAAACTCAGGTTTGGTTTACAGATGGTGCTGCATGATATGGTGGTACCACAAATGGCTGTATTACCATAAGGACACCTAAGGATGGTGGTGAGTGGTTCTCCCAGTTGGCAGAAATTCAGTCAGTGTGCCTGGTTATTCATTTTGTCTGAAGGAGAAATGTCCAGAGATATGTGTCTCTACTGAATTCTGGGCAGTGGCTGATGGTTTGGCCAGAGGATCAGGGACTTAGAAGAAACACCTTTGGGAAATAAGTGATAAGAAGATCTGAGAAAGAGAGGTATGTGGCTAGGTCTTTCTGAACGGGCAGTGTTTGCCATATATGTGTGTGCCATATATGTGTGTGCCATATATTTGTGTGCCATGTAAATGCTTGCAAAAGAGCAGCCTTAGCAGAAGATTTTAATAATCAAATAGACAAGATGATCCATTCTGTAGATGTCAGTCAGCCTCTTTGCCACCCACCCCTGTCCTTGCCCAATGGACTCAAGAACAAAGTAGCTAGGGTAGCAGAGGTGAAGACTGTGCATGGGCTCAGCAACATGGCCTTCCACTTACAAAGTTGATCCATTTACCGTCACTGCTGAGTGCCCAACTCGTCCAAGGCAGATACCAACAATTAATTCCTGATATGTTGTTATCACTCCAGAGGGAATCAGCCAGCCACATGGTGGCATATTTATTACATTGCATCCCTTCCATTATGACAGGGATAGCATTTTGGTCTCACTGGAATAGAAATTCTGTCTATGGATTTGCCTTTCCTGCCTGCAGGGCTTCTGCGAAAACCATCATCTGTAGACTCACAGAGTGCTTTATTTAACGTCATGGTATTCCAAATGGCATTGCTTCTAAAAACACAGCTCATTTTATAGCACTCAACATGCAACAATGGACTCATTCTCTTATTACTACCCTTAATGATCCACCAGCAAAAGTTTTGTTTCCTGTCCCCATGATTTGGGATTCTGTTAGTCTAGAGATCTTTGTTTCTATCAGAGGACACAACCTAGCTACTTTGGACTTCTCATGCCATGAACCAACAGGAAAAGAAAGGGGGTACTGTACTGGATGGGGCTCAGAGAGGAGTATGTGTGGAACACAGGAGAAGCTCTGAGGCACCTCTTATAACTCCCATATCCAATGATAAAAGTTACTGGAAAACTACAGCAACCCAATCCAGGAAGAACTACTAATGGTGCATAACCTCAAGGAATGATGCTTTCGTTACCCAACAATGCAGGGAACCATGACTACCTGAGCGTGCGTACTGAGAACAAAGAGAATATGGACTGGGTAGTGAAAGAAATAAGGGATCAATACCAGCTATGATCCCAGAACCAGTTGAAGAAATGAGGACTCGTGTCATTATTAGTACTTTCAAAGAGGGACTCAGCTAGAAGAGAAGAACATGGATATGGGTATGGTGAGACTTTGTGTATCCTCTTTTGGGAGGAAGGCTAGCATGGTTTGGGTTGTACGTGGTTAGGGGTTCATCATGTTAGGTGAAAGCATTCTTTTCTATTGTCTTTATTTGGAAGTGATGATTAAAAGAAGTGTGTGTGAATGGCAAGTTGATAGTCTATGCTGGAGTGTTCTATTGACAGCTTGATTAAATTAAAATCTTCACTTCCAGAATCCTCTTCCCCATGTGGTTCTGGGTTAAAATTGGTCAAAAGGGGAATTTGAAAAAGATTTGGAAGGCAGAAGTGAAGCAGCACTATTATTCTCTGAGAGACACGATTAGATGCAGAAACAGCAAATACAGAGGTGCCCAGTAAATCCCAGCTCTCCCTCTCCTCCACCCCACATCCAGCTCGTCTTTCTGACTGGACAACCCAGTGGCCAACATCCGGCCCAGGCTTGCTGCAGACTTAATGGCAGATGCACTCAGGTAGCAACTTCTGGATACCTCTGGAAGCTCCCAATTTATGGCCCCACTTCAGTGGCTGGATGTATCAGGCCTCTCAGATTCCCCTGAAAGCTCCAACTTGTCCACCCTCTCTAGTGCTTCTGGAAGACAGGCCAATGACATCATCTCAAATTCTCTGACTCTCCTCAGACCTTCACTTCCTCCGTTCCTCCCACCATTGTGTAAGGTCTAATTCCTAAAATCAAGCCTTTATCCCATAACATTTAAAGTGGTTCCACTTCCCTGGATATACTTGGCTTACGTACCAGTGAGGAAAAAGTTACTTGGTGACTCGCTCACTTGCGCCCAAAGCTCCCACTCATCATTTCTGCTTAGGTTCCAGTGGCCAAAGCTGATCCATGGCCACATCTAACTTCAAACATGGCAGGGAAATGCAATCTTTCCATGTGCCTAGAAGTGAACTGGAACCAGAATGTTTGCAAATGTACTACCATGTATGACTATGACATGTAAGATAACAAGCAAATAATCAATAGGTATTTGGAAACGTACATTAATGTATAGATATGAGATTTTCAATATTTATGAAGATTAGTAGAAATAAATGAAGGGGACATCAAACATTTACTCATCAACTCTCATGCACTGACCTCGTGTAAAATCATTTACAAGCTCGTCATTAGATCTCAAAACTTCCCTATGAGTCAGTTTTCTTATCCCCATTTTACAAAGTACAAGTTCTGTGAGATCAGGGACCATGCCTTTTTTAAATGGATTTTACTTTTAGAGCATTTTTAGATTTACAAAAAAAATTGAGAAGATAGTACAGTTTCCATACACCCCTCTGCCCACCCCCCTATAATTTCCTTTATAATTGACATCTTACATCACTATCACACATTTGTTACGATTAATGAATCGATGTTGATACATTATTATTAAAGTCAATTTTTTATTTAGATTTCGTTGATTTTACTTAATGTTCTTTCTCGGTTCAAGAATTCCATCCGAGATACCACATTATATTTAGTTGTCATGTCTCCTTAGGCTCCTCCTCTTGGCTGTGACAGTTTCCCAGAGTTTTCCTTGTTCTTGATGATATTGACAGTTTTGAGGAGTACTAGTCAGGTGTTTTGGTAGGCTGCCCACTATTGAAATTTTTCTGACTTTTTTTCTCATATTAAACTGGAGTTATGGGTTTTGGTGGAGACTGTGCCTGGTTGTTCACAGCTCTAACTCCACAGTTAGGACTCGCTGTACACAGATGGTCCTTAATAAATGTTCATTGAATAAATGTATGTCTACCAGTAAGAAAATGGGTTCAGAAAGGTTTTTAAGTGTGCCAGGAGATATCCATCTAGTCAGAAGCAAAACTGGAATCAGACCCTAGGACTCTGTCTCAGACACTCTTCTATTTTCCAGTACATTATGTTAGCCTCACAATAATTATAACAACAAATTCCAGGTACTGTTCTAGGTACTTTATATATGTTGTTTCTAATTGTCTCAACAATATTTCAAGGCATATGTTATCATCCTATTTTCTTGAAGTTTGGTCGCATCTGGGAACCTGTCCGAGTCCACACAATGAAAAGGCGGCCTGGGTTTTGAACCATCTCTGGCTGCCTTCAGAGTCCCTGCTCATCGTGTTACCACTACAGTGACCTTGCGAAGACGACCAAGTGATTTCCCTCTTTAGAATTCTCCAGAGACTCCCTCTACTGTGGCCAGAGGTCAATGGGGATGTCCATACCCTGCGCAGTGGTAACTGGGTTTTGGTCTCTGTGCAAGAAAGAATTCAAGGGCGAGATGGGTGAAAGTAATTTATTGAAAATGAAAGTACACACTTGAGAGGTAAGTAGGGATGAACTCAGAGAAGAGTCAAACTGAGGAAGTCCTGACCATGGATATTTATACCTCCTGGGGGCAGGTTTTGGTCACATCCCATTCTAGTAACCATAATGTAAATGAGATTATAATGACTTTATAATTAGCTAAAGGTCCGGTTCCAGTCACAGGTATCAGCTTAGCTGGAAGAAACTGGTTCTTGTTCTTCTCCAGCTACAGGTACTGGATACATTCACTTTGGTACTGGTTTAACCAGTGAAGCACTTCAGTGTTGTAACCTGGAGGGGTTGTCAATTTCCTAGGCTACATGTTCTGCCTCACCAGCACTGCCAATGAGACTCCCCACTTTTCTTCCTGCACCCCAAGCTCCAGGTACCAGGAGCACCTGGCAGCTACACTTTATGTGTTTTTACGTGTGCTGTTCTCATGCTTAAAACACCTTTCCTCTCCAACCTCTACCTCTCCAAGGGGGAGGGAGACCCTATGTATGTTTCATCTATCAGTTTCAACTCCTAACTCTATCTATGAAACAAACCTTCTCTAACCCATTGAAGCAGACTCCATCCTCCTCACTGTACGCGCCTAATGTGCCTAGTAAATGCTTCCATGCTATTGCATTCGTCTCACCATAGTGACATTATTAATTCACAGCTCCCACTCTCACTAGACTTTGAACTCCTCATGCATCTTTGTATCTGCCATACCTACTGCAGTGCCTAGCACATTACTGATATTTAATAATGATGAAAGAAAGAAAGAAAGAAAGAATGAATGAATGAATGAATGAATGAATGAATGAATGAATGAATATGGAAAAGTAATATTAACCTTCCATTCAGGGACATAAAACTCCTGAAAATAAACTGAATGCTGCCTCCACACCCTCTTCTCTAAGGCCAGAGGCACATGGCCAACCTCTCCAGGAGTTTTCCATCTTGCTATTAAATGCACCTTGTTGGATCCTCAGCTGAGTAATGTCTGGAACTGGGGAGTGAAGAATTGGCCTAATCTCAGAATCTAAGTCAGTTAATGGGCCGGAAATCCAACTGAGCCTCTTCTGTCATTTTGCAAAGAAAATGCAAGAAAAGTCTCATCAGAAAGTACCTTAAAGGCAAAATATCTATTCCATAAAGACATTTTAATCAGCTATAAATAAAAGCACGAGACGTATGGTTTAATCTCCTTTCCCTTTTGCTGTCTGAGCAATTCAAAGTGGAGTGGAAACCTGGCAGCTCGCCAGTTAACTTGATTGGAGTAAACAACCAAATTAGATAATTAATAATCATATTTGCCAAATTTCCACTTCACTTTTTTGCTGGGTAGATAGAACCCTGAGGCTACACATACATTTATAAGCAAATTATCCAATTCTCCTGATGAATCCTGTATCTTATTTCTCACATCTTCCCTTACCCCTCCTGGCCCTTCTCCGTCACTTTACAAAACAACTACAGAAAGAAGAATGGACACTTACCCTCATGTCTTGTTCTAAAAGGAATCTGGTAGCCTCAAGTTTGGCAGGTCAACCTAGGTCAAGGTTATGAACTTACATCTCCTTTCTTTATCAGCATCCAAAACATGACTGCTCTGTCCAGCCTTTGTCACAGGGGCCAAGAGAAGTGTAGGTCCCTCCCTCAGGTCATATGCTGACTGTGAGTCATTGGAGAATTGATCTCCTTCCTCTCTGGGTAGTTACCTGCTGCCATTTTTCATGGCTGGGAGAAGCCAGATCTATTGCTTCCCAAAGGCTTTTTTTAGCCACTGTTGGATACATGGAAAGTTAAGTGGCAAAGCATTTCTAGATTTAAAAAAAAACATTTCTAGATTAAAACCTAGAGGTCCAAAAGAGGCAGTCTTTTTCAGAGGAGGTAACATGGCCTATGCGGAAGGGTCATTTTTAAGGTCAACAAGGTAAGAGTGTTAAAGTGCCCTGTACAGTTGTTAATCATCTATAGGCTCAGTGGTGGGGGATGGGGAGAATTGCAGAGCTGGTGTTAACAGCCAGTCCATACGGCAGCAACATTTAATTACTGGTGTTAGGATACTTAGGAATTCTCAAACTTTTCAAGAAGCACATTTTTAATTGTCACAGGTTTACCATATACTGCATTGGGCCCATGCTGGAACTTTATATATATATATACACATACATATATATATATATATATATATATATATATATATATATATATATGTACATATAACATATATACATATATACTACATATATACATACTACTACATATACATATACACTACATATATATTATGTATGTAATATATATGTAGCACCTACTCATGCTAAACACTGTTCTACAGGAATAACAATAAGCAGGACAAATATCTCACAATCTTGTTACTAGACATCACTGCTTACTCACTCCTGCAAACCTGACTTTAAAACCTCATGTAGGTCATGCCTCTTCCCTCCAAGATCTGCATACAGAGTGGAGATGGTAGGATTAAAACTAAATGCAGGAAACAAATGGTTGCTGGGGGATTAGGGACAGAGTGGACAACTACAGAAGGGACGCACAAAGCAATTTGTAGCGAATGTCAGTATTCTGTGTGGTACTATGGTGGTAGATGCATGGCTCTATGCATTTGTCACATCCTATAGAATTGTGTTTCACAAAGAGTGAAGTTTTCCCCTTGGGGCATTTGCCACCATTGTGTAGGGCTAAAAAGCCATTTTATCAAATGTCACATGGCAAGAGAGACAAAAATTGGAGTTTGTGGATGGCAAAGCAGCCAGGTCTTCAGCAGTCAAGATTCAGCAGAGAGAAAAAAGTACGGGGAGGTAATCCTGACACTCATCAGTGTTTCTACTGAGGCCATTTTCTTCAGAACAGAATGGAAATTATAAAACTAGTGGGCATGATTCTATGAAATCAAGCAGAAACGTCTGGAAAAAAGGGCAGAGGTTTCAGTGGTTTCACACTGCTGAGAAATTAAAATTCAACTTCAGGATTCAACAGGTAGAAAGAGCCCTTAGAAGTTTCTCAGTTCTCAGACTAAGTCTAACAGAAAACACAAATTAGTCTTGGGTCTTCTCAGTCCCTGAGTAGATTGAGTTGATCTTTCCGTAGTCTGTAGAGTATAGAGTGAATCCTCTCTGTAGGTAGATAATAACATCCAGACTCTATAATTTAGCACACACAACATCCAGCATTCAACCTAAAATTATCAGGCAAACAAACAAACAAAAAACAGGACCTAAAGAACAACTAGACTCTAGGCCTACAGGTACCCATATATTGAAGTTATCTGAAATAAACTTTTAAAAATTATAATTAATATATTCAAAATCTAGATAAGATGGAGATTTATATCAGAGAACTGCAATCTGTTTCTAAAAAACAGAATGGAAATTATAAAACTAAAAATTATAACAACTGAAATTAAAAACATTGCATATGCGTTTTATAGTAGGTTGAACACAGCTAAAATAAGGATTAGGCAGCTGAAAGATAGGTCAGCAGAAAATATCCTGACTTTGTACAGAGAGCAAAAAGGATTAAAAAAGAAATCCAAAAAAACAGCATAAGACACACAGCACAAGGTGAAAGAGCTAATGTACATGTAATTGGAAAAATATATGAAGAGATAATGGCTAGGGATTTTTCAAATAAATTCAAGACAACAAACCATAGATTTAAGAAGCACTACACACTCTAAGCAGAACAGACAGAAAGAAAATCGCACCTTGGCATATTATATTAAACTGCTGAAAACCATAGACAAGGCAAAAGGTCTTTAAAACTGCCTGAGGAAAAACACATTACTTTCCAAGGAGCAAACATAATACTAACCTCTCAACAAAAATAAAGGAGACAGAAGACAATTGGATGTTGCAATGGACTGAATGTTTGTGTCTCTGCAAATTTATATGCTAACGTCCTAATCCCCAATGTGATGGTATTAGGAGGTGAGGCCGTAGGGGTGATTAGGTCACGAGTGTGGAGCCCTAATACATGGATTAGTGCTCTCATCAGAAAAGACAGGAGAGGAGAGAGATAATCTGTCTCTTGGCCATGTGAGCACACAGCAAAATGATGGTCATCTGCAAGCCAGGAAGAAAGTCTGTACCAGGAATGGAAATGGCTGGCGCCTAGATCTTGGACTCCCCAGCCTCAGAACTATGAGAGATAAGTGTCTGTGGTTTAAGCCACCCAGTTTATGGTATTTTGTTTCAGCAGCCTACAGACTAAGACAGATGTGATATTTAAAGTGCTCAAAGAAAACGAATGCTGACATAGAAATCTACACCCAGATAAACTATCTTATAAAATTGAGAACGAAATAAAGGAATTTTTCGAGTGCTGTTGCCAGCAGACTTGCATTATGGAAATAGTAAAGGGACTTCTTCAGGCAGATAGAAATCTATGAAGGAATTAAGGACAATGGAAAGAATAAATATATGGGTAAAACTAAATGTATATAGAGTGGACAAAACAATAATGTGTTGTGTGGCTTCCTGTATATATAAATAAAAATGCATACAATAACAATACAGAAGGTAAGAAGGAGAGAAATTTCATTAAAAGGGTTTTAATGCTTTAGCATTACCTGGGAAGTGGTGAGGGTACTAATTAATAAAAGATTCTTTAAAATGACAGTTGTAATATTTAAGGTGACACCGAAAGAATCGTAACCAAATATATCTCTAACAAGGCAACAGAGAGAAAACAGTAAAACATAATTAATCATTTTTCAAAAAACATAAAAAAGGAGAAAAGAAAAATAAGATAAATGCAACAAATAGAATATCAACAGTAGGATAGTGCATACAAACCCAAATATTATATTAGCAATTCATTCAATGTAAGTAATTTAAATACTCCAATTGACTTTGATTGGGCAGGCACTTCTAGATTAATGGACTAAAGACCTCCAAAATTCTACTCCTTCATAAAAGCAAAGAGAACACTGGTAAAAAATAGTCAAAATAAACTTTTTCAGAACTCTGGAAATTAACCAAAGTCTTGCATTACTATGAGGAACATTTGTTCAAGAAAAACAGCTGGACCTTGGTAAGGACAGTGAGCTTTGTGGTGTTTTAATTTAATCTGTTCCCACCCCCCTCCTCTCCACAGCTTTGTGGTAACCTTAAAATACAGCAGCCTCACCACCACAGTAGCTGTGAAAAACAGCCACTTAGCAGCCACTAGAAGGGGGCAGAACAGGTTTGAAGCTCCCCATTCCCAGAGAACTGTCACTACGTGACCTTTCTGGCACCTCCCTTCGTAAGCCTTCTCTTAACTGACCTGACTGGAAGCTTGCTCAGTGGGCATTTGTCAAAAGCAGTCAGTGGCAATTAATTAACATCACAGCTGCCTCAGTTGGCAATACTAATTCAGCTAAACAAGAGGCTGGCCAAAAACACAAAAGAAAAATGTGGGGAATGCAATGTTCACAGGCGGCTTGGAAAAACTCCAAAATATTTCTGAATCTAGAAGGTCATGTTCATGGGCAGGGTTGCACGCATGCCCAGAAAATACCTGAGAAAGCCCTAATTTTTTACCTCTGGCTGACCTTGAGGCTCTGTACAAGCAGGAAATGAAGACAACAGCAAAACTGTAAATTACTGAAACATTGAAGATATACACCAACACATACACGTTGCTCCTTGGCAAAGGGTGGGATACTTACTGATTTAAGGACATTTTTGTCTAATAATTACACGAGTAATAAGCTAACTAAACAGAAGCTTCAGTGATCACACACAACAAAGTATAAACCTTTATAATATAAGTCCAAAATAAGTCCCCCCAAATGATCTACAGATTCAATGCAATCCTATCAAAGTCCCAGTTGCTTTTTTATTTTTACCTCAGTTGACAAGATGATCCCAAAATTCATATAGAAATGCAAGGGACCCAGTATAGCCAAAGCACTTTTGAAAAAGGAAGGACAAATTTAAGAACTCACATTTCTCAACTTCAAAACTTAAAACAAAACAGTGTATACTGGCATAAGGATAGAGAGATAGATCATTGGAAAAGAACTGAGAGTCCAGAAATAAGCTCTCACATTTATGGTCAATTTATTTTCAACAAGGGTCCAAGATAATTCAGTGGGGAAATACAACATATGGTGCTGGGACAACTGAATATCCATATGAAAACAAATGAAGTTGGGCTCAATCTTAAATCATAGTCAAATAACTCAAAATGAATCATAGCTCTAAATGTAGGATCTAAACTTATAAAAACTCTTAGAAGAAAACAATAGTTTCTTAAATATGACATCAAAAGCACAATCAACAAAAGAAAAAAAATGAACTGCATCAAAATTAAAAACATTTGTGCTTCAAAGAACACCATCAAGAAAAAGACACCTTATAGAATGGGAGAAAATACTTGCAAATCATATATCTTCTCAGGGACTTATAATCAGAATTTATAAAGAACTCTTGATAAAAAGACACATATCCCAATTCTAAAAGGATAAAAAGATTTGAATAGATATTTCTGCACAGAAGATATATCAATGGCAAACCAGCCCATGAAAAGATGTTCAGTATCATTAGTCACTAGGAAAATGTAAATCAAAAGCACAATAAGTTCCTACTTCACACCCACTAAGATGGTTAGAATCAAGATAGACCCTAAAAGTGTGGGCAAGGATGTGGAGAATTTGGAACTCTGATGCATTGCTGGTGAGATTATAAAAAGGTGCAATAATTTTGGAACACCGTTTGGCAGTACCTCACATAGAATTACCATATGACCCAGTAGTTCCACTCCTACACATATATCCAAAAGAAATGAAAACATATGTCCACACAAAAACTTGTACTTGAATGTTTCTCACTGCATTTTTCATAATAGTCATTTTTCATAATTTCTTCCTGAATTACGTGCTTTAAAGTTACTAATAAATGTCTGCCTACTAAGCTATATCAAGTAGAAACAGTCCAGATGTCCATCAACGAATGAATGAATAAACAAAATGTAGTATAGCCATACTCTGGAAAACAACTTGGAAATAAAAAGAATGAAGTGCTAACGATGAACCTCAAAAACTTTATGTTAATTAAGTGAAAGAAGCCAGTCACAACAGACCACATAGTGTATGATTCCATGTATATGAAATGTTCAGAATCAGCAAATTCATAGAGACAGATCAGTGCTCGCCAGGAGGTGGAAGGTGGAGATAATGAAGAGTGACTGTTAATGTATATGAGGTTTTTTAAAGGAGTACCGAAAAGGATCTAAAATTAGATAGTTATGATGACTGCAAAACTCTATTAATATACTAAAAAAAAAAACCCACTAAATTTTACATTTTAAATGGTGAGTTTTATGGCATGTGTATTATGCCTCAAGAAAGATGTTATTTAAAAATAGCAAAGATTGTCATACTGGATTTTTGTAAATGTATATGCTGCTTACCTTAAATATAAGAACACTGAAAATGAACAGATGAAAAATATATACCATGCAAACACTAACCAAAAGAATGCTGATATATCTATCAAACAATGTAGATTTTCAATCAAGAAGCTTTACCAGAGATAGAGAGAAACATATGTCAATGACAAAAAAGTCAATCCTCTGGGAAGATAAAACAAAACAAAATTTTCATGCATTTAATAACTTAGCTTCAAAGTATGTAAAGCCAAATTTGAAAGAGCTGAAAGAAATAGCAGACAAATCCACTGTGGTAATAAAAGTCATTAACACAACAATCTCAGTAACTAATAGGACAAGCAGAAAAAAATCAGTAAGGATTTAAAAAATGTGAACAACATGATTAACTAACTTGATCTAACTGACATATAAAGAAATGACACTCAGTGACACACAGAATATGCATTCTATTCAAGATCACATAAAATATTGATTAAAATAGACCATGTACTAGACATAAAGTAAATATCAACTAATGTAAAAGGACTGAAATCATTCAGAGTAAATTCTCTGAACACAGTGGAATCAAGCTAGAAATAAATGACTAAAAATAACTAGGAAATCTTCAAATGTTTGTAAATTAAGTAGTTTATTTCTAAAAAATATCCATTTTGAGATGAATGACAATGTGAGATAATATATCAAGACTTGTGAATTTAAGCTAAGGGTGTGCTGATGGGATATTTATACCCTTAAAAATGCATATACTAGAAAATAAGAAAGGCTACAAGATCATTTGTCTACATATCCATCTCAAGAAGTTAGTAAGTGAACAGCAAAATAAACATAAAGAAAATAGAAGGAAGGAAATAATAAAGATCAGAGCAAAAATTAAGGACATAGAAAACAAATGTATAACAATTGAATATCAACAAGCCAAAACTTAATTTTTTGAAAATACCAATACATTTGAAAGAAGAAATCATACAAATCGTACAAAACTCTTCCAGAGGATACAAAAAGAGGATATGCATACAAAACCATTGCATGAAGCTAAAATAATGTATCAAAGCTAATGAGGACATTACACAAAATGAAAATTATAGGCAAACCTCTCTCATGAAAACAGATGCCAAAATCTTAAACAAAGTATTAGCAAGTCAGATCCAATGATAAATAAAAAGGATACTCCTTCCTGATCAAGTTGGGTTTATTCCAGATAGACAATGCTGGCTTACAATTTTAAAATAAGTTAATAAATTCATACTAACAATACAAACAAGTTAGATTATATAGTTATATTATAAGACCATATTAACAGATGCAGAAAAGCATCTGATAAATTTCACATCCATTCATGATCAAAATTTTAGCAAACTAGGAAAAGAATTTTCTCAATCTGATGAGTCTCTTTAAAAACAAAACCTTACCTCAAATATGATACTGCAGGTGAATTAGGGAAAGCTTTCCACCCAGAATAAAGAATAAAACAAGAACACCAACTTTCACTATATATATGTTAATATTCTACCATTGCAAAAAAGGCAAGAAAAAAAAACTGTAGGAATAGGAAAAGAAGAAATGAACTGTTGTTATTCCCACACAGCATGATTACAACATGATTCTATGTGTAGATAACTCCAAAGAATTTACAATCAGACTATTAAGTAATTTTAGCAAGTTCATTGAATAAAAAGGGGTCACTTTAGAAAAGTTAATTGTATATTTCTATACAAAAGGAATGAACAATTAGAAAATGAAAAATGTAAAACATCATTTATAATAACATCAAAAAATCAAAATTGTAGGAATAAATCTAGAGAAAAAATTTTACACATAATACATTATTAGTAAATGAAGGAATAGATTACATTTATGGATGGAAAGATGTCACATTTATTGGAAAGCTGTCGGTTATCTCCAAATTGATCCAATAAAAATCCCAACAGGCTTTTTTTTTTTTTTTAGTTTTATTTTATTTTATTTTATTTTTACATCCCTCGCACCGTGAACCCCCCTCCCCCCATCCACCACCACCCCGACCAACAAGCTTTTTATTCCTGAAAATTAACAAGTTATTCTAAAATTTACATGGACATGCAGAGGGACAAACAAGCCAAGACATTTTTGAAGGTGAAATTAGACATTCTTTTTTGTTATTGTTGTTGTTTTATAGTCACCATTTCCTTAGGTTTATCCAAAAGTTTACATTTTTGTTTTTTCGCATTTCTTATCGCATTTCAGATTTTCTTCCTGGGGTTCATTTCTTTGCTTCCTGAATTTCATTCTTTAAAGTTACTAATAAATGTCTGCCTAGTAAGTGATATCAAGTTAACTCTATAACTCTAGGCTGACAATGGTTTCTTTCAGCATTTTGAAGATATTAACGTCGTCTTGCTTCTATTGCTGATTTTGAGAAGTCAGCTATTAATGTAATTGCCATTTTACATAATGTATAGTCTCTCATTTAAAATCTTCTCTTCATCTTAGTGTTCTACTACATACAAAGTACATTTTCTTTATCCTGTGTGGGATACATTGAAGCTGCTGAATTAATAATTCATTTCTTTCATTGTTTGGGGAAAAAAATAAGCCATTATCTCTTAAAATATTGAATCTCTGTCATTCTCTCTAGTCTCTCCTTTGATTAAATCCATATCGGACCTTTTCAAATCTGCCTTCCGGATCTCTCAATCTGTCTTTCCTATTTTCATCAATTCTCACTAATTTCTTGATATTCAGCTTCAGCTGTGTCAACTGCAATTTAACGCAAACACATTTGAGTTCCTAATTCCAATTATTATTATTATTATAGACTTTTATATCTAGAATTTCATTAATCTTCCTGGTCCTTTGTGAGTGTCTTGTCCCTCCGTGTTACTTTCAATACTCTCTTTTATTTTTTTAAACATATACAATACATAGTGTATATTTCTTCTTGCTGATTCCAGTATCTGGACTATGTATCTCACTGTGGTCACACATAGAATGAATTGCAGTTTGAAACCCACCTGAAAGCAGGTTTGAAATTAGGACTCCTTGAGACTTTTATCTTTGTTTTCTCCTGTATTCAGAGTCAAAGCCAGCAGAGTTAAGACTCTCTACCTTTTACCTCTATAACACAGGCTTTCTTCTCGGTCTCCTGCTGCTGGGGAATGTGGCTTTCTTTGGGAGAAGTCTCAAGTTTAGTGGGAGTAGGTGGTCTCTGATGCCCCCTGGAACCTTATGTGGGCCCTGGATCGTCTCCTATGTCCTTCCTCACGCACATACACATGCATGCACACAGGTCTACTCACGCACATACATATGCACTCACACAGAACTACTCACGCACGTACACATGCACGCACACAGATCTACTCACATACATACACATGCACGCACACAGATCTACTCACATACATACACATACACTTACACAGATCTACTCACATACATACACATGCACACACACAGATCTACTCACGCACATACACATGCACGCACACAGATCTACTCACGCACATACACATGCACGCACACAGATCTACTCACGCACATACACATGCACGCACACACAGATCTACTCACACACATACACATGCACGCACACAGATCTACTCACGCACATACACATGCACACGCACACAGATCTACTCACGCACATACACATGCACGCACACACAGATCTACTCACGCACATACACATGCACACACACAGATCTACTCACGCACATACACATGCACGCACACAGATCTACTCACGCACATACACATGCACGCACACAGATCTACTCACACACATACACATGCACACGCACACAGATCTACTCACGCACATACACATGCACGCACACAGATCTACTCACGCACATACACATGCACACACACAGATCTACTCACGCACATACACATGCACGCACACAGATCTACTCACGCACATACACATGCACACACACAGATCTACTCACGCACATACACATGCACACGCACACAGATCTACTCACGCACATACACATGCACGCACACAGATCTACTCACGCACATACACATGCACGCTCACAGATCTACTCACGCACATACACATGCACACGCACACAGATCTACTCACGCACATACACATGCACGCACACAGATCTACTCACGCACATACACATGCACACGCACACAGATCTACTCACGCACATACACATGCACGCACACAGATCTACTCACGCACATACACATGCACACACACAGATCTACTCACGCACATACACATGCACGCACACAGATCTACTCACGCACATACACATGCACGCACACAGATCTACTCACGCACATACACATGCACACGCACACAGATCTACTCACGCACATACACATGCACGCACACAGATCTACTCACGCACATACACATGCACACACACAGATCTACTCACGCACATACACATGCACACGCACACAGATCTACTCACGCACATACACATGCACGCACACAGATCTACTCACGCACATACACATGCACGCACACACAGATCTACTCACGCACATACACATGCACACACACAGATCTACTCACGCACATACACATGCACGCACACAGATCTACTCACGCACATACACATGCACGCACACAGATCTACTCACACACATACACATGCACACACACACAGATCTACTCACGCACATACACATGCACGCACACAGATCTACTCACGCACATACACATGCACGCACACAGATCTACTCACGCACATACACATGCACGCACACAGATCTACTCACACACATACACATGCACACGCACACAGATCTACTCACGCACATACACATGCACGCACACAGATCTACTCACGCACATACACATGCACGCACACAGATCTACTCACGCACATACACATGCACACGCACACAGATCTACTCACACACATACACATGCACGCACACAGATCTACTCACGCACATACACATGCACACACACAGATCTACTCACGCACATACACATGCACACGCACACAGATCTACTCACGCACATACACATGCACGCACACAGATCTACTCACGCACATACACATGCACGCTCACAGATCTACTCACGCACATACACATGCACGCACACAGATCTACTCACGCACATACACATGCACGCACACAGATCTACTCACGCACATACACATGCACGCACACAGATCTACTCACGCACATACACATGCACGCACACAGATCTACTCACGCACATACACATGCACGCACACAGATCTACTCACGCACATACACATCCACACACAGAGATCTACTCACACACACACATGCACGCACACAGACCTACTCACGCACATACACATCCACACACAGAGATCTACTCACACACACACATGCACGCACACAGACCTACTCACGCACATACACATGCACACGCACACAGATCTACTCACGCACATACACATGCACGCACACAGATCTACTCACGCACATACACATGCACACGCACACAGATCTACTCACGCACATACACATGCACGCACACACAGATCTACTCACGCACATACACATGCACACACACAGATCTACTCACGCACATACACATGCACGCACACAGATCTACTCACGCACATACACATGCACGCACACAGATCTACTCACGCACATACACATGCACACGCACACAGATCTACTCACGCACATACACATGCACGCACACAGATCTACTCACGCACATACACATGCACGCACACAGATCTACTCACGCACATACACATGCACGCACACAGATCTACTCACGCACATACACATGCACACGCACACAGATCTACTCACGCACATACACATGCACGCACACAGATCTACTCACGCACATACACATGCACGCACACAGATCTACTCACGCACATACACATGCACGCACACAGATCTACTCACGCACATACACATGCACACGCACACAGATCTACTCACGCACATACACATGCACGCACACAGATCTACTCACGCACATACACATGCACGCACACAGATCTACTCACGCACATACACATGCACGCACACAGATCTACTCACGCACATACACATGCACGCACACAGATCTACTCACGCACATACACATCCACACACAGAGATCTACTCACACACACACATGCACGCACACAGACCTACTCACGCACATACACATCCACACACAGAGATCTACTCACACACACACATGCACGCACACAGACCTACTCACGCACATACACATGCACACGCACACAGATCTACTCACGCACATACACATGCACGCACACAGATCTACTCACGCACATACACATGCACACGCACACAGATCTACTCACGCACATACACATGCACGCACACACAGATCTACTCACGCACATACACATGCACACACACAGATCTACTCACGCACATACACATACACGCACACAGATCTACTCACGCACATACACATGCACGCACACAGATCTACTCACACACATACACATGCACACGCACACAGATCTACTCACGCACATACACATGCACGCACACAGATCTACTCACGCACATACACATGCACGCACACAGATCTACTCACGCACATACACATGCACGCACACAGATCTACTCACGCACATACACATGCACGCACACAGATCTACTCACGCACATACACATGCACGCACACAGATCTACTCACGCACATACACATGCACGCACACAGATCTACTCACGCACATACACATGCACGCACACAGATCTACTCACGCACATACACATGCACGCACACAGATCTACTCACGCACATACACATGCACACGCACACAGATCTACTCACGCACATACACATGCACGCACACAGATCTACTCACGCACATACACATGCACGCACACAGATCTACTCACGCACATACACATGCACACGCACACAGATCTACTCACGCACATACACATGCACGCACACAGATCTACTCACGCACATACACATGCACACGCACACAGATCTACTCACGCACATACACATGCACGCACACAGATCTACTCACGCACATACACATGCACACGCACACAGATCTACTCACGCACATACACATGCACGCACACAGATCTACTCACGCACATACACATGCACGCACACAGATCTACTCACGCACATACACATGCACGCACACAGATCTACTCACGCACATACACATGCACGCACACAGATCTACTCACGCACATACACATGCACGCACACAGATCTACTCACGCACATACACATGCACGCACACAGATCTACTCACGCACATACACATGCACGCACACAGATCTACTCACGCACATACACATGCACGCACACAGATCTACTCACGCACATACACATGCACGCACACAGATCTACTCACGCACATACACATCCACACACAGAGATCTACTCACACACACACATGCACGCACACAGACCTACTCACGCACATACACATGCACACGCACACAGATCTACTCACGCACATACACATGCACACGCACACAGATCTACTCACGCACATACACATGCACGCACACAGATCTACTCACGCACATACACATGCACGCACACAGATCTACTCACGCACATACACATGCACGCACACAGATCTACTCACGCACATACACATGCACGCACACAGATCTACTCACGCACATACACATGCACGCACACAGATCTACTCACGCACATACACATGCACGCACACAGACCTACTCACGCACATACACATCCACACACAGAGATCTACTCACACACACACATGCACGCACACAGACCTACTCACGCACATACACATCCACACACAGAGATCTACTCACACACACACATGCACGCACACAGACCTACTCACGCACATACACATGCACACGCACACAGATCTACTCACGCACATACACATGCACGCACACAGATCTACTCACGCACATACACATGCACACGCACACAGATCTACTCATGCACATACACATGCACGCACACAGATCTACTCACACACATACACATGCACGCACACAGATCTACTCACGCACATACACATGCACGCACACAGATCTACTCACGCACATACACATGCACATACACGTTTGCCCACAGATCTACACCCTAGTCCACCAGGAGCCTGCAGATGATTCTGGGTAACTGCCAGCTACAACACTGATTTGCCCGTCTGGATTCATGTCTGACCTGAAGGATTTCCCTTGCTTTACTACCAGTTCACGCAGGTTAATTTTTCTTCTGTTTTACTCAGTGCTTTTAGGTGTTCTGCTCTGAAAGATTTTAGATATCCAGATCACCAACTTTCTGGAAAAGAAAGCCCAGGCTTAAGGCTTTCTAGTTCATAAATGAGGAATAGCACTCTGTCTGGAAAGGCTGTCTTAGTTGGTTCTGGCTGCTCTCACAAAATACCACAGACTGTGTGGCTTACAAACAGCAGAAATTTATTTCTCACAGTTCTGGAAGCTGGATGTCCGAGAACGGCGTGCCAGCATGGCTGGGTCCTGGTAAGGCCCCTCTTCTGATTTGCAGATGGACAATTTATTGTATCCTCACAGCAGAGCAGAGAGAGCAAGCGAGCCCTCTCCTGACGCTTATAAGGGCACCAATCCCACTCATGGGGGCTCCGCCCTCATGACCTCATCTAACCCTAATTACCTCCCAAGGCCTTACTACTTAGTACCATCACATGGGGGATACAGGGTTTCAACATATGAATATTGGGGAATATAAGCATTCAATCCTTAACGGTGCCTTTCTAAGGTTCAGACCATGTGACTTACCCAGGGGTAGAGGATAAATAAATCCAAGAATCAGTGTCGGCGTGGGGCCATTCTTATGAATATGTAGAGCCCTATCGATGGTGTTAGGAATAAAGTCCACATCTGATTTCTAATCTTGGTCCTTGTCCTGGGCCTTCTGCAGAGGAAAAAAGTAGAATACTGTACACGAGAGAGCCCACAACAGAGCTGACCAAACCAACAGCCTATTGAGCAGGGATGTGTTTCAGGGAAATCCAGAACTGGCTTATCAACATAAAGAATTCAGAAATTTCTACATTCAGCAAAGCAAGCCAAATATATTTGGGAATTTGATCAGACATGTCCCCTCCTCAAGGAACTGCGTGTATCAGATTCACCTAGGCCAGTTCTTTGCTTTCTGACAGGTTAACCTACAGTGAGAATAGGGTGAGGTCTTCTTTGGGTCAATTTCGGAAGTGCAGCCAAGACGGAATTTTGCTTCTACTGCAGTCACAGACCCTTCATCTACAGGGCAAGGCGGAAGCCAGTTCCTAAGGCCTCTGCTGCCAGAACCCATCACACCTCCCATCATTTCTCACTGTTTCCCTCTGCTTCACACCCTGTTCACCAGCCATGGCTGACCTTCCTTTACCATTTCCCCATCAAAATTCCCAGCATCTCTCTCCCACAGTCCTCTTTGTGACCCTGTTAATGCATTTGATTGTTTCCGATTTTTCACTATCACAATAATGCTACAATAAATGTTCTTGTGCACATGTGCAAGTTTCTCCAGGAAAAATACCAAAGAGAGGATTTGGCAGATCATGTACATTGCCCACTTTCCTAGGTGTCGCCAAAGGGCCCTCAACGTGGCTTACCAATTGCACTACCAACCACAGGGTATAGGCAATTCCTGGCGTTTCATATCTTTGCCAACATGGGGTATTCTCATGTGTAAAATTATGATTTTAATTTATAAGGACTTTCTCTCTACAAACAAATCCAATGAACTCCTCCCTCTGACCTGCTGATGGGTAACAAGTAACACATTGGTGTTGTTCTCGGCTGTTTTGGACAAGGGGTCCACAGCTTTTCCTGAAGAGTGAGCTGAGATCCATTGATTCTTCCCAGCAGCTGACTGGGAGAAGGGGTCTGACTCTAACTTACCTTGAGTGAGAGCACAGGCTCTGAGAGCCCGGGGTGCTGTGCCAGCCACCCACACCACTTACTAGTATGGATCTTGGAGGTAATTTTGGCAGCAGCACTGACCCTTGAGCCAGTGAAGCCAGTCTGCCCGCTGCCTCTGGCATACCTTCTAACTGAAAGATAGGCCAGGACAATGGGAATCCTAGGTCCCAGGGCCAAAGGGCAGAGAGGCCTCTGATCTTTTGATGACAGATGGCAGCCCCATGGAGGCCAGGCAAAGAGGGGGCATGGAAACAGAAATGATGGAAAGGAAGTTCCTATCAGATTTCTGCACATGTCTGGATCTGAGACAAGTGCTTATCTCTCGTTCCTCTTAGCAGTGTCTGCAAGTGGCAAAGGTACAGAGTGATTAAGAGTGTGACCTCAGAAGGTAGATGACCTGGGTTGTTATACTTACAGGTCCAAAATCTTATGCACAATACCTAACCTCTCCCTGCCTCAGGTTCCCTCTCTGTCAAATGAGAATATTTATACTTAGTTATAAGTTTGTCATGAAAAGAAGTGAGATCATATCAGTGAAATGCTTAGCAAAGATCTGGTGCAAAGTAAGGACGCAGTAAACGTTTGTTGTTATTCTTATCGCCATGATTATTGTTATACAGTATGTAAACATATAAAATATAAATATTATACATATGTATTGCCTATGACCAGCTCTGTTGGAAGAAGCTGCAATGTCAGGACTGGCAGCTGGTTTTCTTCTTACGCGTCAAGTCTGATTGATTGGTAGTAGCTGCCTGCTGGGGAGGATTCTCAGGCCCCTCTGGACTCCTGGAAAGGAGCAGCAGACTGTGACCCTCTGGCAATGTCTGCCATGGCTCAAGAAGAGGAGCGGTAGCAGACAGGCCATGCATTCTCCTCCCTATGGCCTGCATTTCACAACTTATCTGGTAGGACATACTGATGATTCAGGAATGTTCTCATTTCAAGTTTCCAAGAGAGGACCTATAAGCCGACCAAAAAAAGGCCGAAGTTTAAATGAGGCCAACTGCACATGACTCTTTTAAAAACAATACTAAAAGCAAGCATTGCCTCCTTTTCTGTTCTGAGTTCCATAGAGAATTTCTATTTTATTCCCAGCTGTTCACTGCCCTGGAGTCTGCAATAGTGGGAGAGCCTCAGGTGGGCTTATGATAAGCAGAACTGGCACTTGGCCTTCCACAAGCTGCTGCTACAAAGCAGAGAGCCCTGGGTTGGAAACAGATTCATCTGAGAACACAGTGCAATGGGAAAAGCCCAGGATCCACAGGCCTGGATTCCAGCTTCAGCAGAAACCCATGGCGTACGGCTGGGTGAGTCACATGATTCTCAGAGACCTGGTTTCCTGTCTCTAAAATATGTAAATGATCTCCAAGATCCCATCCAAATTTGTTACTCTATTCTAGGAAAGGGAAGACACCCCTTGTATTGATTATGTTTTTGAAAGAGGGAGAAGTGTGCAAAGATGTATATATGTGCACATAGTAAACCCTCGACCTTTTTGAAGAGCATCTTCCAGAATTTTCCCAGATTCCCAGATGGTAAACTAGATTGACTGCCCAGATTTCTGGAGATGAGTTTTTCCCAATGAAAATAAGATTTATCAGTACAAACAAACAAAAAAAAGGTATCTTGTGAAAGCAAAGATTTGAGAACCAGTTACCTTAAGAGGTGGGTAGATTTGGGGCAAGGAGCTGCCTCATGTACATTTCCAACTTTGCTCATATGCTCACACATACCCACTTCTTAGCCCATTGAACCAAAATCCTGCTTCAGCCAAATTATAAATCAGTACCGATCATGGACCTCTAATATTGAAACTACAGCTGTTAAATTCACCACCACTAAGGCCCCGTTACATACACATTACATAAAATACCCAGACAACCACTGTTATGGAGTATGTTTTAGTAATACGGCACTAAGAAAATTAAACACTAAAACATGCAATTTCTTTTACCAACAGCTATAAACTCAAAACGTCATGGTAATTTCCCCACACTATAATGAGTTTTGCACCTGTCTTTTCTCATAGACAATAACTATAATATATAATGATTTATTAACATAAACTTATCAGAATGGTTTTTTAAAACTGTTCAGTTCTTCTAATCTTAGGGAGACGTGTCCCTTTTCACAATGACCACTTTGGGAGTGGCTGTTTTGCGGTGATGTGGTCACTTTGGGTTCTACTTAGAAACTACTTTCCTGGGCCAGCTCAGGAGTGTTGGAAGGAAATTGCTTCCACGGTCTGCACACCTCATTTTTGATCCCAAACAGTATTTCCCAGACCTGTCGTTCACCTGACACAATTCACTTTGCTTCAAGTTTCAAAAGCCATCCAGAGACTTGACTCTGAATTGCTCTTTGCTGTTTTCTAAAACCCAAATTTTCATTCTCTGGAGGAAAATTGACCATGGCTGCAGTTACTGGAAAGGCTATGCCACAGGATCTGAATTTAATGGATCAACGTGACTAATTGTATGTGTCAGCTTTGCTATTGATGTCCAGAGAGCTGGTAAGACATTATTACTGGGTGTGTCTGTGAAGGTGTTTTCAGAACATTCGAATCAGTGGACTGAGTAAAGCAGGTGGCCCTCCCCAACATAGGTAGACCTCATCCAATCCATTCAGGGTCTGAATAGAACAAAAAAGTGGAGGAAGGGAGAATTCTCTCTCTGCTTGAGCTGAGACATCCATCTTCTCCTGCCCTCAGACATCAGCTCTCCTGGTTCTCAGGCCTTCAGGGTTGGACTGGAGTTACACCACTGGCTTTCCTGATTCTCCAGTTTGCAGACGGCATATCATGGGACTTCCTGGCCTCCATATCATGTGAAACAATTCTGATAATAAGCCCCCTCTTCTATACATCTGTAGACATTCTGTTGGTTCTGTTTCTCTGGAGAACCTTGACTAATACAACATCCTTTAAAGGGCTGTGTTTAAGGGAATGACATTCATTTGGATTTCTAAAATTACCAAGTTATAGGAGTATCAGGTATTTCCAACTCAATCTCTGAATTGCCTTTCTGTCTACACCCATTCCTACACCCTCCTCCTTACTTCCATCAAAATGGCTAAGTCAAAACAGCCACTCCAGGAAGCTCCCAGCATCAGAACTGCCACATGGAAAGGTGTGGGATCCCACCAGCTTATCATCCTGAGTCAAGAGGCTCTGTCATTCTGATACTGCCCTCCAAACATGATTTGCATGTTTTCACTCCTTCTCTAGGTATGAGACCATGAGGTGGGATATTTTCAAAGACATTGTCAGGCAACACTAACAAAATGGGGTTTCATTTCCATGCTAAAGGGATAAAAGAGGAAATGACAAATAACATGTCCAAATACTGTCTTCTTACATACAATTCTGCTACCAGGTTGAACAGAAAAAGCTGAATCCAAGTTACATGGATTCCTTTTTAGCAGGTAGAACATTTGAAATCTTTTCTCAATCTCTGTTCTTTCAGGGACTGTGCAAAGGTCACTGTTGACATCCCAATTACCACAGTTAATGGTTTCCAAGTTGTCTTCATTCAACCTGACTTCCATGACATTTGACACCTACCCACCCCCTTCTGATAACTGCCTCCCCCTCAGACTCACAGTTCCTTGCTCTCTCATGCAGCCCATCCCATAGGACCATTTGGATGTCCCACTTTCACTTTCAACTCAATATGCAGAAGTACAAACTTATTCCCACCCCCATAACCGCTTATGACCTCAGTCATAGATTAATCTCTCCCCAGTGCTGCTTAAACTACTTTTTGAAATTTTCAGTGGTTCTCATTCCTCCATGCAGTCCTTCGCTGGTCAGTCAATGGACTCTTCATTTAGCGCCCACATAACCTGGTGAAATTTGACGTCTATTCACCAGTCCTTGAATCCTTTATTCAAGGGGATTCCCATCTCCCCCACAACTAGTTTTCATTTGAGGAAGCTCCTCCTGGGGGAAGGAATGGTTGGTTTGGGAGTAAGAACAGGGCATTACAGACTAGCACATTTCTCTTCCCTCTTTACCTTGGGGTCCAAGCTGCCCACTCTGTGGACCCACACCCATGTTTTCAGAGGCATCCCACAAACACAAGGGGAGGTCTGGGGGCTCCCAGGCTGCCCATGAGGGTTCTAGGAAGCCAGCCCCCTTACCTGTCAGTATGACCCACATCCTCCAGTACCTGATATTTCAGTACTCAAAGTAATATATTTTTATTTGCCTCCCATCTGCCTTTTTTCCTACTTATAAGTGTTAAATTCAAGAGAAGAGGGGGTTTCTTATTGGGCCCCTTTTTGCGCCAATAAAACAGGAACTTTGCTGCCTCTGGGTCTTTGCTCCTATCGTTCTTCCTCCTAGGAGCACCTACCATCTTCCTCTGTCTGTCTAGTTCGTACTGACCTTCAAGACCCTCCCAAAGGCCCTCAGTACCGTGAATCTTCTCCCGGGACCTGCGGTTTCCCCTTGCTCCGCACTCACAGTTCCGGGCTACATTCACTGCTTCGCAAACATGCACCACCACGTAATATTCCTGGAGACTCGTCTTACATTCCAGGGGAAACTCTCAGCTGTTTATGTTTTGCCTCCCTGGTAAACTGCACCTGAGAGCAGGTACATGCCCTTCTGCTCATTATCATTCTTACCTTCCACAGCACCTGCATGGGGGTCTTATTCAAGGTAAGCTCTGGGTAGCTGGAGTGTTTAATTTACCCACTGAAAATACACTTCAGGTGGCTTCCTGCCTTTCTGTCTCTGTCCCAGAGACAATGGAGACCCAAGGTGTGGCTTCAAGGCAACACTAGCTGGTCCCTGTGACTTCTGACACTTTGATTGTGGCCTCAGACAGAAACTCCACCTGAAAAATGGAAAACCAATCGCCATGACTTAGGAGATTTTCAGAGACCCTTTTCTCTGACCGCACATCTATTCTGTCCCAAACAACTTTGTCTTGAACAATGAGTAAAAGACAAGGCAGCAAGAACATAACAGGCATGCTAGCTTCCTATGCACCTGTAGGCTGCTTCCAAACAGGAATTCTCTTCCCTTGGCCTCCCCAGGGGTGCGGGTGCTGTGTAAAGGTCGGAGCATGGGGAACACGTGTTAGCTCGATGTTCTCTTAACAATAGGCATGATCCCCAAACTCTGATGTCAGGGTCTTGTTTGTTCTTAAATTACATAATATACTGTTTGGTTACTGGAGGTTCAACTTTGTGCTTTAGTTGCAGATATTATATAGAAAGGAGAGACTCATGCACATAAAACTAACTTAGGGTACGTATTTTGTGTAAAAGAAAGAGACAGAGAGAGATTGATTAAGAGCGGTCTTTAAACAAAGTACCATTCACACAAGCAAAATATTTCTCATTAGAGTCATTTTGCAGTTCCCAAAGCCTCCATGAGCACTGAATGGGTGGATATACCTCGTTGATTCTAGGCAACAGTTGACAAAATAAACCATACGTTCCTGTCTGGTGCACAAGGCTCAGAGAGCGCCCATTCTAACCAAGAACAAAGGTTTTGGGAAAAGCAGTTTCATGCCCATTGCAGCATAATGACGCATTAGGCTGATGATTAGGCTGAGTTGGCCTCATCCAGCCTTTTTTAAGTACAATATGGTGTGCATAACATTATATATAAATACTAAACTCCTGGTAGGTCCTGCAAAGGAGACAACACAGCTGGCAGCCTGACATTGGAGCAGCTGGGAGGGGAAGGCTGGGTTTCTACACATTAACGCATTTGACACTTGGTATCTAAAGGGAAGGGCTAATAAATAACCCGCCAACGATGACACTCTGTAATGACAGCTTTTATTACCAGCCAGTTAATCCTCCATCTAGCTCTGTCTTTTCAGGCCATCTGGTGTCGCATTCTTATTTGTTTTCATTTTCCTGGGGCTTGAACTTGGAAAGTTTGCCTCCTGTCAGTGTCATAATTTGAAGTTGATTCAAGGGCGAAGGCAGTGGCCAGTTGTTAGGTGACTCAGCACTAAGTTCTACAGAAAAGAGGAGTGGACAGGGATTTTTAGCAGATGATCGTGGGTTTGGGGTTCACCTGCATGAAGCCAGTTAGTCACCCTGGAATAAGCGGAGAGAGGGAAATTCACTTCTCGGTGACTACCTCTTTTCAGAATCCATATTCATAGTTTCTATGTCAACTGAATACAACACACATTTATTGAGCATTTACTATGTGGCCCCATAATACGATACGTTCTGGGGACAAAAAAAAAATAAGACGGTTTAAGATGTAGTCCATCCTTTTAAGGCTCAAATTGACAGACCAGCAGAGGAGACCCTCACATAATAAATCTCAACAATAGGATGTGAGCTGTAATAGGAATAAATATAGAATACTACGGGGTCAGGGATGATGGATAATTTCTTCTTCCTCAGGATTAGAGGAGGAACTGCCCCAAACTGTGAAGGATCTAAGGTTTTACCCTATTTGCAAGTTAACGGTTAGCTGGTGTTATGGACTGAATGTTTGTGTCTCCCCAAATTCACATGTTGAAGCCCCAGACCCCAGTGTGATGACATTTGGAGGTGGGGCCTTTGGGTGGTGATTAGCATTAGATGAAAGCATGAGGGTGGGGTCCGCATGATGGGATTAGTGCCCTTATAAGAAGAGACCAGAGCTCATTCAATCTCTCACAATACCCTGTGAGGACAAAGCAAGATGGCAGGAAAAGAACTATAAGCCAGGAAGAGAGTTCTCACCAGAACCCAACCATGCTGGCACCCTGATCTCAGACTTCCAGGCTCCAGAACTGTAAGAAATAAATGTCGATTGTTTAAGCCACATACTCTATGGTATTTTGTTATATCAGCCGAAACTGACTAATATAGCCAGTCACAATTTTCTGGATGCTGCCAGAAGACACAAGACTCCTGGATCAGAGACAAAAGACTTTATTATTCTCAGTAATAGCAGCAGCCAGAGTATCAGTTTTATGCAGTTTCCTAAGCCCAAATCCCACAGACTGACACAAAGAAGGCCAGGTGACCTCTGCGCACACAGAGAGTTGCATTACAATAGAGGAAACCTGACCTTAGGGAACACAAATCATGTTGTCGTTTTTATCCCTTTCTTCCTCCTCTCCCCAACCCACACTCTGGTTCAAGCCATTGTTTCTCAGTCTAGCTGTGTAGGACACAGTGCCCTGGTCTAGGACACAGCTCCCTGGTCAATCGCCAGTTGGCTCTTTCACAGCAGCTCTCGACCTCCATCTGCTCACGGCAGCCCAGCTCCAGGGAGAGCTGTTGTTCACAATCTTAGCTGTAGAGGGCACAGCTCACTGGCCCATGTGGGAATGAACCGGCGACCTCAGGATTAGGAACACAGTGCTCCAACCACCTGAGCCACCGGGCCGTCCCAGAACCCAAATCATTCATCATGGGCAGTAAACATGCCTGTCCTTTGCCCCAAAGGAAGACATCCACTCTGTCTCCCAAGATTTCATCAGACAAACATCCTTGAAAAGAGAATCTTCAAAGAAAGGAGTTGCATTTCTTTCAGGTACAGCTATCTATGAGATCCCCTTAAAATACAACCCATGGGGAGCAGTTCTTGGATAAAATTCCTACTCATAGAAGAGTAGAAGGAGCCATGGAAAAGCAGGCTATGTGCAGAAAGCCACGTGGCTCAGTACGCATCAAAAGTGAGACAGGAAGAGGAATGCCAAGCCCTCCATAATCTGATCTTCGCTCAGTTCTCCAGCCTTGTACTTGATATTCCCAGTGCTTCCAGCTGCTACCATCTTGGTTCTATACCTTGCTATATATCTCACCCCTTTATCTTTTCTCATGCAGTTCTCCTTGGTTTTCTCTCCCCCAAAACCCAATTGTTCACTCAGTTGACTCATTCCTCATCCTTTAAGACCTGGCTCAAATATTGTGTCACCTCCAGGCAGCCCTCCTGCATAATCTTAGTCTGGGTAAGGTGCTTTTCTCTGTGCTTCCTGTAATCCTCTGTGTCCACCTCTCACTCTTTCCATGCCATTCTGAGTGATCTGTGTGTATTTTTTCTCCCCACTGGACTCTGGGATACCTGGAGCAACGTCTTTTTCTTGTGCTCCCATCACAGCACCCAGCATTGAGCAGTTAGCCAACACACACTAAATGAATGTCTCATTTTCTCTTTCATCCTATCCTTAATATCACAAGTCTGTGTCTATAAAGGTCTGCAGATCCATTCGCAAGTGAAAAGATTACAGAACTTAACCACATGCCATAGAAAACTGTCATTTTCAAGTAGCCCCCAATGTGTTTTGAGGTAGCGAAATTTATTTCTTTTTCTCCACTATTCTTTTATTATTTTTCTCCCTTCTTCCTCTCCTAAAATGTCATCATTGGTTGCATCATCCTGTCTGTCTCTCCTTTTCCTTGATTTCCTTCTTCCCTGTTTGTGGTGTGATCATACCAGTGGTAGGCAGCCCTATTTCATAACCCTCCTGGTGGCTTACAGGTGCCACCCACTTCTCTTCTACAGAGGAAAAACAAAGAGAAATGGAAGATGCCCAAGTATATGGTGGTTCAAAACCTTTGTGTTTTTGTTGTTGTTGTTGTTGTTGTTGTTGTTGTTGTTTGTTTGTTTGTTTTCTGAGAGTTGGTGCTGAGCACTGGTGATGGACTCCTCTGAGAATCTGGTAAAATTCATAGACTTTCCTCCCCCAATATGTACAATCATATGCCTACCTACCCATCAAATTTTGTAGACAATTGCTGGGGATTGATAAAAGCCCATAGTCTCCAAGTTAAAAAAAAAAAAAACACCCACTAAACAAGGCACCAAAGTAGGTCCCTTTACTACTTTAATTTTCGTAGGTCCTAAGCTTCTGAAGTTATGGAGAAGCTTCTTCTCAGAAGAGGACTCAGTTCCTGCAGCTCTTTGTAAAGTGAGCCAACCGTAGGATATGACACCATCGACTAAAGAACAGATAGTGTGTGACCACTCGGTGACTTTGGCCTCAGTGCATGAGGGTGATAAATGTGCATGAGGCAGAGAGAGAGGCCATGGAAATTGTTTTTTCAATAATCTTTAGATCTATGAAAGTTCAGCTTGACCTAGAAATTCTGCATCATTAATTGTACCTCCATCTGCTCCCCGCCATTTTGAGGTCCTTCTGCTGTTACAAGTCTTATTGAACCAGCAAAATTGAGTCACATGCGCCATAAATCTATCCCCCATGTTGCCCGTATTCTATGAGACACAGAGGTTTCCCTGAAAGTAAAACAGAAGTATAGAAAGAAGGAGAAAGGCACCTTACATGTTGGATTTAGAATCTGAGTTCAGACACAGGTATTTGTTTAGCCGACCAGCTGTGCACGCTCTGAAGGTAGGAACTCTATCTTGTTCATGTTTGCTACTCCAAACCCAACATATAATAGCTGCTCAACAAATTAATGCCTGAAAAACGAATAAATGAGTGAAAGGATATTTATAGTCTAAAGTTCACAGTAAATCAATCACTGATATCCTGCAATGTTTTTTCTCTCCAAAGGTACAGAAATTTACTATATTCCACAGCCAGAAATCCATCTCAAGTTTCAGCATAAAATTCATGCCACTCTTTTACCTATGCTCTTTCTCTCCAATTTATGGGGGGGGGGCACAAATGTTTAGGGATCAGAGCACAATGAAACCCATCTGAGGGAAGTGATGTCATCAACATGATTGTTACGTATTGAATGTCCATTCATTGATAAATCCTAACCCCTAGTGTGATGAGGTTAGGAAGTGGGGCCTTTGGGAGGTGATTGGGTCATGAGGGTCAAGTCCATATGATGGGATTAGTGCCCTTATAAACAAAATCCTGGAGAGATCTGTCGAGATCCCTGTCACCCTTTCTGCCATGTGAAGACAGTGAGAAGCCAGCTGTCTATGAACCAGGAAGCAGGTTCTCACCAGACACCAAATTACTAGCACCTTGATTTTGGACTTTACAGCCCACAGAACTGTGAGAAATAAGTTCCGCTGTGTAAACCATCCAGTCGAAGGTATCTGTAATAGCAGCCCAAAAGGACAAAGAAAATGGTACTAATTGAAGTAGTTTGTATTCTGTTTCCTGGGCTCTGTTGACTCCTGCACTCAGGCCCCACCCGTCCATTCACTGTCCTGTGACTCACAGTCCTATCAGCCAGCCCAGGCCAGGATGAGGCGTCCTGTTCCTGCACGTCCCCAAGGTGGGTCATCAGTCTGAGATGCATATCCTGACTGCAGGACGACAGCCCCCATCCCAACCCAGCCCTGGGATCTCCCTGGATGTCTCACCTCTGCTCAGGAATAATTTCACTCAGTCTCCCCCTGGTCTCCACATAGGGCCTCTTTCATATCGGCCCTGCTCCCTCCATCCAGGGCGTTTCCTAGTCTGCTGGGAGCCCCTGGACTGCCAAGGCTCTGAAGCCACACTGAAGCTTTGGGAGAAGGACAGAGACCAGTTTCATCATCTGGATGTGCTGCAGTCTCCCAGGAACTTTCATGGTTTTCTTCCTTGGCCTTGTGCCCTGGCCACACCTCCTAAGAGGCATCAAGCCATTGTCATGCAGGGTCTCAGCTCCTGCTCCCCGCAGAAGAACACAGGATATGGTGAGGCCAAAAAAGAACACCAACAGAGCCCTGGATAGGGGGCTCATACCACTATATTCTCTCTGATGGCTGGGTTGGAGACACAGGAAGCAGGAGCCACAATCTGCGGTCAGCTTCTCTGCCAACCAACCAATCCAACCTGCCCCCTAGCATAGCCAGGACAGTTATATTAGTGGCTAATGGCTAACTGGTAATAGCTGATGGCCAACTAATAACCGAGCCAGCACCTTTCCATGTGAGGCCAAGAGCCCGGAAACTGTTCTCTGGGGCTGTGTCCCCACACTCCACCCTTCCAGGGTCTCACCTCACAATCTACACAAGTGTCTTCCGTGAGGGGCCCTGTGTCAGGAATCCAGCTCACGAGAAATGTTTCAGTCCAGTTCAAGTAATGTCCCAGGGAGTGTCCCTTGATGTCCACCTACTTTCTGGGCACAGCCAGGGTTCCTCAGGGTACCGCCAGTCTTTCTGGGCACAGCTAGAGTTTCTTAGGGTACCATGCTAGAACAATAGTGGCTCACAGCCAAGGAGCTTACGTATTCTTGACAGCGGCCAGTCGAGACACAAAAAGCAAACATCTGCCAGTTCCACTACATGGTGGTGTGTTCCCAAGCAAACAGTCAAGTGGTCCATCAAATCAGGGATGGAAGACAATTCCCCATAGTCCACAGTCATTTGCCAGGGCTGTGCGCCAGCCTCACAATGTGTGCCCTCTCCGCAGGGCAAGGGCTCCAAGTCCTCCCCAACCTGGGGGTGAGGGACGACCTTGACCTCACCTTCATCCTCTACCAAGGACTCAGCAAGCGTTTCCTCCTGGTGGAATCTGGGCCACCCCAGCAAGCACTTCCCAGCCCACATGGCCGCAGAGACCTTCACTTTCTCCGGCCTCTGCTGGTTAGAGAAATATCCACATCCTCCCACTCCTCCTTGGGGGTCCAACTCCTGAGAACAGTGGCCACCGGGTACCACACACTGTGTGGGGGCCACACATCTTCCTGCCCAGAGTCAGACTCCATTCCTACCTGGCTGGATTCCTGCTAGGATCCTGAAAATTCTGGCCGGCACCACACCCTGCTTGCTGTGCCATGTGTCGTGCAGGGTCTCAGCTCCCGCTTCCCACACAAGAACGCAGGACATGGTGAGACCAAAAAGGAACAGCAATGGAGCCATAGATAGGGGAGTCATACCACTATAGCCTCGCTGGTGGCTGGGTTGGAGACATGGGAAGCAGGAGTCCCAATCTGCCGTCTGCTTCTCTGCCAACCAACCAACCCACACAACCTGTCCCCTAGTGTAGCCATGGCAGTTATATTAGTAGCTAATGGCTAACTGGTAACAGCTGATGGCCACCCTATAACCAAGCCAGCACTTTTCTACATGAGGCCAAGAGCCTGGAAACTGCTCTCTGGGACTCTGTCTCCACACCATCCATTAATGCAGAGTTGGGGGATATGGTAGAAATGCTAACCCTTCACCTCTACGCTTACTCCATTCTCCCATTTCTCCTCCATACCCATCTCAGGTGCCTCCAAACTCCTCTTTTCTCCTTTAGTCCAAACTTGCATGTCCTTGTGAATAATCCACTCACGGGAGCAGTCCCTTGGAAGAGAGGAGCAGTCACCTGTCAGCCCACCTGAGCAGCTGGAGGTCTTTACCAGTAATAGCTTCCAGGGCTGCAAGAAGGTGCAAGGCAGACAACTGCATCCAGATTCTAGGTGGGCCCACATCCCCACCTCTTGTCTACCTGATTAAGTCAGATTAAATCAATGTCAACGGCTGCCTGTGGGCATATGAGAAAATAAAAGAGGCAACCCTTTGCTTTTATGATCATGAAAAATGAGGAAAAGTTCCTACGCTCAGAATATGTCTCAGATTTTTATGTTGTTTTATCTTAACATGAACTAAAAGGATTCCCTGTCCACCTCTGCCCTGAGAGTCACCACCAAGGGCAGTCAACACAGTAAGGGAGGGGACACAAGAGGGCCAGACCTGGGGCTCCACGTGCTGACCCGACCTTCAGTAAGGAGAAAGGAGCTCCCAAACCAGGAAGTGTTCATGAACAAAGCTCTGCATTCATCTGTTCTTCCAGCCATTGCAGATGAGAATCAGAAACCCATAGCTAGATCCTGTACCAGAAACGTAAATAGAAACTCATGTGCTTTGGCCCAAAGGGAAATGATCTCATTCCATTTTACCAAAGTTCAAGCAATTTGTTCTTGACATGATAAATAGATGGCGAGAGAGAGAGAGAGAGAGAGAGAGAGAGAGAGAGGGAGGGAGAGAGAGAGAGAGAGGGAGAAAAGAGAAGAAAAGAAAAGAAAGGAGAAGAGAAGAGAAGAGAAGAGAAGAGAAGAGAAGAGAAGAGAAGAGAAGAGAAGAGAAGAGAAGAAAAGAAAAGAAAAGAAAAGAAAAGAAAAGAAAAGAAAAGAAAAGAAAAGAAAAGAAAAGAAAAGAAAAGAAAAGAAAAGAAAAAAGAAAGAGACTGGATGACAATTCTGGCATATGCCTTATGGACCCTAGTGAACTTTTAAGGAATGGTACTTGACCCAAACCACACTAATCAGGGTGCTCTCTGGAACTTTTCTGGCAAAACTCTCAAGATTCTCTCTGTACATGGGGAATATTGTGGGTATATTTATTTATTTTTAATCATGGACTTCGTGCTCCAGAGAAGCCTGGAGGAAAGGAGGAAGGAAGGGAGTGTTTTCAAATTCGAATCCATCTGTGATGGTGAATTCCGTGTGTCAACTTGCCTGAGCCATGGGGTGCCCAGATGTTTGGTCAAATACTATTCTAAGTGTGTCTGTGTTTTGGGATGAGATGAACATGTGAAGTAGTGGGCTAAGTACAGCAGATTGCCCTCCCCAGTGTGTGTGGGTCTCATCCAATCTATTGAGGGCCTGAATAGAAAAAAGGCTGAGGAGGGGAGAATGCCCTTTCTGCCTGATTGTCTTCAAGCCGGGGCCTCTGTCTCCGCTGCCTTCAGAGGAAGACTGGGACCAGAAAAATACCATCAGCCCTCCTGGGTCTCCAGCTGGCCAACTGTAGATCCCAGGACTTCTCCGCCTCCATAATCATCTGAGCCAATTCCTTATAAGAAATCTTTTTATATATCCTATTTGTTCTGTTTCTCTGGAGAACCCTGACTAGTACGCCATCTGAACCTAAAGTCTGTGATACAGATATTGTGTTTGCGTTAGGTGTGGAGTGTGCAGACAGTAACAGACTGCAATTTCCAGTTCCCAGTGCAGAGAACTATCTTTTATAATATCTTAACCCCAGGGCAGTAGGATTAAAAAAAAAAAACAAACTCATTGAGAATAACTGAGCCCATCCTATGGAATGAACTAACGCGGGTTTGCCATGTGGCAAAGGCATGACCCTGTAAACTGGAACTTAACCTACCGTAGAGGGAGCAATCTACGGTTAAGTTCAAATCCCTTCACAGGATGTGCTAGAAAATGCCTGAGTCAGAAGCAGCTGAGGGATGTGACTGCTTGGTTCTGGACGGACCTTTTTTTAATTTTTTTTAAAAAATGGGACCTTTTTTTAATCCCCTGCTTTTGGACGCCCCAACCCATGGAGGTGTCCCAGCCTCCCCAAGGAGGGGCCACAGAGCTAAGTTTTCATGAGGGCGTGTGTCTCATCTGCAGGGAGCTAAGGCTGACAGCCAGCTGAGGGGGGAGAGGAGTAGGCAGTGCCTCAGGAGTAGGCACTGCTGAGAGGAGTCAGCAGTAGGCATTTCAAATTAGGGTGTAGCGTCAGGGTGGGAGGCTCAGGAAAGCTGGAGAGAAGGCCCAGGGGTCGGGAGAGCAAATGGGCAGTGAGCACACAATAGAGTATACAGATGTTATAAAGTTGTATACCCAAAATGTATATAATGTTATTAACCAATGTTTCCCCAATACATTGAATTTATTTTTAAAGAGAGAGAGCAAACAGGAGGTGGGGGTGCCGGGTGAAGTCCTGGGACGAGGCCGCTGTCTGGGGTGTCATCCGTGATCTCAGTGCAGCACATGGGTGACAGGATTGCTGGGGTGGAAGGCCAGACACTGGAGACACTTTAGCTTGGGCACGGGCAGCATCTGATGCCCTTATCTGGAGCCAGTTCAGCATCCAACCCTTTGTTCTCTCAGGGTTGACACACCAATAGCAGAAATGCTTAGTGTCCCTATGAGTAAGAAACCCAAATTCAGACTCCCAGGCACAGGCTCTTTGCCTGCTGTGTTTCTGCAGCTCCACTGAGCTTGGTGTTCTGATTTACAACTGCACAGCTCGGTGAACTCGGCTGTCACCACCCCAGAGAGCATTTGGCTGTGGCCTCACCTCTGTCTCAAACACAACACTGAAAAATTAAAATAACATAAAACATTGCAAACTCAGGTGTCAAGCATTGTCACCCTACACTGCATTTTCATTTTATGAATAAAAAACAAATTGCAAAACGTTTCAGGTGAGGACAGCAGAGTCCTAATTTCGGGATGCACACTAATATGACAATCAAAAAAAATAATAACCTACTGCAGCTTTCTGTTAACACCCAGAGTCAGCTTCTCTTCGCTCCCTATGTCCTACCCACCCACGTGTGGTTGACATTTAGACATTTGCTGCCCATCCATGGTACTGCACGATGCATGGGTTTGAATCTCACATCTGTCAGTCACTTCCAGCCACTGCCAAACAGATACTCCAGCCCACGGACCTAAGAAGAAAGGTTTTAAAATGGATTCAATTTTTCTGGGTTGCTGGCAGCATCTGGGAAAAGGTCTCTGGATCCCTAAGGCTGAAACTGCATATTTCGCGTGACTTCACACAAATGAAATAATCACATTACAATTAGGAATGTTTAGATCACTTCTGTAAAAACAGTCTGCCTGCTCTCTGATGAAAGACCAGCAGATGAGAGTTTCCTTGTCATCTGAGGGTGGAAAACACGTTTCAAAGACTCACTGGACCTTTAAGTCAGGGGAAGGACAATCATCCATGCCTGAATTCTAAGGGCGATTCCAGCGGCAGAGCGCTCTTCTCCACCAGCACCGCCTGGTTGGCCCAAACCAGGCCTCAGTTGTTTTTAGTCCCTGCCGTGCTTTCATTCCAAAGAAATGGCTATTTTGCTTGGCTTTCCTTCTGTTATTACTCATACAGTGCAACACATCTCCACAGCCACATGTCCAAGACAGTGCAATAGAAGAGATTAAAAACAGATCTGTCTACTGAACAGGTGTCAGGTATTATCTAATAACAAGCTAGATGTAAAAAGGGAGACTAATTAGATTTCTGGCACTTCTCCTGCTGTTGGCCTCGCAGCTTTTTAACTCTTAAAATTGCTCCTCAGACAGAAGACCAGAACTCACCGAAAAGGGGAGGCAGTGACCCTGCACTCCTGTATTTAGGGTGTGTGTGTGTGTGTGTGTGTGTGTGTGTGTGTGTGTGTGTGAAGGAAGAGTGCCAGGGAGGGTGGCAGTATTGCCTGACGATGCCAAACAAGGAGGGACATTGGTAAAAAGCAGCTTGTCCTGGGATAAAAAAATTCCGTCTTCTAGAACCTTGCTCTGACAGGGCGGCTCTCAGACCAAGAGCGCCAGCATGCCCTGGGAACCTGTTAGAAATAGTCACGGGCCCCATGTCAGATGTACTGAATCAGAACCTGTATTTCCAACAACCAGTTCATTGCCAGTTGATTTCACATGCACATTAAAGTTTCAGAAGCACCAGGTGCTGAACTGAAGTGCATGGATTGGCACTTCCGGTGGGATGTGGGAGGGTAAGGCGGAGGACACGTTTCCTGAAGGGGCAGATTTGGGTGGGATACCTGGCAGTTGCCTAAGGCAGGACCAGCAAACATTTTCTGTAAAGGTCCAGATAGTAAATATTTAAGCTGTGCAGGTCACCCAGTCTCTGTCACAGCTAGTCAACTAAATCACTATAGCACAAAAGCAGCCATAGACATGATATAAACAAATGGGCATGGCTGCATTCAACAAAACTTTATTTACAAACCTTCGCTGTGGGCCTGATTTGATTCCCAGGCAGCCATTTACTGACCTCTGGATGAAGGCAACAGACGCATCTTCACACAGTGTGGAATATTCTAGACCACTTGTGGGCTTGATTACACCTAATCTCAAGATTCTGGGTCTCACTAGCTTCCAAATCCAGCTCTGAACCAGGCAGAAAATTTTTTTTTTTTTTTTTTTTTTTTTTTACAGTGAGAGACATGTGATCTAGCCCTCAAGCATGCTTCTTATTGTGAAAACGGCTGAAAACCCAGGTTATTGCACTGGTTGCTGGGAACACTCCTAATTATCTCCTGAGATGACCCTCATTAGGTAGTTGAACCAGAGAACCAAGAAGTTGGCCGTTAAAGGTGAGCCCCACACACCTTATCAGAGACTGTAAACCTTTTTTTCAGCTATAAACTACAGAGCTGAGGCTGATGTCCTCTACTTATTTTTGCATTTCATGGCCAGCCCTTTCGGCTGCCTATAACAAACCCCATCGAAATGTCCACCAACCTGCGCCTCTCACTGATGCCTGCTTCTTTCTCAGTCTGCCACATGGGGATCTGGATCACGGAACATTGTGGAGGAGGAACAGAATGACCAAAAAGGACAGACAGTCAGAGTCTCTGCCATGCTGGTTTTGCAGGAGCTGTTGCCTGCAATTGCACTGGCTCGGTATATGCAAAGGGCACACAAATACCTCTGTGTCCCTTTAGCTTTCGTGACCTCAAAGAAACCCTGGGTAAAATCCCATTATCTTGTGTTGTGCTTCCCTAGAGCAGACCCTGAGACAGAGATTCTATTTGGGTAGTTTCCTTGGGAGGTGATCCCAGAGAATGCTGGTAGGGGAGTGGAGAAATGAGACAGAAAAGAAGGGAGCCACTACACCATGTGCTATCACAACAGTTACTGCTGTGGCCAAGTGGAGCTCAATCTTGCCCCCAGGATCCCAGGGAGCTCTGGAAGCCAATGTAGAACCTGCCTCAGAATTACCCACACCTGCGGGGCAGGGGACCTGGGGTATTTATACACCAAGCCCACCAGTCATTAGTTGAAAGATGCTCCAAGACAGTGAGGAAGGGCGGAATATGAATTCCTGGAACATCCTTCCAGCCTGGCCTATGCGGAAACAGAGCAGGCCCCAGTAGCCGGAGGAAGTCCACAGGCAAAGAGTGGGCAGATGGAAATCGCGCTGGCATGCAGAGAAATGGTGAGTGCTGAGGGGGGACATTAGGGTACCAGCAGCATGACATTCTGTCGTACACTGCAGCCTCTATCACCGCCCCCTCTGAACATATAACTGAGCACAGTCTCACAATAAAAGGCACAGAGGAAATCTGTGTCAGCGTGGGCTGCGTTAAGTTGCAAGTAACTGAAAATGTGACTAAATAGTGGTTTAAATAGATGAGAGGTTGTGCTTTCTCATATAACAAGAAACCCAGAGGTAAGCAGGCCAAGTCTAACATAGGTGTCCCCACAATGCCATCAGGGCTGCAGCCTTTTTCTGTCCTGCCATCAGCCATTATTTTTGCGTCAGCTAATGGCTATCAGGTGGCTACTCCAACTTCAGCACCATGGTCCTGGTCTTAGCAAGAATCAGGGAACAGGCCAAGGTCTACAGATTTATGCCAGCTAAGTGAGCCCCGTTTAAAACAGCTTTCCCAGAAGTGCCATCCATCTCGCATTTCATAGGCCAGAAGTCTCTTATCTGTAAAGGAGCCTGGAGCATGGAGATTTAATTTAATTTAATTTAATTTAATTTAATTTAATCTTATTTATTTTCTTTTAATTAAAGTTTATTGGGGTGACAATTATTAGTAAACTTACATAGGTTTCAGGTGTATAATTCTATATATCATATATATCTATATATCATACTGTGTGTTCCCCACCCAGAGTCAGTTCTCCTTCCATCACCATATATTTGATCCCCCTTACCCTCATCTATCACCTCCCTCCCCCCTTACTCTCTGGTAACCACTAAACTATTGTCTGTGTTTATGAGTTTTTGTTTCTCATTTGTTTGTCTTGCTCTTTTGTTGTTTTTGGTTTATATACCACATATCAGTGAAATCATATGATTCTGTCTGACTTATTTCGCTTAGCATTATAATCTCAGGATCCATCCATGTTGTCACAAATGGTCCTATGTCATCTTTTCTTACCGCTGAATAGCATTCCATTGTGTATATATACCACAACTTCTTTATCCATTCATCTATCAAAGGACATTTTGGTTGTTTCCATGTTTTGCTCACTGTAAATAAAGCTGCAATGAACACTGGAACACATATGTCTTTATGGATAAATGTTTTCAGATTTTTTTGGTAGATACCCAGGAGAGGGATCACTGGGTCATATGGTAACTCTATTCGTAATTTTTTGAGGTACCTCCACACTGCCTTCCATAGCGGCTGCACCAATCTGCATTCCCAGAGATAAAATTTTAAATATGGACATATTGCTGCCCTAAACAAAACAGAGGTTCTATTGGTAAAGAAGTAGCGTATAGATGCTGGATTGGAAATTAATGACTTCTGGGGCCGTCCCAGTGGCTTAGGTGGTTGGAGCACCGTGCTCCTAATGCTGAAAGCCACTGGTTCAATTCCTACATGGGCCAGTGAGCTGCGCCCTCTACAGCTAAGATTGTGAACAACAGCTCTCCCTGGAGCTGGGCTGCCGTGAGCAGCCGGAGGTTGGCCTGAGCTGCCGTGTGCTGACTTGGGCTGCTGTGTGCTGCTGTGGGTGGTGGGTGGCCAGCATGAGTGGCCAGCAGCCATCGCGAGCAGCTGGCAGCTGGCAAGAGCTGCTGACCGACGACCATGCCCGACTGCCTCAGCCGGGGGGGAGCGCAAGGCTCATAATACCAGCATGGGCCAGGGAGCTGGGTCCTACAACTAGACTGAGAAACACCGGCTTGAACCGGAGTGGGGGGAAGCAGAAGAAAGGGGTGGGGAATTAACCATTTCTACCACAAAATGTTTCAAACACTGAATATGTCAACATACTACAAACCTGACCCAAAAGTGTGTGTGTGTGTGTGTGTGTCTAGCTAACCATATCCTGGAAAACGTTTGAAAACTACAGACGTTTGGGAGGGAGGATAAAGAAAAGGAAAGCCAACCTAAGAAAGACAAAACTTTAGGACACACAGCTAAGTAGGGTAGGCTCTGCCATTGCAAATGCCATACAATTTGTTGGTCACTGAAAATGGCTTGTGTTGCAAGTTTGGCCCAGCATTTGAATAAATGTGGACAGTTTCTGTGAAATGGGGTATGATAAATCCAAGTCAATGACTCAGAAACAAAACACCCTTTCTCTACTAATATAAATGGGTTTTTTTAAGTCAACAGTTGTGAGTCCTAGTTACATAGATTACTCTCACATGTTTTTCTCCTCTTTCTCACAAAACTTTATGAAACTGACAGTAAAGGAATATTTTAATTGTAACCTATAAGGACAAAAAGGATGGTGCAAGAGCCCAGATATATTACAAAGTAGAAGAGGAAGGGTAAGTGACTCGTAGAGCTAAAGAAGTTCCAGAGGGGAAAGTGAGGCAATCCTCCACCCCCTGGAACTATGGGAAAGCTCAGGAAACGGAGAAACCAAGTACACAGAAAGTGAAAGGAAGTCTCAAGGCCGGAAGAAGAGGATGGTTTAAAAGTGTACACAGGACAGTTGAATCTCTATTTTCCCACGCCCATCTACTTGACCTGAGACAGGAAATTTGTTCTCTACAGAAACTGAACTAAAGAAGCTCTCAACTCAAGGAACAAAGCAAGCAAGAGGTAAATGGAGAAACAGGGCTAAAAACATAAGAAGCAAATGAAAGTCTATTTTACAAAATGGTGAAATCCTTGTACCCTTCCTCCACTCATTCTCAGAACTCTGGAAGGCAATTAAATTTTTCTCTTGAGTTTCTGAAGAGCCCCAGAATAAAAACCTCCAGATAGTGACATTTTGGGATCCCCAGCTGAAAAGGCTGCCTCACTGTCCCCTGACTCTACAGTGAAATATGCCCCTCAAACACCCCCTGCCTGCCCAACACAGAGAATTTCCATTCAGCTTTGCATAACCTCACTGACATATGAATAGAAAGCTATTACCTGATTGTGGTGCGGGGTGTCCAGCGGGGCGGCCTGCGGGGTCTCTGCTCCCACTCCCCACATAAGAACGCAGGACACGGTGAGGCCAAAAAGGAACACCCACGGAGCCATAGGTAGGGGAGTCATACCACTATGGTCTCACTGGAGGCTGGATTTACATGACGAGCGACCTGCTGTCTGCTTTGCTGCCAACCGACCAACTCTCCTCGACTCTCCTTACTCTCCTTCACTCTCCTCGGCTCCCCTCCGTAGCCGCGGCAGTTATATCAGTGACCAATGGCTTAATGGCTACAGCTGATGGCCAACCAGCCACAGCTGATGGCCATCCACTATCTGAGCCAGCACCTCTCCACATGAGGCCGAGAGCCTGGAAACTGCTTTCTGGGGCTCTGTCCCCACACTGATATTTAAGGAAAGCCCTCAACATTAATGACAAATACCAAAACAAACTGGGGATAAAGAAACGCTGAGTTCTAGAGATACTGTTGGAAACAGAAGAATATAATTTTAAAAAAGAAGAAAACACTTCAATGGGAATAAATCATTCCTCAGAAAAATGAGAAGATGCTGAATTCATTAAACAAGTACAAGATGTTTTATAACACAATTAGAGAATAGAAAAGAGGGCTTGGAAAATTTTTAAATTGTGGTAAAATACATCATATAAAATTTATCATCTTAACCATTTTGAAGTGTACAGTTTAATGGCATTAAGCACATTCACATTGTCATACAACAATCACCTCCATCCATCTCCAGAACTCTTTTCATTTTGCAAAATTGAAACTGTTTTATATTAAACAGTAACTTCTCATTCTCCTCTCCCAGCCCCTAGAAACCACCAGTGTACTTTCTATCTCTATGACTTTGACTACTCTAGGTACTTCATATAAGTAGAATCATACAGTATTTTTTTTCTTTTGTGATTGGCTTATTCCACTTAGCATAATGTCAAGTTTCATCCATGGCATGTGTTAGAATTTTTTACTTTTTAAGCCTGAATAATATTCCATTGCATGCATATACCACAATTCATTTATCCATTCAACCATCAATGGATCCTTCTTTGCTTCCTCCTTTTGGCTATTGTAAATAAGGCTGCTGTGGACATGGGTATACAAAGATCTCTTCAAGACCCTGCTTTCAATTCTTTGAGGTATCTAGCTAGAAGTTGAATTTCTGGATCATATAATAATTCTATTTTTATTTTCCTGAGGAAACTCCACTCTTTTCTTGGAAATTTTCTTTATGTAATAGAAAGTTTTAAAAGTATCCTCGAAATAAAGGTGGACAACAATATTAAGACATTCTCTCAGAGAGTAGAACAAAGAAACTAGAAATAGAAAATAGAAAAGAGATGTACTGGCTCACCAGTAAACAACATTTACATGGTCCTAATCATGCAAACACTGAAGACTGATCTAACCAAAAATGGTGACAGGGCCATCATGGGAGACGGGCAGCAGGTGAGAGAACCACAGCTTCATCCACCGGGTGCGTAAGTCAATGCTCCTCGTTGCAAATGACAGACTCCACTCTGGCTTGTTAAAGTAGGAAATGAGGCTGTCAAATCAGGTAGCACTCTGGAGTCTCCAGGAACAGTGCCTACGACACTACCGGCTGCACTGGTGGGTGCCCCACTGTCTCCAGGGCCTAGGGCTCTCACTGCAGCCAGCACATCACACCAGTGACACCAGAACCACGCGTCAAGGCCTCTGCGCCGTCAGCCTCACAAAAGCCAGACCTTACATCACATGGGTGTCAGAAGATGCCTTCCTTTGCATGTCCCTTTTGCCACGTGCTCAATTCAGAATCAAAACTTGAGCAGGAGCATCTGATTGAGGAACTCTAAATTACATTCCTGCACCACAGCTGTAAGGAAGGCTGAGCATGCAAATTGTATGGCTTCTAACTTGGGAAACCAGGAAATGACCAGAATAGAGGAGTGTTCAAAAAATATTGAGACTCTCCAAATAGCTGATGTGTACTTCCAGAAGTCAACAGATCACAATGAAAACCAATAAATCCAAATATTGCTGAGAAGCATTCTACTTAGAAAGATGATGGTAAATAAATGCCACAAGAAACAACTCAGGAATTGAAAGTCCTGGAAAGAAGGGTGGAGGGTAGAGGGGAGTAGGTGAAGGAATAGCTGCTTTTTCATGTAAGTCGTTGGGAAATGTAAATTTTTTGTTTTCACACCAAGTGTACGGGATACTCTGATAAATATAAAACTGTTGAAGGGGTCACATTTCACAGGGATCTGACTTTAGAGGTGACACATTTCAGATACCCCAGTGCCACTGACCTGGCAGAGACCGTGCAGGGACAGTTGGCAGGCTCCCAAACAACACGTTATCTGCTGATCTGCCCCCAGCTGTCCACTGTACAGGAAATCACTGCATCGCTTGCTCACAGTTCAACATTAGCATTAAGTAGGGAAACAGATTGGCTTTTGTTGGATTTTTTTTTTAACTTTTTTTGGCTTATCCACCATAAATATGAAGATCGTGTTGACATTTAAAAGAAAATTATGATCCTAAATTCACCAAACATTTCTCAATGCAGGATATTACATTTTACGAAGCTATAGTTTCAAAACCAGACCAGATGAGCCCACTGTGTCTCTTTGTCTCATGGGCCCAGGGCCAGCTTCACAGGCATGTGGTCCATGTGGAAGGACCCCATGCTTGGTTTACTGCTCTACTATTGTTGTCTCAAAACTTTTAATCATTTGTGAGCAAGGGGCCCCCACATTTCCACTTGGCACTGGGTTTTGCAAACTCTATAGCCTGTCCTGCATGTGCCTAAAAGTCTAGGACTAAATTTAAGGCTTTAACAAAGAAGACACACTAATTGAGGTTTTAATGTATTTCTTCTCTCTCTCTCTCTCTCTCTCTCTCTCTCTCTCTCTCTCTCTCTGTCTTTCTCTCTCTGTCTCTCTCTTTCTGAGATTCTTAATCTGGGACTCTTGAAATTGCACAGAAACTTTTCTGTGCACGTGCATTTTTCTGGAAAGTTCTTACCTTTTATCGGGTTCTCAAAAGTTCTGTGACCCCCAAAGTCTAAGAACCACCAATTTACATGAGCTTTGGCCTTCTAGTTCCTTTTTAACAACTCAGCATAAATATGTACTTCATTCTAAGTCACTTCTAAATTTTGTTGGTAGCAGGCGGCATGTAGATACAGCTATAGCCTGTGTTCGTTCTATCGGCTGAACCACCGGCTTGCATTTCTCATCACCAGACCCCCTTTCAAATGGAGGAGACATTGCCTAGCAGTGGGCAGACTTCCCTTGTTTAAAATGACTGGAAATGGGGGCGGACGGGTGGCTCAATTGGTTGGAGCACGTCCTCTCAACCACAAGGTTGCCGGTTCAACTCCTCGACTCCCGCAGGGATGGTGGGCAGCGCCCTCTGCAACTAACAACAGCGACTGGACCTGGAGCTGAGCTGCGCCCTCCACAGCTAAGACTGAAAGGACAACTTGACTTGGATGGAGCTGATGAGTCCTGGGAAAAACACACTACTGTTCCCCAATAAAAAGTCCTGGAAATACACGCTGTTCCCCAATAAAGTCCTGTGCCCCTTCTCCAATAAAATCTTTAAAAAAATAAAAATAGAAATAAATAAAAATAAATGACTAGAAATGGCACAGCTGCTAGTTAAATTCTCTTCTCAAGTCAAAATGAAGATGCTTAAAACAACGTTCTTGCTGTGTCTCTCCATCGAGAAAGAGCCATTTGATTCAGTAAGGCAGCTCAGCTAAAGGAAAAACCGCTTGATACAGTGTGGCTTTAAGAGTTACTTGTCTTTAATCCTCTAGATAATAAAAAAAAATTGAAAAAAATAGAATCAAAGCATGTTAAAACTGGATGGGTTCCCAGAGATGGATGGGAACTGCTCACACAAAGAGCTTAGCGTATGTTAAAGCATTTTAGGGACAATTTGACAAAATTCATTTAGTCTTGTGATTGTGACAGGTTAAATGGATGCTTTGAGATCTTTCTTCCTCAAACACACAAGCTCACTAGTTTAATTAACAGAGTCCCAGAAGAGCAGGGGGGCTGAGTCTTGGTTCTAGCACCTTGCCTAGGATGCTTGAGTTAGCAAAGGGCTTTCACATGCCCAGATTTTTATATTTGATCTTTTCAATTCTCTTTGGGGTAAGTAATGCCACCTGCATTGTTCAGGTAAAGAGATCAAAACTCAGAGAAGTTGTATAACTGCCCAAGGCCTCAGAGCAGAAGATGGTGGAGTTTGACTCCTAGTTGAGTTTTCTATCCACTCTCCCTCCACCCTTGGGAGACACCATGGCAGTGATACTTCCCTAAATGGGTTTTTGCAAAGTCTCGGACTTTTGTGATTGACAGTTGAGAGTGGGGTGGCTCCAACTGATCTATTGGGAGGTGCTGGCACCCGTTTCTTAGCTGTGACCTTAAGCAGGTCATTTAATCTCTCCATGCCTCAATGTTTTCAAGCTTACAATGAAAATAACAGTGCTATCTGCCTCATGGAATTGAAGTCAGAATTAAACGAGCTGTTATTTTTAAAAAAAAATTTTTAAGTCCTAGCTCATACTACGTACCATGGTGTTCGTTGTTATTATTAATAGTAATACTGTTATAATTATCCTTATACCTCACCAATGTTGGAGATTATTTTTAAATAGCTTTAATACTTTGGAGACAAAAAAATTAGAAGACAAAAAAGAAGAATCTTGGTATTGTTTTGATTCTCACACTTGGATACCTAGAGAAGGTGAACTCTTCTTCTTTACTAGCCATTTATATTTATTTTGAGTTGCCCCACTGTATCCTCATAGGTTTTTGGTGCTGAGCTAAGAAGGGCTTTGGATTGACGTTGCCCATCCAGTAGAATCAATGAATTTTAATGTTCCTTGTGACTCACCCTCAACACACACACACACACACACACACACACACACACACACACACACACCTGTACATTGAACAGTGACACGACGATGTCAGGAGCACAAAGGTCCCTTACAAATTAATTTCATTGTTCCACTTGGAACAAAGTTTGGGGAGCAGAGATGTTTTCTCTGATAACTCAGAGTTTATAGTTCTGAGTTTGTTAGGAAAAAGACAAATATGACCCATTCATTTTCTTTTTTCTTTAAATTTTATTGGGGAATATTGGGGAACAGTGAGTTTCTCCAGGGTCCATCAGCTCCTACTCATTGTCCTTCAATTTAGTTGTGGAGGGCGCAGCTCAGGTCCAAATATAGTCACCGTTTTCAATCTTTAGTTGCAGAGGGCACAGCCCACCATCCCATGCAGGAATTGAACCGGCAACCTTGTAGTTCAGAGCTCACGCTCTAACCAACTGAGCCATCCAGCTGACCCCACGGAAGGTCAGCTGCAGCTTGTTGTCTTCAATCTAGTTGTGGAGAGTGCAGCTCACTGGCCCATGTGGGCATTGAACTGACAACCCTGTTGTTCAGAGCTTGGGCTCTAACCAACCGAGCCATCCGGCTGCACCAACCCACTCATTTTCAATAAACACATTAAAAGATCGAGTGTAATTCCTTGAAGGATGACTTAAATTCACATGCAATCTGCTGCTCCTTCTTTGTCCAGCCAGTGAGCAGCCCACACAAGACAACCAATGGGCAGGACTTTACATGGAGAAATGAAGGAGATAAAAATGTGCAACTGTTTCCCCAAATCACACTTCTCTCTTCTTTCTCTTCCTCAGTTTCAATCAGGAAATGATCTGTACACCCTGCCAGCTGGGTTCTTTAACTGACATCACGGACACCATTTTCTAATGATAGGATCTGATTTGTGTATGTGTGAGATAGTCATAGGAAATGATCCTGTTTGCATGGTGCCCAAGAGATAGGGCAACTCAGCACCCTCCCCCATCTGAGCTATACTCAGGCAACCCATGACAGAAGTCTTAGGAAAAGACTACTTCTTTTCCTAAGAGACCTACTTCCCTTTGAGAGTTTCCTGTTTCTGTTGCTGACCATTTGGCCAGACATTTTTCTGACTTCATAACAATATAAGCTGCAAAAGCAAAACATAGAAGGAAAGGAAGGATGGCCAGAATACTATGTACATACAAAGAACGTAACCAAAATATATAATGTCGTTCTCACCCACATTGAGAGAATCACTTTAAATTTTCAGAGACTAAATATAAGACCCAAGACTCCACTTTCTCTTCTCCCAGGCTTCTCTATTTCAATACCACCATGACTCCCCATGCTGCACTCCATCCCTCCCCACTCTCTGATTTTAGCATAATAGGTACATTTCAGGAACTATTTGGTAAATAAGAAGCTTTGGGAAGAAAAAAAAAAGTAAAATTAATAATGCCTTTTGACCAGAGGGTAAGTGTGGGCTAATTACACTACTTGTGAAATAAACCTGCTGGAGGGAAGCAGGACAGAGGCAAGTCAAGTGGAGAGAAAGGAGAGGATGGTAATCAAGGCAACCTGATGCATTTTTCGTTAAAGTACTGGATGCTTCGCCTTACATAAAGTTGTTATTCAGATTACTAAGAGAGGCTTGATAAATGTCAAATGCAGAGCAATCAGAAGGCCTGACTTTAATGTGTCCTGAAAATATGTCTTCATCCTTCTACTTCCCAGCAGCTCACTATTGCTGTCCTGTCCCCGAATGCCCTAGTCTTTGCTTTCTCAGCTGCAGGCTAAATTTTATTCCTTCATAAAAGATGCTGTTAAACAAAGAGCTGGAGAAGTCAGACTCTTGCACCTGCACCTCCAGGAGAGCAGAGGGTCAAGTGGGGAAAAAGAGTGTTGGCCCTGGTTCAGAGGTCCCATGGCCTAGCTACTGGTGCAGCTGCCTGAGGACACAGGGCAGGAAACCTTCCAGGCTTGGACACTGGTGACTCACCAAGAGACCCAGTTCTTCTCCAGACTCCATTTTCAGAGTTGATTAAGGTCTGTCAAGCTGTTAGAGAAAATCAAGTCAGGTGACACACTGTGTTGCCAGGAGCTGGGGAACAGATACTTTCAAACATTGCTGTTGAGGGTGAAAATTGGTACAATCTCTAGGATAGGCAACTTGGTAATATCTATCCAAATAAAAAAAAAATGCACATGCCCATTCGTGGAGCCATCTCCACTTCTAGGATTTTATCCTATGGATATCTGACACATACACAAAAGGCAGTGTTACTAGGATATTTAAACAAACCAAACCCCATCACAAAATGACCTGTTGAATAGATGATGACACACACACAAAGGAAATCAATGCTACCATTAAAAACAAGACTCAGTTCTATACATTCTAACGCAGAATTAGCTCCATGGTAATATGAAATGAAAAGTGAATAATATGCTACTATTGCACAAAGTGTACATTTACGTAAATACATGCTTCTGTATGTACGTATTTACTTTGGAATTATCCACAAGGAACTGGTTAACTGCAGTTCCTTCTAAGGAGGAGAAGAATCTGGTGGCTGGGAAAACAGGAGAAGAGAGAGTCTCTTTGCATTATATACTCTTTATACCTTTCAAGTGTGGACCATATTCAAGTCTTAATTTTTTTAAACTAAAATATAAATTAAATAAATAAACAAATAAACAAACTAGCTATAAAAGGTATTATGACTATTACCAAGAACTCTTCTAACATTCTTGAGGTCAGAAGTCCAAAATCAGCTTCATCAGGCTAAAGTCCAGGCGTTAACAGGACTAGTTCTTTCTGGAATCTCTAGAGGAAAATCCAGTTCCTTGCTTTTTTCCAGCTTCAAGAGGTCACCTGCATTCCTTGACTCACGGCCATGGCACCCTGATCTCGGCTTCCATGGTTACATCTCCTCTCTGACCCTGATTCTCCTGCCTTCCTCTTACAAAGACCCTGTGATTACTTTGGGCCCACCTGGATAATTTAAGATAGTTAACAGATTCTGGGGATTAAGATTCGGACATCTTCGGGGGCTCTGATTCAGCCTACCGCAGGGAGTATGGAAAGGAACACTTCTGTTCTCTCTTCATTTCTTCTTTACCTGTCCCCTAAGAAATAGGAGTGAACACTCTGGTGAGCACCTGATATTCACCAGCCACAGCTCACCAGTGGGAGACATTACTGTGATAAAGGCCATGCTCCTTTGCTCCCCTCAGTGCCGTGCTCTTGACCTGGGACTCTCCACTTTTCCTTTCCAAGGAACATAGCAACCAGGTCCACCTGGAAGACCTAGATGCTCCCACCCTAGGACAGGACATTTGAGGCTCCACTATATTCCCCTAGTGGTTCACGCCGACCTTCATATCTGGGCAGTGGATGAGGCCTTTCCTCGAAAGCACATTGGGTGGGTCCACTCTGTTGGCATTTCTGACAATGCCAGGCCCACTGGCCAGAAGGGTAGACACCTAGGATTTAGACAAAGAGCAAGGGTCTGAGTCAGGGGAATTTAGTGCCACACTTTTCAACCCTTTTCAAAAATAGATACAAAAGGTTGACCAGTAATCCCTTTATTACTTTTCTTCCATGAGCTCTGGATTTTAAAAGCTTTCTGTCTTCCAAGCAATTTACATTTACTAAATAGTAGCCCATGTGTTCTAATCACACACTAAGGCATAATTTCCATTAAGCTTTTTAAAATACTGAAAAGGAGCACATAAACCCCCATTAGCATATTTAGGAATGAAAGTCTAGACAGTCCAAGGAGCCTCAGTGGGAAAACCTACATACAGACAGAATAGAGACCACAGCAATATTAGTAACAGTACAAGAAGCACTGGCCGAGAGTCTGGATGCCTGAAGTCCAGTCCCTGGTCTGCTGTTTGCTAGTTACTCAAAGTTAGGAAGTCACTTACCTGCCCATGGCCTAGGTCTCCTCATCCAAAAATCCCAGCCCTTCCCAAGGATTCAAACCTTGGTATTTTTTAAAGTTCCCCAGGTGATTTTGATGTGAAGCCAGGATTGAGATTAGTGGTTGGACAGGATCTAGTTGTCCCAGAGAACGGCCCGGGCCTGTGTCTGATGGCTGAGTTCCAGACACCGAAAGAAAACACCTGGGACTCTGCAGGAGGGAGGGAAGCTGGGGAAGGTAGGTGGGGTGGTCTAGGGGAAAGAAACGGGCCAAGAAATGCCTAAAGACTGCACACATTGACTCCCAAGGGGCTTGAGACACCTGGTGAGGCCAAGCGGAAGAGCTCTTGGCAGTTCCAACATTATTCATCAAGTCAGAACCTAATGTGATTTGAAAGCCTCTGAAAAAGATATTGCAAATCAGGGTCACAGCCAGGGCCAGTGAGGAGTCTGCCACTGAGGCTTTGCCCCACTGTCCCTCCCACCCTACCCGAAGGAGAATCTTCCTCCTGTACTCACCTTGTCTGAGCTCAATCATTTCTCCACCAAAACTTACAGAGGCAGCATTATCGGGGAACATTTGGGAACTATCTCTGGCTCTGGCCTGGCTGTTAAAAGCCTTCCCCACTACCTATTCCTAAACGGGAAAGACGGTGGCTTCCCAGCAAGACTGATTCCCCAGATAATGAGACTCTGGTAGGCCATGAGGCAAGGAATAGAGGTGACAGGTGGGTAGTGGGTCAGGCCATGTGCTAATGTCCAGTAGGGAATAGTCCAGGACTTAAAGGAAGACAGGGTAAGGCAAGGCAGGATATGTCACCATAGCTGAGACTGTATGACAAGCATGTGTCCATCTAGGCGGGTACTCTAGAGGGAAAACAGAAACAGGATGAATTTAAGTGTCTTCTTTTTGTTGGGACATAAAGTAAACTGCTGTATTTCTACTTTGTCTGGTTACATGTGCCCTTGGTTTTATAGAGGATCAGGAGAAACCTCCTGGCTTGTTTTGATTAGCCATTAATCACCTGCTTCTCTGTGTCATGTGATGATTTTGTTCTATGATTAGAGTGACCTAGATATTTGAACCAAAAATTGAAAGACCAATTTAGTGTAAGTTTTTTTAATTTCCCCATTATTTGTAACTCTATGTAAACTAAAAGGGAGCAAGATAGAATACTGAAATTTAGACCATAACAAAAAACGTAAGATTCTAAGATGAAGTTCCAAGACTTTGTGCTCCTAGTACCATAAAAATGCATTGTGGGTGTGTCAGCAAAAATGATTGACTAAAGATATCTGAAACTCCTATCTTATATAAAAACAATGGAAACACCGGCAAAAAAAAAAAAAAAAAAAAAAAAGGTCAGAATAAAAATTTTCAGAAATGTAGAAATTAACCAAAGGCTTATAGCAATGCAGAGTGCACTTATTCAAGGAAAACAATGGCTGACTCTTCATAAGAACAAAGAGCTTTGTGGCATTTTAACTTGTTCTAGTCTCATCATCCCACTCTCAGATCGATAGGGCTCTTGAAAGCCAACAGCCCACAATCTCAGTGAAAACCAGCAGCCTGACAGCCAGGAGGGAGCAGAACAACACTGGAGCTCCTTCAAATCCCCATTTCCAGAGAACTATCAATATTTGAACAGCCTGGGATTCCCTGAGAGACCCATTAAAAAGGCTGTGTTTATTTGACATGCCCAGAGTTCTCCCAATATAAACAGCCTTCTCCTCAAAAGATATTTGTTGAAAACAATCAGAGTCTGTTGTTTAACACCATGGCTGTCTGACAGAGTGGATAACAGTTGGGAAAAACAATACGCCAACCAAAAAGCTTAAAAGGAAAAGTTGGGCAAGAAGTTATTCAGAGGAGACTGAATGACATATTCCTGGGAATCTAGAAAGCTATGCATATGCACGGAACTGTGGGCATGCCCAGAACTGTGTCATGATCAAGAAAGCCCTGAGAAGGTCTTAAGCTCTGAACTCTGACTGACCTGGCTCTGTGCAAGCAGGAAGTAAAAACTAAGGCAAAGTTGCAAACTATACCATTTGTCTGAGTGTTGCAGGTATGCCCCCAACACACCCATAGAGCCCCTCACAAAGAATTGAAGAGTTATTTGTTATAAGCATTTAAGGAACCTGTGTCCAATTATTAGCATACCACTAAGCTAAATGAGCAGAGACTTCATGGCCACCCGTGACATTCAATAGAGACCTTGCCAAATTAATTCAGAAATGTCACTAAACAAATAACAACAGAACAACAACAACAAACTCTGGAGAAGGGCAAAATCTGATTCCCAGAGTTGCTACATTATATCATTCAAAAGGTCTAGTTTGACTTATGACTTAGCAATTCAACTCCTACATATACAGTAGTTCCCCTTGATCCAGGGAAGATATGTTCTAAGACCCCTGGGGATGCCTGAAACCACAGATAGTACCAAATCCTATATATACTGGGCTTTTTTATTATATATACATATGTATATAGACACACATTTTCACTTAAAGAAAATACTTTGTTTTCTCTTTGGCACATACGAATTGCCAGCATTGTTATTCTTGCATTTTGGGGTCATTTTAAGTAAAATAAGGATCACTTGAACACAAGTGCTGTGATACCACAACAGGCAATCTGATAACTGAAGTGGTTACCAAATAACTAATGGGTGGGGAGCATCTATAGCGTGGAAATTCTGGACAAGGGGATGATTTACATCCCAGGCAGGATGGAGCAGGCTGGCACAAGATTTCATCACACTATTCAGAATAGCATGCAATACAAAACGTATGAATTTTTTATTTCTGGAATTTTCCATTTAATATTTTCGGACCGTGGTTGACCACTAAAACCATGGGCAGCAAAACTCTGGGATAAAGAGGTACTACTATATATTCAAAGGAAATAAAAAGGCATGTTCACTCAAAAACATGTACACCAATGTTCCTAACTGCCTACTCACAATATCAAAAAAATAAATAAAAAATAGCAACAACAACAAAAAAAGGAAAGTGGAAACAATCCAAATGTCCATCAATGGAGAATGGATACATAAAATATGGTATGAAATGGGAATGAAAATGAATGAAGTACTGAAATATGCTACAACATGGCTTACCCTTGAAAATATGGTAAGTGAAAGAATCCAGTCACAGAAGATCACATATTATACAATTCCCTTTATGTGAAAGCTCCAGAATGGGCAAATCCATAGAGACAGAAAGTAAATTGGTGGTTGCGTTGGGCTGGGATTTCTTTTTGAACAAGTGACAAGAATGTTCTAAAATTGATTGTGGTGATGGTTTCACAATCCTGTGAATGTAGTCAAAACCATTGAATTATATACTTTAAATGAGTAAATTGTACGGTAGTGAATTATACTTCAACAAAGCTGTTATCAAAAGAAATGGCGGCCTTAAAAATTTGCCTTTCCTCCCTTCTTCTTCATAGGATACTAGACAGTGGACAGAGATTAGAAGCATCATCAGGAACCTGCAAATCATCATTTTATCTTGTCCAGCTTTGACATACACAGTGAGATTGTTTCTATTTGAAAACATAACATTGCCACAAAGGGGCCATTAACCTCCAAGCTCATTAACAAACACTAGTCCCATTTATAAAAGAGCAACAGATTTCTTTAAATAGGCCACAGTTTAATTGCTTTCCTGGATAAATTCTTTGTTTTCTAAATAAAGGCTTGAGTCAATGAATTCAATGAGTTCGGCTCAGTTCAGTGAGCACTTCATTCCTCTGCTGTGCAAATGACTGATCTAAAGCTGAATCATTGCTGAATTTTTCCCAAGTAGGTGTTTTTAACCAAGGGTCTTGCACTTCAATTGTTCTATAATTTTAGGGTGGGGGTAGGGGAGAGAAAAGAAATAACTAATTAATTGTGACTTGTAATCAGGAGGAAACTACCAGTTGAGGGCTTGCTATTATGTTGATGGGAAAAATTGCTATGTTTGGTGATGCTGTAATCAAAATGACTAGCAATGGAGGAGGAGGAATTTCAGGCATACTGGTTTATTCAATGCTTAGGCACAGGGAATAAAGTGTGCCGCAGACACAAATGTGGTTCTAGTGGGACTCACTGAGATGTCTCCTCTATAATTGCTTGACCTCAGCCATCAGTTCTGCTTCTTATTTTACTATTTTCAGCACATGTAATCATCTTGCTGGAAGTTGTCACTTGGGTCATCTAATTTCACAGAGAGGAGACCCCAGTTAGATCACTGGGATTGTAGGCACAAGCTGGCGTGTCTGGGATTCACAAAGATCTCCCTCTGTGCCCCTCCCCCTCACCATGGTCTGTTCTGCCTCCACCAAGGCTCTGGCTATGGCCAGTTTATCCAAAGAAGGAGACACTGGACTCAAACTGGGCTACAATTTAAAAGAAACAAGTGAAAGATATGCCACAAAATACCTGACCCAGTATTCCTCAAAACCATCAAGATCATCAAAAAACAAGGAAAGTCTGAAAACCTCACAGTCTAGAGGAACCTAAAAAGACTTTACTACTAAATGAAATGTGGTTCTTGGGATGGGATCCTGGGGCAGAAAAAGGACATTGAGTAAAAACTAAGGACATCTGAATAAACTATGGAGCTTAGTTGGCAATAAGGCGTCAATATAGGTTCATTAGATGTGACAAATGCACCTAACAGTGTTAACAATAGGGAAACGGGGTGTGGGAATTCTTTCTAATAACTTCTTGTAACCTTTTGGTAAATCTAAAACTATTCTAAAATTAAACGTTGATTTGAAAGACAGAGAGAAACATAGAGATCAAAGAGGGTGGAGCTGTAGAGCCCGGTGTGATGGCACCACCCTGGGAAGCAGTCCCTCTGATGCTGAGGCCCATAGAATAGCCTTAATTCCTGTCCAGTCTTATGATCTTTCTCTGATTTCACGTGTTCTCTCAATTTCCTTCCCATCGTCTTAATGTGCTGAAGTTATCCAGGGATGAATTCTTTTGCTTGCAACCAAAGGATCTTGCTTACCATCAGATGCTGCTTCTGTGTCCCCAGGAAACAGGTAGTGCCAGCTCTCAATTTATAAGGTAGGTGATGGTTGGACCATAACCTAAATCTTGTTCTATAATTTTCATACCTTCCTAACCAAACTATTTAGTAGTTTGACATGGAGCAGCACTTAGGTGAGCCCTTCCTCTCTCATAGCATGAGATCTCTATACAATTTTCTACAGAGATGGTGACCATACCTATGGAAGACATTGCTAACTGATCACAATACTTGTTCCCTGTGCATGAGTGCAGAAAAATAGATACTGGTGGTATCCCACACAGATCCCCTTTATCAGTAAGTACCCTTGTCCATCTCCCAGCTGCTATGATTGTCAGCTACTAGAGGCTCATACTTGTGCTCATTGCCAGAGAATTGCCTTCAACAAAATGAGAGGTGCCTCACCTAAGGAAGCCTACAACCAACAACTGACTAATAAAAAAAGCTCAACCCCCATAGGGTCAGTCTGAAGCTAAGCTGTAGCTGAGACCACCTCTTTGTCGCTCCTGCCTCTGCCCTTCCTGGCTTCCTTTACTCCCTTTCTGCATAGAGCCCTCCCTCAAGAAAGCCAGAGCATTTGAATTACTGTTTTGGGTTCTGCTTAGGATCCCAGCCTAAGACACACATTGCAGAATCCTTCTCAACATAGTGGCCCATGCAGCCACCACTAATATATGAGTTGACAAATGAGATGAAACCTCTTTGACATCTCCACTGGGAACAATACTGACAAGTAGGACAAATTGTGGCAGCACAAAAGGGCACATCAACAAAGAAGTGAGAAGTCTAACTGACCTGCTGATTTAAGCGTTGGCCCTGCAAAGGCAAATGAGAGTATATACAGAATGGAGAGTTAACAGCCTGTGACTTCTTTATTGAGACACAAGATTTAGGTAGAGTTGGAGACTTGTCCATCCATATTTCTTCTTCCACAGTCCACAATTCAGGATAAGTCTTCCTACAGGATGGATGTCTGCAGGAAAAAGTGGGAAAAGGAGAAGTTAACGAGGTAGAGTCCTTTCTCCAAGAAGCTGTCCTATTTAAGAGTGAAAGGCATTCTCACTCTCGTAGGCTGGGTGTTCTAGTTAGGAGCGTGGGCACTGTCCTACAAGCATCCCTGCAAGGGGACCAGGAAACGATCCACAGTTGGGCATCTTTAATACTAAACAGAATCTTCTTTCCATGCTATTGTTGCCAGCTGAGGTTTACCAAAAAAGAGAGTATTATGCAGGAAATGAGTAAGGCTGCTGAAGTTCAAACCCAAAATAACAGTGGGGGGAAAAACAAAATCCATGTATCTCTCATGTAAAACTCCAGGCTGGGATGGCGGCTCAATGGCATAGATCTTGAGGGGGTACAAACTCCTAGGACCTAGTTGTTTTGTCACTGCTGGAATGTCACTCTTGTCCACTGATGGTCCAAGATAGTTCTAAATTTCAGCCACCTAGAAGAGGGAAAGCGTAGAGGAGGGGATATCTGCCCCTTCCTTTTAAAAGAATGATCTGGGTCACCTATCATGCTGGTTCACTTTCCAATGACCTAAGAATTAGATACACACACACACAAGAAAAAAAAAAAGAATTAGATACACAGCCACACCTAATTGCATAAGAGGCTGGGGAAGGGAGGGTTTAATCTGGGCGCCACGAATCCAGCTAAAAATACATCATTTTATCACTGTGAGAGAAAAGACGGTGGATATGGGGGTGAGGGCGGGAGACAGCTTGTGGAGTGATAAGACCCCAGGAATGAAAGTAATGGCCTGAAAGAAATGACATTCTCTTAGGGAAACTGGGGTGACTTGTAGGTTTCAAACACTGCGATTCAGTGACTCTGGGAGATTGTATTACTATTCACCAAATTCTGCCTTCCTTTTGCTGTGTTCCTTCCCCTGCCATCAACTTGTTTTAGCCAATGAAACGTAGGCGGACATGATATGTGTCATTTTTCGGCAGAAGCTTTAAAGGGCAGCACATGGTTCATGGTCTCTCTCTTCCCTCTCCCACGAGACCAGTGATGTTCTAGACAGAGGCTCCTCCATCTGTCTCTGAACTGCAAACGACGTGAGCAGAGCCGCAGCTGCCCCGAGGCTGGCTTGTATGATGAGTGACAAGTAAACCTTGATGTTGCCACAAGCCATGGAGGTTACCATGATGTTGGTACTTTGTGGCAGCATAGCCCAGCCTGGCCTGAAAGATTCAGCATCCATGCCCTCCTGCCCGTGGGTCTCCAGTGGGATCTTTGTTCAAAAAGTACAGCCCATTGGCATAAGCATAGTAGCACTAATGTCTGACTTTTCCTGAGTACTTACAAAAGGCTAAGACCTAATAACGTTATAATCATAAAAATGTACTTGGTCTGATACCCAATTTACAGATGGCTCCCACCTAATGCTTTCATTTTATAATTCATCACTTAAGTGCACACAGGTTACTGCTTTTTGAGACAATTCTACCTGATAGATGCTTTTATAAAACAAGAATTTTGAGGGGAGAAGCCCTGTCCCTAAAGATGTTTTCTAAGTTCAGCCTTCCACAAGTGGCAAAACCGTAACATTATATTCCTAATCATGATGACAATGATAGTGTTAGTGATTTCATTGTTAATGTACTACTTCTAAGATAGATGGCTAGGATACTTTGCCTGCAAATAGAGGAAAAATCAACTAACAGTAGTTAAAATGATAAGGACTCAGTCGGAAGCACAGAGGTAGCAGGGCTCCATAGTTGGTTTGTTGGCTCCATGGTGTCATGAAAGACCCAGACACATTCTGTCTTTCTGTCTGGCATGCTCAGCACGTCGGTGATGTCTCCCTCATGGTCACATGGAGGCTGCCACAGCCCAAGCACCATATCCACGTAGGACAGCATCTGACAAAAGTAGACGGGAAGAAGTTGGTGTCTCCTCACTCATCTCTTTTTCTGAGACAGGAGAGCTATTTTCTGAAGCCCCACTGTAGATCTCCACCTGTACTGCACGGATACTTTGCCCATGCCTAGCCAAAGACAGAAGCAAGACAAAGACAGTAAGGTTCTGGCACCTCCGCCTCCTTTGTGGGAATCTGCATGGCTAACTTAGTCAGGAGAGGATAGGTTATGCTGCAGTAACAAACACCCCCCAATCTAAATGGCTCAATACAACTCACGTTTGTTTCACATTCTCACACCAAATGTCTATGGAGTCTCTCAGGGTCAATGATGAACCATCTGTAATGTGAGGTCTGCTCGGGCCCTGCAGCAGGGCAAGAAGCAGCTGGAGGGTCATACGCCAGCTCTTCCTTATTTCAATCGGAAAGTGATTTATGTTACCACAACCTACTTTAATCATAATTTGTCTCATGAGCCTACCTTTCAAGCAAGATGGAATGCGTGCGGGGACAGATGAAGCCACATTTCTGCAATACTGGCTTTTCCCCGTAATCACTGGTCCCTCTTTGTTATCCCTTTGCCCCTTTCTCAATCAACCCCAATAACAGCCCCACTATGCTCTTGTTTTTCTGGCTCATGTCACTCCTTCCTTCCCCAGTTATCCATCGGTCCCAAGTCCTTCCTGCACCGTAATGAATGTACCACCTCCAGTGACTTCTATTAAGTCAAAAGCCTTCTTTTCTTTGTCTGCTGTTGCTTTTGAGAAGATGGTGGGTTGACTTTGGGGGTCACGGGTAGAGGAAGATGGATAGGAGGTGTTTTCCATTTTAAGACACGCTTGGTTTTCGCCAACATGTCTATATAATCATTCTAACCTCACACTGTGAGGATTTGTTTCCTGAAAAAAACCTTTCTTAAGTCTAATAAAAGATGCAGATTCCTCTTGTTCATGTCAACTTTTTAATTTCCATTGTGTAAAAAAAAAAAATATATATCATATGTGCCCTGGAAAGAAATCAGCAAAATATTAATAGCATTTATATCTGCAATGGGACTGTAATTTTTACTTTCTTCTTAACATATAAATGTAACTTTTAATAATGGGGACTGGAAGGGGACTTTGTAAAAGAAGTCAAGAGTTTTTCAACTCCAAGGACTCTCTTCTCTGCACTTGCTTTCAGGGTGACTCTGAGAAGTTAAAACTCACAGCACAAATATCAAGTATTATAATTAGCAGGGATTAGTTTTTTGGTGGGGAGGCAGGAGCCAAGGTCAGGCGGAAAAATATTTTATTTGAACTTAAAGTTGAAACCACTCTAGGCAATTTTCAGTCCCCGGAAACAACCTTCCAGTGTGCCTGAAAAATCTTGAGAGCCAAGCTGACACTAACCAGGTCTGACAGAAAATGGAATTCCAATCACTTTCACCCACAAATGTTGAGAAGAAAACTAAAGAGGGAATAGACTCTCTGTCACCACAGGCTTTCTTGGGCAGCTCTGTTATTATAAGACTCACCATGAGAAGGTCCCTGTGAAGGGGCTATGCTGCCAGGTGTGTGTGAGCTGACAGGCTGTGAGCCATGGGATGCTTTTGATAATATTCTGGCCACAGAGAAGCCACAAGAAGAAAACAGAATGGGAGAAGGACTCAGCTGACTCCGCCCACCCCAGGTTTGATAGTTGCTATTTCTTAAACAAAGAAAGCTTCAACTAGTCCTCGGTGGAGGAAAACAGCTACAGGATTGGCACAGGATGAGGGCATTTTCCTAAGGAGAGAGTCTACGGTGTTTTAAAAGAAAAATACAGTGCAATTGGACTGAAAGGGGCTCCTGGGTTATTCCCGATCACATTTCCTGAACAACAGACTTCTGTGTCTTCTTGGTACTGTGGAAACAAAAGAAGTTCTAACTAAAGAAATAGGAACTTTTAATGTTAGAATTAGATTTTACTGATGGGAATCATGAGGAATAATAGGCCCATGTCTGTGGGGACATTTAGTAATATGAGGGTCATCATGCTGGGGTGTGGGGGGAGTTCTGGAAACAAGCAGAATCAATATTGACCAGTTATATGATCCTGGGCAAAATCAAGGGTTATAGCCAACGCCAGTTTCTCCACCTGTAAGATGGAAATAATAACAGCCCACAAAACTGTTGTCAGGATTAAAGAAGACGGGTATACAATAAAATTGCCTCCCTTCCCTTCTGCCGCACACATTCATGTCTACGTGGGTGTCTTTGTACACACACTCTAAACACGAAGTGCCAGAAGTATTGATGTCTGAGAGGTTTATTTAAGTCACAGTTTCATTGCTATTTTTGAGCACTGATTTGTTTAGTTTTTATTTTCTCTTTTAATTGCTTACTCAAGAAAATTTGTCCAGTGGTCATTTCTCAGTGAACGATTACTGCAGAGTCCATTTACAGGCCTCCTTTCAAGATTCATGTATTTGTAGTTCATTTTCCTAGCAGCCACTACAACCCCCATAACACAGGAAGTCTCATTTATGGCTCACTTCTAGGAGACTTGAGACATGCTGGTTAAATGTTTAGAAATTTCTCTTTAAAAAAAAAATGATGCCTCTTACACTGCTAAAATGTGGTACTACTCCTCAAAGTCACCTTTAAATGTCAAGATTGTATTTGGCTTTCAGTGGTTTTAGAGAGGCCATAGTGATTTTATACTTATATTTTCTTCAAAGTCAATATAGATGGTACTTACTTGTTCATGACTTCTATGCACAATGTCACAGCTGTGAAAATTAAACATACAACTGACTGTTTACCTTTGGATTCAACTAAATCATTTGGTGTGGTTATTATGAAAATAGAACTTTAAGTTCTTCACCAACTGAAGAAAACATGATTCAAATCCAGGCAACATGCCTTTATTTGAAGAAGCAAAGTGTCTAGTTGACAATCAGAAGTGCTCAAGCAAGTAAAAGGACCAGCTCTCATAGACATGACACCAGCATGGGAACTTCAAAATGATCACTTGCTAAAATGCTCCATCAGTGAGGATGGCATACTACCTAGGATGATGTGTTCTAGCCTGAATATTTCCCTTTACTTCAGAAGGAAAAAACATGGAGTCTCTGAGAATTTAGACAGACTCAAAGCCAACTTCTTCAGTCCTGTCACTTGCCTACTTGGCCACTGTCTGAGCAGAGATGTGAGAAACAGAATATCAGAGAAGGAACTGGATTCTCGTGCTGCATTTTTGACTTTCCTCTTCCCAAAATGCATAAGAAGACAAACACAGGTCGACCCTCAGAGGTATCACAGGTAAAATTTTCATTATAAATAGCACCATTTTGGGAAAACTGCCTTATCAAGCTAGTTCCATGTCCAACAGAAGGCTCAAAGAAATTTTGCTTTGTTGATCTCTTGACAGTTAATTCCTTACTAGAAAAACTCTACAGCAGCAAGAATATTCTGAAGTGAGCCATAATCCACTTCAGAATGAGGGATGATAAAGATTCCATAGGTGGTCACTTCTCAAAAATACCTGGATATGGACATCTTAGATGAAGAGCAGTGCAAGTTTTCTCATTCACATTGTTTTATTGATTAAAATATGTGATCTAAGATATAAAAACATATCATTTTTTTCCTTGGGATTTAATATAACCATTTCGTTTTGAATGGGGAAAAATATCATAGGACATAAATATATTTTTTCTTCTGAATGAAACTATACTAAAAAAAATTTTCTCACAACTGTAGCACAGCAAAATACCTCTGTCTACTCTCACTTGTAAAAGTTACTCTGTGAGCAAAAAAGGAAGTCTGTCTTCTTGAATACCAACAGTATTCAGCCAATCCATCATTAGTCATTCTATTCAACAAATATTACTAAGAACCCACTATGTGGCAGGCTCTGTGCTGGGCTTATATAAAGAAATGTCACCATGTCTACCCTTAAGCTAACAGTGGGCTATCATAGATGGACGGGGGCTGTGATGATTCAAAGGTGGGGAAGCCAGTCCTACCTGGTAATGTTCTAAGAGAATTCCTCCAACAAAGGTGTGTGCTAAGTCCTCACAAATGAGTGAACTATCTGTTCATTTATTTATCTATTACCCCAAGACAGTGTGGTATTGGTAGAACAAATTAGAGAATCTAGAAATAGACTCACACAAATATGACCAACTGATTTTTTACAAAGGTGCAAAAGCAATTCAATGGAAGAATGATCTTATCAGTAAATGGTATGGGTTAAACTGGACATCCATCGGCAAAAACAAAAAAACAGGTGAAAAGCTGATGAGAAAAAATAATGGCGTGAGGTGGGCCTCTTGAAATCTTCCCTGGAATTTACAACGAATCGGACAACAATAACTCCACAAAGGACTCCCTGCACACCAGACAGGCAAGACGAAGAGGCCCACTACTGAATTCACCTAAAGGAGGGTGAATCGCGCGAGCTGGGGAGGAGGGAAGGGAGAAGTGCGGGGACGGAGCTGCGCTGGCGCAGGACGCAGACCTAGCTCAGTGCTCCGAGCTCGCTGCATCCCGGAACTACCGCAGCTGCGGGAGAGGGAAGGACTCGGACTGCTAGGGCTCCGCTTATGGCCCACAGGGCTGAGGGGCAGCATATAACACAGCTGAACCCAACGCTCGCTCACGGCAGACCTCGGAGCAAAGACTGAGGGAAGAGGGCTGAAAACGGTGGTTTAAGCCCTCACTGCCAAGTGGAGAACGGAAGCCTTGGGCATTGAGACTAGCCGCCCCCTCCCTACCCTCCCAGAGCTCGCCCCACCCCCAACTGCCCAGTGCTAGAAGCGGAACAGTAGCAGTGTCGGATCAAAGGACAGAATATTTGCAGTTCTGAGAACTGTGGTCTGCAAACACAGACTCGCAGGCCAATTAGTTCCAGCAAAGGGGAGGGAGCCTTGGAAGCAGGACTGGCTGTGGTGGTGGTCACTGCCATTGCTCTGGGCCACCTCTCACAACCCACCCTGCCCATCCCCACCTATCTGGGCAGATCCCTGCAGGAGTAAACAGAGCTGCTGAAACACACGGGCTCTGAGTCTGCTGCAGGAAGAGCTTTGGAACTTCAGAAGCTCTCTGCATCCCCCCACAGAGGCGGCACCCTATGACCCAAACAAACTGTTCACAGAGGGGAAGCCTGCCTTCCAGGGAATCCCCCCATTGAGTGAAAAGCCAGAATAGTGCAGAAAAAATATAACACTACAGTGTGAGAGAGAATAAAAGGCTGCTGTCAGAGAGAAAATAAAACATTCTACCAACACCTACTGGAAAACAAAAGAAACACCTCTTTCTATCAGCTTGTTGCAGAACCCACTCCTGTAAAGGTCTAGGAAGAGAAATAATAAATCATTAATTGACATGAATAACCAAGGAAACAAGACAGCTCAGAAAGAAAATGAAAATCTCCAGAAAATGAACTTAAAGACATGGAAATATGTAACATAAATGACAAAGAATTCAAGATTGCAGTTCTGAAAAAACTCAACGAGATGCAAGAAAACACAGATGGGCAGTTTAATGAACTCAGGAACACAATCAATGAACAAAATGAGTATTTTACCAAAAAGATTGAAATTTTTAAGAAGAACCATTTCTGGAGATTAAGGACTCAATAACAGAAATGAAGAATTAAATAGCCAGGTTAGGTAGTAGAGTTGAACAGATGGAGGAAAGAATCAGTGACATCAAAGATAGAAATTTGGAAATGACATGGATGGAAGAAGGAAGTGACTTGAGACTTAAAAGAAATGAAAGAACTCTACAAGAACTTTGTGACTCCATCAGAAAGAGCAATATAAGAATAATGGGCATGCCAGAAGGAGAAGAAAGAGAGAAGGGAACAAACGGGCCTTCTCCAAGGCACATTGTATTGAAGCTGTCAAAAATCAACGACAAAGAAAGAATCTTCAAGGCAGCCAGGGAAAAGAAGACAGTAACCTACAAAGTAAAGCCCATTAGATTATCATCAGATTTTTAGCAGAAACTCTACAAGCCAGGAGGGAGTGGAACCAAATATTCAAACTATTGAAAGAGAGAAATTATGAGCCAAGAATAATATATCCAGCAAAGATATCCTTTAGATATGATGGAGGAATAAAGATCTTTCCAGACATACAGAAGCTGAGGGAATTTTCTAACCTATGACCTACGCTACAAGAAATACTGAAGGAGGCTATTCGACCAGCATAAATAGGGATAATTTGTGACAACCAAAACATAAAAAGGGGGAGAGGCCTGAACCGGAATATGGGAATGGAGAAAGTAAGCATGCTGAAGAAAATGGAATCCTCTAAATATGAAACTTTCTTTTACATAAACTTAATGGTAACCTCTCAAAAAACTCCAGAACTAAAATATATAATGTAATAAAAGAAGAAACAGGGAAAAATCATAGAATACCACCACACAGAAATAATAGACAACAACAAAAAAGCAAAAAGCAATGGAGACTCAGTCTTATCAGGAAACCAAAGATAGAATGATAGGAAGTCCTCACGTATCAATAATCACCCTAAATGTAAATGGACTGAACTCACCAATAAAAAGGCACAGGATAGCAGATTGGATCAAAAAATTAAACCCAACCATATGCTGCCTCCAAGAAATACATCTCAGCTACAAGGACAAACATAGACTCAAAGTGAAAGGGTGGAAATTGACACCCAAGCAAATGGTATCCAGAGAAAATCAGGTGTAGCCATACTGATATCAGATGAAACAGACTTCAGGATAAAAAAAAGTAACAAAGATGGACATTTCATAATGGTAAAGTAGACTATACAACAAGAAAACATAACAGGCATCAATATTTATGCCCCCAATCAGGGAGCACCAAATATACCAATCAACTACTAACAGAACTAAAGGGAGAAATTGACCAAAACACAATTATACTAGGGGACTTAAATACATCATTGACAGCTATGGATAGATCATCCAAACAGAAAATAAATAATGAAATAGCAGCCCTAAATGACACATTAGATGAAATGGACATAATTGACATTTATAGAGCACTTCATCCTAGAACATCAGAGTATACAGTTTTTTCTAGTGTACATGGTACATTCTCAAGGATATACCACATATTGGGACATAAAATCAGCCTCAGCAAATTTAAGAAGATTGAAATCATACCAAGCATATTCTCTGATCACAAGTTTTGAAATTGGATATCAACTGCAAAAAGGAAGCAGAAAAAAACACAAATATGTGGTGATTAAACAACATACTTTTAAAGAATGACCGGGTCAAAGAAGAAACGAGGAGAGATTAAGAGATACATAGAAACAAATGAAAATGAAAATACATCCTACCAAAATTTTTGGGATGCAGCAAAAGCAGTTTTAAAAGCGAAATTTATATCATTACAGGCCTGTCTCAAGAAACAAGAAAAATCCCAAATAAATAACCTCACATTATACCTTAAAGAACTAGAAAAAGAAGAACAAGCGAAACCCAAGGTCAGCAGAAGAAAGGAAATAATACAAATCAGAGCAGAACTAAATGAAATAGAGAACCAAATGACAATAGAAAAAATTAATGTGACAAAGAGCTGGTTCTTTGAAAAGATTAATAAAATTGACAAACCCTTGGCTAGACTCACTAAGATAAAAAGAGAAAAGACACTAATAAACAAAACCAAAAATGAAAGAGAGGAAGTTATCATGGACACCACAGAAATACAAAGGATCATCCAAGAATACTATGAAGGACTATATGCCACCAAATTCAATAACTTAGAAGAAATGGACAAGTTCTTAGAAACATGCAGCCTTCCAAGGCTGAATCATGAAGAACTGGAAAATCAAAACAGACCAATCACCAGTAAGGAAATTGAATCAGTCATCTAAAACCTTCCCAAAAGCAAAAGTCTGGGACCAGATGGCTTCACTAGTGAATTCTACTAAACCTTCAAACAGGATCTAATGCCTATCCTACTCAAACTCTTCCAAAATATTGAAGAAGAGACAATACTCCCTAACTCATTTTATGAGGCCAACATTACCCCGATACCAAAACCTGGTAAGGACAACACAAAAAAAGAAAACTACAAACCAATATCTCTGATGAATACAGATGCAAAAATCCCAAACCAAATTCTATCAAATTGAATGCAACAATGCATTAAAAAGATTATTCATCACAACCAAGTGGGGTTCATGCCAGGGGCGGTTCAACATACACAAATCAATCAATGTGATACATCACATAAACAAAATGTTGAACAAGGATGGTTCAACATCTGCAAATCCATCAATGTGATACATCACATAAACAAAATAAAGGACAAAAATCATGATTATATCAATTGATGCAGAAAAAGCATTTGGCAAGATAAAACATCCATTTATGATTAAAACAGTTAATAAAATAAGTATAGAAGAAAAATACCTTAACATAATAAAGGCCATATATGACAAACCACAGCTAATCTCATAATTAATGGTGAAAAACTGAAGCCCTTTGTTCTACATCCAGGAAGAGGACAAGGCTGTCCCCTATCACCTCTGCTTTTCAACATAGTGTTGGAAGTCCTTGCCAGAGCAATCAGGCAAGAGAAAGAAATAAAAGGCATCCAAATTGGGAATGAAGAAGTTAAATTGTCACTCTTTGCAGATGACATGATGCTATATATAGAAAACCCTAAAAAGTCCACCAAAAAGCTGTTAGAAACAATAAACGAATACAGTAAAGTTGCCAACTACAAAATCAACGTACAAAAGTCCATTAAATTCCTACATACTAAAAATGAAATCTCAGAAAAAGAAATTTAAAAAAGCACAATTGCTTTTGCAATTGCAACAAAAAGAATAAAATACCTAGGAATAAACTTAACCAAGGATGTGAAGGATCTATATGCTGAAAACTATGACATTTTTAAAAGAAACTGAAGAAGACACAAAGAAATGGAAATATATTTCGTGCTCATGTTTTGGAAGAATCAACATAGTTAAAATGGCCATATTACCCAAAACAATATACATATTTAATGCAATCCCCATAAAAATCCCAATGGCCTTTTTTAAAGAAATAGAACAAAAAAATCATCAGATTTGTTTGGCAACACAAAAGACCCCAAACAGCCAAAGCAATCCTAAGAAAAAAGAACAATGCTGGAGATATCACACTCCCTGACTTAGCTTGGGCTATAATAATCAAAACAGCATGGTATTGGCAGAAAAACAGACCAATGGAATAGAATTGAGAAATAAATCCACATATATATGGACAGATAATTTTTGACAAAGAAGCAAAAAACATACAATGAAGAAAAGACAGCCTCTTCAATAAATGGTGCTGGGAGAATTGGAAAGCCACATGCAAAAGAATGAAACTGGACTTCTATCTGTCACCAGGTACCAAAATTAATTCAAAATGGATCAAAGACCTAAGCATAAGACCTGAAACAATAAATTGCATAGAAGAAAGCATAGGTACTAAACTTATGGACCTTGGGTTCAAAGAGCATTTTATGAATTTGACTCCAAAGGCAATGGAAGTAAAAGCTAAAATAAACGAATGGGACTATATGAAACTTAAAAGCTTCTGCACAGCAAAAGAAACCATCGACAAAATAAAGAGGCAGCCAACTGAATGGGAGAAGATTTTTGCAAGAAGATTTTTAACAGCACCTCCAATAAGGGGCTAATATCCAAAATATACAAGGAACTCATACAACTCAACAACAAAAAAAACAACCCAATTGAAAAAATGGGCAGAGGACCTGAAGAGACATTTCTCCAAAGAGGACATAAAATGGCAAATAGACATATGAAAAAATGCTCAACATCACTAATCATCAGAGAAATGCAAATAAAAACCACAATGAGATATCACCTCACCCCAGTTAGAATGGCTATCATCAACAAGACAGATAGTAACAAGTGTTGGAGAGGCTGTGGAGAAAAAGGAACCCTCATACACTGTTGGTGGGAATGCAGACTGGTGCAGCCGTTATGGAAGGCAGTGTGGAGGTTCCTCAAAAAATTAAGAATAGAGTTACCATATGACCCAGCAATCCCTCTTTGGGGTATCTACCAAAAAAATCTGAAAACATTTATCCATAAAGACATGTGTGCTCCAACGGTCATTGCAGCTTTGTTTACGGTGGCCAAGACATGGAAACAACCAAAATGTCCTTCGACAGATGAATGGATAAAGAAGTTGTGGTATATATACACAATGGAATACTATTCAGTGGTAAGAAAAGATGAAATAGGACCATTTGAGACAACATGGATGGATCTTGAGAGTATAATGCTAAGTGAAATAAATCAGACAGAAAAAGCAGAGAACCATACGATTTCACTGATATGTGGTGTATAAAACTGAAAACAAAAAAAGAACAAGACAAACAAATGAAGGAACAAAAACTCATAGACATAGACAATAGTTTAGGGGTTACCAGAGGGGGGTTCTAGAAGATGGTAAGTGGGGTCTAATATATGGTGATGGAAAGAGAATTGACTCTGGGTGGTGAACACACAATATGAGATATAGATAATGTATTACAGAATTGTACACCTGAAATCTATGTAACTTTACTAACAATTGTCACCCCAATAAACTTTACTTAAAAAAAAAACTTCAGCATAAACCCCACACCTTCTACAAAATCACTCAAGATAGATCATAAACCTAAATGAAAAAATAAAATTTTAAGCTTTTAAGAAAATCTATGTGATACCTGGAGTTAGGCAAAGAGTTATTAGATAGGACATCAAAGAAGATAAAATTGTTACATTGAACTTCATCAAAACTAAAATCTTTTGCTCTGTGACAAACTCTGTTAAGAAAACAAAAAGATAATCTGTAGACCGGAAGAAAATATTTGAAAATCACACACGTAATAAAGAGGACTTGTACCTAGAGTGTATACAGAACTCCTAAATGTCAGCAGTAAGGAAAGTAAGGAAACAAACAACTCATTTAAAAAAGAAAAAAAGAAAACCTCAAAACGCTTGAGCAGAATGTAAATGTACTTTACCAAAATGTAATATAGGTGACAAGCACATGAAAACCATGTTCATAATTAGTCTTTAGGCAAATGCAAATTAAAACGCCCATTAGGTGCCACTGCACACCTATTAGAATAGATCATATTAAAAATCTGATAGCAAAAAAAGTCAGAGAAACCAGAAAATCAAAACAGTTCTTACAAAGAAAAACATAAACTTTACCATATATCCAAAACATAAACTTTACCATATATCCATGACTCAGCAATCCCACTCTTAGGTAATTACCCAAAAGAAATGTAAGCATATGTCCACTCAGATATTTATGTGCAAATGTTCGTTTGAAGTGTTATTTGTAATATCAAAAACTGGAAACAATGCAAAGGTCCATCAACAGGTGAACAGGGAAATAAATTGTACTGTATCCATACAATGAACACCACCAGCAATAAAAAGGAAAAATTACTGATTCCTGCTGCAGTCTGGATGATATCAAGCATTCTCTAAGTGAAAAAAAGAAAATCAGACACTAAAGACTGCATACCGTAGTCTTCATATAAAATTCTAGAAAAGGAAAAAAAAAAAAAGAACAGCAGTTGCCAGGAACCAAAGATGAAGAGGGGGTGGATTGCAAAGGGGCACGAGAGAAATTTTGGGGGTGATGGCCCCCAAAATTATGACATTGCAATTATGACATTAATTCTATGTCATAATTGCAGTGGTGGTCACATGACTATTCATTTGTCAAAACTCACCAAATTGTGCACTAACTTTATTTTCTACTAATTTTATTGTATGTAAATTAAAAAAGAAAATCAATGAGAAGTAAAAACCCAAACACAAAGGCAAGGAATTTTGGAAAAGGCACAACAATGGAAGGATTTGCTCCAGGAGATATCAGAATATACTGTAAGGTTATCACAATTTTCAAAGTGTGCTACAGGCACAGCAACAGACAATTAGATTAATCAACATAAAACAAAATCCAAACCCAAATCAACGTACATACTAAATCAATAATTTAGGCAGCAATTTAAATTAGTGGGAAAAGAATGGACTATTGAACAAGTGAAGTTGAAATCTGCATTCCATTTGAAAAAGAATCAAGTTAGCTCCGTGATTCACACCATTCTCAAAAATAAAATCTTAATTGGTCAATTGATCACTAACCTAGTTATGAAGGTTCACACCATTGATTTCATTACCCTGTAAGATTTTAGGAGACCACTGTGGTAGGGTCTTACTGTAAATGAGAAGAATTCTACTCAATACCCAAAATGATCATTGGAATCACTTCTGCCTTCCAATGGGAGGTGGCAGCATTCACCACAGAGGGATAGTAAATATATGAATTGTTCCCTTCCACCTACACAGACAAAGGAGAGATGCCAAAGTCCCTGCTAGCTCCTCTGAGATGCTAATGGGTAAAACCCAAAGTAGATAATGTGTTTCCCCAAAAATAAGACCTACCCTGAAAATAAGCCTCCGTGAAGATCGTCAGCCAGACGGACGCATTTAGTACATTATGACGATGTTCCAGAAGAAGATGACATGACTGTATTTGAATACATGTAGATTGCTGTACATGAAAAAAATAAGACATTCTCTGAATGTACGCCCTAATGCATCTTTTGGAGCAAAAATTAATGAAAGACCTAGTCTTATTTTCGGTAGATAGTCGCAGAGTGATTGGATGTCCAGTGGTTGTGGGAGATGAACCACTAAAATTCTGTCTTTGCGTAATAAGAGGAATTTTTGCAGGAATGATCCTTTCAAGGAGCAGAGGACCCAGCAACTCAAGAGAGGCTTCAGCCTGGGAAGTAAGAAGCCCAAAAAGAATTTCTGGCAGCAGGTAGACGAAGGACAAGGGGGGCTGATGGCTAGCTAATATGGTAGTCCCCCCCTTTTCCACAGGAGATCTGTTTGAAGACCTCCAGTGGATGCCTAAAACCGTGACAGCACCAAACCCTACATATTCGTATACTGTGCCTTTTCTCATACTTACACGCCTATGATAAAGTTGAAGTTATAAATTAGGCACAGTAAGAGATGAACAATAACTAATAATAGAACAATTATAACAGTACACCGTAATGAAAGTTATGTGAGTCGCTTTGGGCTATTATTATGTAAAATAAGGATCAACTGAACACAAGTAGTGTGACACAGACAGTTGCTAAGTGCCTAAGGGGCAGCGGGAGCCTACAGAGCGGGCATGTGCTGGAAACAGGGATGACACACGTCCTGGAAGGGATGGAGGGGGGCCATGCAAGACTTCATCATGCCAGTCAGAATGGCATGCAATTTAAAACTTACGAATTGTTTATTTCCGGAATTTCTCATGTAACATTTTTGGACTGCAGTTGACTGAAAGTGTGCGAAGTGAAACCGTGGATAAGGGAGGACTACTGTGTTCAGTGCCCCGCTGTCGGCGTCCTGCTCTGTTGTACCCATCAGGAAAGATTTCTTAGCCTGAGTATCTTGGGCGAGTGGTTTTGGTGAAAACAATGTGGAGGACAAGCTGTTCTTCGCCATTCCTCGTGTTTCCTCTCCCAAGGCAGGACAGGCATCCGCGAATCGGTTGCGCCTCTCCCTCCCCACTGTTACGCAGCCTCTATTATTTGCTGGAGTCAGGTAACTCACACTCCCCTCACCTTTTCGCTCTAGCCAGATGACATTTGGGGTGCACACCATTTGGTCTGGGCCTCCTTACCATCGGTTTCTCAGGCCTGTGTCTCCTGCATGCTTTCTGTTAGGAAACTCATTATTGTACCCCTGAGGCACATTCTCCTTCCCTTGTTTCTTATCATCAGTGTCCTGCCGGGTGTCCGGCAGGGCGGCCTGCGGGGTCTCTGCTCCCACTCCCCACATAAGAACGCAGGACATGGTGAGGCCAAAAAGGAACACCCACGGAGCCATAGGTAGGGGAGTCATACCACTATGGTCTCACTGGAGGCTGGGTTTACATGACGAGCGACCTGCTGTCTGCTTTGCTGCCAACCGACCAACTCTCCTCGACTCTCCTTACTCTCCTTCAGTCTCCTCCTTCACTCTCCTCAGCTCCCCTCCGTAGCCTCGGCAGTTATATCAGTGACCAATGGCTTAATGGCTACAGCTGATGGCCAACCAGCCACAGCTGACGGCCATCCACTATCTGAGCCAGCACCTCTCCACATGAGGCCGAGAGCCTGGAAACTGCTTTCTGGGGCTCTGTCCCCACAATCAGTTACTTCAGGATTCAGGCAAGGAAGCGAGGGTGTGATTTATGCAGCCCCTCCAACCCCAACAAGGGGTTCCATGTAAAGTAAAAACCCCAAGAGTTGTCCAAATAAACAGTAAACTGAGGGCAAACTCCTTGTAGGAACATTCCAGAAAGTTGAGGAAATCTTCCTTCTCTTTGATTGTTTTTTGTCTGGCTCTGTTCTAACTCTTTCCCTTTGTTGCCAGGGTCCTGGCAGACCCTTTCCAGAGCCTTCTCTCTCAGTAACTGGCCTTCAGAATTTCCAGGGCAGCATCTGAAACTGTGCAAAGAGATCCCGGGAGTGTCAGCCAGAGCTGGCGCTGCAGCAGACAAGGTGACAACTGAGAGAAATGAGCAGAAAATGTCTTTCTCTGAGACTCCCCACCGCCACAAAAAAATACAAAATAAAAACAAAAAATTTAAATCCTGTGCTGCTTTGGTTCCCAAGGGCAGAAGTTTCTTTGCTTGGTTTTTGTATTTTGTTTGTGTTTTTATTTGTTGGTTTGCTTTTTTTGGCAAGAAAAAGAGATGAATTGTTTTTGACCAAAAAAAGTCAGTCAGTCATGGAAGATGGCTGGCTCCAGCCCAAACAAAGATTATGGGAAATACCCCATTCTGAGCAAGCACAAAACCTTTCCCAGCAACTCGGGCCAACACCAATTACTTACCCCCCACTTTGGCGCTCTGCCCTTAACCAGTGCAAGGCTTGGACTGATTGGCTCCTTGGATCATTGAACCTACTCACCTCTACCTACCCTCCCCATTTTACACAAGAGGAATGGACTCAAAGGCTGACATCTCTTCCCTACTTGGTGAGCATAGAACAACCCAGACTGGAGCATGCTTTACAGGTCAAGGCTAATAGGAGGAACCATGGATAGTCCATCCTCAGCAGCGGCAAGAACACACCAGCTTGCTGGTCAAAAATCCAAATTTAAATGGCAATTTACATGCATGTGGCAATTTACAAATAAATGATGTTTATGTCCAAGCCTCTCAAAGGCTGTGAGGTTTTTTTAAAGCCGGTCAACAACCCCATTTCACAGAGGAGAAAACTGAGGCTCAGGAGGGAGCAGCTTTCTGGACAGAAAGGACCAGGACAGAAACAAAAGCCCCATCTTCTGACGTCAGACTCAACATTCTTTCCCTGGTGTTCTGTCAGCCCATGAGCCAGGCGTCAGTGTGGGTCCCACTCAACCACAAGTCCCCAACATCTGAACCTACTGAGCCTTGATTGTTGCGCCCAATTTTTTCCAAAGTGAAAATACCTATACTGGGCTTTTTCCTAGTTAAAAAATACACATTTGAAACAAACAAAAAATTTTTTGAACAATACAGATGTTCTGTACCAACCAAGCCTTCCTCCCTCTCCCTATAACAAATCCTAAAGACAACTAGTCGTCTTCACCCCAGAGTCTCCACAAACACAGTTCTGCTCCCGGTGCTACTTGGCCACTCTCCCTTCTCCAGCTCTTGTCCTAAGTTGTCTTTGTAGAGATACATACGTGTAACCAGCAGGTTCCATTTCCCATTCTGACCAGCTGGCATCCAGCCCTGGTCACCCTACCCTGCTCATCCAGACTGCCAGGATCCTGCAGGATGTCACGTCTGTCCTGACACCCAGTTACCTCTTGGAGGTCCCCAAAGTGCTCACATACAGGATGCCCCCCAGAGACCCACAGAGCAACTGCTCATCTTTTCTCTACAGCGTGGTTCCCTCTGGCTGGTGTCCAGTGGAGAACTCAGTTTCCAGAAGGAGTCTCGCTTCTCATAGGTTGATTGGATGAGTGTAAAATCTCAGTCTTCTGCCCACCCTTTGCAGGCCTCTCTGGCTCAACCCTCGGACAGCCCTTTCTCCCCAGTTTCATAGTCAAGAAAACCCAATAGAATTATGAGCCCTGGAAGTGGCAAAGAAGGAAAAAAGAAGGGTTTTACACAGATTCCTCTAAGGCTGTCTCTTAAGATCTAACAAGGAAGTTTCAGTGAGTCTTTTACCTGTGTGAAAACAGCCTTAGGAAAACAGTGTTCCTAGATGCTTTTTGTGGCTCCTAAATGTACCAGTTCAGCTCACAGCTTCTCTCTCACTCTCGCTCACTGGCTCTCAAAGTCTCTCCAGCTGTCATCCAGCTCTGGGATTGCCTCTTTGGGGTTAATTCAGGCTGCAAAATTTGCATTCACCATCTATCTATCTTATCTATCTTATCTATCTATCTATCTATCTATCTATCTATCTATCTATCTATCTATCTATCTATCTATCTATCTATCTAATCTATCTACCTATCTATCTGTAATGCAGAGACTCAGCTCCCGCTCCCTGCATAAGAACGCAGGATATGGTGAGGCCAAAAAGGAACAACAATGGAGCCATAGGTAGGGGAGTCACACCACTATATTCTCGATGGTATCTGGTCAAAACACAAAAGCAGGCATCCGCCAGTACCCCAACGAGGGGTCTTCCTGCACCCCAATCTCGTTGGCAGCCAGGCGAGATACAGGAAGTAGGATCAACACGATCCGCAATCCACAATTTGCACTTGCTAGTGTAGCCATGGCAGTTATATTAGTGGCTAATGGCTAACTAGTCACAGCTGATGGCCATCTACTACCCAAGCCAGCACCTTTCCACGTGAGGTCAAGAGCCTCGAAACTGCTCTCTGGGACTCCGTCCCTACACTATCTGTCATCTATCTATCTATCTATCTATCATCATCTACTTACCTATCTCTACCTCTTCCTTTCTCCCATACTTCCTCTCTTCAAGTTGACTAACCCCAAATTCTTGGATCACTAACCACCACTTCCTCTTCAGAAATGATTCCTCTTAAGTACCTTATGCCAGAGTCTAGGAAGCTCAAAAGATGACCTTTACCTTCTCAGCCCCCAAGTGGAACTTGCCTTTATCTCTTCTTGAACTTGTCATTTAAGAGAACAAACCCCAATGAAATCTGTTTCTCCCTCTATGATTTGTCAGCAGTGGAAAAATATGAAGTCATCAAACAAAAATAGAAACTTGATATTTGAAGGCAACCCGGAAAGTTAGCTCTTCACTCCAAACGAATGCCTTTTCCCAGACTCTGTTTACTGACGGCAGGAGACAGTGTCTACAGGGCACGAGGGAGTGATGACTCTTGGAAATGTTCAGGTTTTTCTATTTATGGTCCATAATGCAATACTACCTCTTCTATTTGTCAGGTACTATGGACCTTTCTTTGGGGCTTAAATAAAAGTCAGTTTTACTAGTAGGACTCCCGTTCCTCCACACTTTCATCAGTATAGTTTTAAAAATTGGGGAAACGTGGCCAGCCCGGTGGCTCAGGCGGTTGGGGCTCCATGCTCCTAACTCCGAAGGCTGCCGGTTCGATTCCCACATGGGCCAGTGGGCTCTCAACCACAAGGTTGCCAGTTCAATTCCTCGAGTCCCGCAAGGGATGGTGGGCAGCGCCCCCTCCAACTAAGATTGAACACGACACCTTGAGCTGAGCTGCCTCCCAGATGGCTCATTTGCTTGGAGCACGTGCTCTCAACCACAAGGTTGCCAGTTTGACTCCCGCAAGGGATGGTGGGCTGTGCCCCCTGCAACTAGCTCCAGGACCTGGAGCTAAGCTGTGCCCTCCAAACTAAGACTGAAACGACAACAATTTGAAGCTGAACATCACACTCCACAACTAAGATTGAAAGGACAACAACTTGACTTGGGGAAAAAAAAAAGTCCTGGAAGTACACACTGTTCCCCAATAAAGTCCTGTTCCCCTTCCCCAATAAAATCCTTTTAAAAAAATATTAACAACAAAAAAAATTGGGGAAACGTACTGGTACATTTACTTGGTCAGCATAATACATCGTACTTAAAATAGCTGGGAGCACTTAAATTAATTGCTACAAGATATTGACAGCTAAGCAAAAAAAATCTTCAAAAAACCTACATGGGTCGGTCTCTGCTGGAGCAGAAGGAGTACACTTTTGTCCCTCAGTTCCAGCCTACTCAATGGCCAGAAATAGCCTTTCCTTTCTCTCTTTCTTAATTAAGTTTACCTCCTCCCACACCGAGTTCAGGTTTTTGAACCTCTCCAGGAAAGAATAATATGTTAGCTTTACAATGCTTCTTTCAGGGAACTCAAAATTGTTGTCTTTACAATTTTGGATTTACCCATTTCCTTTTAACCCAAGACATCTTCCTATGGGGGTAGGAATGAACGTTATTTATTTATTTATTTGTTTATTTATTCATTCATTCATTTATTTATTTATTTTAGGGGCTCTGAGCATTACAGCAAAGTGCCTGCAAGATGCATCGTTGGCAGGTTGGTGGTGCCAAGTCTCCCATGGGTGGGTGGGAGACGCTCAGCCTTCCCGATCTGTGTCCTATACTGTTCTCTCAGCACGCAATGAGCACCCAATATGTGCTTGCATTTCCCATAGACAGAACGAAAGGAGAGTGGATGTTGGGCCTCTCCAGCAGGAGAGGAGGTGTCTTACAGAAAACCATGTGACTGCTGCCCCCCCCCCCAACAACGACTACCACCAGAGTTGTGCACTGATAGCTGAGGGCAAGGGTTAGAGAGAAGGAAGGCTCTAGAACCCTTCATGTTTGGTGAATGGAATTTCCTCCTTGTTTTCCCATGGCATGGATGAGTGGCAGGTATGTGGGAGCCAAGCACAATTTCCAGCTGTAGGATTGTCTTTTGGGGGCTCCTTCAGGCTGCCAACTTCCATTCATGTGCCCTACTTGCCACTTTGGAGCCCTCTCCCAACTGGAACTGTAATTACCAGGATTCTTATTGAAACTATTTTCCCCAGAATTCCCTTCCAACAGCCGCTGTTATCTCGGACAGCAGACTGGCCTCCGTCTCTCACAGGCTGAACAGGATCAGGTCCAAATCTCACTCCAGCCTCACAGCAGCCTCCTGGCTGATGGGAGGGTGAGGGAGCAAGGGAGCAAACTACACACACACACACACACACACACACACACACACACACACACACCAGGATCACATAGCAGGGTTATTTCCTTTGCAAGTCACCAACTCCCTCTGCCTTCAGTTTGTGATATTCCAGAAGGCAGACAGCCTTTATTTTTTCCTCTGACTTCTTTTTTAAATTAAATGTATTGGGGTAACACTGGTTAATAACATTATGTAAGTTTCAGGTGTACAATTTAAAATACATTATTTGTATATTACATTGAGTGCTCACCACCCAAATCATGGTCTCCTTCCATCCTCTCCACCACCTTTCCCCTCTGATAGACACCATTCTGTTGTCCGTATCTATGAGTTTGTTTTTATTTTTTTTGTTCATTCATTTGTTGCTTTCTGTTTTACATCCCACATGAGTGAAATCATATGGTTCTCATCCTTTTCCGTCTGATTTATTTCACCCAAATAATTTGAAAACACATATTTTTAAAAATATACGTTCTTCCATGTTCACTGCAGCATTATTCACAAAAGCCGAGACATGGAAACAACCTAAGTATCCATTAACCAACTATTAGATGAAGAAGGTGTGGTACCTATACACAGTGGAATACACCTCAGGCAGCATTTCTGATTAGCCTCAACCACTCCTGGTAGCTTCTCCTGGAAGCTCCCATTCCACCACAACTTCCAAATTACCCAAAGCCTATTGGTTGGTTCATAAAACCCAGTTTTCCTGGAAGATGTCAAAAACTGGAAATACTTTTAGTTGATTTAATAGAAAATTTTAAAATAGCATCTTGAAAAGAAAATAATGAATCCTTATAAAAGTAAACTACTTTATAACTTTAGATGACTTTTCACACCCTTACCCTATCTAATCCTCACAGCAGTCCAATTCAAGGGGTCATTGATTATCTTTAATTTGTATAATGTTACAAATCAGAAAACGAAAACACAGAGAGGTTGGGTGACAGAGAGATTATTTGTCTGGGTGGGAATTAAACCCATGTCTCCTCTTTCACTGTTATTGTGTGTCCATTCCACAGCTGAATGATAAACAGAGCGCAGACTTAATGGATCTCAGCTATCCCACTGAAGTTATTCATCATTGATTGTATGTGCGCAAAGACTTCACTAGAAGACGTTCGATACCACAGTATAATACAAAACTCTGGAAATAACCTCATACCTAAGGCCAGGAGTTTGGTTAAATGAACTGTCAACACTGTGAGATATTATACAGTCACAAAAACAATGTTCTAAAAGTGTATTTGTTGACATGGAAAACTGTTCATAATAATAATAATTATGATTATAGCTGTGATTTTTATAATCATATGTATAAATAAAATGCATAGGAAATAGTGTGGAAGGATACATACTAAAATATTAATAGTGGCTATTTATAGATGTTTGGATTACAGATTATTTTATTGTCTTCATTTATGTGAATTTTCTAATTTTTCTATAGTAACAGTTTAATTTTTGAGTACTTTGCAATGAACTGAATGTTTGTGTTATCCCCACCCCCCAAATTCAGACGTTGAAATCCTACCTCTCAATGTGATGATGGTATTAGGAGGTGAGGCCTCCAGGAGGTAATTAGGTCATGAGGGTGGAGTCCTCATAAATAAAATTAGTGCCCTTATAAAAGGGATTCCAGAGAGGATTCATTGTCTCTCCACCATGTGAGGATGCAATGCAAAAACAGCCTCTGCAACCCAGAAGAACGTTCTCACCAGAACCCAACCACACTGGCACCCTGACCTTGGACTTCCAGCCTCCAGAAATGTGAGAAATAAATTTCTGTTGTTTATAAGCCACCCAGTCTTTGGTATTTTGTTTTAGCAGCCTGAATGGACTAAGACATACTTTTTCAAGTATCATGATTATTGCATCAGGAAACCTCATCTGGTTACAGAACAAACATGTGGGTTTATACCTGAAGTAAGTATATTTACTATAAAATGACAGGCTTTTTCATTTATTTTATCTTATAATTAACTTGCTATGTATGTTAAACTCAGTTTACTTCTTTGAGAATAATAACAAACATATTTCATAAGCTTATGAAGTCCACTTTTAGTAAATTTCTTTAGGAAACAGGATTAATCATAAACCACAAACATTTTCATGTTTATTGTGTTGGGGTTTCTTGCCCCAGAAACCCTATGTATTACTGCTCAAACGTAAATCATAATTACTATAGTCTTTACTGGACAAAGTCCTAAAACCACTGACGGGAGCCGGCACAAGCTGTGCTCTGTCAGAGACCAGCAAGGCTTCAAAGCCCTTTCGGTTCCTTTTCTGTTTGGTTCCGTCAGATTTCCCTGAGCTGCTGTTCAAACCCTCTCACGTTTCCCTCACCCCCAGCTCCTCTCCCACCTGACTGAATCTCATCAGGTGACCTGCAGTCTTTTTCACTCAAGCCTAGTGGTTTTCCAACTCCATCAGCTGAGGAGACCTTTGTTCCAAGGATTTCTTACCGGGAGGCACTAAAAGTAGGGTGATATATGTGCTGGCTTGTCTGGGATGGTTTACATCTGTCATCCTGGCTTAATTATTAAATCTCCCCATTTCACTCTCTCATGCCCTGGTTTGGACAATAAATTTTACAGTCTCACTGACAATGAGAAAAACATTGAAGATGGGAGCTGTTCTAGTTGGAAACTATCCCTTGCCCTTTTTTCTGCATCTTGGCTCATGCTAATGTTTCCCCCATTTAGTGACAAAAATTATTTCTTTTTCCTGTGAGAATTCACAGGAAAAATTCACTGGACCCATAGGAAGATGGTCCAGTGATCCTCAGACTCATGGGCTGCGTATATGTTAAATATGCTATTAACTGCCCACCACAAAATAGGGCATTTAGAATCCTCATTTCAGAGCTAGAGAAAATAAATGCGAATAAGATGTATCCCTGCAGAGAAAAAACAAAAACAGGGCGAGAACCAACGTCTCCTCATTCACAGACTGTTTCACCTCACGCTGGTTCTCATCAGAGCCACGTCAGGAACAGATCCTCCCAGGTTTCCCTTCAAGTGGAGAGAGAGAGAGACAAAGGCGGTTGCCTTGGAAACTCTGCCCGGCGGGCTGGCATCACTGGATTTGGCTCGCCCTGCTCTATGGCTGACATCCAACCCTGACTAATTTAAGTTGTTGTTGGTTATGGCTTTGTTAAGGGGGTACAGTGCAGGGGGTGGGGGGAGAGAACGGGAGAACAGGCCAAAGAGAAATATATCTTTTCCACTGAAAGCAACTCAAGTAGTGACAAAAGAAATCACCAGTGTATTTTAAAAATCAATATTCTTAGTGAAACGTTGGTGACTGGAGGAGACACTGTTAAATAAAGGGTTGGCGTACTCATGTGTTAATTCTGTTCAGAATGCCATGAGCCAATTCAACAATATTTTCAAGATGTGCCACCTGCCAGCCACCTACAACTGTTAATTAGGCAGCAGCAGCAAGTGTGGGTGGCGTTTCCATTCGAAGCCTCCTTTGTGGTCTCGGTTCTCCCAAGGGCAGAATATCGTCCGTGTTTGCTCATCAGACACGGATGGTCTGTATGATCCTCGATTTGCTATTGATCAAGTTTCCCGTGTCAAACCAATCATAATTACAACAACATAGCGCTTCTGATGGCTTTCACTAGATTAAGTAAAAGAAGAACTTGAACAGATCATTCTGCTCCTTACATAGAGGAGGAAACTGAGGCTGGGAGATGGGAAGCCAAGGACGTGAGCTGCTCATCTAGTTAGCGGGACACCAGGACCCAGGCTTCCCAATCTGGCCCGACCTCACTGCATTCTTTACCTCTGTGCCTCTGCGACATTCTGTTAAGTAAAGTTATTTAACGCAGGAGTATATTTTTAAAAGCCTTGTTTCACTAAATGGAAGTCTAACTTACAATGTTATTGTCTGATTATACAGTTGTCCCTCCTGCCACCCCCAGCAGGTTTCGCTTCCCACCTTTTCAGTTACCTGAGGTCAATGGTGGTCCAGAAATATTAAATGGAAAATTCCAGAAATAAATTCATAAGTTTTAAACTGCGTATCATTCTATCGTGATGAAATCTTGCATGATCCAGCTCCATTCTGCCCAGGACATGAATCATCCCTTTGTCCAGTGTCTCCGAGCTGGAGAAGCTCGCTGCCCATTAGTCACTTAGTAGCCGTCTCAGTCATCAGATAGACTGTCATGTTATGCTGTACTTGTGTCAAGTCACCCTTATCTTAATAATGGCCTCAACGAGCAAGAGTGGTGATGCTGGCAATGCAGATAAGCCAACCAGAAGCTGAGAGGTGTTTCCTTTAAGTAAAAAGGTACGTAAGTATATAGAAAGGAAAAAAACCCACAACAGTATAAATAGGGTTCAGCACTATTCATGATTTCAGTCATCCACTTGGGTCTTAGAATGTATCCCCCCACCCTCAGGATAAGGGGGTGGGGACAGTTGTACTTGAAGGTTTCCAAAAATATTTTAACCCGAATAAAATGCTTTTGATGCCGCCTCTCACAAAGAGATAATACTGTACTTAATGTCTCTAAAGGACTAAATGGCATTAATGCAGGGAAGCACTCCTGGGAAGTCTGGTGAGTCAGACATAATAGCAAGGTGATCAGAAACGTGCTTATTCAGGACGCCTGACACCTCTCACTGTGCAATTTCAAACCAAGCTGGGAAACACGGCATTGGGAAAGCACTGGGGGAGGGGCCTTCCTAACGAACCTGAGTCACGGAAACTGAAGAAATGACTGAAAGAGAAAACATAATTAACTTCCCAGCGTGAATTATAAATCCCTTGGAAAAAAGGCGTGACCACTTCAAAATGCAGACCACTTCAGCATTGAATGCTGAATGACTTAAAGCGTTGGTAATCTGGTAGAGGGGTGTGGGAGGGCGAGGCCTCGGCCACTATTTTAATTAAGGATCTTAGTTGCCAGAGTGGAGAGGGATGAACTCCAGGTAGACAGAGGCGACCCACGTGCGGGAAGGGCTCCCACAGCTACTCAGTTGTCACTGTGGGTATGAGCAGGGAGGACACCGCGAACGACTACGTGGTGAGACGCGGCCCCTTGTGGTCTGATTAGGCAAAAGTTCCACCTCAAAGCCAGAGTCGTGCTAGCCCTACTCGACCGGGTGTCAAACGGAGGCACTGCAAAACGGGCTTCGGTATGCAGAGAAACGAATCACCGTCACAAAATAGATGCGCGCGGGAAAGGGGTGTTTCATCACTGAACGCGATGGGGACCACCTGGGGCTTCTGGTTCCCAGCCGGCAGGGCCAGGCCTGGGGTTCCGCATTGCTAACCAGCTCCCAGGTGATTCCCGCCCCGAGATGCTAGGGGCCTGGGAGAAGGCCCCCACCCTGCGGGTGGCCAGGGCTGCCCCATCAGATGCCCACTCCAGGGGCCACTTGCAGTTCCGTCCCACACCCAGACACTAAGGAATGTGGGTAATCCTTTGTCTTTTGCTTCTTCAAGTTCAAGGGCCTGGAGACACACACCCACCCCACACCCACACCCACCTCCGCCCCCAGGTTCTCCTTTTCCCCTTCCCGCTCCAGGAAAGAATGTCTTGAGAAGGCAAAGCCCACCTCCCTGCCCCCTCCTATCCTATCAAGGGCCTCTGATCCTAGAAAGCAACTATTTCAGGTTGCCATGGAACTGTGCCTTGTGGATGTCCACGTCGACGAAAGCCGTCGTGGTTTTCTTTCATGGTTTTCCTGATCACTGAAAGCAGCAGGATGTTGCCAATGGCATGTACTTCCACCTCTCTCTCCTGACGTACACGTTTGAACGTGGCTTATATCTGTCTGTCTGCCAGGCTTCTCACCCACACTGACTCTATATCTTGTAATTCTGCATCTTGTTTCAAGTGGCCGAGTTGGTTTACACACTCCCCTCCTCATCCACGTTCCAAGAATTCATGGTATTTGGTTAGAAAATTTTTTTGGTACAAAGTATTTTTAACCTGATGTGGGAGCAGAAAGATGGAATAGATAAGACAGTAGAATGGATCACAGGTGGGTAATTACCCATGGAAATGAGTTCAATTTGGTAATTTCCCCTTGAATTCCTATTTACATGATTAACATTGAATTCTCACCCCACACAACCACTGCATTACGGGGTAGTTTCTTTTTACTTTAACATGTCAATTCTGAATATTGAAAGCAACTTAGAATGCTTTAGTATAGAATTTTTTCTCAGCTTAGATTTTTTTTCAGATTTTTCCATTTACCATCATAACTGTAGATGGTAAAAAGTAGACGGGATGGAAACTGCTCTTTTCATATAACAAATAATAATATCCAGTGTACAAGGTCCCACAACATGTTAGGATTCTGGAAAAAGTCCTGCTCTTGCAGGAAAGATTCTCACAAAACTATAACACAAAATCAAATGAGGCGAGAACATCCTGAAGTAATTTAGGAATAATGAAGTGGGGGAAATTACTTCTCACTGAGAAATCAGCAAGGGCTTCCTGGAGGAAGTGGCATTCAAGCAGGACCTTGAAGGATAAGAAATATATACACATATAGTATATATACCGGTGTGCCAAAAAAATGTATACAAGTGGACATTTTGGTCAACGTTGCTCAAGCAGTAGTTCACTTTAATCAGACGTGTCTGGACACTGATGGTAACCACTTTGAGCACCTCTTGCAATTGCAGAAGTCAAAAGGGACTTGTATTCATCTTTTCTTGTTGGTATATATTGAGTATTACAATTTTAATATTTTTTTCCTTTCTTAAAATGTGTATGCATTTTTTGGGCACCCTCTGTATATAAAAGGGCATGTGAGAGACACAGAGTGTTCTGGTTGATAAAAGCTCAGAGTGCCAGACAGGAAAGGTGGGAGGAGATAGTGCCGGGAAACAGCTTGCGTGCTGTGGGGTGATACCCAATGTGGGAAGATTCACCTGACAGTGGTGTGTTCATTGGATCAGGGGTAGAGGGTTAAACCACGAAGACCAGCTAAATAATTTGGGCGAGAGGACAAAGCCTTAGGGGGAAATGGACGAGCGGGTGGAATGCGGGGCATTGGGAAAGAGTGGGGACCTGAATGAAGGGAGGTGGGGCAAGGAACGGTGAAGAGTTAACGTGACCTGAAGGTTTGGGGTCCAGGGCACGAGAAAGAGGCTCGCGTCTTGAGAATTCAGGAAGGGGATAAGACTGTGTAGGGCCTTGAGAGGAAACAATCAACTCGGATTAGAACAAACATGCTCTGTGTGTGTGTGTGTGTGTGAGACTCCAGGTGGGGGAGGGGGAGGGTCAGCAGGTCAGCAGGAGTCGAGAACCAGAGCCCAAGGAGATGGTTCAGGGCTATGGGGATTAGACACAGGGAGAGTCACTGAAGTCATAACACGGCTGCAAGTACCCGAGAGACTCTGGAGGAAACAGGGCAAGGGCAGAACCAAGGGGAAGCAGGAGGAAACAGAGCAGCAGGAAAGGGAGGGAGGAGGAGGAGGAGGAGCAGCAAGAGGAGAAGGGCCGGTCAGATGCCACTGGTAACAGAGCACGAGATACCTCTGTTTCTGGGTTTGATAAAATGTTCAGATACACACAAAAGTAAGGTTATAGGGGCCGGCCCAGTGGCTCAGGCGGCTGGAGCTCCGTGCTCCTAACTCCGAAGGCTGCCGGTTCAATTCCCACATGGGCCAGTGGGCTCTCAACCACAAGGTTGCCAGTTCAACTCCTCGAGTCCCGCAAGGGATGGTGGGCAGCGCCCCCTGCAACTAGCAACGGCAACTGGACCTGGAGCTGAGCTGTGCCCTCCACAACTAAGACTGAAAGGACAACTTGAAGCTGAACGGCACCCGCCACAACTAAGATTGAAAGGACAACAACTTGACTTGGAAAAAAGTCCTAGAAGTACACACTGTTCCCCAATAAAGCCCTGTTCCCCTTCCCCAATAAAAAAATTAATTAAAAAAAAAAAAGTAAGGCTATAATGAAGCCCCATCATCCACTCAGTGGAGATCAACGGTCTTGCCCATGCAGCTCCCTCTTGCTGTGCGGTCACTTGACCGAAATGTTTTACAACAAATCAAAGGCCTCGAGGCATTGCACGCTTGTATGTTTCATCAAGCATCGCTCAGCAATAAAGACAATAGAGAAGAGAACTTTAAAGGGAGGTCAATTATAAACTGTTGGGAGTTGTAGGGATTGCAGACAGCCAGTAACACTTTGTAGGAATTTGTGGGTGGCCTTCAAAGAAGTGGTTTCAATGAAATGCCAAGAGTGGATGACCAAAAGGTGAGAGCTAATGTCCTGTGTGGGTAGAGTGGGTATTTTAAGTAGTTGTCAGCAAGGCAGCTGGCCATGGGAAGAACCCTTGTCATGAAGAGACCTGGACGTGCTCTAGGGGGTGATTCAATAATAGTAGAGCAGACAGAGGTTGAGGACGTGAGAAAATCGATTATGTGATGCAGCAAGTCCTTCATGCCATTGACTATTAAATGAGCACTTACTATGTGGCTGCATTCCTTTCGGGGCAGGCATAAGACATCTGCCCTTGTGGAGATGATGATCCAGAGGAGACAGACATAGACTACCAAATGTAAAATAGGATGTCCGACGTGGTAAGTGCAATCACGTAAACTAAATGACACAAAGGGCACAGTGGTGCAAGGGAGACGCAAGACACGTGAGCGTGGAAAGAGCTCGGAACAGAGGCCCACTGGCACCTCTGGGCGCAGGAGGGGACAGGCTGGCCGTTGGACAGCCAGAGACTCTCAGGGAGAGAGACAAAGGCAGGGGAGGGAATTCACATCCATGGGCTCAATTAGCTTCACTGTGTAGAAAAAAAAATACAATGGAGAAGCTCCTGAGTCCGAAGCACTACTGGCCCCTGGGATTGCTAATACTGCGGTAACTCACCCCACTTCCCTCTGTGTATATCACGCTAAGAAACAAGGAGACATCCCAACTGTAGCTCAGAGCAGAGCGAGGAGGCAGAGGGCCTCGGACGAAAGCACTGTGTCCATTCATGAACCAAGTGGGACTTTCAGCCATTTATTTTACTTCTGAGTCTGTTTCTGCGTCTATAAAATGGAAGTCATGATTCCTATTGGAGAGGGCTTCGTGAGAACTGCGTGAGATAACATACGTGGAGCTCCAAGCACAGTGCTCGGTACATGGTAAATGCCAGTAAATGCTATGTAAAAACAGAGAACCCATCTCCGGGCAAGCAGCCGTCAAAAAGCAGCTCCTAGTCCCCTTCCGGGAAAACCTTTTGAAAGCTTCTTAAGATAGCTCTTCAAAGAGTATGTTTACATACTCTTGTATCTGGTTTGGAAAGCATTATTCAAACACACAGCCTAATTTTTTCAAAATTTCTATTGTTCTCAAGAAGCTTCCAAAATCCCAAGCCCAAGGCTTCTGAGAATGGTAGACACTGGTTAGTGGAGAGAGGCCTGAAGGTGATGCTGTTAGGAAAACCCTAAATTATTCCATTTTCTCAAGTCTGCAAAGCCGGTTCCGGATTTTCATTGCCCTCCTCTGAATTATTTCCCGTTTCCTTTCAGCTTATGCGTTATAAAGCTGAAAGGGCCCCTGAGGGGTTACCTTGTCCATCTCTCTGCTTGAAAGCTAGTCAAATGGAGGATGTCTAAAACCACGGCGGTAATTGTTTAGGGGGAAAGAGAGTTCATTTCGTCGAGCTAGCAGAAGTCAGGAGGAGCTGACTTGACGAAATAAGGCCAGTTCTATTGGAAATCCCACTGGGACCAATAAGCCTGGACTCCAGCACCTCACTTCCTCAGACCCCCTCACGCCATGTGCTCTGCCTTCCAGTTTATTATCACAAGAATTTAGCATAAACATTCTGAAGAGACTACAATTATGTATATACATAGATTGGCCCCAACTGTCCTCAGACCATCGTGATCAGCTGCCTTAATAGCAAAACACCCTACAAATGGGCCTCAACTCTCATTCAACAAAATTAATGATCAGTACCCAAAACATGTCTGAGTTAGATCAAAGGATAAATGTTCTTGCGTCAGTTCAAAAGTGATTGCAAGGGAACTTTCTTGGCTTGTTCACAGTCATGGAATCGCCCAGCTATTGATCTTATTCAGGAAGAACAAAAATGATGTATACAATATTGACTATTCATATAAAATCTTAAGTCATTTGTTTTCAGGGAGAGTTGGCCCTCCGAATCCACAAGTTCCATGCCCTCTGATTCTGTAAGACGCGGGTCGAAAGTATTTGAAGAGAAAAAAAGGTACATTATTGCTGATGGGTACTGTATAGTTAGGCCGAGGATGGTTACGTCCGTACTGAACGTGCATAGGATTTCTTTTCTTGTCATTAGTCCCTAAATACAATATAATAATGATTTACATAGCATTTCCCTTGAATTAGGTAGTATAAGTAACCTAGAGATGGTTTAAAATATACAGGAGGATGTACGTAGGTTATATGCCAATACTATGTCATTTTATATAAGGGACTTAGGCACCCAAGGATTTTGGCATCTGAGGGAGTCCTGGAACCAACTGCCCGCAGATACCGAGGGATGACTATACAGTATTTCTTGCTTTTTCTCCAGAAGAGGTTAAGAACGTGGTTGCAATCTTCATAAGATAAAGCGTTTCGTTTTAGATTTATTAAATGAAAATATGTTAGGACTTGGTTTATTGGGGGTTGAAAAGGAAGTCATTTTATCTTCTCTTTTAAATTTGAAGTCAAATAGTATGAAGATTCAAAATATATGGTAACGTGCTGGGAAACCAGCTCTCTGGAGGACAAAATTGTGATTATTTAGCACTTGCTTTCTCTGGTTTAAATACTTCTAACCATAGCCAGTTTGAAGCTACCAACAATTTAACAACCAACTCACAAAATTCCTGAAAATTTAAGAATTGGCTCTTAGCTCCTTCACACCCTGGAGCTACACAGAGGTGAGTGGTATAAAATTTCTTTCATGCCTTATCTCTTATTTGACAAGCGCACTAGACTGTTAAGCCATAAAAAGTGTGAATTTCACACCATATGATCACATTTAAACAGGTTTTTAAATAGGTTTTTCATCCTAGGTAGTCATGAAAAAATAGGTTATAAAAATATTTAATGATGCAGAAATATGTTTATAAAATGTTTAGTGAAAACAATGTTTTCGCATATAAAAGGACTCCCAGGATATGCCCTCCAAAGTAATTATTACCTTTTAGTTGCCAGATTATATATGGATTTCATTTTTTTCTTTGTGCTATTCTTGTTTTTTCAAATTTTCTACAACATTCATATATTATATTTGTAATTGGAAAAAGAAATAAATCCAATGTGTTATATTTTGAAATGAAAAATAACTGGACATTTCAGATTTTTTTCTTTTACATCCATAGAATTTTATGGGCAGACTTGCTAGAAGAATGAATCAGATTAACTCTACTTTAACACAGCTAAATATTCGCCATTTATTTTTGTGATGCTTTACTGTTTACAAAGTCTAGTAGTCCTCACTTACCCTTGGGTAGTGTCCAGACAGTACCAAACCCTACGTATACTATGTTTTTTCCTATACATATATTCAGCTTCTCTTTGGCTTATTTGAATTGCCAGCATCACTACCCTTATATTTTGGGGTCATTATGAAGCAAAATAAGGGTGACTTGAACACAAGTACTGCAAAGCATGACAGTCGATCTGATAACTGAGGTGGCTACCAAGAGACTAACAGGAAGGGAGCGTAGACAGAGTGGATACGCTGGACAGAGGGATAACAAGAGTGGGACAGCGTGAGATTTTTATCACATTGCTCAGAATGACACCCAATTTAAAATTTATGGATTATTTCTGGAATTTTCTATTTAATATTTTTGGACTGCCATTGATCGTGGGTAACTGAAACTGCGAGTAAATGAAATCGTGGAAGAGAAATTGCAGGTAAGAGGGGACTGTTGTTCTATCATACGAGGTCTGGCAATTAAGTTCACGAACTCATCCTAGAAAAAGTGCCACATCCCTCATTGCTGAATATCACTACAGTCACCTTTGAAGTACTCCCCTTGGGAAGCTATGCACTGATGCCAGTGCCTAGTCCACCCTTCAAAGCAATTTTAGAACTCTCTGGAATGGCCATCAGAGCTGTTGTCATATTACCCTTGATGTCCTGAATGTCATCAAAATGTCTTTCTTTCAATATTTCCTTTATCTTTGGGTAAAGAAAGAAGTCATTGGGGGCCAGATCAGGTGAGTAGGGAGGGTGTCCCAACAGTTATTTGTTTACTGGCTAAAAACTCCCTCACAGACAGTGCTGTGTGAGCTGGTGCATTGTCGTGATGCAAGAGCCACGAATTGTTGGCAAAAAGTTCAGGTTGTCTAACTTTCTCATGCAGCCTTTTCAGCACTTCCAAATAGTGAACTTGGTTAACTGTTTGTCCAGTTGGTACAAATTCATAATGAATAATCCCTCTGATATCAAAAAAGGTTAGCAACATCAGTGCAACAAGTTCGCGAACTTAATTGTCACACCCGATAAGCATTATTTAATTTATCTGTGATGTAAGGCAAGTAGATTATATCCTCATTTTACAGATGAGGAAACAGAGGCTCAAAATGATTAAATGATTTGTTCAAGGTCACATGGCTAATAAAGTAGTTAAACTAGGACTCTGCCCCAGGATTTCTGCTACCCTTAAGATCTTCCCTGAAAAACATAGTCAGGGAAGCTCTGCTCATGTCTCCTTCTTTCAAGAAGTTCCCACTGAACACTAGACCCAATTCTGCAAGGAAATACCCTCCTGGTTTTGCCCACCGAAATGCCCCGAGCGTGACGAGAATCACCCAGGTGGGGCACACTCCATGCAGGCACAGCTGCTGTAAGAACAGTGCCCAGAGCAGACACTTGAGCTTGGCAATGGATGAACATGACCGGAGAATCTACCGAGAACAGAACCCACGCTCTGGGACGAAAACCATGTACAATGCTCTACATATATGTATTTACAACAATCTGTAAAGGCCACGCAACGGGTTCTGATGTCAGTCTCTACAGCTTCTCCCTAAAGAACTAGGGAGTTCCCTTTACAGGGATGGCTGAAGGAACAGTTTCTGGAAGATCCTGTCTGAAGCCTCTTTGTAGGGCCCTGTATGACTGGGGCTGGGACATCTGTTTCTTGCTTCAGGACCCTCGTTCCTACTCACAGGCAGTGTTTTACCAAGGCTTAGTAACCAGAAACACTTTGCATTATTCACTTTTAAGGAACAGAAGAAACAAGAGCTCATTTCTCAAGTCATAGGTTTTAATATGTGGTCATACAAGGCAAGTTAGAAAAAACAGCATTCTGAGGAGACCTCATGCCAACTGGAAAAGCCAGGCCACTAGGCCTCAGGGAAATGGTGGCCCCAGGAGTATGGCCAGGAATGTGGAGAAGGCCCGTGTCCTACACATGTTAGTACAGCGCATAGGACACAGCAGTCCCACCTGGACCCCTCGGGGTGGGCAGTGTGGGAGCCTCAGGGATCTCCCACAGTGATGACAAGGCCACCCCTTCAGTAACATCACAGGCAGAGGCCCAACATGCACACTGCCTTAGGAGACACGCTTGTTTCCTGGGGTTCACTTTTAGACATTTCAGTGGGATACAAATGCAGACACACCTGTGATACAAATGTATGTGAGCTTTCTATCTGTACCGCAGGGGTAGTTAGTCACCTCCGGAAACAGCGAGTTTGCGCGGGAAGGCTCAGCCACGGCCCCACCAGAGGCAGCACGTGAGCTGTGTCTCTCTTGACCCACAGTCCAGCCTGAGTTAGCACTGTGGAATGAGAAATACTTTTCACTGGGGAAGTAAGCAGTTTTCCAGATGTGTGGATGGGCTAGAAATCCTGCCCCAGGATGAATGGGGTAAGGGGAATTAGGGAACCAAATTGCCCACCTCTCAGGAATGGCCCCCGCTGGGAGTGTTCTGCTGCCTGCACAACCAGATAGTTAGCTGAATCCGGCTGTTAACAACTCTCCCATCTGTTCCAAATGAACTTGCACGCACGGTGCCACTGAAGCAACTAAGACGACACTGGGGACTTGGTCAAGCTCACTGAGGCAGGATAACTGTCTTGCTGCCAGCAGGTGCTGGTATTGCGTTCACTTTATGGTGAAAGCTGGTATTGCTTTCACCATATTCTATCTGGCACCAGCTTTGTGAGAGAAGAGACCTAAAGGGTTCACCACCTGCAATTACTGGAGGCTTTATAAGAGTTTAATATTTTGAATGATCAAGCCAATGTGATAGCACTTTTTGTTGTGATCACTTTAAGTACTCTCAGAAATAATGAGGGAACTTCTGAGCAGAAACTGAGCTGAGTTACTCATACAAATGAATCCTATTAGGTGGTCTCATCTGTACCCCAAAACAGAAAGGGGCCTGGACATCATGGGCTTATCTTTATATTCCTGGGCAGACCTAGTATAGCGAGTACCATGTCCAGTAAATGTGGAATTCATGGCACCAAGTTTTATGAGCTCAGTGAAATGCCTACAATTCAGTGTTGTAAAATTCAATCGTAAAGCACCTTGTTTTCATCTTTATTCTCTTTCTGATTATATAAATAACATGGGCTTACTGTAAGTCTTCCATTATAGAAAACTGGAAAACTGAAAATTTCCCCAGAATCCCACCCTCAGAAATGACTATAAGTCTCTTTGGTAAATGTTCTTCCAGATTTTGGGGGCACATAGTAGTAAATAAACAGGATCAATTGGAATTCTACTATTAGAATACATGCTTTTCTGTTCTTGTGCAAGTTTCAAATATTTCTGACAAATAATTCAATTGACCAGTTTCTCCAGAGAGCTGTATGTATTCGTTTCCAGGGAGGATTCAATCACACAGTGAATAGAAAAACCGCTAAGATTTTCTTACCATTCAATATTAAATATTATGCAAAGTATTAAAGGTGAAATAGTTTTAAAAAATAGGGAATGAAGAATAATGAAGTTGTTACAAAGGAGACAACAGTTCAGAAAATTATGGCAGCTTCTCATCAAAATAAAAACTCCTAAGTTCTATTTCCAGCAAGTATCATAAAATGAATTTAAAATTCAAATTTGGAAAACTATCATCTCTTTACCATCAAATATAGCTTTAAAAAGTTAATTTTACAATTCTTCTCATTAGTTCAACAGAAAAGAATACAATGTACACAGCCACATAGAATTCCCTCAATTCTAAGTGAAATAAGTTATAACAAGAATTGCTACGTACAAAAAAATTATCCAACGGTAGAGGAGTCTTGGAATAGGAGAATAGGAGACTTGGAACAGATTTCAGCTTTTGCAACTGGTAAAGGACAATTTTGACTCAACCTCCCACAGCTTAGTTTGTAATGCTTTCAAAACATCTTCCATCTATTGAATTGAAAAAAGAATATAAGAAAAATACGTATGATTATGATTAAAATCAAACATGGTTAAATGTGATTAAAATATACATCATTAATGCAAATTTCTGAATACGTTATGAATTACACATATTCAGTGTTAATTTAATAAATTATTTAAACTAAATTGTATTTAAATAAAACATAAATCTATTACCAGTAGTTCTCCACCTCTAATCTATAGCTCTTTTATTCATTCCTCACTAGCTTGCCTATCTGGCCATGAGAAGATGTTAACATTGAAAAGTAAGGCTGCTTACACCGTGAGAACTGAATCAAGTGAAATATTGATTGATTCAAAGATATACATATTTCTACTAATTTAATAGTTTTGGTGTATACACGCACACACACACACACACACACACACAATGTTGATTTTGGCATGAAATGGCTTCCTTATTATTTTTTTTATAAAGCTTTAGCTTGACTTGTAGTTGGGTTCCCTCAAAATCAACCTTACTAAGAAGTAAAACAAGCACTCTCTTATTGTGAAAGTGCTAAGACCAAAACAGGTGCCATTATGAGGAGTGCTTCTTCACTGACAGGAAGTTACTCATACAAAGATATAAAAAGTGCAGAACTAAATTACCTGCTTTAGGGAATTTTCTATTTCAATTCTGCTTTCAAGATTAAAAACCTCTTTATCTTCTGACACAATCTGCTTTTCAGAGGACCCTAAAACATAGCTGAAGTACAGCACAGCACAAAGTTAGAATACAAACAGTGAGCCAATATTAAATTTGCGTTAGTTAATAATATTAAACTAAATTACACTATATATTAGTACCAAATAAACACATAAAACAACCATTGGTGTTAACAGCAACCTATGTAGGAAGCTGTTCTATATAAAATCATGTTTTTCTCCATAATAGCTTTGTCCAGATAGTCATCCATATTTCCCAACATTGTAAGTATTTCATTATTGGAAATAAACTTGCTCTTTAGTAAGCTGGGTAGTTCGAAATTCTATTTTAAGGTTTAAAAAGATCCTGAAGAAGCCACTGCTTTTTTGCTTTATATAACTTTTCGGGAACATGTGTTCTTTCAAATTTGACTTTTAGTAAATAATTTGTGGAGTCAACTTTTTATTACCCAAATTTGGGCAACTTCAACAGTCACCCTCCAAGTTATGCTTTGCTCAACTCTCTGGGGTTATGAGATGCTGTGGTTTAGAAAACACTGAATAGCAGAAAGATTGGCCTGGCAATGGCAGGATAACAGGCCCAGCATTGATAACCGAATGAAGCTAAATAGTAAGGAAGAAGGTGCTAGTATTTCTCAAAAGAAAACTTAATTCAGTTGTATTTATTTAGTAAAAGTCTTTTATCACATGTAGCAACTTTACTATGTCAGTCACTTCTTTTATCAAAGAAGAACAGATGTGTCTTGGAAACCCTGCTGATGATGTATCTGAAAAACAGCACAGGAGGCAAAATTGTGGAAGACAATTTAACCTGCTAGAAAAGAAAATTGAGATGAAGTGGAAAAATTAAATGACATTGAGTAATTTGTAAAACTGTAAATAAACATTACAGAGGGCATCCACTTCTAAAACAAAGCGGGTTCCTTGGCATCAAAATTCTGCCCCAAGAGGTAACTTTACCCTAAATTCAACTGTTTAGGAAAAATATGGATTCAATAGTATGATCCCCTGTGGCAAAATCTTCCCTTCATTTTCTTTTATACAGATACGCATCACTTTTTAAAGTTCTGTACCAATCCTACTGGATTGAGATTTCATGTCTTTTCTACTTGTGCTCTCCCTCACCTAATTTCCACAAATCTTTGCAAAATTCTCAAGGAGATTAAGGGAGCATCTGTTTCGGCTGGGTCACCTATATATATTTGAAAACCAAAACAGATGTGAGATCTCTCCAGACAGATCTACGTGCTTTACAACAATGAATCGTACTTGTGTTGTATTATTCTTTTGTGTAAGAGTTATAAAAAGTGTGCAGATTTTACAATTTTGATCTGTCCAGTTTCAAAGAAGGTGGCAAAGCTGCAGTTATCAAAGAACAGATGAGAAATAATTATAATAAAAAGAATATGGTTTTAAGTTTTTTAAAGAGAAAATCGAAGAAATTCAACAAGAATGACAAAATACCTCAAGTCATTAAAGTGCAGGCACTTTCTTTTCTTCATAAATTTTTGTTCTGAACTGATATATAAGGTTTCTTAGGCTTCTTTAAAGTCTTAGGGTTACTTCTTTTCCAGGAGACGTGAACATACTTTGGGGTCAGTTGATTTATGTTTGTTTGCTCCAAAAAAAGATTAATGAATTGGAAGGCCATTTAGCTATCTGAAATTCTTAGACTGACATTTGTCATCAGACTCTAATTCGCCTTGCTTCCTAATACTTTTTAGAAATCTTGGCAAGTAAATCTTGGCACTTTTTAGGTATCTTGGAGAATAAATCTTGGCACTTCCTTGCATCTCTCAAAAAACCAGAAGACAATTCTTTACTAGACTCAAGGAAACAAATCGTTGGATTTTGTATTTCTACTTTTCCAAATCCATATTTTTTTTTTTAAAGGAGGGTGCAGCTCACAGTGCCCCATGTGGGGATCGAACCAGCAACCTTAGTGTTATTAGCACCACGCTCTAACCAACTGAGCTAACCGGCCACCCCATTCCTAACCTGTTTTGAAATTCCTATTCTTTCAGGATATTCTAGGAGGCTAAAAACGGGGAAATTTAAATGGACAAAATCTATTGATCCCCACAACTGCTTTAAAAAATCCTTTTAAACTACATTTGACTTTCAAGAACTATTGAACATATTTTTACTCTGAAAAAATGTTCTCAGTGTTTTCTCCTCACAACCTAGAATATCTGACTTTTTCAATACCAAATAAAGCAGGCCAAAACTAAAAATCACTGACTTTATTGTCAGAAATTATTACTTGAAAATATATTTTAACCAGTGGTGATTTAGTTCTGATGTTTTCACACAAATTTCTCCTCAAACCACTTTCTGAGAATTCCATTATGAGGTATTTGTTTCCATACATGTCACGCTTACCTTTCAATGGCTTCAACGCTGAGGCAAAACAAGTCCCTCTTATAATCTAGATTACTGGGTGTGCACCTGTATATGTAGCCAAGGTTGAGTGAGCACCCTGTGCAGTACAAACTCTCCAGAATGCTGCAATAAAGAAATGCCATTGCTTTAGCAAACAAAGTAGCAACGTGTTACAATAAGTCCCATTGATAAAACCCATAAACACTTAAACATTTAAGTATGTTACTGCAACTATACTAAACCATGTGTATAAAAAAGGAAAAAAACGATACTAGTAACATGTTTGTATCAGGAATGTAGCCGGTCACCTCCAGGCCACATTGCCTTAAGCGCCTAGCGACAAGGGGCACATACAACAGTGACAAGAACAGAGGATACTAAGGTGGTGTTTTTCGGGAATGTAAATGCCTCAATCTGATATTAAGAAAAATTATCTAAAATTTGGAAATAGGACAAAAAGATTCTACATGGCCTTTTAATGTCATATTGTCCACCAAGCCCACCAGGATCATTTCCACTCTGGGGCAGGTGGTAGGCAAACCTTTTCTGTAATGAGCTAGAGAAAAAATATTCTAGGCTTGCAGGCCATGTGGTGGCTATTGCTACTCCTCGCCTCTGCTGCTGTAGCACGGAAGTAGCCACAGACGATACAAAGCTGAATGGATGTTGTCTGTGCTCCATACAAATATATTTACAAAAACACGTCCCGGCCCACGGGCCATACCATTCTCGGGGACGTACCAGTGTTTGCTTACACTTACTACTGATTAGTGCCCAGACTCTCTAAAGTTAGATGATGGCTTTCAGAAAGAAGATTGATGAATTTTATAGGTAGTTTTAGTGTGGTACCCAGCAAATGTTTTCTGCTAATAGAAAAGATAACCCTGAAGGTTGAGGTTTTACTCTCCTGAAGGACAGTAAGTAGATTTGTTCTCCAGAGAGTATCCTCCCCTAAACCAGCTTTGCCACGTTCTGGTTCCTTCATCAGTCAGTTAAATAAATCTCTGACATGTGCTCATTATGTATTTGTTAGGGTTGCCTTTTTTTTTTTTTTTTTTTTTTTTAGTTACATTTTGACACTAACACTCTTCTGTCAACTACAGGTATGTTCAGCATAGGTAATCACAAACATTTTACTTAATGATTCATCACTATTTTGCCACAAAATTGTTCCTTTGTTCCCAGTACTTTCCAACTCAGGCTCTTCATATTTGAGTACACCCCACCTCCACCCTCAATGCCAATTCATGTCTTCTTTAAAACTTAGAATCCACTGTCTCCCAAGTGCCTTCTCGAATTGACCCTTCCAAATTTCCAATTCTATAAATATCTATACTAAAAATACAGTCCCAACACAGCAAGTTGATGATAACTGGGGATTTAAATCTAGCAATGATCATGACAGTGTAAAATACAGCACAAAAGATAGCTATTATTTCAAAAGTACTGTAATTCCTCTCGGTATGTGAGCCACTTGTAACAACCAAACAGCTCTTCCTGCCATCAAGCCAAATGGAGTCAACCAAGACTCAAGCAACACATTAGATCGCATTACAGTTCACCTGCAGACACCGAGAGACAGCATCATATGGAACAAAGGACAAATGGGTACGTTATAATTTCTCACGGGTGACACACTTAGCCAGATAATAGGCCACCGATCATAGAGTAAGTTTCTTCGGGCTTTTATAAGCTTCTGTATGGTTTCATGTGAGAAATATAAAAACACGTTAAACCTCAGGAGGGAACGCTACCCATACCACAGACAGTGAATAGGACATCTCCACACTACATATCAAGTCTCGTGACTATTACACGGCTGCCGTTTGCAATCACCAAGACTGAGAACTAACATGTAATGCAGGTGTCATCAGAGCAGGAAGGATACTTAGGTAAACAGCACAAAGACACTGGTCAGTGGATAAGACTGCGTTATCCTCAACTATCACAATCAAACTAAACACCACTGATTAACACACATGAACCCATTCACACTCCAGGAGGAACAATGCAGATGGTAGCTGCTATCATTGCAGCACCTTTCTGCTTTCACAGCCAGCAAGAATTTGACCAGCATTCACTCCTGTCACTGCAAAACAATGCTGAGAAAGCAGTGCCAGAAATCCTAAGGTGACTTTAAACAAGGAACGAGTTAGCGTGTAAGAAACTACACAAAAGATAGCATCAGGATGAACAGAGGAAACAGCACTGCTACCTTTCAACTCATTTCTAAAACCTACAGGTGCTCTTGTCGGCCATCGGTGCAATGGCTCCAGCAGCTGTTCCGTGGGACAGGCCTATCAAAAAATTCACGAGCATCCTAAAGCAATGTGTTACTTCTAGAAGTGTGGAACGTGTGAGCCTAGTGAAATGCAAGACAATGTAAGGTGGCTCAAACGATGGGTTTAGATGAAACAAGGAAAAAGAACTAAATACTGGCTCGCAGGGTGAGTTAAATCCCTTTTCAATTCTTTATCATTCCTGATTATAAAAAGAAGTCCGTTTGGTGCGAGAATGTCTTTCACACAAATTTCACAGCTGCAAATCTTTTAACAGTGAGAGAAGAGACCTCAGGCTCAGACCCAGCCAGGCAATGAACTGTATCTCATCAAGAATTTATTAACATTGGTTTTCATTCTAATTATCTTCAGTTACTTTCTAGTTACAACAAATGATACATTTATGGCGGTTATATAAAAATTTTGAGTCAACTTACCGAAAAATACTAATACTTAATACTAAGTACATGATAGCACAGCTGGTACTTGGATAGGGCAAAAATGGTGAAGATAACATCAAAATGACTAGAGTTGAGAAGTAGAGAAGAAAGAACACAGGAAGCAAGGAGAGATATAAACATCATCCTGGCTCTTACTACTAATTAATCTTGTGGCCTTAGCTAAGTTCTGACCTCCCGAGGCCTTACTTTCTTCATACACGAGATGAGAAATGATCTAAGGCTGGGTTTTCCAAATTTTCATCACCTGCATGTCAGCAGTACAATTTTTGCTACATCCACATAATACCTGTATTATTATGAATTTCACTCTCCTTAAATAAAGTAATTTTTTCACTGAAATACACTTCATTTGAATAGGACACTCTAGCATTACTAAAAGTGAAAAACCAGTATTTTAAAATACATTTAAAATACATATGTGATTATTAATTTGTTTGTTTGTGTACCACTAAAGTTATGTCATATACATTAGTAAGACACATTTCGGGCAATAATGACATAAGGCAGAGCTTCCCATTCAGTTGGCTGAGGGTGCCACTTATAGCACATGGGTAGTCACAGGACCTGGGACTGGTGGAGCCCCGTGTTATTTCTGGGTACATGCAGCCTTGTCGATTGACCTCCATAAGCCATATGTGTGTGTACACATGATATCAGCATTTTCTATGGGAGCCATGACCTGAAAAAAGTGGGTAGCACTGGTCTTAGGCACCCTTTGATTCTGAGATTTTAAGATACAGATATTTTCTTTTTCTGTGTGTGTGTTTTTTTTTCTTCAGCACCAACCAAGCCCAAAGACCCAAAAGGGAGTGTCAGAATGTGCCTTTAGAAATTTAGAAAACTCATCCATCTCCATATCCAGAGGAGACCACCATCACCCAAGAATTGATACACTAGAATGACTGATTTTATAACTGATTACCATGAAAAAATTTTTATCCCAAGTAATCTTACTGGTAATCATCTTCTTAAAGAGTTTTATTTGAAAAATATTTTTTTTTTTATTTTCCCTAACATACATATTCACATAGATATAGCCTTACTCACCAACCATTTTCATTTTCACGTTTGGATAGTACCTGTTCCTTATCCACAGACACATTACAGGAAACACCTAGAAAGAAGTAACAACAATTTATTAATGTGGTTTGTTATAATACACATGCAGTCATTTAGAGAATTCCTAATTCAACTTTTATTTTAGAATTCAGAGGGCCAGAAAAAAATGAGTCCAAAGTATGTGTCTGTCTGTCTGTCTGTCTGTCACACACACACACACACACACACACACACACACACACACACGGGTGGTTTAAAACTAAATGTCCAGGAGTATTCTGGGAAAGGGTGGCAGAGTAAGAATTATTTCCTTCCCTCCCAGAAAACTACTGAAATTAATAAAATGAATAAAATTAGAGGGGAAAATTCAATCGACAGTAAAAGCTAGAACAATTAGAACCTCAGCTCACAGACTACCAGGAATACCAGCCAGATACAGTACAACTGGAGTCAAAACCAAGGAAGATGCTAAAAGCCAGTGCAGAGCTCTCCAGAGCTTAAATGCACAGCTTATTTCTCTAAAAGTGATTTGAGAGTGTCCTCAGGAAGCCAGCCAAAAACCTTTCAGACGTGGATAGGAGTCACAGTTGAACTCCAGAACAATCAAGAAGCATTCCTAGAGGATCCTGGTCCAGGACCCACTAAAGCAAAGGATGGGAGCTAGGCAAGAGGAGGTGCTAAAATGGCCAAAACACCCTGGATGTCACCTCCTACTACAGTCTACCTTAACTCGGTAAATTCTACCTATCTATCCAGGGGCTCAAATCAGAAACCAGGGTGTCAACCTTAATTCTTCATCCCCTCATGCCGCCCCCCCCATCCACTACACTGATAAGTCCTGTCAGTTCCACCTCACAAACGCGCACTCCAGCCCCCACACCACCACCACCTCCTCTTGCCTAAGCCACTGCACTAGCTCCACTGACCTCCACTTCCATCCTTATTCTTCCCTTCAATGCTTCCTCCAAATGAAAATCTGGGTCACACCACACCCCTGCTTAAACAACTCACTCACTAGAATAGATTCCAATTCTGCAGAACAGCCTACAAGGCCCTGAATTTTTGGGTCTCTTCCTTCCTCCCTAAGTCTTATCTTTATTCTATTTTTTGGCCACACGAGTCTCCAGGTCTTTGCACTAACTGCTCCTTGTGCCTGGGAAAAGCAAAGAGCATGATCCCAGACTTGTACATACAGCCAAGGTGCCATCATGTATAAAGACAACAGAAAGACATTTTCAAGCACTCACACTTGAAGTTTTCTTGAGGATGGAGAGACCACTGATGGCGATTAATCAAACTGAGGAATGAGAAAGCTATTAATAAGCCTTCTCATAATATTAATGAGTCCTGGAGTTGAGAAATGAGCTCACATAAACATTACATGACCGCTAAACGACCGTGCTATGGCTACAGAATAATATGTAAATGTTATAAATCTTGACAAAGTAAAAATAACTCAACTAACTCAAACTGGGCAGAAGAGAATGGAAATTAATCCAAGAGTTCATTGTTTTTTTTTTATCTTTCACTGGGGGAAGTGTTAAATCAATTTGTAAAAATCCCTATTTTACAGAAGAGGAAACTGAGGCACAGAGATGCTAAGTAGCTTGCCCAAAGAGGCACAGCTGGAAATGAGCAGGCCAGGATTCAAACCCAAGCAAGCAGTTGAGGGGGCCATCACCACACTATAATGCCTCTCGGCAAGAGCACAATACGCATCTGATGAAATCAAGGATATCCACGTACACTAATAGGAAAAAATATTCAGACTAGATCCGTGGAATTAAAAAAAGTAAGGATGCTTAGCAGTATAAATAATACAATCGCAAGTGTGTTTTTAAATTTAAACATGTTTAAATATGCTTCTACAAGCATGAAGCACATCTGGAAAGATAAATGAGACTAAGGCATGTTAACCCCGGGGCTAAGACAGGGGCAGAGTCAGGGCCAAGTTCTTTTTTACGTTTACATCCTTCTCCACTAGTTGATTTCAATAGGTCAAAGGGTTAATCCCAACGAAGTACTATGGGAGATGTATATTCTTAGGCTTCTGTTTAACAACCGAAAGGGACTCCTCAGCGATTATTGCTGATGAACTGATACATCCTTATGGCCAAACGGCAGGTACCAAAAAGTTTCAGGTAACTGACGGGCACTGGTGCCCACCATTCTTCCCAATGTTTTGTCACAGGAAAGCAACCGTTCCAGGAACGTGACGAAACTGGTGGTGAATTTGCGCCATCGAAACGTTTATAGAATTCAGAGCATAAACTTCAACTTGAAAACCACAAGGCCTAAAAGAAGAGCCAATTTTACACCAACTCAGACAAAAACGTATGTGAACCACTCCCCTAAATAGATGCTATAAAAGCCACCAAACAAGGTGACCAGGTAGAGGTGGGAAAGCATAGTGGGAAGTGGTGGGGCCAAGAGTAAAGGCTGGAGCTCCCGCCTTCCTGCGCACTGTACTAGATCCTCCTTCCTCTCCCACGTGGACGGGGTGACTCGCGCTTTTATTGCAAGTCCCCTTGTAAAACTTTTTTGATAGCATGTGTTCTGTCAACTCCATGGCCGCCGCACCTCCGACCGTAGTGTCTGCCCGTACAACTCGTCTGGCGTGAGAAATCAATCCTGACGTCCCCCTGCAGGAAGCAGGTAGCTGAAAAGCTTCATTTCCTAAATAAACCGTTTGCAACATTATTTACCAATGAACAGCCCGCTCATTTCTATGGGGAAACAGAGCGTCTACGCCTCAAATGCTTACAACTTAGTTGGCCATTTTTTACGGAATAAAACAACTAGACCCTTTCAACCGCTACTGATGGTGAATGGGGGGGGGTCCCAGAAAAGGAGCTGTCACTCGTGAGCCCAAGGAGCAGGGCAGACGCTCCTCTTCCTCTTTTCCTGGGTCAGCTCGCCCTCGCGGGTTTTTCTGCCTTTAAAAGCCCCACGGCACCCCCGGCACCCCCGTCCCCCGGGGCCGCCCACGTGCGGCACCCCTGGCAGAAGGCGGCCCGAAGCGCACCCACGCCCGCCCCCCAGCCAGCCTCCCACGCCCGCGCCCGGCAACTGACAGCGCAGCAGGATGCAGTCGGTGTCCTCCTGGCAGGTCACCCAGCTCAACGAGTCGCCCAGCGGCCGCCGGCAGCCGGAGCACAGAAACACCAGTGGCCTGTCTTCCTCCTCGGCGGGCTCCGCGGCCTCCGTGCGCCGCGTCCTTTCCGCGCAGGCCACAGACACGTCCCCGCTCAAGGAGTTCCACATGCTCGTCCACTTCTGCAGCAGCTGGTGGCGGCTTGAGTCTTCCAAGAGTCGCTGGCTTAACGGCGAGGGTTCGTTCCACGTGCCCTTGTTGCCACACGCACAGCTGGTGGAGGAGCAACCTTTGCAACCACCCCGCGACCGCACACCCGCCATTACGTACAAATAGCCCGCGCAGCCGAGCGCCACCGGGGAGAGGCCTCTGCGCATGCGGGGGGCGGGGCGAGAAGGCGGAGCCGAGCAGGGGCCGTGGCTTTAGGGGCGAGGCCTGAGGGAGGCGGGACGGCGCGCGGCCCGCTACTGCGCATGCTCGCCGTCCCGAGCCGGCCGCGGGGGGTGGCGCCCGCTTCAGGTGTCCCGTCCTTTGCTAATCAAGGCCGCTAGAGGTGCGATGGCCCGCTTACTCGGGTAGCGGTGTCCAGCCACTTCCGTGGGAGGGGCGGTGTCTTTGAGAAAGTTACGCGCCCCGAACTGAGTCACCGTTCTCTCCCGAGACCTGCACGTGGTTAGGAAAGCGACGCCGCCGCCCCACGCGGCGCCCAGCGCGAGGAGTCGGGCACACGTGCTTTCTATGGCCTCGGCCCTCCCGGAGGCGCTGCAGCCCTCCGCCTTCGGCGTGATGGGATCCCCTGAGAGCGGGTCACCAGCATACTGAGCCCCACCTTCGTAGGTCTGGTTCAACGGGTCGCTGGGCCCAAGAACTTGCCCCTGCGACTAGCAAGCTCCCAGGCGACAGCGACTCCGCAGTCCGGGCCGCTCCGCTTTGGATGGCGCGTGCTAGCGTCGGCCGGTTTCCTGCAGGTGGAGACAGCAGGGCTGTTGCGGGGCCACCCCGTCGCACATCTCTTTTGTGCACGCAGGTCGTTGCCCGAACAAGACCCTGGGAAGGGCGCCGCATCGCTCCGGCCGGCCCTGCAGGGAAAGGCCACGCGGGCGCGGCAGCCGGGGGCAGGGGCGCCCGGAAGCGCCTGTGCCGTGGGGTCCGGGGGCCGTCCGCCCCTCGCGCGCAGGGAGCCTCCCTCCCGCGTGACGAGGGCAGACGCGCTCCGCTGCCCCGGAGGCCAGCCGCCGACGTTCAAGCACAAACAGCGACGGGAAAGGCCGACGGGGAGCTGCCCCGCGGCAGCGCCGACCACCCGGCGGCGCGTCTAGAAAGCAGTTACCCCCCAGGCCCAGGGTCTGCTCAGGCGACGCTTCGGGTGAGCCCTAAATCACCGCCCACTTTGCTGGGTCAGATAAGTTATTTACATCGAGTTTACTTCCAATTGTAGCGCCTCTGGCCACTCGCAAAAAAGCAAAAGCTTCGGAGTCAGAAGCCTTGGGTTGACCTGTCCTTCCCCTACTAGTAACTGCGTGGGAAACTGCGGAAGGGCTCCGTGCCTTCCCTGATTCGGATTCTTCAAAGATCAATGGGTCAGTGCTGCACCAGTGATGTTATGAAGGTCCAGTGATAGAATATACATGGAAATACTTTATCTCTAGCTCACCATGCCCATGTCAAGTAGCCTCCAGCTAGAGGAAAATACTTCGAATTATTTTAGGTTTTTATTTCACACACAGAATTGCTTTCCCTCCTTTTTTGTGCAGGCAAGCTTGACATCTCTGGACTGTGGTTGTCAACACAGTGTCTCTGGTACAGGGTTGATAAACCCTATATATGTTCTTTAGTAAGTGGGTAGTAATCTTGGAATTCAAGGGATGATCTCTGCCTCAACACTTAAATTCTGGGGTGGGATATCTCAGTAAAGAAGAAATGCAAAGCGGGTTTCCTGATCATTTCCTCACCAATACATTTTTGCTATGGTGGGCCCATTCCTCTATAGATAATAATAATAATAATAATAATAATAATAATAATAATAATATAAATTATATTTTACAACTGTATTGCTATAAAGACTCAATATAAACGTGATATATTAAAACATTTTCTTTGACCTAAAACTTAATTTTTTTTTTCTGATTTTAAAGGAGATCTAAAACATTTTTATGGGGACCCACAATTATATTATGGGCCTGAGGCACCACGCCTAGTGAGATGTCAACCTCAACGCAAAACAAACTCCTCTACAGTCCCAAGTGTTATGAATACATAGTATTTAGATGCCCACAAAGTCATATTTTATGTGGGGACAAAATGAGATGCTTGAGGAAGATGACCTAGGATTGGGTGGTTGTAGTTGCTTCCTGGACAATCATTCCCACCCTTCCTCTTAGTTTTACAACTAGGAGATTTGGATAAGGTTGAGTCCAACCCCCATCACCTCCCCTGCCGTCACCACCAATTCTAGGAATGGGTCCCCAGAGGTTTAACCTAATCAGAATAACCCATCTTCTCCATAGCCACTGATGGAGCAATGGCTCCTATCCCAGTCTTAAGCCAATCAGTGCATTGTGCTTCTTTCTCTGGCTGTAGGGACTGGCTCAGGATAACAGCTTCATCTAAGTTGTCAAATTTTGTCCAATCGGAGTAAATCTCAAGACTCTTGTTCAATGGTTAAAGGAAGAGATGTTCACTTTGTTCCCTGGATGTGAACAAGGAAGCACATACCCAGGTTGCTTCAGGCTGTCACCTGTTAAAGATGGAGGACAGAACAGATAGAATCAGAGAAACTGGGAGCTCAACCTCTGGGCTTTCTCAGTTATGCAAGCCAACAAATTCTCTTTATTGTGGAAGCCAGTTTGAACGGTTTTGGTTTTACTAGCAATTAAAAGCTGTGTGTTACAGTATGTTAAAGTGGAGATTTTGACTGAGACTCGAAGATGAGTAAAAATGACAGACCAAAATGTGTGTGAGACAGATTGCCTATCTCCCCTGCAGGGAACTTCAGAGCCGATATTGGAGAACTAATTCTTTCCTGCCCTAAACTACCTTTGGGGAATAGTAAAGCCTGGAGAAAATGGTGACCAAGATAACTTCATAAGAAAGATTTCTTTGAGACAGGCTGGGGTATGAGTTCCACTTCTCCCCATTAGAGAAGGTGGAGGGTATCTTCCCCTTGCCTCAATCTGGCTGAGAAGAGACTTCGAGGAACCAGTTACAGAGTCTGTGGGTTCCCAGGTGTTTGGGGACAGTGGACAGTGGGCGTCAAACTGTCTTGGTGGCATAACAAAGGTGAGCCAGGTAGGTTGTTAACCAGATAGGAACTTTTTTGGTGGGTAGGGCACCTACCCTAAGAGGATAACCAGAAGGATGAAGGTTCTCCAGCAGCAAATATCCAAGTGTGAAAGGGGCCTTGGAGAAGCAGGGCTGAGGGGAGCAGCCAACCCAAGGGAGACCTTCCTGGGTCGTGGGTGTGCAGCTGGGGGTGAGAGTGCAAGGTGTTTCCAAGGGGTCGAGAGAGAGAGTTGGTTCTAACCATGCCAGGCCAGAGGGTGCAAAGCCAGGTTAGGACAGAACCAATTCAAATGAATACCATCTTGACCCCTTTGTTCCCCATTTTAACCTAGGAATGGAAATAGCAAGGAGCAGGTGAAGTGAGAAAGAGAGCAGAGCCAGCCACACACCCCTCCCCTACTAGAAGCAGGGTCCCACCTACACGTCCTACTTTGGGGAGGAGAACAGTTCTTATTCTGGAGTGAAGATTGCAGTATTAATATCTTAGATTGGAGATCATCATTCTGACATTGAGATTCTGTTTGCAACTAAAGTAGCTGCAGAATTGTCTACTCCCTAAGAGGGTACACTCAAATTCTGAGAATACGGGGTAGGATTTCTTTACAAACAGTCTAATAATAAAGGTGTAGATGGCACATAGGAGAGAACCTTGAGGGATAGCACAGGAACCCAAGTTAACAGCAGTGGGGCTGACACAACCCTTCCCTTGACCCAAAGGGATGCAGGGAGTGAGAGGTTACTAGAACCCAGAAGGAAAGAGAGTTGTGAAGAGCAAGCTACTTTGAGAGGATCACCCTTCCACCAAGGGACACAGCCAGCTGAGGTGACTTCACAGAGAGGAAAGCAAGAGATAAAAATCCCCCGACCGTGTTCTCATCCCTCCCTCCACTTTCCTGCTGGAGCTCCAGTGGTCAAAATCCAGTAGCAATCCAGAGATCACTGAGCATATTGATGTGATTTATACAAGTGAGGGTGGAGAGTGATATGGAGAGGCAAGCAGAAGGAACCCCCCACACACACTGCCCTTGTCTTCATCCAGGGGCACCAAATAAGTCCTAAGGGCACGGTAGGAAGCAAAATTCCAAATAGAGTTCTATTTTGATTCTATCCTTCAATCCTTCTTTTTGCTCAACATACCCATTACTTGGACTATCTGATTCAATCCTCATTTCTGGCTGGGTTCAAAAGCTTTGGTGTAAATAATAAATAAATGCTAGTCTGATTTAATGTCAAAGGCTAGCACCAGGGGAGAGATAGAGAGAGAGAGACAGAAAGCGAGACAGACAGAGAGAGAGCAACTAGGTATGACTAGGGGAGAGAAGAAATAGGAAAAAGGATAGAAGAAACTAATGAGACCTTGACAATTTTGCTGGAAGAATTGATGGCTTTTTAAAAGTGCTCTGGCAATTGGAGAATTTGGGGAATTAATGGCTACTGATTGCAATCACGCTCTAGATTTTAATTGCATGCATTTCGTTGCACTTACCCGTAAGAATGACAATGAGGTATGATTGTAGGTCACGGAAGTCAATTGTCTGTCCCCTTTAGTATTTAGAGAGCTGGTTGCAGCTGCATTTGAGGACCATTTGGTCCAACTCTTATTGGTGGAGATATGTCTGGGAGCCAAATGGCACCCACAGCTGCCTCCCCGTACCCGCTGGCACCAAGAGATTTCCATGCTGCTCACTGAGCCCCCAGGGACCTCCTGCCACAATCAGAGCCCTCCTTAGGGGAATAAGATGTGCTGTGGGAAAAGTATGGTTAGATATTTATATCTGTGTTCCAGGAGTGAAACAAGAACTACAGGAATATGGTTCACCTTTCAAAAACTCCTCAGAGACAGGATATTCTTTAAATAGTTCCGTTCCCCTCTCCTAGTCAATGTGTGGAATCACGATTTTCCGGTCTTTAACAGAGATATTTAATTCTCGTGCAAGTTGAAAAAAAATGAAAAGAATGTGATTTTCAGAAAAATCATAATATATTTGAGCTGGGAAAGAATCATAGAGATGCTTAGTCCACAAATCTCGTTCTGCAAAGTCATGAATCTAGTGAATGGCAGAGATTAGTGGACATCTGGGCTGTTATATGTCCAGCACCCTCTCCTTTTCTTGGGAAAAGTGCTCCACCCTCCTCCCCAACCCCAGCTGGGGCTTCCCATCTCAAAGGTCTTATCTCACTCCTTCCCCATCCCAGAGGTGGTCTGTGCCCTAGTTCTGATAGTCTTAGCTTCCTGGCCACAGCTCTAGGTTCTAGGAGCAGATGTCAGAACGAGAGCCAGTTCACGCCCATCCCTGGAGCTTTTTAATGCCAAAGCTTGGAGGGAGCGTCCTCTGCCCACCCTTTCCTCTTGAATCACGATCCCAGAGCTGTCGTCAGGCATGTCCCCAGCCACGTGGAACAGCCTGGCATGACACTGACCCTCAGAGAGAAGATGCGAGGTGGAGGCTGAAAGTAACAGCCGCATCCCCGCTTCCACAGCTCTTTCCTGTTCTGTGGGCTCCCCTCACAGCACCCCATAAACCCCACTGGTGTTGAAGCTAGTTAGAACCAGGTTTCTGTCTCTTACTGCCAAGAGTCCTGACTAATACACAGATTTCAACCTAGAACCTTGGTGTCTGGACCCTGAGTATAGTGGGGTCTGCACCAGATTGTTGAAATAATAACTTCATACATTGGATGGTGCCTTGTATTTCTCAAAATACAGGTCTTTAAAAGAGGCTAACTCTGGTGAATAGCAATATCATGTAAGGGAAGTATGTGTTTCCAGTATAAAATTCTTAAGTCAGTCCCTCACTTTCTTTCCAAGCACTTCCTTGTTTCTTTCTTAGGTCTTTCCATTTTTCTAATGCAAGCAGAAGAAGGTCTCAATTAGGGAGTACTAGCTTTATAACACCTGTACCAAACACCTATAAATCTCCCTTTTAACTCAGAGGGTGTTCTCTAAACTCAACACATACTGATCATAAAGTGAAGGGTGTGACTTCTGAATCTGGAATTCTACTAGTGAGACCTTAAGTCAAATTACGTATCTTTTGAGAGATTTGAGGAAATGCTGCATCCATCGTAGAAGTATTGGAAGATAAAGTTTAAGAATCTTCACAGAGAATAAAATTAAATAACTAAGAAATGTAAAAGGTGGGGTTGGAGAAGATAAGAGGCATCAGCCATCAATCCAGAAAGTCCAACATCTAACTTATAATAGGTGGCTCAAAAAGCCAGGAAAGACAAAATAACAAAGGAGAAGAAATAGTCAAAGAAATAATACAATAAAATTTCTCAGAGCTAAAAGATATGACTCTTCAGATGCAAAGGATGTACCAACTGCCCGGGACAAGGAATGAAATTCCTTCGCATTGTAAAACAGCACAACTCCTACCTGCAGAGAAAATTCCAAAGTTTCAAATAAGAGGAAAAAAGGTGCGAGAATCAGAGTGGCATTAAGATTTCTCATCAGTATCTCAACTTAAGAAGCTGGAAAGTTCAAAATTCAGGGGCGATATCGTTTCCAGACTAGAATTACATACCCACTCAAGTCACGATCCATGCAAGGTTGACATTTTCAGACATAAATAAACTTCAAAAATGTATCTTTAACATATCCTTTCTTCTTTGAAAATGTGCTGCAATAAGAAATGGGATATATGACATCACAGTAAAAGAAAAACAAATGTTTAATATATGAAAAGACACTCTACCCCGCCTTATTTTTAAACTATGCTGAAAACCAATAGCTCACCTATCAGTTTGTTAAAATCCAGGAGTTTGACAAGATAATCTGTTGCCCAGGCTATTGCCTCAGAAAACAGGGGGTTGTATATAGTGCTAATAGGTATGCAAGATATTATAAGCTCTGTGGAAAGGAATTTGGCAATACCTAACACAATTACATACATGTATGTATCCTTGGATACAGAATTCTCACTTTCAGGAATCGATCCCAACAATATGACAAAAACAGAAACAAGACATTGCAGCACTGTTGCAGCAGCAAAGACCTAACACCAAGAAGCCAAACATCTCCCTCTGGGAATTGGATGAATAAGTTGTAGTATATCCACACAATGGCAGCATTATGCATCTGTAAAAAAGGAGAAACATGTCTGCATGCCATGGAGAGATGTCCAGAATAAATTGTTAAGTGATAAAAGCATGGTTTAAAAAAAGAGATATAGTTTGCTATTGTACATCTGAAAGGGGGAGAAGGAAAGACTGAATATACATACATATTTACTTATATTTTTTAAAATTAGAAAATAAACCAAACGCCCTTTTTAAAAGTAATGATTTGAGTGAAAGTAAAAGGAAGGGAAAAGAGGAACAGAATCTAAAGATCTACAAATAAACCTTATTTTATAGATTTAACTTGGGAATCATCTAAATATTTTACATAATCATAAAACAAAATAAATGTTTTAGAAAACAATCTCTAAAAATTGAAATATTTAATATATTTAGCGGGTGGCATAACTCCATAAAAAAGAACTATTTCAAGTGACTTTAAAACATGGATTTTACTACACATTCTTGTAGCCTATATGCTAAGGACAAAAAAGAAAAAAAAGAAAAACAAAAACTGTCCCCCTCATAAAAGATCTTAAGTTGTTTTCAGTAATCATGTTCTTGTTGATATTGATTGTTATTTTGTTATTCTGAAACTGTGTGTGTATTAAATGTTGAATAATTATGTTAGTACCCTGGGGAATAGGATTTTAAGTTCTGGAGATAAAAGGATACAGCGAAGAAAGATAAGGTTAAGTAATAACTATGGTTGTGATTTAGAATTGGAAGTATCAATATGAACTCGTGATGTTTTTCATTTTAAAAAAATAAATATTTCCTGGGTTGGCCGGTTAGCTCCGTTGGTTAGAACATGGTGCTGATAATCGAGGTTGCCGGTTTGATCCCTGCATGGGCCACTGTGAGCTGTGCCTCTTTAAGAAAAATAAATAAATAAATACATAAATAAATATTCCCTAGCTCTCCACATTGAATAAGCCTGAACATTATAACCAACACTGTAGCAATAAGCATCCTTTGCATCCAGATTACGGTAGCTAAACACCATTTCCTGCTAAAAGCAACCAGGATTCCTTGGAGCAATGGATGAATTCAAGGTCTGGGGCAAGAAATATACAAAAGGAGCCTGGAACAACTTGTCATTCCAGAGAGCGAGGTAGTTAGAAAAAAACACAACAAAACAAACTGCTAATGAAATCCACATCAAGAGGCTCTCACTGTCCAAACATAAGGTAATTTGCAGGTCAGTCAAGATAATAGCTGCAATGGATAGGAACACATCAAATAGGTTTAAATGCATGAGTTCATAAGGATTTTTTAAAAACTTTTCATGTCAGAAAATGCTAGAAAACCTAATCATTATTTTGAAAACTGGCAACAAACAAACACAAAAAGCAAATCAAACGTTTATTTTCCAGTGATGTGAACTGTACCTCGGGTAACTGAATAGTTTAGGAAGGAAGGGTTTTGTTTGTTTTCTTTTTAGAAGGACAGAAGCTAATAAAATGAGGACGGAATGATGGAGTAAGACGATCACCATTTTTACATTGAAAGATCTCAGCAACGATCATCATTGGCTGGTCATGTCACAAAAAATAGAGACAACCAGACATTACGTGCCTCTTGAAGGAAACACATCGCACCACTCTGAGGTATTCTTGCCAAAAAAATTGAACTGAAATCTGATTCAACCTTTAGACATAAATTCACTTTCCAGGAAATACAAGGCCTGGGGAACGTGACTGCCATCACCAGGGGATCCAGCTGGCAAGCTCTTAGGGGCAAATAACCCATTTCCTCAGCAAATAAATGACAAGTTCAAAAAAAATAAAATAAGAAGGAGAAAAACCTATATATTCAACAAAACTTCAGTCATAACTACCAACTGCAATGCATGTATCTTATTTGCTTCTTATTTGAGCAAATTATTAAAAGAAATAAAGAAATGATGAGACAAAAGGGAAAATGAACATTGGCTAGATAGTTAATACAATTAAATAATTAGTATTAATTTTAGGTGGGATAATAGTATTACGGTTTTGTTTTTTTTTTAATCCTCCTTCAGAGATACATACTGAAATATTTACAGATAAAATGATATATTTAGAATTTGTTTCAGTATCCGGAATGGGGGGGAATGAATGGGGATGTAGACAAAAGTAAATTCGCTACAACTTGATCATTGTTCAACTAGAGTGGTGGTTACATGGAGTTTCATTATATTCTCACTGTTTTTGCAAATGTTTGAAATTGTCCATGATAAAAATTTTATTTTTAAAACAGCCATGCAAATTTTCCATTTACTCTGTTACATACCTATGCTTGTTTCAATATTAAAATGTAACTTTTACCCAAAAAAAGGTTGACAAAAATGGACACTCCAGATAGAAGTGCTGTATTTATCTTAAGGATTTGTATACCCACAACAGAACATTGTTTGCCCCATGTGGTGGGTTCAAAAATAGCCCCCCAAAACATCCACACGCTAATCCCTGGAACCTGTGAATGCTACTTTATGTGGCAACAGGAACTTTGCAGATATGACTAAATTAAGGATTTTGAAATGGAGAGATTATCCTGGATTATGTGGGTGGGCCCAACTTTATAAGAAGTAAGAACAGACAGATTTGACTACAGAAGAAGAAGGTCATGTGACAATGGAATTAAGGAGTGGGGGGGAAAGGCGATGTGATGCAGGACCACGAGCCAAGGAACGAGGACAGCCTCCAGAAGCTGGGAAAGGCAAGGGAACGGCTTCTCCCCCAGCGCTACCAGAAGGAACCAGCCCTGGCAGCCCCCTAATATTAGTCCCATATAACTCATTTTGAACTTCTGACTTCCAGGACTGTAAAATAATAAATCTGTGTTGTTTGAAGCCACCAATTCTATAATAATTTGTTGCCGCAGCCACACGACACTAATACACCTCTTTGCAGATCCCAGTACGGAGCAGAGCATGGAGGCTGCCCCAGCCGCCTGCATCCCAGCTTTCTGCCTGGAAAATGGGGCTGCCAACACCTACAGCAGAGTACTGTGGAAATGACATAAAGAGCAGCACACAGTGGCTCGCGCAGATCATTGTTCAGTAAATGTTTGTTTTCCTCCCTTTCTAGGTCTCTCCTTTTTACTTTGCCCCCTCTACTCAATCTGTAGTCACAATGACAGCTAACGAGTGTGCACATTTCCTGTAAAAGAAAACACCCCAGAAAAAAAAAAACAAAAAAAAACTTCACCTTCAAGCTTTGGGTTATAAATTAAAGCGGGAAGAAAAACAATGCTTACGGTCAAGGTCTTCGAGGTATTGGTTAATATAAATATGTCATTATTATCTCAGAGAGCTGACCTTCATGGGAGTAGTCTTACAAATGTCAAAAGAGACATTTTTTAAATTTGTTTTTCTACCAGGGAATTTTCATGGGTATTTTGTCAAGATTATTATCAGACCAATAAATTCATTTTAACAATCAGTTATTTGTCAGGTAGAAGTAAAATTTCCAAACAAATGGAATTAAATTATGTTCAATTGGAAAATGTAACAAGAAAGGAAGAAAAGAGGAAGGAAGGAAGCAAGGAAGGAAGGAAGCAAGGAAACGAAAGAGGGAGGGAGGAAAGGAGGGAGGAAGGAAGGAAGGAAGGAAGGAAGGAAGGAAGGAAGGAAGGAAGGAAGGAAGGAAAGAAGGAAGGAACGAAGGAAGGAATGAAGGAAGGAACGAAGGAAGGAACGAAGGAAGAAAGGAAGGAAGGAAGGAAGGAAGGAAGGAAAGAAGGAATGATGGTTAACTTTATGTGTCAACTCCAGTGGAATACGCGTGCCCAGATACCAGGTTAAGCATTACTTCTGGGTGTGTCTGTGAGGGTGTTTCCAGAAGAGATTAGTATTTGAATCTGTGGGCTGAGTAAAGCAGATGGCCCTCTCCAGCGTGGATGGGCATCATTCAATTTATTGAGTCCCTGAGTGGAACAAAAACGTCCAATTCGCTTTCTGCTTGACTCCTTGAGCTGGAACATTGGTATTCTCCCACCTGGTTCTCAGACCTTCAGGCTCAGACTGGAGTCTATACCACGGGCTCTCTGGCTCGAGCCTTCAAACTACACCACTGGTTTCCCCAGGTCTCTGGCCTGTAGACAGCAGACTGTGAGACGTCTCAGCTTCCATAATTACATGAGTCAATTCCTTATAATAACATTCCTCTGTGTGTGTGTGTGTGTGTGTGTGTACACACATGTGCATGGGTGTGGGCACATGCTGGAGGATGACAATGGGAGCTAGAGGTTAGGAAAATGTTTGCTAAAGGTCCTCCAAGAAGGGCAGACAGGGAGCTGAAGAACATGAATAGGTGAAGACAAAAGGGGTTCAGCTGCATCCAAGGTTGGCATTGTACACAGGAAGTGATCGAATGGGTTAAGAGATGGGGGTGGAAGTAGTGATAGAAGAGAAGATGGGCACGATGGAGAGTGAGAAATGCAAAAAGAAGAGTGGTGCGATAGGAAGAAAGGCCGCATTTGCTGGCAGGTGACACAAACAGCTTCTATTAATGAGTGGCTTCTAAGGACAACGTGCTGCTGTAAGTACTGTGCCTGGATGTCCCCCCCCCCCCCCGGAGACACAGGTGATGGTCATGCCCCTTTCACAGAAGAGGAAAACCAGCTGCAGAGGTGAAGTCACTGGTCCAGGTCTACCCTCCTGGTACAGACAGCATTCAAAGACTCCATGCTTGTGCCCCATCCACTCTACTGCCCTTTACCTGAGTACACCTGGGAGGCACATGCACAGGTGTGTGCAGGGTGCGTGGAGTGTGTTTGCAAGTGGACGTTTTGCCCATTTTGGAAGCCCAGGAGCTTGTTTCTCCCTTTCTAACCAACTGCACTGCCTCCATGGTTCAGGGAGAGCGGTCCCTGCAGAACGCCGCAGGCACAGCCGGGCTGCATGTACAGGATCAAAGCCAGCAGAGAGCCTGTCTACACTGTCCACACCCATCTTTGCTCTGACAGTGTAGACATGCATCAAGAATACTAGGAAGTTGGTATGTTGGAGGCAAGGCCCCATGATTCCCTGTGTTTTAATTTCCTAACTAATTCTTACAGGCTAAATCCTAGGACTCCCCTCACATGTAGTCTTACTCACTCCAAATATTTGACATGTTCCTCTTAATTGTGTCTGTGGCTCTAAGAAAAATGAGTGTATAACTTGGAGACATGCCCTACAGAAAACCAGAAGAATCCTCGTCACACTTGTCATCAGCCAAGGGCTGGGTGAACCCTAGGGCCCTATTACCCAAGAGCTCAATCCATCTGGGATTTTGGCCCAGACAAACAGCCTCATCCGTCTGACCAAATGCAGCTGACTGGTTGGTTCTTGGAGGCTTAGATAAAGGCTGGGAGGCATACTCAACTGGGGCGAGGGGTTCCTTGGGTTTAATGCATTGGCTGTGTGTACATGAGCGAGGTTCCAAGTTCAGGGCCGACATCACTCAGTTTCTGCCCTCAGATAATGAATCTAAGCCAGTGATTTGCTGTTTGCTTAATGGCACCAAGTACCGCCTTAACGTAAGCCCAGGGCACCACCAGCCCTTTGTTTTGGTATCATTAACTTTTTAAGTATTTAAGGCAAAAAGTGATTGTCCTTTCTAGTCCTATTCAGCATCTTGTCTTTCAAGGGACCCCGGATATCAGTTTTTCTCTCTTTACACAGAAGGGCAACCTAGAGCTGCTCTGGTTACACAGTCTCCAGCCTTGCAGCTCTGTTTGTTTTGGAGTTTTATCAAGAAGGGGCAGGATGGAGAGCTCTACTTGCGTGCTGAGGAGATCAGGCACACGCCCCTGACCTTTCTCCCAGCCAATGGCTCTCACACGTGGGCAGGCCCTGAGCCTGGAGACCCACAGACACACTTAGATAATTTTACGGAAATCATTCGGCCAGCCTACTCTGATGCACTGCCTCCCAGAGCCACAGCCATGGCCAACGGGACCAACGCCTCCTCCCTGTACTACAGCTACGAGTACTACATGGATTACCTGGACCTCATTCCCGTGGATGAGAAGAAGCTGACAGCCAACAAACGTGAGTCCTGACCTGGGGAAGCCGGCTAGGCACAGGCTGGGGGCTTGGTCCAAATGACTTTCTCTCCATTCACGTCCTGACTCCTCCAACAGCTGTCACAGTGAAGCGGAACATGACCCTGCACTGGGAGATACAAATGAACGGGGGTAAAATGGTATCTGTTATCTTCTATCTTAAGTTTAGAACCAACCTCCTAAGAACTAAGACACTCTGGGAGCAGACACTCTATCTGCTTTTAAAATAGATTTCGCAGTAGAGTTTCATTTATCTGGATTCCAAACACTTAGGTGAGTTTCTTTACACTGTAGCTTTCGGGTTTTCTGTTGCCTGTGTGCCAATTTGGGAGAGACTTATTTTACCATTCCCCTAAGATATATGACTTGCTAATTTCTATTAAAATACCAGCCGACGATAAATCTTCGTGGTCTCAGGAAGGACACCCCAGAACAAGTTAACATCCTTTCGCTCCTCTTCCTTCCCGTCTTTATCTCTTGGGTAACATGGTACTTTGTGAACAATCTTCTCTGATTATTCCAACTACTCTGTCAAGATAATTAACAAGTTAACTGAGGAAATGAGCATGAAAAAGAAAACAAAAACAAGGTCTCTGCACTGGGAACCCATCCTCTGCCTATCTTGAAGTCTCAAATTCCTTTGTTATTTCACTACAGCCACACCATATGTCTGTCAAAAAAAAAAAAATGCAGTAACTAGAAGGAATGGGATGCTTTTCATATGAAAAGATAGTCTGTTCTACACCAACTCAAAACTGAAATCCATTTAGATGTTACTATGTAATAAAAGGGGCAGAGCCCTGGCAGAGCCCTACGGTGTCTTGTCAGGAAGTGTTCCCGTTTTCAGTTCCATTTACAACTTCCAGAAGTCACGTGTAGGCGCCCATCTGTGTTTGCTGAGGACTTACATGTCCCCAGCACCATACTAAAGCTTTTGGGAGTTCGATAGGTTTGGAGTGTGTGTGTTTTGTTTTGTTTTTTTATGCAAGGTATAATCATGAAATCAAAATGCAGATTTTTGCACACACAGCTCACCATAAGGAAAACAAATAATAATAGCGAGAATGTGGCAGGGTTGAAATAAAAGCATACTCATATGTATTGCCCAAAGTTCAGAACTTCAGAATGCATACTGGTCTGGTTAAAATGTAGATTTGCGTTCAGGAAAGTCTTTTTAAAATTAACACAAATTAAATTCTGGGTCTGCCTCTGACACTGCCACCCTCTTGTGTGCCAGACATCCTGCTCTGTCATCACCTGGGCTCCAAAGCTTCTCCTTGCTGCTTTGAATTGGGAACTGTTTGCAATTTTAGAATTGTAGTAGGTTGGTGCAAAAGTAATTGTGGTTTAAAAGGTTAAAAATAATTGCAAAAACTGCAATTACTTTTGCACCAACCTAATAGAATGCATAATCTCAACCTTTGCCCCCACCCTCACCTGCAGACAACTTCCCTTTCCAGGAAAAGTGGCTGATGTTCTCTCTAAATTGGGTGTAAGGTTTGAGAAGATGTTCTTTCTTGTTGATGTGAACTAGAGTTGCAAGTTTACAGCCTGGTGAGTGCAGAAACGAAGTCAAATAAGACACACCGACCCAAAATCCCAAACCCAGTAAAGACCATCTCAGTGAGGAAACTTGCCAAAGAGGCCAGTTGCTCCCCTACCCCAAAACACCTGACATGTCCGGGTGTTTTGACATTCACAGAGAGGTCAGTTGCTGGATCCCCCCTATAAAGAATAAACATCTACTGATATTTTAATAGAAATTATTCAAGTTATCTATCTTAGGGGATGGACAAAATAACTGTCTTCCAAATCTGCATACAGACAATGGAAAACATGAAAACTACAATTTGAAGAAACTCACCCAACTTATTGGAACCCCAAACAAATTAAATTCTATTGAAAATCCATTGTGAAAGAATATTGTTTCAAAAGTGTCTTAGCTCCTTAGAAAGTTCATTCCAAATTTATTACAGAGGGTGTCAGATACCATTTTTCACCCAAACGCATAGATGCTGAGAGGTCTTTGATACTCACAGAGAGAGAAGTAGGTGCGTCTCTGGCCTCCTTTCTTCCTGTTTGTATCCCAGATGTCCCAGGCTTCCAGTCTCATCTGAATTTAATTTCTGTTTTCTCTAGAAAAGAAGTTTGGGTTAGACAAATACTCTCTCCCCAAGATGTTTAAGCCCTGAATAGGTAGTCATCTCATTTTTTCTGGGGAACCAACTGGGACCACGTATTGGGCAGAGGCACAGACTCCAGAGCCAGTTGGCTGGAATTCACAGCTGAGCTCGGCCAGTGATGTGACGATCTGAGTGAGCTTGGGCAGATAAGTAGCTAAGGCCAGGCCATCATCAGGAGGAGGAAATTGGAACCGTCTCTCAATGGGAGAAGTGTTACAAATTTGGAGCAGTCTTTAATGCACCATAAACAAGAAAAATATGGCAGGTGGCCCTATGTGCTCCACCAATAAATAAAATAGGAGGGGGAGCAAAGAACTGGGGATGGCAACCTTGACGAGGGTGCTGAGTGAAGGCCTCCCCAAGGTGCCTGTGAGGAGTGAGAGATGAGCCTTGAGGAAGTCTCAGGGAGCCTTCTAGACAGCAAGAACACCAAGGGCTCTGAGGCAGGGGATGCCTGGTGTATTCCAGGAACGAGAAAGACATTTCAGTGACTATTTCCTTATAATTTTGGAAACTACCTTGGAAATATTTTTTTCTCTTAAAATGGAAACTACTTCATTAGTTCATACATCAACACAACCCATCAGCCAACAAGTAAAAAAAATAAAAATATGGGCCCATGACATGAAAAGGCACTAAAAAAAAGAGGAAGCTCAAATGGCCAGCGAACAGGAGAAAATGCTCAACTTCACAAGTAATCAGGGAAAGGCACTGGGAAAGAACAATGAGATGCCATTTCATACCCACAGCATCAGCAAACATTAAAAGATTGATATTGGAAGCACTGGGGTAGGAAGTAGAGAAATTAGAACTGTCAGATGCTGCTGATGGGATGAAAATTGGGTTCACCATTTTGGAGAGCAACTTGACAAGGACCAGAAAAGTTGAAGAAGCTGACATGGCAATAGGAGTATGTGGGGTCCTAAGACCCAGAGAAGTTGAGTGATGTGCTCAAGGGTACCCAGCAAGGTATTCGCAGAGCTGGGGCTTCGATTCCAGGCTCCAATGCGCCAGGACTTCCCAGGACACTGTCATGACCAGTGGGCAGACTCTCAGCAGGATGTGTCATCCGCAGAGCAGAAACCTTTGCTGTGTTGCTCTCTCTATCCCAGCTCCTGAATAGTGCTTGGCACACAGTAGGCACACATAAGTCTTTGTGGAATGAATGAATAAATAAACTGATGGGAGGTAGGCAGCTGTTGTGTGCATTATGCATTTTCATGATGAATATCTGTGTTGGTCATCAATTTATTCCTCTCAGTTCTGAATGCACCTTTCAAAACATGCTCTGTGATAAACGATGGGATTTCTCTAAAGTGAGCCCGGTGTAAAGCTTTCCCAGGACAGGGCTCTGAGTGGCACTGCAGGAGGCCTGGGTTGGGTGGGGGGCCCGCAAGGGGGTTATGAGGACGTCTGGTAGGCCCGGCCTAGTCCCTGATCCAGAACACGGCCCCTTTGAGATCTTGCAGGCTCTGTGTGGCAATAACCTCTCTGCAGCCATCTCAACCTGCCAACCAAAACCCCCATCCATGTGGCCAGTGTGGGGAGGGCATTACAAGCTGAGCAGTTGCTCCTCCACAGGCGCCTGCCAGCAGGACCCCACCACCAGCTGTTGGTCACTTCCTTCCTGCCGGTGCTCTGGAAGGCTGTCCGTGGTTTGTCCAGCTGCTTCCACTCAGCCCTAGCTAAACTAGCCAACATCTCTGCTATCTGGTGGCCAAACCACACCTACACCTTTTCCAAGATGTGAACCCCTTCGGAGTTTGTCCTTCCTTGGATTTTGGGGGCTGGATTGTATCCCTATCCCCTAAATTCCTAGGTTGAAGCCCTAATCCCCAAGACCTCAGAATGGACTATATTTGGAGATAGGGCTTCATAGAGATCATTAAGTTAAAACGAGTTCATACAGATGGGCCGTAATCCAATATGCTGGTGTCCTTATAAAAAGAGATTAGGACACAGACACACAAAGAAGGAAGACCACGTGAGGACACAGTGAGAAGGCAGCCATCTACAAGGCAAGGAGAGAGGCCTCAGAAGAAATGGACCCTGCCAACTCTTTGGACTTCTGGCCTCCAGGACTGTGAGAAAATAAATGTCTGTTGTTTAAGCCACCCAGTGTGTGAGACTTTGTTATGGCAGCCTGTCTTAGTCCATGTGGGCTGCTATGACAAAATACCACAGACGGGTGGCTTATAAACAACACAAATGTATTTCTCCCAGTCTGCAGGACAGGAAGTCCAAGATCAATGGAGCAGCACAGTGCCATTTTTGTGAAGGTCCTCTTCCTGGAATAACTGGTGCCTTCCCGCTGTCCTCACAGGGTGGGAGGGGCGAGGGGAGCTGTCTCTGTCCTCTTTTAAAAGGACACTAACCCCATCCAAGCAGTCTCCACTCTCATAACCTAAGTGAGCACCTTCAAAAGGCCCTAATACCATCACACTGGGCATTAGGATGTAACATATGAATTTGGTTGGGGTGGGGGGGACACAAATATTCAGACCATAGCACAGCCTGAGCAAACTAATACACCTGGGTCCTCTCCCTCAGCTCTAGGATACGTCATAGAGTTTCCTTATATCTTATACTCTTTTATCCTATTTAATAATTCTTCATATTAAGCTTCCCTATTTAGCCTGCTGTGTGATTTCATCTCCTGACTGGGCCTAGCCTGCTACAATCTCCTTCCAGTCTTTTTTCTTCTGCACCTGTTTAAATGCATGAACAGCTGCATTGAAAGCGCAAGTTCATAGAGTGCACTCAGAAAGCAGCTGTAATTTTTCTCCAATGGCCCCTGCAAACCTGTGTGTTGGTGCGGACTCTTTCCGTGCCTCTGGGTGAAAGTTTGAGCGGGGTCTCCTCCTTTCACTGTTCAGTCTTAGATTTTTAAAAATGTCTACCAGTCACTTTAGGTCTAATGTCTAATTCCATGAAATAAATTTTGAACATGTTTAAAAACAAACAACCCATGAACTTCTTTAAAAGTCAGAATTTCCTCTTTCCCCAACTTGGGGGCAGGAGTGCTTCTCCTTTCTTTGTTCTGCTGGCAGCTTTCTCCCCCAGCCACCTGCCCCATGCTGGTTTGTGACGTGTCTTCATTGGAGCACAAGAAACAGAAAGAGGTGAAGGCTGGCACTGGTCTGGGGGGGGGGGGTGTCCTCTGTCAGGGCAGCGAGTCAAACTGGCTCTTTCTCTCCTGGTGGAGTGCGTTTTGAGACACCTCCACCCCTAGAGGTGTTGCTCTCTTCTGCTGGCCTCAGAGGATGCCCCCAGGGCCCTGTTCTCAGAGGCCGAGACCACCTGGACTGGTTCTGTTGGAGGCCCACCCCCCTCTAGGCCCTGCTCACGCACATGGTCCCTTTATGCCAGCTCCAGGTTGGCACTGAGCCGACACCCTCCCGGAGGCCCTCTGCTGGGCCTTTGACAACATACAGCCTTACCCCTCAACAGCTGGCGCTTGTTTTCTGTAGTGATCACTGTCAGGCAGTGTCAATGGTAGGTGGTCTCAGGGATGCTCTGTCACACTGCGTCATAGGCGGGGTAAGGTGACCAACAGTCTGGATGAGGATGGACAGAGGTCATTCCACAAAAAGCAGGGGACCTTCTTTGCTGACAAAGTTGATTTTCTCTCCCCATCAGTTCGTCTGGGTTGGCTCTCCTCCCCCGTCAAACAAACCAGGAAGCATCATATCCCAGCTCTCTGCAGTGGGCACATCAAAGACAGAAAGATCCTGGGAACGGATCTGTGAACCAGACACTTTAGGGTGAAACAAGGAGGCAAAGCTCTCGCTCTCACCTCTTCTCACTAGAAGGTCGCCTGCGGCAGCTGGTTGAAATGTGGCAGGTCAGGCTGGGTTCAAGTCTTATGTCACCTAGAGAAGGAGACAAAATAGAGACTCATTTTGCCGGGGCTCATGTGTTAACCGTACAAGTGGGAAGGATTTTAAGATTTTTGTGTTCACGCCCCCACACTGGAATTTATTCCATTGTGGTTGGGAGGAAAATTGGAAACATCTAGGGGTTTACATATGTTTTTATGGAGCATTCAGTGAGGAGCTGATTGAAGGCTGTGAGTTGCCCTTTCCCAGGGATGGCTTGAAATCTGGTGTGATTTTGTTCCAGAGACTTGACAAGGATTTTTACCCTTGTAATTTTCGTATGTGGCTTCTATTTCCTAGAAAGGTTAAGAATCTCCTCACCACAGTCAAGTGGTGGAAAATGCAGATCAGTTTCCTCAGACCCTGCCAGAACTCTCTGATTACATGTGTAATCTTTTCATTGTCCCCTTTTCAGAGGGTAAGCTTAGGAGAAAACCAGTCCCATCTTCCAATCTTACAGCGGCAAGAATCTTCCAATCTTCCTCTAATATGATGAGTCTCCCAACAGTGGTCTAATGTTCCCTTGCAGGGAATAAAATAGCAAGGTGGATTGACCTCCCTGGATAGTTCCTGGCTTTCATGCTGTGTGTCATTTACCTTTCTAATCAATATGTCTTCTTTCTTTAATTATGGGTTGGTAAGAATTTGTCATGGCCCATATTGACTTCTGCGGCCGCACCGCCTATGGCAGCTTCAATAAGACGGCAGTCTATGTATCTGCGGCTCTGAGAGCTGGCAGAGGAAGTACAGAAACACACCACTAATCAATCTGCTCTCTGAACACACTACAGAGAATTCAGTGTAAAGATTGAACAAAGGACCTATATAACTCTTATCTCTCATTCAGAGTAATCAATTTCAGGTTACAACTTTAACTGTGACTTCTAACACTTCAGCAAATGGTCAGTCCCGTGGGCATGACATAGCAGTAAAAGCAATTTTTCAACAAAGCTAAGAAAATGTTTGCCTTGAAAAGTTCCCATCAAAGGAGCCCCACAGGGAGGTGCTACACTTGGAAGATTCTGTTATTGCTTAAAAACTGCTTGGAACTCTTCTGTTGGAACTGACTTTGGTAGCCACAACACAGTCTAGGAAATAGCTAAGGTGATAAACTGTGTATACCTCTGAGGGCGGATTTGCTTTTGGGAAATAGTTAAAAATCATAAAGAAACCAATTGGGTGAATGAAATTAAGCTGGTAAATATGATGTGGGTGTCAAAACTCAAATACGACCTCTTAAAGTAGCAAAATTGGTCTGTGTGTGTGTCGTGTGTCCTTGAAGGTAATTCTAAAAGAAAAATTTATAAATATTCATGAATGTTTGATAAGTGTTTATAAATGTTAGATCAATATATTTATTTTAGGAACATTGATTTGATTCTATTGTAGAGAAAGGATGATTATTTTGAAGGTCAGCCTTCATTTGGATTTGTAGGTTTTGGAACATTCATTTAAAAAGGTACTTCTTTTTACTGATTCAATAAAGAAAATTGGCTGCAATTAACAGAGAGTACCAAATGAAATAGAAGTTGATTTCTCTCCCATGTACAAGTCTGCAGAATGGGGTTGTGGGTTGGCTCCACGAACTCCTCACGATCCAGAGTCATTTCAGCTCATTGCTCTGCCATCACTGGGACATTGTCCCTCATCTTCATGTTCCAAGCCATGCTCTAGCCACCACATCCATGTTCTGGGCAGTAAAATCTGGTAAGAAAATAAGAAGGAACACCAAGTAGTAGAAACTAGCAGTCTCTGCAAGAAGACTCCAAGAAACTGTCCTGTAATGGTTCCACACTCTCATCTCATTGGCCTGTCACATGGTCAGACGTAGTTGAGAGGGAGGCTGGGAAATGTAGTCTTTGTCCCAGGCAGCCATGAGCCCAGCCAAAGGTAGAGGTTCTATTACTATGGAAGTGCATGAAAGTAATTATTACAATTGACAACTAGCAATCTATGCCACCAGTACCTTACTTATATCTTACATTTTAGTAAGCTTGAAGGACACAGTGATATCACTTGCCACAAATCCTCTTAAGAGAAATAATAATTTTAGTTCTATTTATATATCATTTTGCAACCATTAAACAAGGAACTATGCCATGTGTATCACACATACGTATTATTTTATTTAATCTGTTTAGAAGTCTATATAATATATACTATTATCCTCATTTAACAGATGAGGAAACAGATGTAGAGATGTAAAAACCCCAGATTGTCTGAGATCACATAGCTAGGAAATGGCTGAGTAGAATTTAAACTGAAAACCACGCACCTCCAGAGCCTTGGCCCATAATCCTGTTGTTAGCCCCCAAGAAGGTGAGACTCTTGGATTTCATGTACTAGGACTCTGGGACTCAAATGTGAATGGCATTTGGAGCAATGCTAAAACTGAGGCTTCGCAGTTTTCACTCAACAAAATGGAGGTGCCTACCATGAGTTGGGAGTAATTAGGTTGATTTGCTAACTCCAAGTTCGGATGAGAAGTTCCTAATGTGACATGATGCCCGACCATGCCATCCAGAGTCTTTTCCTGTCAATCCACTGTGGATGCCTCATTCCCCTCTTTCTATCAGTACGGACTGGAAAAGGAAGGAAAGAAACAAGGGACAGAGGGAAGGAGAAAGGGGAAGGGAGGAGAAGGAAGTAAATGAGGGAAGGAAGGGGGAAGGGAAAAAAAGGAGAGGAGAGGGGATGAAAGGGATGTTTTCCTGGCTGGACCAGGGTCATTGTCCAGACAGCCTGGTGCTCCTCGTTGTGAAAACAAGCCCACGGATGTTTAAACATTCCCAACACTGAGGAATGACAGCTCTTGCCCTTGGACAAAATGTTCTGTTCAAGCACTTAGGCTGACCCTTCAGTAGGAAGAGGGAAAGAACTCTCTTTTCTTGGCTGCCTTTTTCAACAGAATATGATGAAAGAGAATTTAATACACAAAACAACCACTGATAGCCCTTTGGTCTGACAAAATTTAAATTTCACTTGTCTGTCGAACTCTGTTCTGTGAACAGTGTTGTCTCATTTCCTGCTCAGTGTCTAGGGATAAGGACCAAGGGCAGGAGCCGAAAAGTGTGAGCCTGGGAGAAGCTGGGCAGCTGGGGGGAGGGGAGTTCTCAACCACTCAATTTTTGAAGCTATTTCTTAGAGGTTCTGACAGGAGTTATCCAGGCTCTAAAGACCTCAAACCCTGCATTATTTTTATGAAGGAAAAAGAGCATTCATGTTTGCAGAAATCTAAAAATTTCCTGACAGAAAAAAAAACTCCAAACCAAGTTTTCTGAAAGCATACATACTCTCATGCTTTGAGGGTTGCAAAGTAATGACTCTTTGGGATAGAGCTGAACTAAAGGAGGTATTATAGAATTATGCACAGCGAGCAGGCAAGGAAGGCTGAGAGTCCCAGACTTCGAAAAGTTCTTAGCTTAGGATGGACGGTAACAACCTCATTCTGTACATCCTAGGAGCCCAGAAGTTCCACTTAAACAGTTCAATGCTCTAGAGTGCCACCATCAGTTCCTCAGCTCAGGGACAGAAAGGAGGAAGGATGTGAGAGCCAGCCAGCCTGGGGGTCCTTGCTGTCCTTGCCTCTCTGGGGTGCGCATGCCCTGTGGCTGGTACATGACGAGGCAGTGGGGGCTCTGATTCCTTTCGCAAATACTGCATCTCTGCCTCATACCCTGTGTTTGGTGCGGCCGGGGTCTAAGATCAAGTCCTATGAGTCCTCGGTGTCTCCCTCCACCTGTCTTGGGCCATGGAGCACAGAGGTGACACTCTACTCAAAGGCCATTATTTACCACGCAGGTAACTCAGAAATCTCTAACACCCCATTCATTCATTCAGACAGTTGTTCATTGGGTCCTTCATTTGTTCACTCATTCATAAACATCTTTTTGTTTGACCAGAACACAGGATACATGAGGCAAGGTAGGGCTAGCGCAGGAAGCACTGCAGGAGTTCAGAGGAGGATGGTGGGGGAGGAGAGTGCAGGTGAAAGGTGTCAGTCATTTCCGGGGTGCTAGGTGGGCCCCCTCTGAATTCTTGAAAGCTGCTAGCAGAGCCTGGCTCACGTAGGTGCTTAATACCTGTTGGTTACCATCCTTCTGCAGCCTCCTTTGGTCACACACAGGTGTCCAGCATATCCCCACCGGGCCATCCTGTCCTGGAGTCATGAGTGTGCCTGGGATAAGACACCTGCAGACATTAATTGTGAGCCCAGTGCTCTGTGCCCAGAGCCAGAGTCAACCACCAAGAAACAGTACTCTATTGCAAAGGTTTCCTAGCGACTTGCCGAATGTTTCTGAATCGCAGCACTGGAGAATGGCACCTTCTGACCTACCAGGTTCTACCCAGGGCCCAGAAGAAGCTAAGCGTGTTTCCCGGGTGGCCCCTGCCCCTTCAGTCTCCGGCCACAAATACAGCCATAGTGATGACTGCAAAACTGCCTTTTCCTCCTGCCACTGCACCCCAGCTGGGCCTGTCCAGCTATAAGGGAGGGATCAGCTCTTTCTACCTCATCGAGCTGGCTGACCAGGGCGGGTCTCAGTTAACAATCCCACAGTGGGAAGGGGTCACTCTGGCTCTGTGCTCTAGAGCAATCCGTCATGCTCACAGCCTCCTTCTAAGGGTCTAACTCTTGGGGTCTCTGGAGCTGCCCAGAATGGGGCTTGTCACCAAAGCCCCTGTAGCCCTCACAGGGGTGGGGAAGCCATCCTGTCACACAAACTGCCCACAGCCCTTCCTTCTGCCTCCCAGGGAGAAAGGAAGGAGGGGAAACCCATCTTCTGAGCAGCAGTAGCAGCCAAAAAAGCAAATCCACGGGGTGCCATTCGATTGTATTACTGCTTTTCCCTCAACGGACAATCACTCTAAACTGACCCAGTAGCTAGTTGCTCTGGGAAAAGTCATTTCCTGCTGCCCTGTTCCCTCTCAAGGTTATTGTTTAAGGAAAATCTTCCCAAGGGCTCCAGCCAAGAGGCTGGAAGAGGAGAAAACACCTATACTGGACCCTGTTTCCACAGCACTGGGATTTCCCTCACAGTTGATTTCTGTGACATGACACTGACACTGAGATGCATCTCTCCCTCCCGCAGATTCTATTGTCATTGCCTTCTGGCTGAGCCTTGCTGCTTTTGTGGTGCTTCTCTTCCTCATCCTGCTCTACATGTCCTGCTCAGGCTCCCTGCAGGGGAGGTAAGTCAGGGGGGTGTGGGGATGTAGGAAACTCCGTGGCTAAACAGTGCGGGGTCCTATGTTCATGCAAGGGAGCACTATTTGGCCATAAAAAAGGAATGAAGCACTGACCCATGCCACAACATGGCTGAACTCAAAAACATTGTGCTGAGTGAAAGAAGCCGGGCACAAAAGGCACATCGTGTGTGGTTCTATTGATATGAAATATCTAGAAGAGGAAAATCCATAGACAGAAAGCAGATTAGCTGTGGCTAATAGGTATCATCTTTTTGGGATGATAAAAATATTTTAAAATAGATTGTGGTGATGGTTGAATAACTGAATATACTAAAGCTCATCCAACTTTACATTTTGTGAACTTTACTGTATATACTCGTATATCTCAATTAGGCTGTTGAAAACGATAAAGCAAAAATGAGCTCATATGCCTGTTAGGTCTTGCCAGTCAGCTCCCCAGACAAATGGGACCCTAACTTAGGGACCCATGGCCACCATCTGTTACTCAGTGCCTGCTGTGTGCCTTAGTGGTAAAATCTCTGGGAGCTCCAAGTAGTAATTTGAGCCTCGCTTGCTGTTAGTTCTGTGCTAGATGACTGGCCCCCCACACCCAGTTTTCCCTTCTAGCTCAATCTGCACCCCATAGCGACTGCTGTCCTAATGACTTCCTACGGCAGACCCTATGCCGCCTCTCCCTGCCATAGCTGACAGGACCAGGGGTAGGCATGGGACCCAAAGAGGGCCCGTCCATGGCTGAAACGTGTGTCCTGGCAGAAGAGCTGGGGCCAGGGAGCACTGAGGGGTCCTGAACACCATTAGGGACCAAGAACCTTGGGGAATAGAAACCATGCGTCAGCTTTGGAAGCTGACAGCAGAGAGATGAGCAAAGCTGTTCTGAGACGGAGGGGTAACCAGAGAGGGCGGCCCCCCACGCGATGGGGTCCCACAGCCGGTTCCAGTGAGGCCCTGTGGATGTTGCGTGTGCAGACCTCCCTCGAGGGAGTTTCTTCTACCCTCCGTCACCCCCTCCCACCCTGCCCCTAGCCTCTTATCCATCAGTCTACACTCACCAGGTCACTTATGGTTCCCTTTGGTCACACATGGAGCACAGGGACCAGCTTTGGAGCAACGAAGAAATCCATCCTTTTCTTCCAGTGTTTAGAACTCACATTGAAGTCAAGCGGATTTTTACCCCCAAGAGCTACCTGGGGGACAAACTAATGAAACCACCTCTCTCTCCCGCTCTTTTGAGGTGACTTTTAGCAAGCCCTGTGCTAGGGACAGTTTGCAAGATTGGTCAGTTATCCTCCCAGTGGGAAGTTCTCCAGTCCGGTGGGCCCACGGGTGGCCGTGGAGGAGGGGTCTTGTGCATCTTCTGGGCAGGACAAATCCCGACTGGCCACGCGGCTCCCTAAGGAGAACGCCCTCCAGGCACTTGGCAGCAGATGTGAAATGCTCAGGGCAGCAAATGGGTCCTTAGGAAGATTTAGGAAAGAGAATGCCAAGCCATTCCCTGAGGAGTCGCTCTTTTCATCCTTGCTAGAAAAGAAAAAAAAGAAAAAGAAAACTGAAAAACGATCATGCTAGCACCCTCTGAAAGGAGGGCTCTGCTCCCTGGGGCCGCCTTTCCGGCTTCTTCGTTCACTTAGCACCACAACCACACGTGAACTAGTCCTCTAGCTTAGAGCGCTCTCAGCACATCACCTCATTTGATCCGGAGGACACCTGAGGCAATCACTGTGCTGTTTCTTTGATGAAACTGAAGGCAGACAGGTTGGACATGTTGGCCGTCTCAGCCCGGTGGCTGCCTACTGCCCCCAGCACCCTGAGCGCAGGAGAGTCCATCCAGGGGGGTGGATTGCTGGCTAAGGTACAAGTTGGCTTGAGGTGTGGATACAAGATGAGCTGCATTCAAATCTGTGGATGGGCAGAAGCTCAACCTGGCCTTCTCCCCAACCGTAAATGGACATTCGAGGGAGAAGTGACCTTGAGGGAAAGATCTGAGGTATGGGTCACCATCGATCACTTCCTCTTTCCTCCCATTTTTCCACAATGGCGACCTTTGTGAGCTGGGCTGGCTCTCCCTGGGGACTGTTCCCCTGGCACAGGTGCTCTCACTCCATGGGACCTTCCCTAAGTACGGGCTTTGGACAGGCAGGAGGGTGCAACAAGAAAACCCCCGGAAAGGACTTTCTCCAGTGGCCTGATGTCTGCCTCCCATGTGCTCTGTCTGTAGGAACAACGGCCAACAGCACCTAACATGCTCCTGGAGTCATGGCCTCCCCCTCCCCCTCTGCATCCAGAGGTTCCTGCTGCGTCACAGGGCCCCTCGTGCCACCCCGCAGGCTTCACCAAGCTCAGACACGGAACCAGGCAGCACAGCATGTGGCCCCCATCATCCGCTGCAGCAGGAGGGCCTGTCCACTTCGCCCCCCACCCCATCCCACCCCCAGGCCCAGCCTGTTCTCCCCGGGGAACTGGCCCTCGATGGGGACCCGCATGGCATCAGCTGATGTCAGTAAGAAGCCCAGGGAGCCTCCCCTTGGAGACAGAAACTCTCGATTGCAGAACTGACACCAGCAAACCATGGCCATTGCCGAGTGAGCCGGTAAACTCAAACCATCCTGCACACACATGTGCCCTCTGGAAGCCTGTTTACACACTGCAGGAAGTGCAACAAGGTGAAGAACGACTCCACAGGAGGCACACACTACGCATTTATCCAAGGCTTGCGAAGCCCATCCAGCACAGAGAAGTCGCCCCGAACATCGCAGATCTGACTTAGTGCACTTACCTCTTTACTTACTACCTATGTTCACGTTGGGAAAGAGAGGAATAAAATATACGTAAGATGAAAAAATATTCACTCACTAATCTTTACTATGCTACTTTTAGCTTCAACTATTACTGCTGTGGTGTTCTATCGAGCTTGAGTTCACTTGGCTGATCTGTACCTTTTTGAGGACATCAAGGGAGGGTCTGAGGAGTCCCCCCGCCCAATGATGCCCACTGTTACCAAAATGGGACAGTGTGTGTCCTGCCAGGCCAGCAGACTGCGGTCAAGGGACCCACGTCACACTTCTGACCTCCCCAGAGCCTTTCCAAGACAGAGCCAAGAACGCATCTCCCCTGGAGGGAGCAGCCACGCTCGGCAGGCTAAGGCCAAGGCCTAAGCCCAAGGGGAAGAATCTGCCCCCAAATGCTGCCGCGCAGCATCTTTACGCTGGTAGGAAGGGTCCCATCCTGGATGTGACTTCATGTGACTTCTGATCTGAGCCCTGGTCCTTTAGTGCCCAACAGCCTGACCCTGGCAGGCAGGCACCAGGGAACAGAAAAATAATTCCCCAAGGTGAGCGCCGTGTTTGGCCCCACCGGACTCGGGGCAGTGCGTTAGGAGAAAGCAAGGGGAAACTGAGCTCCAGAAAAGGGGGAAAGAAAGGAACACGTGGCCTTTCCAGCTTGAATCTACCTGTAGGACTCCGACTTCAAAAGGGGAGGGGATAGGGGAGGTGAATGCTTCCAGACAATGAGCCCTATTTGTGGTTAAGGGGATTAGATGAAGAATTACTCTTGCCTTGGTTAAAAATATTGTTAAAAGCAACAGAAAAGAGTCCGAAGAACACTGGAGGTACAAAAACGTGCAACGCTGAAGCCAAAACCAAGCCATTCTCAGTACTGTGTATATTACACGGGCGAATAAACAGCCACCTCCCAGGTGGCAGACAGGGAATGCACTGACATGTGACGATGGCCGAGCAGACCCTGGGAGCCACGGAGTGCAGGAGGCATGTGGGTACATGCACAGCTTTAAATGAGCAGACTAGAATTTTATCTGTGAAACCCATGACATTCATATTCCGTACGAATATGTCAGCTATGACACCAATTAATATAGGAATTGTACAAGTCAAATCCTGACCTCTAAAATACAGGTTTCTGTGGAATAAAAAATAGCTTTTAATATCAGCGAAACACAGAAACCTAACAAAAATAGACATTTATTCATAAGTTATAAAATTCAAAATCCCCTCTTTGAAACACAATTTAAAAAAATACAGGCTGCGTTCTAAAAGCAGAAGTCAAATCAATGTTATATTTTAAGGATTTGATATAACATCCTTTTATTTAATAAAATAACTAACAAACACTGGCAGGTGCTTATTAATTTAAAAAGTTATCCAAAGCTTTGTTGTGATCTCCTATAGAAAGGAAACCTTCCACAACTCTCACCATGCTCTCGTATCTAATACGTTTTTGGTCATGTTGGCTTTAACATCCACAAATCTGTTAAGCGCTCGGGTACGTTACCTCAATTTGAGGTATTTCCTTTAAACAACAAACCCCTGAGAGGAAGGGTCAGCCTGACTGGACACTGGATGGGCCTGGTGGCCCCGAAGGACCCGACCCCCACTGTAACTCTGACCACTTCTGCATACAGTCCCTTGAGCTTATTTATGGGTCAATTAAATCTAAAGGCAACTTTTCTTGTCAGGAAACCGAGTCAATGCACAGAGCGTGTCCTTTGCATGCGCCGGCCAGCAGGGCAGCGTGTGTCGGGGGCAGGGCGGCGATGTCCCTGCAGAGTACGACCACAGCCTCCTTGTCGCCACTTAACACCTCCTCTGCAGTGTCACAGATCATCTGGACGTGGGTTATGAGGGTGTCCGGCTGCTGGGCGCCCAGCCAGATGTCCTTAATGTACAGAGACACCAGGAAAGCCGCGGTAGCTGAGGAAGAGGACACAGAGCCGTCAGGACGCCACTCCACGCAGCTGGGAAACAAGTCATCCCGCCCACACGCAGGAGGACCCGGGCTTGCTACGTGCCTATGGGAACTGGGCCGTATCCGTGTGGCAACCCGAGGTGAGCAAGTGGAAAAAACAAATTAATTTTGCCTTTGCTTAACTTTTGGGTTAATCTTCTTTGCTCCTTTTTAAATTTTTTTATTCGATGAATGTAAAAAAAGTTACCACAAGCCAAGTCTCTCCTGGTCTGAACACCCATGCCCAGAACCAGAACTGAAGTTTGAGAAGAGCTTCATGGAATCGCTTCACATCATTTCCTCAAAGGCACTGGCGAGGAAGTTTTACAGGCTAACAGTCAATTCTCTGACCACAGCCAGATGACAAAATAGGTCACCCTGCTACCAGGTGAGCTCAACTGCCTAGGCTGCCGGCCAGTCCCTGCTCCCTGCTCCCCTCAGGTCCCTCAATGAAAGGGACAATCCCAGATGGAGGAAGCCACAAGGTCACAGCCTCCCCGTGTTCTCTTACAGCCTTTTAAAGCTTTTGCTACTCATTCATCCGTGTATTTAAACCTTTATTAAGCTAAATACCAAGCACATAAATTGTGTGCTTATGTGTACATATGTACACATGTGTGCACGTACACATATGCACACACGTATTCATCTGGCCACGATGGGGAGCATCATTCTACATCTGGGATTGGCTGAAACCTAGGAGCCACTGCCCTGCAGGGGGTGGGGTCCCCAGTGGGACGAGGGAGGTTTTGAGCTGAGCACCTTTCTCCATTGTAAACACGGCCGTCACCAAAGGTTTTGCCAGACCTCCTCTCCTTCACATTCAGGGTCCAGTGGCCAACTCTCCACGATCCTCTAAAGTGTGGTGAGAGGCCACCTGAACACTTAACCAGGAGCACCCAAGAGGCTCTAAAAAACAGAGGTTGCTTCCCACCCAGCCCACACCTGCCTCAGACCGGGGACCAGCATTACCTCGCGTGGCTTCATCCTTCTCGTTCAGGGAACAGAGGCAGAGGGTCTCGACTGCTGGGTGGAAGGGGCTCTCCGGGGGGCCCAGGGCCGCTATGAGCTGCAGCATGACTGTGTTGAATAGGCAGGCCACCCTCTGCGCAGGTTCCAGCAGCCCCTCGGCTCCGCAGAGTTGGCTGTACAGCTTAAATATGCCAGTCTTCACGGTGCTGTCCTTGAGAAGGTCGGCCACGAGTACCGACTGAGGCAAAATGTAGCTCTTAAGCCAGCCAAGGAGTCCTGCAGCCTCTGCCCTGCCGAGTGGCTGCTCAGCCACTGACTGCAGCACCCAGCGGACCACCAGGGAGGCGACGGCATTCACAAGGCCCAGTGCATTGCTCTTGGGGGCAGCCCCATCCACGGGCTCCTGAGCGGGGTCAGGGCTGGGGAACACTGGCCCCCAGTGGGTCACTATGGACCTCAGGAGGCCCCTGCACGTCTCAAGGCTGGATGCCTGCAGCTCAGGCTTGGCCACCTCCTCTGCCTCCCCAGGCCACCTCTTCCAGCCCCGTGGGCCTTTGGCTCGTCCTGGCATGATGGGCTTGTTCTTATCCTTGAGCATTTCTGTTATACACACAGAGAGAAGCCGGGGGTGAGAATGAAGCCCCTCCTCCCCACACAGACCCGGGAGGTGCGGTGTGAGGGGGCGGGGTGGACAGCTGTCAGGCACTGAGCGCTCAGCACTGCTCCGGTAGGACATGCTCCTATGCATGGAGCACAGCGGGCACTCAGTATGTGACTGCGACCGCCATTACTGCTAACGTAACAGGTGAGCTCCCTGACAGCAGCAGAGCTGGATGAAAAGCCAGGCCTCTTGCTCTGGGGCTACAACGATGGACAGGCTTTGTCTTTAAGCCTTGCCTACTCTGGAAATGCTGCTCGGAGAGGGCAGGACGCTCTGGGGGCACTGAGCACAGCGTGGGGAACGCGAGACAGAGTTACGGCTCCTGACACTCACTTAGCAGCTCCTTCACTGGGTGTTTCTCCACGGCTGCTCTCAGGTCCTCTTGCAGCTGGACGTCTCTCTCGATGAGGCTCCACTTGTGCAGGAGGAGGAGGACGTCCCTGGTGGACAGCACCGTCGCGTTCACGGTGAAGCGGTCCATGTCCCTAAAGGCCTGCAGGACGGTGGCCCGGTACCTCAGCACGGAGTCAAGCGCCCCGAAGAAGCTGGTCAGCTGGGTGGAGGCCAAGGAGGGCCTGTGGGGAGCCAATGGCACAGACTGAGCAAAAGCTGCCCCTCGTCCCGCAGCCCAGGAAAGGCACGCCAGTCAACGCCACAAGACCTCAGGTGCAAACAGGCCATCCACCCAGGTTTCCCCTGAAACAGATAAGCATGGACCCCTGTATGCAGAACAGAAAGAAGAGAGCGTTCCCGGGGAGGCAGAAAGGGGACCGGAGTGTGACTCCATCCTAGCGGCACAGAAATCTCTCTGGAAACCGTGGCTGATGGACAGCTGGGCAGAGAGAGCCTGAGGGTCAGGGTGCCAGCTGCCTAACAAAACACTCAGAACTGCCCATTCCTTTTATCTCATCAACTCTCAGAATCCAGTGAAAAGGCTCAGGAGAGCCCTGGGACAGCACTGCCCACGGCCCATCCTTACGATGGTCACTGGGAGGAAATCCGTCCCTCTGAACTCTAAGGAATTTACAGTTCAACATCATTTGCTCCACACAATCTTAAAATTAAAATTACAACCTTATTTCAAATAGGAATCAGTTCTCAGAGACCAGTGTGTCTTTCAACAACCCTCAAATAAGAAACACGGTGACCAGCACTGATTTCACAATTTCATTTGAACAACATAAAACCACATGTCCTGTTCTTTACCAAGAAGGTTTTCGTTCTGAGATTACAATCTGTTTGCTATCAATCTTCTGGTTCCAATTAGCATCCCTCCATTCTCAAATCAGGAACACGAGTGTATATTTTCCCTGACACAGTGGAATCTGAGGAGAATTTAGCTCTGCTGAGGAAATCAAGAGCATTATTCCAAGGAGTCAGATGAAAATACTAAAGTTTTCAAGAAAATTCATGACCAAGTCAATCTGTGCAGGCTTAGGCAGAAGCAAGTCTGGGAGTACCCTAACTTCTTAGGTTAAGGTCATGGAAAATACGTTCTTTCTACAAAACGTCACTTTTGAGTGCTTAAATCAAAATATCAAGGTGGACACTTTGCCCGCTAAAAGTGAGCTGGTATGTATGACATACTACAAGTTTTGAGAGCATGTAAAGTTCTCAGGGCCTTGAAAGCTGCTCATAAAGTTGAAGCAGAAAAGAGGAAACAGCTAAAATAGGTTTCCTGATTCACCCACACTGGCAGCCGCTCTCTGGCCTGGCTCTCACCAGCCCAACCAGTGACTGGCCCACTGGCCCAGAGCCCACCTGTGGAGTCCTGACCAGAGGGAATGCTGAGAGGGGAGGTGACGCCCACCAGCGACACCCCAAGGTCAGGCCTGGCGGAGGAGGGGCTTACCTGAGGTGCTTCGTGAGTACAGTGAGAACATACAGGAACTCATTGACCAAGTGCAGAGCGAGGAGCTTCGGGGGCTCCTGGGGCCCAGACTGGCGAGGAGGCTGGCTCCCCCACTCCACTCCTTTGTCTCCCAGGTTGGTCACCCACAGCGTGTGCAGCAAGGAGATGATGCTAGAGAGCACCTGTGTCTCCAGAAACCTAAAACCCAATACAGAATGCTCACTCTCCGCCACATCCTCTCCTTTCACTGACATCTGTTGGAGGAAGGGTATGCGGGAGCCACAGAAGGGACGACGACAGTGGGGCAGTACCAAGCAGTGGTTTGGCTCGTTCTTCCCATCCTTCAACGATTCCACCTGCTTATTCCCCCAAAAGGCACAGAATCTGAGTAAGAACAGGGTGCCTGTCACAAATCCAGCTTCAACACAGGGTGAGGCCCCAGTGGACACCCCTTCCTAACCAGAAGACCACCCCAAGCCCCAAGTAGAGACAAATTCTGGAGCCGCTGTGGTACAGTGAGAAGAGATCCTGCTCACGAGAACACTCGATTCAAAACCTAAAGTTAACAGCCAAGAAGAGATAATTAGCCAATTATGCCTTTTATAAATCGGAAACAGTCTGGAAGCTGATGTCCAAAGACACATTCTATAGTTAGGACACTACTTTGTTTTAGATAATTTTTTAAAAATACTTTTTAAAAAATGCACAAAGGGCTTGAATATCCCTGGGCTGAGCAGAGTAGTTAGTGCTTTGAAAGAAAGATCTTCCCACCCAGTGCTGTCTGCTGAGACGACGTCTTCAACATTCCAGACAACCTCAAACTTCGGAGATCAACAGGAATCAAACTAGAGCACGCTATGAGCTGCACCGTCCCTCCCCAGCCCTTTGCCAAATTCCTACGTGGAAACACTAACTCCTACTCTCTGACTGTATTTGGGGGTGGGGCCTCTGGGAGGTGAACAGGCTTAGAGGAGGTCGTGAGGATGGATGGAGCCCCCATAACGGGACTATGTCCGTATAAGAAGAGGAAGAGACCCGGGCTCTCTCCTCTCGCTCTTCCTGCCATTGTGAAGACACACGGAGAAGCCAGTGTCTGTGAGCCACGAAGCGAGCTCTCACCAGACCCCACCCAGGATGGCCTGACCTCAGACTCCCAGCCCCAGAACTGTGAGAAAATGAATCCTCGCTGTTGGAACCACCTTGTCTGGGGCAAGTCGCTACGGCAGCCCGAGGGCGAAGACGAAAACACACTCGACACGGCTCCAGCAGCAGCTCCTCACGGAGCCTCTTGACCCTGGGTGGACCGTGGGGGGCTGGAACCCATTACACGAGGGACTGAGCGTTGCTGACACTGGAGCCTGTTTCTACCTTGAGAGCTGCAGTCTGAAACCTTAGCTAAATGGTGCCACTGCAGGGGAGTGGACTGTGCAGAACAGACGGAAGGTCGGCTGGTGGAGCCTCCGCCAAGCGCAAAAGCAGCTGGCACCTGTCACTCCACTCACACAAGACACTCAAAGATTGAAAGCGAGGAAATGCCACTTCGGCATTAGCAGGAGCTGGTTACAGGCTTATGGTGGCATTAGAGGACACTGTTTTGGACAACATGCATTCTACTGGACATTTCCAGTGGACACGAAAGCCTGCAGTAGACACCACTGTCTCTTCCAGCCTGACACACACCTCTCACGTGCAAGGTGCTTACTTGTTCTCAAGGATATGCAAAATCCACGTTAAAAGGCTATAGTCCCGTAGGATCTCATAGGCAGACTTGGCAATCCGTGCAGCATTCTGTAGAATTTCCAGAATCCAGTTCTGAAAGTCCAAAATAAAGAGGTACTCTTTAGTGGGAAAGCCTAATTTGATCATAGGAACAATGTGAAAATATAAAGTCATGTTATGGTTACAGGTGGTGGTTGCATATGTTGCTTTGCTACGTCTGTAAGAGTGATGCTTGGCCGTGTAGGAACGTGTCCTTCCCCACAGGTGACAGCTAGAGGACACAGACCTCCACGGCAATTGCTGGGCCCTCGGGGGATGCCCACTTCTGCTAATCCATCATTAGGAACCAACCCACAAGCAAAGAGGCAGCACCCAAACCCATGGCCCAGGTCAGCAGCAGTCTGGAATGAGGAATGAGGACGCATTTCTAGCAGAGCCATGAACGGCTGGTGGCCCATTTTTGTCCCCTCAGTTTACCATTTGGAAAGGAAGACATAAAAATGGGAATGTCCCTTGAGCTGCTAATTGGCAGCTTTAGAATTCTCACATGCTATAAAAAATGAAAACTACCACACCCAAATTTGGTTTATTCAAACGTGTTTCTTAATCCTAACTCACTCCTATTTACCCACATTTTACATAATATCAGAAAAAAGATGACCGGGCTAGAAATTAATCAGAATACCCAGTTACTGCTTCCAACTAACTGTCCATGGCATTTAGAACGCTCCCACGTGAGTTCTTGGTCTAGGGGACAGTTACGTGCAGACTTCCCCATCAGTTGTGCAGCCTGTGTCTACTCCACCTCCTGGTTCCCAGCTGAGTTTGGATGACCCAGAGCTTCCGGGCATTAGATGAAATTTTGGTGGTTCAAGAGTGTCTCAGCCAGAGCACCCTGGTCCGTTGTGGGGATAATTTGTTTCCAGGCTGCTTAGCCAGCTCCAAAGATTCACGATTACTAATCAGCACACCCCTCTTCATAGGCCTTACCATGAGGGTGAAGTGGGGCGCACAGGAAGGGGACCGTAATGAAGAGCATTTCCTCAGAGGACAAACAACAGTGAGTGTTAACACCGCAGCCTAACAGCAGGACAGGCACCGATGGGGTCTCATTTTCCCTCATCGAAAGTCAGGTTAATGTCAACTTAGTAGTAGGTCGGTCATGTCCAGGCGGGTTAAAATTCACGTGAACTTGACTTCCAAGTAAAACCTTCAGAAAGAGCCTAGACATTCTGCTCCCAAATACACTTGTGGGAGCTGCCTACCTGTGCCACTTGGTCACACAACGGGCTGTTGAAGAAGGACAGGATTATGTGGAAGACCCCTCGCCTGGCATAGAGCTCGTAGCAGTGCTTGTCTCGAATCCCCTGCCGCAGAATTCCAAAGATCCACTCCCGTTCGGCGTTCCGCTACAACCCAGGCAGACAGGACACACTGTTATGTAAGTTAAAGCCCTTTCATCCAACAACTCTCCAGACAGCACTGTTTGCACGATGGCGAAGACCGTGGCATGGCAACCCTGACCTCCACTGCTGATGGTGTCATTAAAAATCCTCGATTTTATCTCTGATTTGGTTTCAAATCAGGAGTAAGGACCAAGTGAAGTTGAGACACTGAATTGTGTGAGTTCAGGCAGGTGTTCTATAAAAGCACACTTCATATTTACCCAGTGATTCACCAAGAAAATGTAACGAGAATGCCACAAAACTCAGACCTCTGACACAGTATTTAAGGTTTGAGAAGTGACCAAAAAGTTTAAGTTCAAGCCCGCACTGAACGTTTCCTTTCCCTGACCTTCCAGCTCTAACACTGTGCAGTCATGCCAGCTGAGCAGCAAAAGCACTGATGGGGGAAACGTCAGCAGGGCAGCAGCAGTCAGCGAGCAGTGCAGGGCTGAGCAAGCCAATCCAAGAGGCTTTCGGGACCGTGTGGGGTTTCACAGCATTACCTCCAAGTCCGAGCTGTAGAAGAACTGGTAGAAGCCTGGAACCTTGTTCATATTCAAGTACTCGTGGGATAGCAGGAACTTGTGGATCTTCAGGTACATGTGCTCCTCTAGGAACAAGGCAGACAGTCACGACGGGCACTAACAGGACTCCCCATGGCCTACTGGAGTCGGGGAACGGGGATTTGGGGGATGACAGAAATCCCTGCCCCTGGGAGCTTTCGCATCCTTACCAGGTTATTAGGTAAAAACTGCAAAAGTAACTGCAGTTTTTGCGATTATTTTTAACCTTTTAAACCTCAATAGTTCTCGAGAGCTGGACTTCATAAGACACCTTAGGTCTACACTGCACACAGACTTTCTCTGGGGCTCAGAAACCACGGCAGGACATGGAGTCCTCAGAGATGCCAACCATCCCCTAGTCATCAGCCTGGCAGGCAGGCTGACACCAGGTCACCCAGACAGCACAGGGCTAACACTGAAGGGAACCACCCAGCAAAGGGGGCTCAGGCGCCCTGGGTCACTGGCCTGGGACACGGTGGGGCCGACAGGCAGGCACCTCCTCCCTGCCACTTCCTACCCTCAGGTCATGGCCCACAGTCTGTCTGGCCACCTACCGCCTGAGCTCATGACACGAGGTCTGATGTGGGGCAGAGCTCGCCCAGGCACAGGTTAGACGGGGCGCTGAGGTCAACGCCACTGTAGCCTCTGCGAGATAATTTCTCAGAACAGCCTTTTTCTTTTGTCTGCAAATGGCTCATTACCTGGCTTCCTACCCAAATTTCGAAGGCGAATAAAAAAACATGCAATAAAAGTGATGTAGGAGCAGATGAAAATCAGATCTGAATTCTAATAGCCACGTGACTAGAGACTAATTGTGGGATCTCGGACAAGCTATTTCACCCTGGGGGCCTAAAGTTCGGGGGCTGTTTCCTCATCTGAAAGTGACCATGTTATACTCACAGAACCCCATAATCCCCAATGGTACCAACATTCTATGGTTTTTCATTAATTAAAAAATGTCATGACAGACTAACTTCTCTTGTACCACCTCAGTAGCGGAACCCGTTTTTATAAGGAGGAGCCCTGTTCTAGTGCCTGAGCTGGCACCTTGTAGGGACTCACAAGGCCACATGCGCTCTGGCTGAGGACCCAGGAGCGTGCTGGCTCGACCTCGAGCCTGGGTCAGCACCTGCTAACACTGACAGGGGTTCTGCGTCACGCACCCTCTAAGTGCTGTCACATGCAGGCCCCGTGTCCCCTCACAGCGGGCCCACGAGGTGGGTGCTACGGTTTGCTTTTACCACAGCTTTTACACCCGCAAACAACCATGAAAACATAGCCTTTTCTCCATCATACACACGGCTCGATCACTTAATTTTTCCGGCTTTCATCCCATAGACCTATAAAGCACTTCTTCACAACCATCATTTATTTACTGTCCATGACAGGTGGACTTCAGGTGGCTCCCAGTCTTTCACCGTGACAAGCAGTGGATGACCCTGATCCGTTCTCTCTCACACGAATGACAGATTATACCTGTAGGATGAACGTCTGCAAGGGGACTTGCTCAGCCTCAACATTTCAATGCCACCTCCATCTAATCCTGTTAGTGGTACCTGGTTTCAAAATCTGCAGGGCTGCTTTGGCAATGAAGAGAGTCAGGGTATAGGTGAGTCTCATGTTCTTGGTTCGGATTCCGTTGCGGACTACATCCAACAGGTAAAGTACCTTAAAACCAGGGAAAGGAGAAGAAAAAGAGCATTTTCGGAACTGTCACCAGCCTTGCCTCGTGCAGCCGCAACTACAGCTTTGCAGGGTGGCCTGCTCCTCTCATCCCAGGGCCCCAAGATGCCGTTCATAATACGTAGTGACATCTTTGCTCTCAGGAGCACTTTTGCTTTTCCTTGATGACCAGGCATGTGCCCAAGGGCAGACAGCCCTGGCTCCACGGACTGACAATCCCATCTGCTCTTGTCTTTCCACCCCGGGGCACAGGCTTCTGAAGCTGCATGTCCTGGATAACAGCTGCCTTAACCACTAGATTTAGACCCTAGAAATTAAACTACTTTGCCCACCCACAACACAAGCAGAGGGACTGTAAGGGTCTCTCCCACCTGCCCTGGGGCCAAGGACCAGAGGCAACCTCCGGCATCACCCCGTAGAGGGAACAGATCTTCATTCTTTACCAGAGGTCTCCTGGCAACTCAGAAAGCCTTCCACCAGACCAGGTGGGGAGCCAGCCTCGGAAGCCTCCAGGCCCAACCTCAGCGCCACTCACCTGGGACTGCTCTCGGAACCGTGCCCCCTCCACATGCGAGTAGTAGGCCGCCAGGACGTAGTAGGCTGCGGCTCGCATCTGGGGGTCATAGCTACTGAGGGCCGTGACGGTCAGGCCCAGAGCATTTGAATCCAAGAACTTTCGACAATCCACCACAAATTCTACATGAAATAAAATACAGCATTAAACACACACACACACACACACACACACACACACACACACACCCATGATACTTGTGAGACATGGTGAATTAAATTTCCGATTGCATTTCGCCAATATTAATTACGTGTGCTAGATATGAGAGATGCCAAGTCTCCAACTACCCTTAATTTCTGCTGAAGTTGGATAAAAGACTATCTTCCCTTCTGTGGCAACAATTACCATGCCACCAGCCTCTGAGATGCTTGTAAATCCCAACTAGGATTTTTTCATTACTTCTCATAAATACCCAATGAGCCGGAGGAGAAAGGAGTCGCTATTCAGACCTGAAACACGAGATCCTGGCATCTCCCCACATCCCAGAAGCCAGGGCAACACAATCAGGTGTCAGCAGAGAAAACCAGCTCCTGTTTCCATCTCGGTCAGCCCGCTGCCTCTGAGTTCCTACCACGAGCACCGCTAAGGAAAATCCCGTAAGGTGGCAACGCTGGAAATTAGCTGGTGCAAACCAGTTTGACCCAGCCCATCAATTTTATAAAGGATTAACTTACACCCATTGTGCAACCCTAGTCCCACTGTGTAACCCTAGTGCTTTCTTCAAAATTACAACAAAAATCTCACAAAAGGCAGGCCACGAAGCTTGAGCAGAACTACAGTCCAAAGAGCCTGCTTTGTTACTACTTTGTTACCTGGGAGAAACTCGCAATCACTCCAGAGAGGATGTGAGCAAGAGAGAAGGTCAGATATTTGAGGGGACCCACCCGACCACATCGTAAAGGGTTTGATTATCACTAATGATCACTAGTAAAATTCAGGACACTTCAAATCCTCTTTAATAAGAATCCAGGCCTTTTTACAAGATAAATACTGTCAAGAAAAGCTTCAGAATACAGATAGGTCACCATGTTTAAATGATTAAGCAGGGTTTGGTCATGATAATCACACATGAAGATGTTCTTTAGATTGAGTGACTGGTGACCTAGGTAAACTAGGAAGCAAACACAAACTAACTGAAATGACTACCCCAAATGGGTAATCTTGGAATATGCTGCCATGAAGTGATATACCATTGATTAAACCATAAAGTTTCCTTCTCTCTCAGAAGGAACAGAGCTCATTGGAGCGTCCACCAGCATCCCCCCAAGGGCAGACCGATGGAGGGGGTACTGCTTATATACAGTTCCCTTACTCTGTGTTTCTCAACTTTTAAACCCTATCAAAGAATAACCAGGATTTCCACTTCCACTCAAGAGAGTGACAGGAACCAGATGTACCTGTCCACCTGAAGCAACCAGAAAAGCAGACTGAAGAAATAAAACAAGGACTTTCAGGACATTTGACATAAGACAACAAGGGACAGTCAGCCCTGAGAGATGGGAAACAAGGTGAAGCTTCTGTCTCAGCTCACAACCTAAAGAGTTTCCAGGCCATGGCACAAAAAGGGCAAACCTATGTGGAGATTGAAGAACTCTGAGCTGAGGAGACAGAGTGGGAGGCCTAGCAGGCCAAGACGGCCAGAGTTCACAAGGCAGAGTCCCACAGAAGAAAGTGCCAGAGTTCTCAGCCGAGTGTCAGTGGGCAAGTGTGTGAGAGGAAGCTACCTGAGGCTGGGAAACAACCACCTGAACGAACTGGAGAAGACAAATCCAGGCACACGCCTGCCTGGAAATAGTTCCCGTACACACCAGCCAGGGTGAAATCCTCACAGTTCACCACGATAGGGTAGGTTTCTCAGGAAGATTTCACCTCAGTTGTACAGCAAAGTTCCTCCCTGACAGAGACTAAAAGCAAAACTGGAAGGATCAAACCATTTCCAAGTAATTCGAATGTGTCCTAGAACAAAGCTCAAGAATATTCACAGGAATACAAAGCTATCCAGCACCAAACAAGGCAATAATCACAATGCCTGGCTTCCAATAAAAAATTAGAAGACATTCAACAAGCAAGAATATAGCCCATTCTGAAGAAAAAACATCCACCATTCAAAAATGACCCAGATATGACACAGGTAACAGAAAGAATACACAAAGACATTAAAACAGTTAATATAACTTTATTCTACATGTTCAAGAAGCTACCAGAATGACTGAACATGTTAAGTAGTGATATGGGAGATGTAAACACCCAAACTGACCCTCTACAGATAAAAATTAAAATGTTGGAGATGAAAAATGCACTGGATGGGATTATCAGCAGATTACACACTGCAGAAGAAAAAAAAAAGAACTGGTGAACATGGAGACAGCAACAAAAACTACCCAAACAGAAACACAGCAATAAAAAAGAATTTAAAAATATGAACAGAGCATAGTGAGCTGTTGTACAATTTCAAGTAAGCTAACATATGTGTAATTGGAGTTCCTGAAAACGTTTGAAGAAATATGGCCAAAACTTTTCCAAAGTTGACAAAACTTATAAACCTACAGAGCCAAGAAACTCAATGAGTACCCAAGCACAAAGTAATATAAAGAAAATTACACCAAGGTATATCATAATCAAAATGTCTTGAAGCCAGTAATAAAAAAAACCATGTTAAAAGCAGCCACATAATGTACAAAGAAACGAAGATAAGAATGATGGTAGATTTCTTGTTAGAAATAATGCAATCTAGAATCAGGGCGGCAGCAACATCTTTAAGGTACAGTAAGAAAAAAAACTGCCAACCTAGAATTTTATACTCCATGAAAATCTTTCAAAAGTTAGCACTTTTTTCCATAAAAAAGCTAAAAGAATTGATCACCAGCAGACTTGAATTACAATAATTTTTAAAGGAAGTATTTTAGGTAGAAGGAAAATGATAGAAAATAGAAATCTGGATCTACACAAAGGAATGAAGAGAACCAAAAATGGTATCTAGATGATAAAGATAAAATATTTAAATCTCTTTAAAAGGTAATTAACAATTTAAACCAAAACAACAACACATTGTGGGCTTTACAGCACACAGAAGTAAAGTATATGATAAAAATAGCATGAGAGCCAGGAAAGGAGAAATGGATCAATACTGTTGTAAGATACATCTATCCATGAAGTGGCATCATTTCACTCGAAGATGAATAGTATAAATCCTAAAGCAACACAGACACACTCACACACACACACACACACACACACAACACACACACAGACATTCAGGCACACTTGCGTGGTAGCTAAAAACAAAGAAAATAAAAGAGAATTGGATCAATAATCACATTAAATGTAAAAGGCATAAACATTCCAATTAAAATAGGCAGAGATGGTTAGATTAGATTTAAAAAAAAAACACCCAAGTGTATCTATCTACAGGAAACCACTTTTAATATCAAGATGAAGGTTAAAAGTAAAGGATGAAAAAAAGAATAATCAGAAGACTCTTGGGCTCCAACAGCTTATAGACTAAATTTTCTCATTTCTAACAAGTGACTATTTTTGATGGGAAGGGAAAAAAAAAATCCAAAAGCTTTAAAATGCATCAAACTGTGGGATAAAATTATATTATTTAGGAAAAGATGAGGTGTGTCTAAGATACACCTATATGCCTACATAACATAATACACATAAAAGAATACATTTGGAAGAAAGAACAGTGCAAACATTTAATATTACACCCACTAAAAATAGTATTCAGCTGGCTGGGACATTTTTAGTAATCACTGACATTCTCTACGACAAATGGATTTTCCACGTGTCCATGAGGAAAAGTCAATTACATATTTTGTGGTCATGCCTGTTATTCTATGAAGTCTTGGCTTTGTAACACTTAAGAGCTGCCCTTGGGTGTTGAACATAAGCTGGTAAAAAACAGTTATAAATGCCATTCTCTTTGTTTCTGGGACCTCATAAACAGCAATTTGGCCTTCTGATAACAGATCTTCAGATCAAATGGCTTAACCAGGACAATTATCCAGGATGAAAATGAAAAGCACCCCACATCTTATGGGCTTTTGTGGCAGTGCAACTGTGCTGTTGGACATTAAGGACTGCTCCTCACGCCTCCTCTTACAGTTTCCTCAGAGGCGGCCGTGGGTAAGGCTCATCACCCTGTGGAGCCTGTGGTCTGGGGACAAGGCTCAGTGCACTGTACACTGGCCTCTCTGTTCTGGGTTCCATGTGAATTATGAGCTAAAGATTTCAGCCCAGGTCTGCTAAGGACAAAAATTTGCTGTGGAAAAAGCATTTGTCACTGCCGCTGCTAATAGCCTTGGCTGGTCCTTTTTCTCAGCCAAGGACTCAAAGAAGGGAAGCAGTGAGGTTAAGAAACAGGTTCCCATTTTCAGCAAAGAGTTGGAATGGAGCTGTGAGATTGCAGTTTCTCTGAAGACTGGCAGCCACACATAAAAACGAATCATACACCCAATTCAGGATTATAAAACGTTTAGCAACTTGGACCCAGGTGCCACTGCAGGAAGTGAAAACATACGGTTGAAAACTTGTCACACACAGCATGGATGAATCTCACAAATATAAGGGGGGATAAATGGAGCTGATACCAAAGAATATACAGTGCGTAATACCATTTACATAAAGTTCAACTATAGGACACTGGTTTGTACTGGGGAGGAATGGGTACTGCCTAGGATGAGGCCTGAGGAGCTAAAGATTATGTTCTGTTCCTTGATCCGGCTGGTGGTTCCACCAAAACTCAAGCCACACATACATGATTTGTGTAAGCTTCTGTATGTCCCACTTCAATAAAAATTTATTTAATACAGTGTTCACTTCCTCACCAGGGCAAAAACTAAAGGAACAGTAATTTTTAAAATAATATGAAAAAAAGATTCATGACTTAATCCAACCATACAAACCTAGCCTCCACTGGCCTTTATGCTGTTCACCGATTAATGTCCTGTTCAACTTAACCATTTTACTGCTAGGTATTTTCCTCTCTCGACAAACTGGTATGCTTCCTTTTATCAGACAACAAAATTTGTTTAAAACATTACGCTTCCATTTTTTGTTCTAGTAGCCCAGAGCAAAATTTAATGAACCTAATTTTCTTGTTTTGTTTTGTTTTTAATTTTTTATATTTCTATTTCTCCCTATCCATCTCTTGCTTTTTAAAATGTTCTACTTCAATGTGAATGATTTTAGTGTAACTGGTATTTTATGCTACTGTAAATCCTTTTTCGAGTAGACATGCTCTGCAAATTTTTTCTACCTGTATTCGACCAATAATACTTAAAGTAGGCTGTATTTGGAGATTTTCCAACCTTAAAAGACCATTCACAAGTCACCTCTCTTCACAAAAGGCCTCCCAGGCCTTGTCTCCCCTGCCTAAAAAAGGCAATATTCAAGATTTTGAGAAAAACACTGTGTCCTGATTTTACTATTTTTCTATTAAATGTTTCCCAAGCTTTTGCCTTCTGTTTCCTAAAAGCTCTATTGAGAGACAGAGCAACAGATGAAATGATTTGTTATAATTCACTGAAGTCACCTCATATTTTTAGACTGTGGAAAATCTATTTTCATGTTTGATGAGAAACAGACTTAGAGGCAGGGCCAAGGCATAGGGGAATCAGCGAGCTTCCTGGCCACACACCAGACGTGCCTGTTAGTCTGCTGCTAATAGGACCAGGGCAATTAAGATATCTGCTTGCCATTATCATAATCTGACATTTGCATGAAATGCCCCAGCTCCCTTGCAAATAAAACCTAGCTCAGCCACAAAACAGTCAGTGTTCACGGAGGGGGCAGCTGGAGGGGCACAGGGGCTATGGATGGGCGAGCTCTCTGAAAACGCAGCCCTCTCATTTTTTGGTTGGCACTACTATTGGCAGTGGTGGCTGCTCAGCAAATATGTTCCTAAGGGGGAGAGTCTGAGCATACAAAGACAATTTCAAGTTGAAAAAGGGAGAGGACAGGACAAAGAGTGAGTCATGGTCTCTCAATGCACCTAAATCTCTGCGGCCATTGCATCCAGTAATCCAGGCATCACACTGGCCGAGCCGACGGGCAGACCAGAACACATGCCTCCTCCCGCCCCTTCACCCCCAGACCCGGGAGCCCTTCCTTGCAGGCCCCACTGGAGTCATCACTGGCCCGTAAAAACAGATGAGAAGATTTTCACTGCACAGACCCTGGTTGTACCTGGTTTCTGAACTGTGAATATAGTGCCTAATGTTAAAAATGAATTAGATTTCTAATTCTCGGAAGACAGCGTAGACATATTTTTACGATCACGTACAACTGAAAATCCTGGACAACCAGGACATGACTCTAAAAGATGGAAAGAAAGCAGACCAGACAGGGACCTCAGGTGAAATCCTGTCTTTGCTTTCTGCTTCCGGGGGCCTACAGTTAGAGCTGAGGAAACCAGCAGGCCCAAAACACCAACGGGCACAGACAAAGCCAGAACAAAAGCCCACTCCCCAGTCTCAAGACAAAGGACTAGAAGAGGGCAGCCCAGCAAGACAGAAAACTCTTAGACAATAACTACTCTACTCCAGCCAAGCACCCCAGGAAACCTGTGGCCCTGCCCCAGCTAAGGCCAGCAAACGGGGAGCCTGATATCTAGAATACAGAAAGAATCCTCAAAACTCAACACTGAAAAAAAAAAGTCCCATTAGAAAATGGGCAAAAGCGTGAAATGACATTTCATGCTAGGGGGACATCAGATGGCAAACAAGCCACAAGATGCTCAACATCACTAGCCATTAGGAAACGCAAATTAAAACCACAGTGCGATAACACCACACGTGACACATCGCCAACAAAGTGCCCAAACCAACAGACCAGACCCACCCAGAACTGGAGCTCGGTCCTCCCCAAGGGGCATGTGTACCCACTTTACTTCCTTCTGTCTCTCCCCGACCCATTCACCCACAGACTCCCACCTTCAGGCTACTGGATACAAAATCCATTTTTGCTTAAACCAGGAAAAAGCCAACCTCAGCAGGCTTTCACTCATGCTTAAGGATAAAAATCTGTTGGTATTTGACCACCGTCTAGAGAAAATTCAGAAAAGGCTCTCATCATTAAGAATTAGGAAAACATCAAGGACAAAGGGACACTGACGGATTTTAAAATTATAATTAAAAATAAATTCACTGTATATTCAAAATATGAACTGCTACTTTGCTGACAATCACTGGAATAAAAAGGTGACAAGGTAGCTGCAGATCACTCAAGAAGGAGTGACAATACTCCTTCAGGAGGTACAATCACTGTGAGAAACCTGACTGCAAAGGCCTGTGGTTGCCCAGCCACGCACAGCAGGAGCGGCCCCGCCCCCCAGCCCCCGGCTGCCGTTACCTGGCCTGGTCAGTTCACTGAAGAGATGAAGGAGAAAGCAGGGGTCATAAAGGCCATCCATATCCGCTATGCTCCTGTCTTTAAATATTGGTTCCTCTGAGTCCTGAAACAGCCCGAAACGGACAGACGTGTGTGTGCAGGTCAAGCTCCCAAATGTAATACCACATGAATGCTCACCCACTGCATCTACAGTTCAAACCATTTTGAATATTCAAGAACATAAGAAAATGGTGCTGTGAAAAACAGTGCTTGTATATGAAAGGATATAATCGTCGGGAAACAAGTTACAAATGAAACAAGTGATGATAACTGAAGCTGGGTGGTGGGTCCATGGGGGTCCAGACTCTGCACCTTTGCACGTGGCTGGAACCTTACTTAATAAGAAGTTACCAAACCACATGCAGAAGCACGCTTGTATTTTACAGTGCGCTAACGCTGAGGGTGCAAATGGAGCCCTGGCAGGAAGGGCTCTGCCCTGGGCCTCCCGTACCTCGGGGGGCAGCAGCCTTCGGCTCTGGGGGAAGTGAAGGATGGTCTTCATCACCCGGTCCCGATCCAGCAGGCGGAGGACGTCCCCGACACTCGGCTGCTGCCACAGAGACTTGCCCAGGCTCCTGCACGTCTTGTGATGCTCCACGGCCGCGGGGCCCCACAGCAGCACCCTAGAGCCGCAGAGGGCAGAGCAGACTGTTACAGGCCCCCGAGGGACAGAGCTGGTGACGATAATGACAGTGACGACATCGCTCTGTCCAGCAGCTGGCACATGCCAGGTACGGTTCTGGGCGTGTTCCAGAGTTCTGTCATTCAATCCCTCTCATAACTTAGGACGGAGGTGGGAGGGACGGTGATGCTGACAATGAGGAGGGTGGAGACCGTGTGAGGCAGGATGACAGAGGCCGACACCTGCATGGAGCTCGTGATGTGCCAGACACTGTTCTGAGCCCTTTACAAATATTAATTCATTTAATCTGCATAACATTAAGGTAGATATTATTACTATTGCTCCCATTTTGCAAATGGGGGGAAAGAGGCACAGAAAGGCTTAAGGAAGTTGCTCAGCTGGTCACTCGTCCAGCCTCTCCATGGCAGAGCTGGAATTCCCTCTCGGGGAGTCTGGCTCCAGAGTCCATGCCAGACCACAGTGACAGACTCCTGGCTGCGTGGGGATGCTTTACTGATATAAACCTTTCCTTCCCAGACCAGGTCTGCCCGCATCCACCTCGAGAGCCCACCATGTACACACCTCCACCTTTCATGCCACCAACCTCACGGAAGCTTCGCAGAGGTCACCTCACCTTCCTCCTAGAAAATGACACAGGCCTCCCTTTTCCTCCCACCCCTAGCCCAGATACCCGCTATCCACCTCCCCATTGCTGGAAGATGCTTCCTGAAAGCCCAGCTGTCGTGAGGGCCGCTTTTCTGCCCCAAGATGCCTGTCAGCTCTCTGCTGTCTCCTGGATGGAAACGGAAATACTTCTGTCTGGTACTGAAAGTCCTTACCAACCAAGCTGTCTGACCCTCCCACACCTCTTCCCTACACATATCCTGTGATGCAGATAAACCAACCTACTCACTATTCCCGGAAACGTCCCGATGTTCCCACCTCCCAGCTGTCACCACATGGTCCCCTCCACCTGGTGCCCCCGGCAACTCCTCCTCTGCTAACCTCACCTCCATCAAACGCCTCCCCACCGTCCCAAAGCATTCGGTGACTCCCCAAGGGAAAGCATACTGTCACGTGAGGCCGTAACTGCTGGTTACACCACATGGCATGAATCAGAAGCCAATTTAAGACGAGTTACATTCATGACAGTCTGATCCCCTCAACAGACAGGGAGGCTGTGTCTTCTTCCCAACAGTGCTGGGCCCGGCGCTTTGTAAACAGCAGGTGCTCAACAAACATCTATTGGATAAAATACTTCTAAATGGAATTCCTCTACGTAGATACAGATAGATTCTACGCAAGTCAACAATAGTCACTCTAAGTTACAAAGAGTCTTCGTTAGGACGGTGATCCCTGGTGGCCTCGAGCTCTAACAGCCAGGCAGCTGACGCACTGGTCACACCCCTCAGATGGGCACCACCCACTAGTCTGAGACTCATCCCCTGAATGTCCAGAGTTCCCCATGTGGCTCCCCTAACTCAGACCTGCTCCTTCACGTAAGAATGTGGACATGACGTATACTTTGAGTCTGAGGAAATGCTTCCCATTCGCTCTCCTCTCCCTTATGCACACAGGGACTCTGCTGTTCCAAAAAGGGTACAGTTGGTGTAGCACCACCTCCAAAGCAGTAAGAGGGTGAGGCCCTGAGGGAAATGATGGAGAATGTTTATTCATGACCCAGGCACCCTAAAGAGAGAGAAAATGTTTTCGCTTGTTTTTCTTTTTTTGAGGGGAAGAGGGTAGCTTCTAGGCTAATACAGCTTTTATCTTTTAAAAAAAAAAAGTATTCTACAATGTTAATATTTTTTTCACTTCCCTGCAGAATTCTGCTGAACTATTTTTCTTGGGCCAGTTAGCTCACTTCCTGCCTTAACAATGAAATTCATCTGCATGTATGCATTGGACAGATGTTAGGGTGCTTGCCCCAAATGATAAGGAGTGCCCATGGGAAGTGCCCATCTCAGGCCCTCAGGGCCCAAAACTGTGGTGCCAAGGACAGGGGCAGGCAGCCCCTGGGAACCAGGAGAGACAGTCAGAAAAAGAGGGGCAGACAAGAGAGACACAGAGAGAGACAGACAGAAAGGAAAGAGACAAATACAGACACACACTCACAGCACACACATATAAGGGGAGAGTAGAATTAATATCTAGTCGGCACTCCTCACTCTCCCCTGCCACCCAAATCCCCACATCACAAGTCATTCCCACCTGAAGTAAAAGGGTTTCAGAAAAATCAACTAAACTAGACAGCCCACTCAGGAGTGAGTACGGGGCAGGCCGGTGACAGACACGCATGCATCAACCAGCAGGGTGGCCCGGCCGAGGCAGCCCCTGCCCGGACAACATCGTGGGGAGACTAAGCTGCTTACACTGGAGCCGTGTGGGAGCTAAGGCAGCTCCACCCATCCCACCCCTGTCCTGAGAATCAAAAGGAACGAGAGAACATCTTGGAAGCTTCCTGTGTGAAGCGAGCCCCAGTCTCAGGGCTGTCGCCTTCAAAGCCTGTAGCTCATACCTCTAGGCCCAACACTCACCTGAAGTCGATGAGGCTGAGGCTGTTCTCTTCATATGCCCGAAGGAGGAGTAAAATCTTCTGGTCTAGAGGTCAGTTGAAGGTCAATTTAGAAAGCTGGATATGCATTCCTCCCACCTCATCACACTATCCAGCCCTCGTACATTCCTGGGTCACACTGCTCAGTCCTCACACACTTCCGGGTCACATCACTCGGTCCCCACACACTTCTTGGTCACACCACTCGGTCCCCACACACTTCCTGGTCACACCACTCGGTCCCCACACACTTCCTGGTCACACCACTCGGTCCCCACACACTTCCTGGTCACACCACTCGGTCCCCACACACTTCCTGGTCACACCACTCGGTCCCCACACACTTCCTCACCCAGGACGCTGAGAGTGGCACCATAGGCCCCAAGAAGCACTGCCAAGTGGGTGCTCTCACAGACAGAGGGGCACAGTCTCACCACCGCTGCCAACAGGTCCACCAGCGCCTCTGGAAGAAAATAACACTGAAATGCACGGCACTGCGGGGTGAATGCACACATTTTGGATCCCAGCAGAGGAGGAAGCATGTCAGGGACATTGAAATGCTTGAAATTGCCTTCTCTGAGCAATACTGGCCTTAGGGACTGCACCAAGTCTCTTCACCACTTTTTCCTTTTTTTAAATAAATAAACATGTCTTCATAGTCGTCTCTCTTCCTAGGTCGTGAACAAAGCACTATCTTTCCACTCCCCATTGCAAATTTTAAGTCACCAAGGATTTTAAAGCCTAATCATTTCCCTATGCCTATATTATCAAAATCTCTAATGTTGCTATTCTGCCTAAATAGAAGGCTGGAGCCTTTTTACTTTTTTTACTGTCCATACCTGTAATTTGGGTAATGGTTCTCTTCAATTTCGCACTTTATTATGGACCGACCTTGTGGTGATTTCTAACGGGTTGGGGATGTTAATTTTGTCTCTAGACAGAGTGTGGCTTCAAGAGGGCAGGACCTTTCAGACCATCTCCTCCAATGTCTCCACAGCCTACACCAAAGTTGGGATCACAGGTGCTCAAGTAAATGCTCAATGAACCAGGGATCATGCCAAAACCTGGGCTTGCAAGATTCCCTGGCAGGGAACTGTCAACAGGGGTGTTTGAACCCTTGATAAAAGTATCAATCTTCCCATTAAGACATTACACGCAACTGAACAATTTCTCTCCTGTCAGACACCCCTCCTGACTCCCCCTAACTCTCAGATTTTAACGCTTGCCCATGATATGGCCATGAGACCATAAACACAACGTCCATGAGCCAAAACGGGCTTTGAAAAGGGGTCTGCATTTGCTGTTTGATCCTAAATCCGAGGAAACATTTCTGGAGCTTGGCTGTGACAGAAACAAAACATTCTAATACTGTTTGGTAATGCTTCCTGGGTGCGAAGCTTCAGCACACAGCGAGCTCGAGGCAATCAGGAATTACATCTGTGTCTGAAATGGGGGGCGGGGTGCAGCTCACCTTTCACTTGACTGTCTGGGTTTTCCTCGTCCTTAGACTTGAGCAGAGTTGGCAGAAACAGAGAGTGCTGGGTGAGCATCATGTGGAATACCGGGAGTGGGATAAGCTCAGTGCGCACGGAGCTTTCTGGAAGATACAGGAGCTGCAGGGCCGCACAGAGGGCCTTTAGGAACGCAGGGTCCTGATACCGGAATCTAAGAGACAAACATCAGTAGGGGAAAGAGCTTCACAAAACGGAATTTTATTTCACAGTAAACAATAGAAAGCAAAAACAAACCAAAAAACCCCAAAAACGTGTTCTTGGCATTTCATAAAGACAATCTTTCAACATACCACCCTACCACTGAGGATTTCACAGTGCTAGGCCGTATACCCACTTCAGTTCTACTGTTGCCATAGCATTACCCTTGCTTTACCACATGCCTAGCTGTCACCCAGCACAAGGAGCGCTTCTGAAAACAAGGGAGGCAGTGCGGTGTATTTATTTTCTTGACGGCGCAAACACTGAACACACACTTCCTGTTTGGTTGACATGCCAGGAGGCAGCAGAACAGCTGAGCCTGAACTGACATGACACTCACTGCCCCCAGCCCACCCTGCCAGGTCAGCCTCCCTCCCGCCTTACGTCCAGCTACCCAACACTCCCATCAAATGGTTCAGAAGACTTCCCCATCTGAAATCCCTTCAGAACTCACTAAAGGAATGAAAGCATCAGACTCTAGAAAAATGAATTTTTTTTCAGTCGTACGTGAATAATGTTAAGAGTCACTTAGCAAATTGTGGGCATCCCAGAAATACAAATTAACCAAAGACTGAAAGAACGTCACCATTTCATGATGGTAATCCAGTTACAATTAATCTGTTACCCACTTTCACTTCTTTCTCTCCTCTTGGAGAAAGTATTTTCTGTTTCAAGTTGAAAGATAATCAGGCAAATGAAAATTATAGGTGCAATGAAACATCATTTCATGACTATTTGACTGCCAAAAACAAGAGTCTGACCATATCAATTTAGAATACAGGATATGAGGGAAAAATGCTGTTTTGGGTTAGCTCAAAAACCTTGGGAAGCAAACTAAAGGTGTGGTAAATTGAAGCTATGCCCACACCACGAGCCAGCAAGTGACCCCTCCCGGAGAAAATCTGGCCCACGGGCACTTAAGGGACATGTAACATTCACCGCAGGAATGAGGGAGTAAGAGAAGGAGTAGGAAGAAAAGAAGAAAGGGAGATGTCTATCAGTAAGGGGCTGGTTAAATACATTAACAGTGGTTCAGTCGTGAGCTAGAGTTTCCCACAGCAGTAAAAATGATGACTTAGATCTACATGTATCCACATGGGTAATTCAAGTTTGTGTGCAAAAGAAAGACACGTAAAGAATGATACATTTGTATAAAATGTTAAACACACTAAACAATGTTATTTTTGTTTAGAGACATACAACCAAAGTACCAAAGCATACACAGCCATGACAAAGCTCAACCTCAGAAGAAGGACACTTTCAGACCAAGGAAGGGAAAATAATAAATTAGGACAAATATAGAAAACTGTCAGGATTTACTAAATCTGAGTGTTGTAGTAGTCTCTGCATATTTCTGATTTTTAAAAAATATTTCATGTGTTAAAGGCTGCTTCTCATCATTGCCAGAAACACACTGCATGTCAATGGGAAAATTATTTAACTTCTCCTACCATTACACATCTTGTATTTCTAAAACAAAACACCACCTGCCCCACCACGTACAACTCGCTCTGCATCACCAATGAGATTTGCTCCCTTACTGAATAATGAAAATAAAATCAACTTACTTGAGTCCAGTCTTCACAAATTTCTGCCAATCGCCAGGGTCAACTTCATTAACGGAATTCTATGAATAAAATGAGTGAGAAATATACATAGGACATCTCAATTTAGAAAACAGAATGTGGAATTAAAATTAGAGCCACTAAGTAAATGTGAAAGATAGTTACCTAAATAATCCACAAAAGCATGCAACTGTTTCTTACTTGAATTTTAAAAACTGTTTTGTTATTTCCACTAGTAGCTCTGATATATTATTAGCATACCTATGATCACCAAATGAGCGAAAGGAAATTTCCTAGCAGTCCAATTACTTTTCCCTTTGTCTACCACTTCAGACAGCACTAACTGCTGTGCCACACACATGGGCCTGGCCACACGACAGTTTGCATACATGACAGTACATCAATCTACCCACGGGAAGAGGACTACACTACTCACAGGCACTGATGTGGAGAAAATCTCCAACCATGATACTATGTTAAATCACAAGAGTCATTGCTCTGGAGGGAAGGGAACTGACTGGGAGAAAGCACAAGGGAACTTTCTAGGAAGATGAAAATCTTCTTGAATAGGAGGTGGGCACCAGGGCATACATATTTGTCATCACTAAACTATGCACTTAAGAGCGTATATTTCACAATATGAAAATACACCTCAATTAAAAGAAAAGGGTGGTGTGGGATGTTGAGGGAGGGAGAGGTTGTGTGAGTAGTGGGGGCTGAAGGTGTATGGGAACTCTGTACTTTCTGCTCAATTTTGCTGTGGACCTAAAACTGCTCTTTAAAAAAATCGATTAAAACAGGGGAAAAAAAGAAAGAAAAGTGGGGTAAGGAGGGAGCCATGTCTTGAGTACATAAATTCCTAACAGAGCACAGCCTGTCACTTGGTCATCAAGCCAGCCTACTAGGGGGCTGACAATGGTGCCGGGCAGGGACATTCCCTGTGACAGGGGCAGGTGGGCCCAGCACAGCTCCGCTGCAGCTCAGTGCTCTCTAGACTTGGGGACATTCCTCCTCTTCCCTAGTTCTTCCACTTTTGGGTGCCTACGAGCCTTACATTCACAAACCTGTAACAACAAACTAAGGCTGAAACACAGGTTATAAAGTCTCTTAACACAACTACGTGGAAGCACACTGCTTGATCTATAACCTCTGAATGTAGTTATCACACACTTGTTAACTTTCACCCCAGGGTTATTTCCCTGAGGATTACTTTTTAAGTCTTAGGTTCAGAGTTTAAACGTTAAGTCAGATTCTATGACTTCTAATGGAATTTTACACTGTGAACTGAGGAATAACGCATATGTCAGCTTTTAGAATGTTAATTATTTCTGTACAAAATTATAACATTTTTTTTAAAGGGCATTTCAATAGAAGGAAATAATGGCCAAAAATACCTGCATATTTCCAAATTTTATGAAAACTGTAAACGTAGTCAACAAGTTCACTGAACCTAAAGCACAAGAAACTTGAAGAAAACTACACTATAATAATCAAATTGCTTTACCCAATGTAAAGAGAAAAATCCTAAAGCCAGAGATAAGAGACGTAACGTACAAAGAAACAAAGATAAGAATAACAGATTTCTTATCGGAAACAAGGGATAACAGAAGACAGTAAAGCAACACTTAAAATACTTAAAGAAAATAGAAAACCTAAAATTTTATACCCAGTGAAACTCTTCCCAACTCATTCTGAGGGCAGTGTTACCTGATCCTAAAACCAGACAAAGACGGCAAGAAAATAAAATTATAAATATACCTCATGCACACAGATGCAAAAATTCTTAATACAATATTAGTACACTAAAACTAACAATATCTAAAAACAATCATAATTCACAATCAAGTAGGTTTATCCCAGGAATGCAAGGTTGGTTTAATATTGAAAGATCAATTAATATAATCCACCTCATTAACAGATGAAGCAAAAAGACAAAACCATGTACCATATTTTGCCGTGTGTACTGCACTCCCGTGTGTAACGCGCACCCACGTTTTTGGCCCAAACTTTCAGGGAAATGGAATTTGCACTACCCATGTATAATGCGCACCCTTATTTTTCCCTCACACATTTGGGCAAAAAAGTGCACATCACACATGGCAAAATACGGTAACATCTCAGTTGCAACAAAGTGTTTGACAAAATCCAATACCCATTCCTGATGAAAGATGGCCTCTTATTTCAGGAGTTGCCCCACCTGACACTTTGTCTCCTAGACCCGGCCTCTCTCATTTCCCACCAGGCCACATTCATGCCACCTGGCTTGGAATGTATCTGTAAACCTTGGTTTGTCTATCTTTCTCTTTCCTATAATAATGTACCCAGGACTCTAAAAAACTAAAAATAAAAGACACTTACCAACAGTTCATTTAATCTCAGCAGCATGTGTTTCTCTTGATCCTGGGAACTGTCTTGCTGACTACCACTGAAGGACCCGATCAGCCATTTTACACATGACTCTAGCAGAGTCTTTTTCCAGGCACACAGCTCTTCTGCCGACCCTTCCAGGACAGCCGAGACAGAGTCGGCCACCATCCAACTGCAACAGAACACAAAAGTCGAAGAGTTGGAGGGGATGGCCTAAATACCTCTAGCTTTAAATACAATCCAACATTACAGTGGGCCATATGCCCTGAGTCCCGCTCCCTGTGCTAGCCAAGCATAGGAATCACATGCTTCCCCTGCTTCTTACTCAAATATCAAAGATGCACCAGAATTTTTATGACTAGGGAAAACACTATTAGCGCACCAGAAAAAGGACATTTTGTCCAGCCTTTGTCTAAATGAGGCTATCTCAACCTCAATTATACCGACATTTTAGACCAAGTAAGTCTTTCCTTGTGTGGATGAGCTGTCCTACGCATCTTTAGCAGCACCTGTCTTCCACACGTTAGAGGCCAGAAGCGACCCCCGTCCCCCAAGCCATAGTCTAATAACAAATGTCAGACATTGCTAGCTATGCCTGAGAGTGTACAAAATCACTGCGGAGTGAGAACTATTTAGGTAATCAGAACCAGCCATTCACTTGTGGAGACATACTCACTCCAGCCAGGATGGCTGTAAGCTTTCTTGTACAAACTGCCTTTGTACGGATTGGCACAACAGCAATGCAGCAATTTTTCACTGGTTTATAAATACTACAAGGAGAAGTGAAGCCGAGATAAGTCATCAAACAATCCAAGCGTTCGTACCTGCTGTGACTGTTTGGAGCCTGAAGCAAGCTGGGCAAACGGTCCATGAGGACACCAAGGTCCTTGGCTCTCGCAAACGGGACTAGCAGGGCCAGGATCTCCTGATGCAGCCCCAACTCGGGGGGCCCATCAGCACTTAGAAGCCGGGTCTGCAGCCGCCTCCACAGGGCTTTCCTCAAGACAGGAATGACAGCAGAGGACACTGGGGCAGAGACAACAAGGACAGGGAGTCACACGAAGTGTGTACTGGAGCCAGGGTGAAGCAGCTCCCAAGAGCCGATGTTTGTATCCCAGGAATCTCGTGACTGGGCTATGTCACATTGGTAGCTTGAAACTGGGCCCGGAAAGTGACAAATGCTACCCATCGGTCTCCCCCAAGGGCCAATGTTAAACATTTAGCAGAACACCAGTGGTCACTGCTGACAGGGTCGACCCTCTGACAGGGACTGTTCAGCCCAGTGGGCCCTGGGTGAAACCCTCAGCCTGAAGCTCGTAAGACTGTGAGCACCAAGGCCCTGGACGGGATTGACTCGTCAGAGGCTGGGGAACGGGACGGCTACACGGGAGAGGTGCATCGACAAGCACTGACTGGAAGGCCGCCTCCTGCACGGCTCTCTCACTCTGTAAAAACATCTACCATCACTGACATGCAGTTGACATAACACAGAGCGCAGCACTGAGTGCAAACTGATCCATACATAGAATTAAAAAGAATTAAGTTAAATGTGAGGTGATCGAAAGTGCCTCAGACCTGAAACCCGAGGGGTGGAGAAAGCAGCTGGGCCCAAGTTGCTTCAACGCAGCCTTAACTCACCAACACTGCTGACGGTTGGCAAAGCGGGATGGGACCAGGGATGATTACCCCAGTGAGTCCCTCACCATAACTGGACTCAGCCCCGGTGCTGCCCCTCCTGGGCCCAAAGGCCCCCAGCTATCGCCCACCCCCTTGCCCAGCTCCACGTGGTAACTCGGAGTTGATGCGAGCACAGGGGCAACACCGCAAGCCACAGATGGGGAGCCTGGGGGGAGGGGTGTCGAGTGAGAGTTTCTCATCTTTCTCAATCTGCAGAGCTGGGTCAGAAGCTGGAGGAGAAAGGGAACTGAACCGTCCGACTTAAAATTCCCAGCTGCCCAAAGCCACCCTTCACATACCTCCTGCTGGACGCGTGAAGTGTCCCCGGGTCCTGCACTGCAGGTAGACGAGGACGAGGGGGAGGAAGTCGTCCAGGTGCTCCTGCAGGCAGCGCGCTGTGCTGGCCTGCCCGCACCATAGCTCGAAGCGCAGAAGGGAGGTACAGCCCTGCTGCAGGAGCAGGGCAGCAATGCCGAGAGTGGCCTGCGTCCGCCGGGACAGGCAGTAGTCGAGCAGGTGGGCCCCGACCACGGGGGCCAGCACGGGCTCTCTCTGCAGAGACTGGAGGAACACAGCATCCAGCTCGTCCACGGCCAGCGTGGGGAGCAGAGTGCCCAGGCCTTTCACATACTCAGCAGACCAGAGGAGCTCCCCATGCTGCAACTGATCCTGGGGGCTGCTGGTCAACAGCTGGACCAGGGTCTCGCCGAGGACGTTCAAGCATCTTTCCTTCCTGGTGGATTTCGTGGGTCCCTGGGCCACCAGGTGGGCTTCCGGCAGGCTCAGCAGGGCCAGGGTGATCTCTCGGAGCTGGGCGCCCTCCATGTACGCATGCAACTCCTGCAGGGCCTCCAGCTGAGGGAGGGTCTTTGGTGGGGACGTGGTCAGGCCCGCCCTCCTGTTTCGAAGCTCTTTCAACACGCTCTGGGTGATGGCCTCCGAGTACTTGGCCAGGAGGCCCAGCTGACCCATGCTGCGGAGCATCGGGGCGCTCACGGTCAGCAGCTGCAGGACCCCTGCGCTTAGGTGGGCTGCCAGCCGCTTCACGAGGATGGGGCTGAGGGCGTGTGGAGGAAGGGCCCGCTGCTCCAGGGCCAGGTACCAGCCCTCCAGAGTGGGGTGTCTCAGGATGGCCACGAGCACCTCCTCCAGCGTCTGAAACACAGTGACAAGGCACAGCCTCACCAGCGGCCCAGTGCCAGCAGGAAAGAGGCAGCCGCTGCGATGGGTGAGTCTTCACCGTGATGAGCAGGATGGAGAACAGAAAGCGGCTTCCTATGCCCTTCCATCCCCACGCCTGCGTTTCGATGTCCCTCTGAGAGGTGCCTGCAGCACCCTAGCCCGAGCCCAGTCAAAGCTGTAACCCCACTAACGCATCTCCTCCCCGTAAGACCAGCAGGGCTGGACCGTGACTTGGTCAGTGCCCCACCCAGGCCAGCAGGCATCCGATGAATTCACCCTGAATTTACTGGACAGCAAAACTGCTCTCCACAGTCACTCAGTGCAGGGGACGGGCCTCGCAGAAATGCCAAAATGTGAGTAAGACCCATCATCTGGCTTCTCTGTAGCAGCCCTGCCCTTCTACATGAATCTGGCTGAGAGACGTGCGTATCAACTGACAACAGGGACACAGCGATCGCAGCTGAGACGCCGTGTGTGGGGAAGGTGCATCGGGATTAGTGCCGTGAAAGCCCATAATCCAGAAGTGACAGCAATCCTGTCTCCACTTCTAGCAGGGAGCTGGGCCTCCCGTGACCCCGAGGAACCATCTCTCATCCTGCCACTGAGTTTAAACCACTGAGCAGAAAACAGCTGAGCGCTCTGTGCTGGATTAGTGAATAATTTGATTAAGTCGTTCTAAGCGGCCTTGCTAAACACGATCCCTAGTCAACGAAGTCACACCGGTCCCCAGGGACAGGAATACATTTTCTTCCTCATTTACTCTGAAGGGAAGAAAAGAGGAGCCTATCGCACTTTCCAACCGAGCTTGGCCAGTTAGAAAAAACAAAGCACAGGTCCATGTTAGGGCTGCTTTGCTCCAGGCCGAGCCGACCGGCAGACACCCCCAAGCAAGTCCTGCGCCAACAGACACCCCCAAGCAAGTCCACTTGGAGGTCGAAGAAGGAAGCCGTGAGCTAAGGAACATGCTTCCTTCCTGAAACCAGGAAAACAGACCAAATTGTATGAGAAAGATCGCGCTGGCCCATTAAGCAGCCCACTTCCCAGACTAACAAGAGCAGAGCGAGGCTCATCCTCCCCGGAGCAGGACGTTTACTCTGTACGTTCACAGTGAAAGGCCCCACTGCCTGGCCTACACTCAGCAGCTGCAGCGATTTCAGGGAAAACAGTCACGCCGAGTTTCTCAAGACGCTCTCCGCACACAGTGTGCGGGAAAGTGCTGCAGGGAGGAGGGTGTGGCCACAGGGAGCTGCCTGGGAAGATGAGGGTGCAATGAACCCCTGCTCCTGTCTGGGTGAGGGGGTAAGGGTGGCTTTACCGTCCCCTCAATAATCTCCTGCAGGTCCCTACAATGAACACGTCCTTGTTTTTAATCAGAAGTGGAGGGAAAGCCTCTCTATGACTTGACAAGAAAAGGCTAGCAGGCTGGAGATACACAGACGCAGGTGGACGTACCTTGTCATTGGCCAACTCCAGTGACGCCACGGACTCCATGTCCAGGAAGAGGTCGGCCTCGGCCTGCGCGGCCTCATACTTCTGCCTGTTCTGGACGTCCAGCTGCTCACAGTGGATGACCAGGCACCTGAGCAGATCCAGGAGAAGCTGCAGGAGGGGAGGCCCCGCGCTTCTGCCCAGCTGTAAGGACGAGAGCCAGGGAAGGGCTATGTCACCACCACCGTCACTGCCAGGTCCCTCCCTGACCAGAGGGGCAATGTCACCACTAACAAGGACGGAGGAGGGAGGCTGGAATGGCCACTGCTTGTAAAATGCAGATAACTTCAGTGACTTCCCAGTAGGATGTGCCCTCCTAAATCCTGATGAAATACACAAGTTTTGACCAAAATGAGGGGGAAAGGCCCACTTCAAAGCCTAATCTAAAAATCTATAAACCACATCAGGGACAGAAATCTCACCAATGAACTACTGAATTAAAACTTATGAAAGTGGGGATGCCTGGCCATCTGCGGTGTGTCTGTTGTGGGACACACACACTGACAGCTGCCCCAGTGACAAGTTCAACTGCACGTAGCCCCCTGTCTGCAGCTGCTGAGGGATTCGCTTGGTTTACAATTAAGGCCTGGAGACAGGGGTGCTTAACCCGCCTCTGTGCTCCAGAGAGACAAGACCACCAGCCACATAGAGCACTCAACCAGCCGCCTGGGCCTGGAGTTGCAGGCTGGCCCTGTGGCCCTACGTGTCAGGTCACTGCTCTCCCAAGTGTGGAGTGGAACGTGACCCCAGGACTCTTATCAGTGCTGTCAGTGGCTCTGGACCCGACTCAGAGAAGGCCGTGTTCTCTGAGCTACAGATCTGGGAGCAGTGCTGACCTGGCCGAAGTTCTCCACGGTGCTCCCCAGGTACAGCAGCACGTGTTTCACGGAGCGCAGGACCCGGTGCAGCGGGAGGCGGGGCAGGGCCGCCCGCAGCTGCGCCTGGACTCGCTCGTCCAGGAGCGCGCCCTCACTCTCGTAAGCTGTCTGCAGCAGGACACCAAAGCAGGAGGCGGAGGTATCCTGAGGGGCCTGGCTGCCCGGCGGCATCTGAGGCCGCTTGGGGAGACAGCAACAGCCCGGGAAGAGGAAAGACAAAGCGCAAGGGATGAAAGAGGTGCACGGCCTGGCGAACAGGTACAGGCTGACATTCACAACAAAGGGACTTTCACAGTAATCACGTATTCACACTAAAAAATATGTAACCACATGGCTTATAAGTAACTTAAGTCCCGGTATTATCAGTCACACATACTTTCCCAGAGTGTGTTAATGCGAAGGTCCTGACTCAGGGGCAGTTACATGGCTTAGAACAGACACTGCCACAAAGGATGCATGTGACAGAGGTGATTTCACTCCAGGAACCACTGTGATTCATCACTGGAAACTGGGAAATCACGCCCCGTAAGGGAGCCAACTCAGTGGCCCTCCCAGAAGCCTCGGTTGGAATAGCTCGTTGAGAGGATAAGAAGGCAAATTTAAAGACCAGTTTCTGGAGTTGTTCATTTCCTCTCACGTAATTCCCAAAATGCCTTCTTTATTTGCCCCTCGTGCCTCCTATTTTTATAACTCCAAATACCCCACTTCCTAAGGCCAATAAAACTAGGCTATACGAGTATGTGTCCTGAAACTCAGCAGGTCTCCAGGGGGGTCCGTGGACCAGCAGCCGCATGCCCGGGCACTTGCTAGTATGCAAATTCCCGGGGCCCACTCAGCCGTGCTCAAGCAGACTTGCTGGGGGAGGAGCCTCCCGGGAATTCCAATGCACCTGCAAGGGCGAGGACCACTGCTCCCACCTACTCAACAGAGCAGACACTTACACTTCGAGACCCACGAGTGCGGTCTGCACTGTCCAGAGCCCCCGAGAGCTGCTGTACGGCTATAACCAATTCCTAAGCCTGGCCTATCATGTGGAGACAGGGGGCGACACTTGTGAAGAGCATGGGCTATGCATTGGAGCCAGAACTCAGCACTCCATGCTAAGAATGTTTCCCCACAAAAAGAAAATCCATTTTCCTCCCTCCCTTCCTCCCTGTACTTTCCCAGTTTCAGCAGAATGGAGCCTGCTGGGGGCTGTGGGGCCAGGTCTGACTGCTGAGCATGAGAAGTTCAGGGGCATGCCAAGTGAGCACAGGTCACTTAGTGAGGAAAAAAGAAAAAGCAACCTCCTGCCCCAAAGCTGGAATGTAATTAGCGACTGTACAGCAGCCGGAAGGAAATTCAGTTCCGCGGTACTACCACGACCTCTGTCTCATCCCCTTAAGCCGGGCAGCCATGACACCCCTCAGCTTCCTCTCTTATGCAGGGGACACTGGGTTAGGAAATTTCACCCTACAAACTGCACCCTGTAAAGCGACACAGCTGTGGCCTTGGCAGGAAGACACTACCAGGGTTTCCTAGGGAAAGGCCTGGTTTCTGCAGGAGCAGGCATTGCCGCTGCAGCCGCCACTCACCGAGGCCCCTCGGGCTGGCTCCGGGAGCCACAGGCTGTAGTATCTGTTGAACCGGGACAGCTGATGAGAGCAAGGTAGGACTGGAGGCTCCGACTTGTCATAGGCCTGGAGCAGAAGACACAGAGCCAGAGGGTCTCTCTGGGTGTGCAGGAGGTCCGTCAGCACTGCTGTCAGGTACGTCACCACGCTTTCTCCTGCAAAGGAATGAGATGCATGCCGGGAGAGGCTTGCTGGGACCAGCCTTCTGGGATCCATCAATAACACCAACTGTCTCTCACCTGGTCTATTCAAGACCAGGAAAATTCATGCTGACTGCACGAGGGGTCACATAACCATTCTGGAAGGCAGATACCACCACCAGAGTCCTCACAAGGCTCCATTTTATTAAACAGTCGTACTTCAGGTCCTGAGGCCCAGGTAGAGAAGAGGTGAGGCAAAGCCACCTGGGAGCAGGAGTTGCTCAGTGCTCACCAATCCACTTCCTCTTCCTTGACACACAAGCCCCCCTTGCAGTTACGTCGGGACACATGACTGGTTTACCCTCCTCCAGGCCCAGCCAAACACCCCTGCTTGACTCTAGCACTTCCACAGCGACCTGGGGAAGCCCAGGTGGAGATGGCACTGCTACATGACAGGAGCAGCCTAGATCCCTGTGCTGGCTGCCGGGGCACAGCCGCCCAGGAGAACAACGTGACCTGTACTGAACTATGACGAGGTCAAGAAAGAGACCTTTCCTCATTAAACTACTGACCTGTTGGGGGAGTGCTTATTTATTACTGCAGCAAAGCCTGAGCCATACTAACTACACCACTGTGATCTGTGAGTGCTTCCTTGGGTCTAAATTGCCTGGGTACTGAGCAAATATGAAAAACTCATACGTTAGCATCAAGATATCAAGAATAAATACTGACAAGATCAGTGTTATAGCAGGTGTCCATGAGGCCATGCAAACACATTTCAGATTCATCCTTCAAATGACTGATTTCCCAGCCTTGCAATTCCTATCCGCACGCTTAGCTCTGCCACTGGGAAAGCTCACTGTGGAGGGTCTGAACGCTTGCTGCTCTGGTTTTCAGCAACCATTTCCAGGGGCCCTGCAATCCCACCTCCTACCCCAGACACCCACAATATCCTGACTACACAGGGTACCTGCTGCATTTTCTGTCCCGAGGAGCAGCTTATTCCTGGCTTCTAGGGCTGCGGGGACCACGGCACTGAATGGGAATGTGAGCACGGCCATGTCTTCGTTCAGTAAGGCGCCAATTTCCTCATCCAAGCCTTCGCTGCCTTCCACCAGGACGTCTACCATGTCGAGAACGTCTGAGACAGAGAGGCAGGGATCAAACGGAGGCAAGAGCCAGCCAAGGGCTCTACTGCAAAGAAGTCCACAGGGAGGGAAGAGAGAGAGAATATGTGCAAAAGGAGAAAAAATAAATGCTAAACTTCTCTCAGGGAAAAATGCTGAATACGAAGTTTGGTTCTACATAGATGAGGACACTGCCTGTAATATCTTAAGATCTTTGCCAGGATATCCAGCTTAGGTGATACTAGGATGAAGTTTCCTCAGATGACACAGAAAGCCCAGGACCTTTCACCTGGACATTCAGGCGAACAAGCCAAACTCTGAGAAGCCAACAAGTGGAAGGGTTAAAGCAGAGAGCAGGGCCAGAGTGTCTGGATTCAAGCCCTGACTTTGCTACGCTGCCTGAGTGAGGTTGACCAGGTTACTTAACCTTTCTGTGCCTCAGCTGCCTTATCAATATATAATACGAGAATAATACCCCTGCTTAGGGCTCTTAACGAGGTTATACACTTAAGGCTTATAAAGAGCTTAGATCAGCACCTGGCATACAGTAAACACTGCACAAATAAAAATAACCCAGCAGGTAAGCTCTGTACATAGCTCCCATTACATGAACAAATACAGCAACTTTCATTTCCACAGTAGGCTAACCTGTGACACAAAGAAATGGGACGTCTACACTCTGCACGACCTTTAATGCAAATCTTGTTTTCTTTCTCTAATATGCCACTGCAGCTCGATCTTCAGAACCCGAGGAGTGCAGGAGGGCGTGGCACCTACCGTCGATGTGGGAGACGGGGATGCTGATGTCATCAGCGTCCTGCTTTGTCACATTGGCCTGCAGTGTGCTGGCTTCTTGGACAAAGTCAGATGCTTTGTCTGTGTACGAATAGGGATTTGCCACCAATGTCAATAAAACCTGGGCATTAAAGAGCCAAGTGATAAATGGTGAGATGGTCACAAATGAAATGAAAAAATGTCCCAAAATATCAATGGAAAAATAAAAAGAAAAGCTAAAATGTTAACGGGCCTTACTAAGAACAATAATTTTTCTGCGATTTTTAAAAACTTTTGGTTGTAAAATTTTTTAAAAAATCTCCTTTTAGTATATATATCATTGCTTTTAACATCATTTTTAGTATACCATTGTTTGCTCATGCAAAAAAAAATTCCTAAAAGGAAATTAAACAGCACATGGTAATATGTTCCCATTTTACAGATTCCAAAACTAAAAGATTCTGACACGTCAGCAAGAATTAGGAAGCAAGCCAGGAAGTGAGGCCTTTTGGCACTGGTGTATCAAAATGCCTGAATTATGCTGAGGATCACTCAGAATGATCCTGAACACGCTCCTTTACACAGAAAATATGTGCTTACACGTTCCAAAAACTGAATCACAGTCTCTTTTTTCTCTTCCACGGTGTTATCTAAGTGCTCCAGCCACAGCTCCAGCTCCTTCCACGTGTACTCAAACACCCCCGTGTCCCGCAGGATCTGTCAGGAAGGAGACATCAGTGAAAAAGTCAGGCTGGAGCCTTTCTGAGGGAGTCGCCGTGGTTTGACTGCTCCAGCACGACACAGAGACCCAAGGAGCACAAAGGGTGAAAGTTGCATCTAGTTTTACCCTAAAAGCTTTTCTTTCCAAACAACACTTCCATTGTTGAGGGAAATAAGGAAAAGAGCATTCTGTGCTCGGGCAGAGAACATAATCCCTTGTCCTGCTGCTGTTTACTCCTTTCCTTCAACTCCTTAATAATAAAAAGGGAAAAGTCCAGCTGCTACTTAGGGGTCTGATTTTTGTACCTGGATTTTCACAAAGTTCCAGGTAAACATGTAGGACTTGACCCCTCACAGGGACTCAACCAGCCTGTCTGAGATCCTCTAAGATAATGAACCTGTCAGTGTGGCCCCTCAAGACTCAGACCCGGGGCCAGGAGCACCCACCATTTCTGAGAGAATGGGGCTGTTATGAGGCAGGACTTGGGCCTGTGGGGGTGACACCCCCATGGCCTGGTGGCAGAGACCCGGGGTCTCAGCAGCCCCGCAGCACGAGCCCAGCAGCGGGGTGCACTAACCGCACGCCCGACTGTGCCAAGCTCATGTCTGCACTTCGTGATCATGACACCTGGCTGGGTCAAGTTCACCCTGCACAATCTGCAAGGAAATGGCTATGTACAGAGGTCAAGACCTAGATGTTCCCACCCTTCAAATAGCTCAGGTGAGGCTGAAGGGCAGCAAGATTATCAGCTCTTCAAAGAAAGGTACAATCTTTGCACTCAAAAGACGACAAATGTAACTTCTGCAGCACCCCCCAAGATGTTTGCTGCACAGCAGAAAGGAGAATCCGGATTTCCTACTGCTCCAAGACCTGATGTAGCCCTGGAAAATGACTATAAAGTATAAGAAAGAAGAGAAGCAACGAGTCAAACTCTTCATTTCTTTCCACTGATATTGACAACACCTGCCCTGTGGGTGATGGGTGAGGTCAAAAGGCTGAAGATGAGGGAGAGAGGCATCACCTATTAAACAGTTCCCTGGAGTGCCAGAAATCTAATATTTATTGAGCCCAGAACATGTGAGGCATAACCTACTACTTTATCACATGTAATCAATCTCCTCTGCAACCTACAGCTTTATTATTCCCACTAACTATGGGAAAGCGAAGTTCAGAGAGGTTAAGTAATTTCTCCAATGCCACCCAGCAAGTGGTAGAACCAGGACTCAAATCTAGGAACAGACTTCAAAGTGGATGTTTTCCCCACTCCACCATGCTGCCTCTCAGGAATGCAGCCAAGTTTAAGACAAAATAAATTAAAACTGCCATAAAACCTTCTATTTTTAAATTACAATAGTCCTAAGACTTCCTTAATTCAACAACTATTGACTAAGCACATACTTATAAGAAGGACTCTGTAAAATGCTTCTCAGAATTAGGAACTGGTAGAAAATGCTCACCTTTATGATCAGAAGTTTGGTTGATGACTTGAGTTGTAAATGGCTACTGGCCACAAACATTTTCATCAGTAAGTAAAACACGGATCGTTCTCCTCCAATAATTTCTGCCTCTGGGCCTTCCTGGAGTTTGAACAACAGCACAGAACGACATAAACATAACAGACCACTATTTGCTGAGCAAACAGGTACTGTGTGCCCAGTATGCTTCCAGGCCTCTTATCTCATTTTAACTACACCTTGTCATGACTGCTGGGGTTTTGTATACAAAGAACCTCAGAAGTTAAGTAACTCACTCCAAACCCCAAAACCCCCAGTTGTAGTGATTATAAAGAGCAGCAGCAGGGGAGCAACAAGGTGGCCCTCTTCCTGGTGGCCTTCGTCATGTGCCAGTGCCATTCTTTTTTTTTCCTTTTTTTTCATTTGGGGAAGAGGAACAGGACTTTATTGGGGAACAGTGTGTACTTCTAGGACTTTTTCCAAGTCAAGTTGTTGTCCTTTCAGTCTTAGTTGTGGAGGGCACAGCTTAGCTCCAGGTCCAGTTGCCGTTGCTAGTTGCAGGGGGCACAGCCCACCATCCCTTGCAGGAGTCGAACCAGCAACCTTGTGGTTGAGAGGAAGTGCTCCAACCAACTGAGCCATCTGAGAGCTCAGTGGCAGCTCAGCTCAAGGTGCCGTGTTCAATCTGAGTTGCAGGGGGCGCAGCCCACCATCCCTTGCGGGAGTCGAACCAGCAACCTTGTGGTTGAGAGCCCGCACTCCAACAAACTGAGCCATCTGGCACAGGCCCATGTGGGAATCAAACCGCAATCTTCGGCATTAGGAGCATGGAGCTCCAATCGCCTGAGCCACCGGGCTGGGCTGCCAGTGCCATTCTTGCTTTTTTACATACACTGCCTCACTTTATCCTCCCAACAGTCCTGAGGTGGCCATCACTGTTATTCCCATCGTACACATGTGGACACTGAGGCACAAGGAGGTGCCTGGCTGTTTAGTGGTCAAGCAGGGAATCAAGTCCAGGGCGCCCTGGTGCAGACCTGGCACCACCTGGTGGGTGGTGGAGAAGGATGCGACTCAGAGCGGTCTGACACGGTGATAAGCTGTGCTCGCTACACTTCAGCAGAATGCTGGTGCTGACAAAATCGATTCCTTATACATAATTTAGCCTCTTGCAAAAGATTTTGGGCTTTGAACACATCTCAGAGAAGTGCACAGAGCTCCAGCTTCCTGGCCCAAACTCCACCGAATCTGTCTCACTGGAGTGACCCTCAAGCTGTGGCCAGGAGGTTGACCCTGAACATGGGAAGTGCCAATGTTCCTGAAGCCCAGCAGGGATACAGGATATAAATGAACATTTTAATACCAGATCTTTCAAAGTAAGAGGCTTCTGTTTACTTTCTAACTAAATCATCAAGATTGCATTAGCCCTGCTCAACTGGGCTAAAAAACTAACGCCCGTCTTGTCATCGTTATGGGGCCGTGGCAGCGATCTCAGTGGGGTATAAAGGTTGGGAGCTGGGCTCTGGGTCCAATCCCGGGGCCTCCACTTCTGGCTGGGACCCTGCAGAAGTTTCCTAACCACTCTGTGCTTCAGCTGCCTTGTCTTGAAGTGGTGGTAAATGAGCTGACACAGTAAGTTCTCCGTAAGAATGCTCCTCAGCTAGGATGCTGGTGAGCCTAAGGGAGAGGACTCGGGAGGAAATACAAAATTCCAGTGCCGCAGCATTCTCACGCCTTTCCGGAAATGTCACACGTGAAGATGCCACGTACATTTCCATGCTATAGGTTCCATAAGATCTCAGTCACTAAAAAAGTCATCTGAGCTACTGAGAAACACACTCAGACGATGCTAAATTTTGCCTGGTCATGTTTCCCCCTTTGGACAAAAGTGATACAGCACTTCGTGTTTAAATACACCGGTCATAGATGTTGAATGCTAAGTTCCCTTTATGATTCAACATTATGTTCTCCAGAAAGTCCTAGAAGACATTATTAAAGACAGAAAAATGCCAGAAATCTCGACTGCTTTCTTCCACCAGCCTCTAGCTTGGTATTAATTTCTATTTCTGTCTTAAGTTCTAGGATGAGGACAAAGGAGAAGGAATATGTTTTATTTTATTTTCTCAAAGGTTTTAAAATGACAAGAAAAATGTAAAATAGTCAAGATAAAAAATACAAAAACTCCCAGTACCCAGCAACAATATATTTTCAGTAAGGACACATGAAGTGTCTTATTTTGCAAAAGCAAAGAGAGTTACAAGCCCCCTGGCTCACAAATCCGGACCTCACCTCTGCTCTAGATGTGTCTTTAAAAGGAGAACCGTTAACATCTTCCTTTGTGCCCCCAACCCCGTCAGGGTCCTGTTGTTTCAGTTAGAAATTCCCAGGCCAAAAAGCTAGCAAGCCTGCAGGATCGCTAAGGATGGAAGGCAGCTGGGGCGGAGGGAGAGGGGGGCGGAGTGGCTCAGTTTCCTACCTGTGCCTTTAACCACAAAAACTTGCTGGCCGGAAGTTCCAGGGCCACCTTCAGAATGTGGTGCTGCAGGATGGGAGGTACCTCCTCTCGAAGGCCCTGCTCTGAGATGATGCCTGCGGGCGGAAAAGAGGAAAACAGGCAAGAAGTCATGGAGAGGTAGGCGCCCAGCCACTGCTGCCCCGGCCCAAAGGACCAGACGAGGAACTCCTTGTCTGAAAAGAAGACTGCAGGATTCCTCCTCCCAGTCCTGTGGTCACCCTCAGACAGGCCCACCGCTCTGCCCTGACACCTCACCTGACACCCCTCCCCCTCTGAGGTCTATCTAAATCTGTTAACAAGAATCCTGGATGCCACTTGCCCAAAGACGCTTGCCCTGCCACTCAGCCCACACTGACCTCTTCCTATAGCTTGATGCCCTCCCTGTACCCCATGCTGCCCTCCAGCTGCAGTCTCCGATTCATGTCACACCCCCCACGTGGGGCACCGGCCTTGCTCCCCAGATTGCAAGCGTTTTGTGAGCAGACTGTGGCCACCCAAGTCCTTACCCTCTGACCTGATTTCTGGGTTTCTCTTCGATTGGGAAGGACATAGTTACTAAATACTAAATGGCCACATTCTAGTATATTTCCTTTTCTCACAGCAAAAAGAACCTTTCATGTCAATTAAAGTTAATTACAGCTTTGAATAGAACTACTTCACTTGTTTATATAAATCCCAGGAATGATATTTCTGCAGGTCTTCTTCTGTAGGCCAAATTAAAGTCAATTTTATTAGACAAACTTTCCCATCAAGAAAACACGGCCGGGGGCGGCCGGATAGCTCAGTTGGTTAGAACCCGAGCTCTGAACAACAGGGTTGCCGGTTCAATTCTCACATGGGCCAGTGAGCTGCGCCCTCCACTAGACTGAAGACAATGAGCTGCCATTGAGCTTTTGGAGGGGTGGCTGGATGGCTCGGTTAGTTAGAGTGCGAGCTCTCAACAACAAAGTTGCCGGATGAAAACGGCGACAGGACTTGGAGCTGACCTGCGCCCTCCACAACTAGATTGAAGGACAACGACTTGGAGCTGATGGCCCTGGAGAAACACACTGTTCCCCATGTTCCCCAATAAAAATGAAAGAAAGAAAGAAAGAAAGAAAGAAAGAAAGAAAGGAAGGAAGGAAGGAAGGAAGGAAGGAAGGAAGGAAGGAAGGAAAGAAAGGAAAGAAAGGAAAGAAAGGAAAGAAAGGAAAGAAAGGAAAGAAAGGAAAGAAAGGAAAGAAAGGAAAGAAAGGAAAGAAAGGAAAGAAAGGAAAGAAAGGAAAGAAAGGAAAGAAAGGAAAGAAAGGAAAGAAAGGAAAGAAAGGAAAGAAAGGAAAGAAAGGAAAGAAAGGAAAGAAAGGAAAGAAAGGAAAGAAAGGAAAGAAAGGAAAGAAAGGAAAGAAAGGAAAGAAAGGAAAGAAAGGAAAGAAAGGAAAGAAAGGAAAGAAAGGAAAGAAAGGAAAGAAAGGAAAGAAAGGAAAGAAAAGAAAGAAAGGAAAGAAAGGAAAGAAAGGAAAGAAAGGAAAGAAAGAAAGGAAAGAAAGAAAGAAAGAAAGAAAGAAAAAGAATGACAGGCAGTATTTGTTGCCAATGATAAATTTTAAAAAAACCCAAAACAAAACATGGCTGGACAGGCATCATGTTATAGGTACAAGATGTGATTTGAACCTGACTCACTGGGTAAAATATGAGTAACTACGTCAAAAGTGCCTCTGTATGAACAAGACATCCTTCTAAGGGGTTCTTGTTTCTGCACCCCTCTGAAAAGAGGCTTTATAAATTATCACATGATCTGATTTGTGGACAGTTTGTGGCAGGCAACACAAACTGGCTGGCTTCTCCCTTCTCCTCTCTCGCTGCTGCTCAGTGTTCACCTGATATTTACGTAGGGAAGAGTGGCTATTTCAAAAATATTGGTCCTACTGAAAAGCAGCAGGCTGGTGGCTCATGCACGCGGGCCAAACAGCCCACCACCCTTCCTGGTCCTCGCTGTGTGGGCTCTGCTCTGGTTTATCCACTTCCTCTATCCCCGCTGGCAGACACAGCAGAAGGGTGCCCATGTCCCCTGAGACGCACCTTTCAGGAGCTTGCTGAAGTCAAAGTTGTACTGCGTGACCACGTGCGGGACCACCTTCTGGTAGAGGCATATGACCTGCAGCAGGACGGCTTTCAGAAGAACGGTTTCTGCATCATCTGAACCCAAATAAAGCAGCTTGAATTAGGAAACACACGTGTTCTTTGTCCTTCACCACCAATCGGTAAGCAGTCAAGCTGCCCGTGACCCAGTGCTGTCAACTGCCCGCTGAGCAGACAGACCCCTACAGAACTAAAGTTAGGGAGTGAACGTGGTGAAAAAGTCAGGACTATTCAAACTGCCTGGGTTTAAACCCCCGTTTCACTGCTGTGACCTCAGACAGGTTAAAGCTACTCTGTCTCTCTGGGCTCCCGTGTCCTCCGAATAATGGGGACACAATAATGCCTACCCTTGCAGGGCCACCGTAGGATTAGTAGGATGCAGATATAAGATACAAAGCCCCCTGTCTGGCTAATAACAACGTCTGAGTCAGTGTATCTCCTTCCCGGGGGGACCTTGGAGCCTGCCTGCCTCCCTATGCACAGCATAAAAGGGCCATCCCACAACGGGCCTGAGCACATGGCACCCGTCACTCAAGTCTTTATAGAAACAGCGTATGCGTAAGACTCGGGCACATTGCTAATTCACATCAGAATTCACTCTGAGATTCCATTCTCAGTCTTCTCTCCAAGCAAAGGACAGAGGATTCACGCTTCTGTGTCAGCTCTGTCTACACACAGCAGACAACCCCACGGAGCCCTCACCGCACTGGGCAGCCGCGCAGGCCACAGGACTCCTGTTGCTCCTTTTCTTTCCTTTTTCGTTATCTTGTTTTGTCTCTTGTTTTCTAAGTGACTGCCAGACCCACACGATGGTGTTCAGGTCTGGTAAAATCTAAAAGGGAAAACAAAGAAACAAAAAACGAGACACATTAAACGAGGAAGAGAAACAAATGAACGGAACCTACTAAGAAAAGCTCAACAGAGGGGAGGTGTGAGCATATGTGTGTGTGTGTGTGTGTGTGTGTCTGTGTGTCTGTGTGTGTATGTGTGTGTGTCTGTGTGTGTGTGTCTGTGTGTGTGTCTGTGTGTATGTGTGTGTGTGTGTCTGTGTGTGTCTGTGTGTGTGTGTCTGTGTGTGTATGTGTGTGTGTATGTGTGTGTGTATGTGTGTGTGTATATGTGTGTGTCTCTGTGTGTGTGTATGTGTGTCTGTGTGTGTCTGTGTGTGTGTCTGTGTGTATGTGTGTGTGTGTCTGTGTGTGTGTCTATGTGTGTGTGTATGTGTGTGTGTGTCTGTGTGTGTGTGTCTGTGTGTGTATGTGTGTGTGTCTGTGTGTGTATGTGTGTGTGTCTGTGTGTGTGTCTGTGTGTGTGTGTCTGTGTGTGTATGTGTGTGTGTCTGTGTGTGTGTGTATGTGTGTGTCTGTGTGTGTGTGTGTATGTGTGTGTCTGTGTGTGTGTGTGTCTGTGTGTGTGTATGTGTGTGGAAAGAGGGGTGCAGGGTGAGAACAGGCCCACATCCTCTGTGAGCTCTGTTCTGAGGTGTGATTCCCAGAACTGTACACAACAAAAATTTGGTGAAAAAAACAAGTGCTGACAATTAAAACAAACCCCTTAAGACTCATTCACCTGAGCAAGGCCCTGGGAACAAAGAAAGACGTCCTTATGACCGTCTAGGGGGACCTGCCCAGTAAGACTGTGGCTCTTCCAGGGCAGCTGGCCAGTCTGCAGATGACTGGCCTTCCTGAATTACCAGAAAAAGCCAGGGGGAGGAGGGAATAAGAGGGGCTTCCCAGCTACCCGGTGCCTGACTGTGGAACCAGTCCAGCATGCGTGTGCAGTGGTTGGGGGCGGGGAAAGAACACAATAGCTCCTGGTGACACTTAGGCCCCAGGAGCACCCCAACCACTTCACTTCACACCCACCGTCTGTGCTCCCAAGACCGCCTTTACTACCTGCTGTGCTTACCTGGGACACCTGTTAAGGAAAGCCCTGGAAACTTCTCTAGAAACGCCAAGCCTGGCTTCCGTGCCTACCTTACTCAGGGCTTCTCTGAAGAGCTGCATAAAGTCTTCCATCATCGCGGCCGTGTACATGCCGGATGCTTGCCACACCTCTTTATTCAGGCAGTAGTCAAGAGTTTTTAATGCTCTCTTCAAAATGAAGGAAACAAGGGACAAAGCTGTGTGTTTCACTGATTTGCTGTCCAACTGGGAAGAAAAAGAATCAAATCCACAAATGTCTTTAGGCTGCACTGGTGGACACTGCTCTCCCGAGCCCCAGACTTGGATGGCTTTCGCCCCTTCTCAGGTCACCCACAGGGAAGCTGTGTGAGACGGCTGGCCTGTACGCCATGAGAGGAGGTGGCCCAGCGACCCTGCCCTCTTGACCTCCACAGATCTGACTTCAGCAGTTGCCGTGAAGGCGGTTACTAAAGAAAGGGTTGGAGAGTTACTTATTTTTTTCCATTGTCTGTTTTGGTTAAGTCTTCTCTGAAAACCACTCAGCTCATATGGATTATCTGTACCAACAATAGCCAAGCTCTCACCAGATGCCAACCAGCCCCTAAAAAAGCGTTTCACACCAGGTGGAGCAATGACAAGAAAAGGCGTCGGTAGTTTAGTAGGAAAAACCACCCCTAGGCTCGGTAAACAGCCCCTGATCCCAAGCCTCCAACACCCACATTTGCTACTTGTATTCCGAATGACAGCAGGAGAGTCTTCACAATTCTCACTCACTGCAGGGATTGAAGAAGGTTCCAGAACCTGTGCTATTGCCAAAAAGAGGGCAAGACGAGATCCTGGCTAGTCACGTCTGGGCCAGCAGCAGCGAGGCGATCTCCTGGGTGCTCAGGAGATACACACAACCTCAGGCCCCAGCCCAGGCCAACTCGACTGGTCCCAGCTGATTCCTGAGAACAGCCAAGTCTGGAAATACCAGCTGCTGCTGAGATTTATAGATTTACACTCAGATAGAAATGGAAAGTTTTTCTGATGGACTTTTAATTTAATAACTAGGACACCTCATTCCAACATTCCAGGTGGCGGGGTTTCATTTTATATGTATGCTGTACACTACAGCAGCACTACATGAAACATCCGAAACCAATAATGACTTCCGTCCCACAATCACGTCTGAGGCAGGGCCCAAACAAGTGTTCACATGTAAACCTGACGGCCTGGAGCACAAAGTTCAACCAACAGCCCCAGACTCCACCTCCAGACACCTCATTTCCTGTTCTAAAATAAGCTAACTCTTTTCTTTCTGATTCTAAAATGTATGCTATTAAAAATTTTCAGATAACATGTGAAGAATAAAAGAAAAATGTAAAATAACAAAAACAAACCCAAACCCCACAGCCTCGTGACCCCACGGCCCAGGTCCATCTGACTCACAGGACTCACTGGTGGTGCGTCACAGCTCAGGAAGGGTCCGCTGAGCAGGCAGAGCTGTAGCCGCCCCTTGCCAGCTGTGGCTCTGCACAGGACGGCAGAGCTGGCAGGAGAGAAAGCCGTGGCCTCTACCTCGTCCTGTAGCCACTCTGTCTAGGGGATGGAACCCCCTCTCCTAAAGCAACACCATAAGAGAGAGACCCAGGCTGCCTGGAGTCAGATTGAAGGGGAGCATAAATGCAGCTGGCCAGATGAAACTGTTCTTCCCATAGAGACAGCAGCTAACATTCCTTTCAGTTCTACTTTCTTGCAAGCCCTTTGAGTTAAAAGATTTTGTGTCTTCCACAAAATCAATGGGCAAGCTAGCTGGGTCCTAATTTTGGTTCTTATGATTTGGCAACCAGAACAAAAGACCTTTCTGCCTCGTCCCACATAGGCCCCCTTCTCTCTACGCCTCACCCCACTACCCACTCTGAGCACAAAGCCTGGATGGGTATCAAAAACTGCTTAATCCCACTGTGCCATCTAAGGCGTCTCTGCCACTTTACAGTAACTGCCCCATCACCACCAGGCTACCACTCTCAGGCCTCTGCAAACCACCACGGCAGACCCTGGGCCTGCTGTGTTTACACAACAACCCCACCTGCCCAGAAAGATGGGGACTCCACACCCCCGAAAGAAACCCCAGGCCCTGCACCCCTCTGAATACCTGGCCAACCCAGGTAGGTCTTGAGGCAACCTGGATTTAGGAGGGACTAGCAGAGCTTGGACCCACGTGTGCCAGCCACTCACAGCCAATCACCTAAGGCCATGATAAGTCCCTTGGAATGTGGCTTCTGATGGAACTTGGGGACCTTTTATAATAAATAATGATATGAAATTGAAGGATTAATTTTTTTCCATGAACATACCCTCCAAGAATGCCCGAAACAGTTGGTCTTCAAAGTACGTTTCCCAGAAAACTTAACACTAGTCACTTAAACCATTAACGGAAGAGTTGCGAGGCAAATTTCAGTCCTACCCTGTCCCAAAATTCCAAACTAAGGAGACTTCCACGCATGACACTAGGCTGTGGCTGAACACACTTCTCTTCCTCTGATTCCAACATGCCCCCATCTTCAGGCAGGCCTAGAGAGCATGGAGGGATGCAGAGCTCTGAGCTCAGTGCTGGGGGTGCAGTCACCCCACCCCCTGACAGGAATGTGCCTTGGGCGCCAGCGTCCCTTCACCAGGACACAGGGAACACCCTGAAGAACCATTGACAAACCACAACCCAGTCCAGGCCAACACTCAGAATGCTCCCCAGCACTGCCAGCAGGGTGAGTAGGAGAAAGTTCTAGAAGCAGGATGACCACTTACGTTTAGTGCCTGGGTGAACATGATCTTATTGCACACCGGAGGCACGGTGGTTACCATCACCATTGCCAGAAGCCGAGGCAAAGGGATAAACTCTCTGGTTTGAAACGCCCGGGAAATGTCCGGCTGGGCCTCATAGATCTGTGAGGAGGAGAAAAAGACAATGAGCTGGTGCCGGAGACTGCGTTTCAAACCTGAGGCTAACTGTAGGCCCCCAACAGTGCTGCATTCCAAAGAAACAACCATCATGATAAAAGTCGCAGGCTTGCCACAAGGAACAGGGTCCAGAAGACTAACCCCCAAACCCACTTGTTAAGAGACAAGTCAGGTCACGAGACTGGCTGTTACCAGGGAAGTGACCTTAAGCAGAGCTCGGCCTGCGGTCTGGGAGCCTCTTAAAACTGCTGATGACAAATAAGTCAATGCAAGAACAGCCATGTTACTCATCATAATGTGCTTGACAGGCACCTGTCATGTGACCTTTTCAGTGCTTCATGACAACCCTATGGGGTAGGGATATTTTATATTAAATTTAAAAAGTTTACAGAAGCAAAATTAGGCTTCAGTGAGGTTAAGTAATTTCCCTAGGGACACACAGCTAGTGAGCAGAGAAGCAAGGACTCACACCCAGGCTGGCGAACGCCGTGTACTTGCCCCCTCCCCTTCCCCGGGAGAACCACAGCAGTGGCCGGGGGGGCTGGCCACAAGGCTCCCTGCACCAAAATCAAAATCAGGCCAAAGTGCCTCCTTCTCAACCCAACACACACGTGGGGACTGCACGTGTAGGCACTCAGGGAAAAGTAGAGGATACAAGAATGGAAGGTTGTTTTACAGATAAACCCATGCTCAACTTGATGTGCAAGAAAACAATCCCAGGTATTTCAGCAGTAGGCAGGCCATAAACGACAGAGAGAGAGAGAGAGAGACAGACAGACAGACAGAGACAGAGAGAGACAGAGAGAGAGAGACGGGGGGAGAGAGAGAGAGAGAGAGAGAGAGAGAGAGAGAGAGAGAGAGAGAGACAGACAGACAGACAGACAGACAGAGACAGAGAGAGACAGAGAGAGAGAGACGGGGGGAGGAAGAGAGAGAGAGAGAGAGAGAGAGAGAGAGAGAGAGAGAGAGACAGACAGACAGACAGACAGAGACAGAGAGAGACAGAGAGAGAGAGACGGGGGGAGGGGAGGGAGAGAGAGAGAGAGAGAGAGGGAGGGATTAACCGAGCCAGGAAGGACTGCCAAAGGCTTTGTACTAGTACTTCCACTGGTAGATGAGGGGATATTAACATCTATGATGAGAAGGAAATTAATACACATCCACTCCAACCAAGACACCACGATGCCACAGTTTATTTCAAGTTGTTCTAAGTACTTGAAACAGCAATCTTTAAAAACCATCCTACAAGTCAGACATTTCCCTAATTCCGGCCTACCTGCTGACACTTGTTAAGATCTCACTCTATGCAACAGCTGGGTGAAGAAGATGACATTGGCTCAACAGATGCAAAAGGCATGAACCTCCAAGTTCAGCTCAGTGAGCAGCAGAATGTCCCAGTGGATAAAAACACCTAATTTACATGATCTCAAAGGTCCCCTGAAGAACAAGAACGGCTGGAAGAAGTTCTTCACACTGTCGTTTGTCAGAGGTCCCTCTCTGCCCTGCCTGCCCCCACCCTATCTAACAGACTCTGAAATGCCCAGGGCTTTCACCTTCTTTAGAAGTTTGATATTATTTGACCAAGTGGACTTCGCTCTTGGGACAAAGGAAAACGTCACTTCCTTGAAATATTTGTTCAGTAAGTCCGGGCACACTTTGAGGATGTTCACCACAAGTTCCGACACCAGCTCGTCGTCCGCTGCAGTTTTCAAACCCAACAGGAAGTGCAGGAGTGTCAGGTTTCCTCCTCTGTCAGAGAAGCAGAGAGAAGGGTCAGCGGGAAATTGTCACAACACACTGAGAGCTCAGGGTAACAACAGAATCACTCTCGGTAAACACAGTTGGAAACACAGATGACCGGCAAATTTCATTTTGGGTAGACTTCCCCGGTGGCATGAAACAGGGTGTTTTTCTGGCCTGTGGGGTTCCAGTTCTCCATCCAAGGGCTTCAATCTCACTCTTCTACTTCTGACTGGCTGAACAAGTCTCTTCTTTGGTTCTCCACCCCCACCTTTCCTCTGAGTTCCACTTGACTTGTAAAGAAGAGACGCATTCTCCCTATCCACTGGCCACCTACCAGCGAGTGGGCCTAGAAGTCACGGCAGTGTAAAGAAAGGCCCAAATCAGCAGGGAGGGACCCACTCCCCAAATTTCATTTTGAAACTTTACTGACCTCTTTCTTCCAACACACATGAAAAGGTGTGTATGTGAATAAATATGTATGTGCACATACATATCAAAAATACAGAGACTCCATCTCTCGTTTGAAAGGATGAAGGGTTTTTTATATGAAATGCTCAAGAATTGCCACACAGTCCATAGTGCCATAAATTATTTCTAAAAGTCTTTTCACAGATCTTTTACTTCCTCTGTTTCTAGCTTATTTCAAATTCCTATGCCTTCACTTGCCAGCTGAAAGAAGCTAATATAGTGGAAAAAAATCTGTATGAAAATATTCAAAACTTTTCCTAAATGTGGGCAGTTTTCAAGAAAATGATAAAAAGAAGCCAGGAAAACCTATGGACATTAAAACTTGCAGAAAGGAAACAACCAGCCCAGGATCTGCATACCCCAAACCGCAGGCCTCTGGGTTTTACCCGAGAGGCCTTCTAAGAAAAGAGGCCTTTTCATATCTGCTGGACATGTGAAGTCTAAAAAGCAGAAAGCCCTGAGAATTTGCCTCATTGGCATCCATGCTGCTGGTTTCTAGGACCCTCACTGTTTCGTGTTCCCTTATAAACTGACTGAAACTAAGAAGCTATATGACAGCTTCCCATGTATTAAAAATCTTCAAAAAATTAAATTAGAAAATATACTTTTGATCAGAGAGCTATCCTTTTAAAAGCTTAAAATTCTTAATATGAAATTTTCATAAGCAAAACAGTTTATGCTGTCAAATGAATAGAACATTAAATCTACAAAGAGTGCTAACAATTTGCAGACACATACACACACAAGTGCTAGTTCAATCCACAATGTAATAAAATGAATAGCATTTCTATTATGTAGTGTGCATGCAATACTTGCCACACACTGCCCTAAACAGTTACCACTCCCTACCACTCTCTGAGACGGGTATTAATTTTATTTCCATTTTACAGATGAGGTGCTAGAGTCAGAGAGGAACAGTAAGCTGCTCAAGCTCTCAGAGCTCACCCAGAATCTGTTCCCTTAACCTTCACACCAGGGGTCGGCACACTGTAGCCCACTGTCTGTCTCTGTAAATAAAGCTTTATTGGAACAAACAGAATTACACGCACTGGTTTATGGCCACAGCTCCTTCAGTACTACAATGGCAAAACTGAGTGGTCACAGTAGAGACCGTATGGCCAGCCAAGCCTCGAATACTTACCATTTGGCGCTTTAGAGGAAAAGTTCGCCAATCCTTGCCTACCCCATAACACCTTGCTTTCATCAAACACCTACTACGTGCTGGGAACTGCAGAACAGCCTCTGTTCTGATTCTCCCCTATCAAGTAATAAACATGCAAGGTAGTGACAAGTCACAGTCAGAAGCAAGAGCCAGGCAGAAGGATGGTGACAGGAAAGGCCTATTTCAGAAAGGGATGCCAAGGAAAGCCTCCCTGAGTTGGTGACATTGGCGTGGAGACCTGAATGACCTGAATGAGGGAGTGAGACTTACGATGATTGGGGAACCATGTGTTTCCACTTCCTCTAAGCTTTTCCTTAATGTCCCCACAAACAAAATTCCCTTCCCTCCACAAGCACAAACATTTGTCTTTTGCCCACGGCTTCGAAAATTGATGTAAATCACAGCTTATTTAAACAGACCCACACCCCTAAGTTGGTTCAACATGCTCATTTAATGATCATCTGTTTTATGGACCTACTTAAGGGGGAAAAATGTGTGTGATTTAAGCATAGTATTACATTATATTAGACGATAAAAGTCTGCTATTACATTTTAGTAGGAAAACAAGCTTATTCTAACTGACGAGAAAAAGATGTGGCAAGTTAAATCACAATAATCTCAGAATCAAAACAAATCCAAAGTCACAAGCAGGGAGAAAAATTCCCACCGTGTCATATCTTTCTGAAGGAATCAGCTATTTCCTGACTGGTTAAAACTAAATTAAACCATCTATACCCTTATAATAAAATGCCAAGGGGGTAAAAAGTAAGAGTCTTTCACAATGACCAGAAAACATGTCCAATATATTTACTGTCGCATGGAAAAAAGCAAGTTGGTGAACAGCATATCTAACAGTAGGCCATTTGGTTATTAAAAAATAACATGGATATTATAATAATACAACTACAAAGTCTAATCGAATACAATCTAAGCTGTTAGCTTTGGACTATATATGAAATATTATAATTGTGAAATATGAAACAAAATGTATAAACAAAATTGTGAAATCCTAACTGGTGAGCAGCAGTCACTGTGGAGAGGGGGACCTTCCAGCTGTGATGAGGGTGACCCTGGAACCAGTTTTCCTGGGATCAAATCTGAGCTCTGCCACTAACGGGGGAGTGACCTGACCTCTCTGTGCCCATTTCCCTCCTCTGCAAACTGGAATAACAATGGCACCACTTCAGAACTGTTGTGAGGCCCCTCTCAGGGCCTGTCCTCTGTGGGAAAGCAGATGTAAGACCTATTCTCAGAGTCAGCAAACCGAATAGACACACACAGCACCGCCTTGGGTGAGAGATGTAACATCTCCACGACTTAGTCAATGGTTACCCTGACACCTTCTCCCCAAGGGCACATAATGACTACAAGTTCTCTGGGTCTCCAAATGCTACGTTTCTGGTTCTAACCCACTACAATTCCATCACTTAACAGATTTCCACTGGACAGTCATGGATAGATGTGGTGACTTCTGAGAAACACACACCTGGGATTCACAAGGGTGTTACACTTTACCTGCCGAAGGTACCCAAAGACGCATCATAAAAATTAATCCCATGCTTGAGCGAACAGCAAAGATCCATCAGGAAGTGATGAACCAGCTCCCTCACCATGGTTTTCCCTGTGTCTTCAGCAGAAGCCTAAGAGGGTTTTAAAAAATTCAATGAAAATTCCAAGTTCATAAACTTTAGTAATAGCTATAGAATAAAAGTGAAAATATCACAGGCCTAATGATAACTTAGAAAACATTTTCAAGTAAACACCAGGTATCATTTCAAAAAAACAGAAACACCAATCAAAATTTAAAAATATTCATAAGAGGAGCAAGTTTAAATCTGTATTTTTAAACAAGCTTAAGAATGACTTATTTTCTCTTGCCTTTTCCAATAAAATTCCACATTTGGGAGTGTTTTTATTAAGGCCCTGAGGCTTCCTGGTAATAGAGTGTACAAAACATGTTCAAAACAAGAGGACATAAGCAAGTCACGAAGATAAAAGGAAGCGAAATAGTGGGCTCTTGAGAAGTAATTATCATAAAGTTAACAGGAAGTCTGATCCTTCACTACTCTGGCCAAGTCCATGTTCAGAAACACCCTGAGGAATTTCAAAATGAGGAGAATTAAAAGGTATGTTGGCCTTGGGTCAATGGAGCCACTGTTCTAATTTAGCATTTTAGTAACTGCTACAAAATAAATTATACATGTCAGTAGGTGAGGAAATTAGGGTTCCTTAGATGCTTAGGACCCTGAATTAAGAGAACAAGCCTTGGAATTCCAAAAGCTAGATTTAAAAACAATGGAAGAGAGGAAAAGAAGAGGTAAATAAGAGGAGGAAGAGAGCCTGGATCAACCCTGTAATCCCACTGGGCAAGCATTGCAGGGAAAATTAAGATGTCACTCAGATAAAGGGAACCGTTTTCTCATTAAAAAAAAAAAAAAAAAAGTTTAATATCATGATACCTCAGAGGCTAGGAAAAAAAATCTTATTCTAAGAATAAAATTGTAAAACCATATTGAATCTAAGTGGAAAATTAATATTACCACAAGCCAAAAGAAACAGATCAAATGGAGGGACTTTTTAAAGGCAGATGTTACGTTTAGTCTTCAGTCTCCGAGCTGTGAGGATCACACACTAACAGTGAAGCCACATGAAACCCAAACACGACTGTACCTCAGTATTTTCCAGGTTCACATCAACAATCCCATTCCAGCTGTAGAGAGATGCTATATGGTTCAGTAACTGCCCAGTGAAGAAACGCACCTTCTGGGTTTTTGTGATATTTTTATTGTGAACTATCTGAAAACAATAAAACATGAATTTCAAGGAATTCAACTTTTAAAATAGTGTTTACTATTTTTCATCATTACAAAAATAATGTAGGTGTAGGACAAAATATTTGGCCAAAAAAAGGGAAAAAATATGAAAAGAAAAACAAAATCCACCAACATTCCCACCATCCTAGGATATCTACAGTTAACGTCTTGGTGTATTTCCTTTCAGCCTTCCCCAACCCACACAATATACACGTGTATGTATGGGATGGGGGAGTTTACATCTTTGAGATTATATTTTATATGTATATAGTGCCTGCTTTTACTTATGTAGCAAGAACTTTTCCTATATTATTAAAACTTCCTTTAGAACGTCATTGGGAGGGCTGAATATCGTCCTACCCTCTAAGTGACTGTAACTTAATTTTACCATTCCCCAGGTGTGTACACACTCTGGCTGCGACCAGTATCCTTGTACAAAGCCTTCACTGTATCCCTCTCTATGGACTTGGAATTGTGGCACAAGTTCTCAGCTCCACCCAAACCTATCCCTTGAATCTCTGGAGGTTTAGGTACCTCACATGAGTTTCTGAAGCGGTTCTGAGGCTAGCCCCACCCCCACCCCACTCCCAAATCTACAAACATGTTTTTTAAGACTTTTGACACATACTGTCAGGCCTGGTCTTCCAGGGTGTTGTAACACTTCTTCCAGGAAAGTACTTGATTCAAAGCATCTTTCCTAGCACTATATATCATTATTTTAAAGTCAGTGCTAATTTGGTAGGCAAAAAAAAAGCAAAACAACAACAACAAAAACCTGCATCTCATTAATTCATTACTTTAAACCAGGGTTTCTCAACCTCAGCACTACTGACCTTTGGGACCAATGACTGTCCTGCGCATTGTAGGATGTGGAACAGCATTCCTGGTCTCCACCCACCAGATGCTAGTTGCATTTCCCCAGTTCTGACGATCAAATATGTCTCCAGACATTGCCAAATGTGCGATGGGGAGCAAAAGCATCCCCCAGTTGAGAATCAGTGTTTTAAGTATATACTATGCTAATTAGCTGTTTGTGTGTGGATTGTCAGCTCATGGCCTTTTGACAACTTTTTATATTGGAAGGGTCACAGAGTTTTTGTAAGGTGCTTAGGTATTAAAGACAGTGATCCTTTCAGCAAGTTTTAAAATTTCTATTATATGCTTGTAAAAGACAGAATGTGCAAGATGACACAAAACATTTCGTTAGGTGTGTAAATGAAGAACAGGTGTCATTTATAGCTCACAATGACTCCCATGGCTTCCTATGAAAAGGTGACCAGCAGCTTTTCTCCTGCTGTGAGAGGAGGCAGCCCTGCCTCAGCCTAGGTGGCCGCTTCAGGATTGCTTGTCAACACCAAGTTTCTGCTGAAGAAACAGTTTTCCGTTCAACCTATGTAACAACGACCTATGTAACCTAAGATGTTAAAGCTCCAGAGTTCTGTAAAATGCTGGGGAAAATGAATGACAGAAACGCTGATTACCAAACACGTACCTTTGTTTGCAGTGTGGATAACAAAATATTGATGGTAGAAATCCGATCTTCCTTTATGCCTGAGCCAAAAATGCAAGGAATAAATTCTGAAAGTAAAAGTTTCAAAGCATTAAATTCCAGAAAATTCTGAACATGAGAGGAAATGAGAGAACATTACTTCTTAAATGGTATAGCAAACAATGCCATCTACTTTCTTTTTTTTTTTTTAAGTTTTGTCTTTTTTAATTATACAAGTTCAGTGGAAATGACCACTTTCGTGACAAAGGAAATTAAGATCTACAGCTAAAACGATGACAGGACAATTAAGGAAGTTCCGTAGTTATTTAGTTCTGTTTTAGTTTCCATTTCTCACATTAAAAGTAAAATTAATTTGATGCTGACTGTTTGAAAGAGAATGTATGTTATGATTAAAGCTTTCCAAAGTTTCTCTTTGCTTAGACTTGCTCCGAGATGTATTTAAAACGATGGTCATCATTTTGTTGGGTGGTGGTAGAATTTGGGGTCTGTTTGTTTGCTTTCTTTTCACACTTCTAGGTCCCCAGGTAATCAGCCACCGCACACAGCTGGATTCTGTATCATCACTAACAGACTGGTGACGCCAGGCACGGCATCAAAGCAATTACAATTTCACATGCTTAACAGGCACACATAATTTGTATAAAAGCAAATTCATTGTTCTAAAAACAAAGCTTGAAAATACTAGACAAACCAAAAGAATGAAATTTAAAATCAACCATAACTCTACTACCCAGAGGTTAACTTCCAGGTTACCAGTTAACTGCTAACTTTCTGCTGTATCTATGCTGTTATATTTAATTTTTAGTAAAATAGGATCATACAGAACAGTTTTATAACTAAGTTTATACCCACATATATTGTTAAAAAGTCTGATGTCAACAAGTATATTCTGACTTCTTTTTTAACAGGTGCATTCTACCTATGACCAGACCTCAATTTGCTCGGTCGATATCTTGCTGGTGGACAGTTAGCTAATTTTCAGCTAATATGGAAAAACGGCTCCTAACCAAACTTCTAGTCACATCCTTAATTCTTTCCTTAGGATAAATGACCAGACATGGGATGGCTGGATCACACAGTTCAAAAGTGCCTGCGTAATGTCCTACGTCCAGATGGCCTGCACGACACTAGTAGAGGTGCATCTCTGCACACTAACAGTGTAGATGAAGAAGCCCAAAGCATGTCCTTTCATAAAAGGCCGATGGCTGTGACGACACCGGGGAATTCTGAAGAAACTCCGAGCCCTGGGGCAGCAGGACGCCCCACATGGGACCTGCAACAAGCAGGACTGTCCACTGCACCAGGCAGGGTGCCCACCGCCCACGCCCTGCTCTTAGTGGTCCCTGACAGCCATGTTCTGGAGGCAGGCAGGTCTCCCACCCTGGGCGAGGTAGGAGAAGGGCTGGAGCCCGGACCACACTGGACACGCTGACGTTCCTCCTCCTACAGCTCCAGAGCGGCGGCCAGGACACGGACCGCGCCTCATCTGCAGGCTCTGCAGAGCTCACCGAACAACTGCCATGTGCTAAGCACGGCTAGGGCTGTGACTTACCGCCTTACTGAGTCTCCTGATAAAATGCAAGTGGCCATAAAAGATTAAATTATGCCAGCCCTGCTGGAGGGAGACAGCCAACAGGTGACCCAGTTGGAATTCCTTGGAGCGCTATTACTGATATTCTGGTAACACTAGGCAAAGCCACCAAAGTAATTAAACTTTATTTTTTTAAACACTATTACTAAGGAAGGCCAGGTAGCCAGGGCAATGAATCTGTGTATGCTCGGGACCCATAAAAGGCCCTTTGTTCGCACGAGTCTCTGAAGTTTGCATTTATCCTTTGTTGGTACAGCGCTCAGCATTCCAGATAGCGTCACAGGAATACCTCTGTTCGTGCTGACCACGGTATCCAAACCACACTGACCAAAGCTTCGCCACCCACACCCCTTCCGTCTAGTGCACTCGGCAGCGGCAAGGGCTGCAGACTGTTCTGTGTGGTAGATTTTTCCAGTCACAGCCAGGCTTTGTTTCAAGACGGCACGCCTACCTTTCACCTCCAGCACCTGCACCACGGTGCCATCATCACCGGCAATCAGAAAGGAGAGGGCGAACTGGATGTAGGCCAGCCGGACGTCAGGCACACCCTGGGGACAAAGGAGACCACGTGTCACATGTGTGTCCACACACACGCAAGGAAGCAGGAACACAGCACAATGCATGCCCCTCGTGTCCCAATGGCACAAAGGCACTCGACGCTGATGCCATCAGAGGGCTCAAGTCTGAAACCGAGAAACTGATGGGCATCTCTTTATGGAAACAAAGGGTTTCTTCTATGCCCTTCCTGCTCAATCTTCTATGCTACTACTTTCCCATCTCTTTCAAGCTCTTTTTAAATACAAAGTACAGGTAAAATATAGTTATGTCCCCTTCCTCAACTGTAATTCACAAGCATTTTTAGTTTATGGACCACTTTGGTATAAGAGCAGAAGATTCTCAGTCGTCTAGATAACATCTACTCTCACTTGCCAATGAAACAATATATCTACGTTTTTGAAAATCCAGAGGTAAAGACTGGTGCTGCTTTTGATGAGATGCCAATGAGGTGATGTCTGGTTTTTACTAGATATTATAAATTTACTCCAGACACGGAAGCACAGATGCTGTCATATTATAAACCCAGCGTGGCCTTCCCAGGATTGCAATCTGTACTGTCCTACGACTGTCAGCCAAGGCCCAGGACCAGCAGCCAACACTCAGGGGAAGTCACTGGGGCCCTCTGGTCAGTTTTCCCTCCCAGTAACTTTAAGACAAACCCGTGTTTCATCACCCCTCTTTTACACCCACAGGACCTGGACCTCGTCAGCTGTACCAGAACTAGCACAAACGCTTAGATCCTCCACTACTAAAACTGAAAACTTCTCCCTACTTCAGTTATCCCAAAGGCATTTTAATTTGAAAAAAGTTAGTATCACGGAGAATTATCGCCCTGAATTCTGAAAAGATAAAGGAGTCTCAGCCTTCCAGACAGTTCCCCTCCACTTAAGGCAGCAGTACTAGTGGTGGTACCAGTAATGTTTACTGAGCACTTACCATGTGCCAGACATTACGTCAAATGCCACACATCTGTCATCTCATTTACTCCTTATAACAACCTAAGGTAGAGGTGCCTACCACACCCATTTTATAGATGAGGAAACAGAGGCTTTCAAAAACTCACTCAACGTCACATACCTACTAAGTAAGTACTGGCATTGGGATAATAAGAAATAACTGTACAAACACACGGCTTTGCGCTTGACTTTATGTCTGACCACAGGAGAGTTTTTTCTTCTCAGGGCTCCACAGCATTTTCGTTTCACTTTTCTCAAGGTGCAAGGACCATACTTGGCATCACCTACGCCTCTATTTGAGTATAATTAATTCTGTCTCGTTTCGCTGGGTACATGTTTCATCTGACCCGTGCTCTGTAAAATCTGGATGGAGGCCTCGCACATTAGTTCTGTTTATGGAGTCTTTCTCCACCCACGTCACACAGCATTTCGGCAAAATTGGTTAGACTAATGCTGGTTTAGTCCAAATACACTAAAGGCTCTAAGCTCTCCTCTCCGTTCTGGGGACGAACATGAAGAGTCACAATATGGAGTTTGGTACAATGACAACTAAAGTCTTGAAAAGAAGTTGCATTTCCTTAGAGTGTCTGTGATGCCCCAGTGCCTTTACTCACCAATTCAGTGTTTGCAAAACACCAATTACATTCAAGGTGCCACAACCTCAGGCTGAGAGACAATGCGAAAATGCCTCCAATATTGTCCCTGTCCTCAGGAAGCTGAGTAACCACTGCGACCAAGTCTCCAGATGCCTCATGGCTCAAAGAAGTACATCACCTCATTCAAGCTCAGTGACCTTGTACCCTGGTCTATGCACGCCTTGTGATTCAAAAGAATGCTGATAAAATGCTAAAACTTGCCTGGCCAAATTAAATTCAGTTTGATCCTTTCTCAGCGAGTTGGAAAAGTTCCACTAGTTGGGGTTTTTATGTCCCACTGAAATATCAGGAGTCGGGGCCCTGAGTGCTGGTCCCAGTTATCTGACATTCCAGACCTTTTTCTCCTGCTTGGACATAGCAGAGGGGGACTAGATCCTCTGCAGAGGCCCTCCAACAAGGAATTTTGAACTAAAATGGAATTCAGTTCTCACCTCCTGGTATCTGTCCTATATACCCCCGACAACCCAGTTTCAGACTCCTAACACTGTGGGGAAACAAAACCTCCAGACACAGCATCTGCCCCACTCCCAGCAGCGGCCACCATGCATCCCGCTGCCACCTGACCAGACAGTCCCCTGGGGCCCCACCCTCTATCTCAGCAAACTCCATCAAAGGCAAAAGGGCCACATGCCTACTCCTCATTCCTACCCTGTGACTTCACAGGGCTAGTATCCCAGGAAGAAAGTGTCCCGAACTCTACAGCTTGTTCCAAAACACTGTCTAAAATAGACCAAAACATATTTGGTAAAACTGCTCTTCGCACAGGGTTTTTTAACAATGCTTTCTTTGGCTGGATCAAGATATCCATAATCTTCTGTTTACGAGGCTTTAATAATTCCCTCTAAAATGTCAGAAACACTCATTAAACACACACACACACACACACACACACACACACACACACATCTACTAGCTTCTTAAATAACTAAATAGGATGGAAAAAAAATGGGGATTGAGGGCAGAAAACTCAAAGAAGCTAAGAGATTTCAGAAACTGATCCACCAAACACAATGTGGGGTCCTGGTCTGCATGCTGATTTGAACCACAAAGGGTAAAGGCATGTTTGCCATAGTTGGGGGAAAATGAGACTGAACTGGGCATTAGATGATACTGAGAAATTATTAATGGTGTTAGGTACGATGATGGTACAGTGCTTTTGTTTTTTAAAAGGTCATTTTCTGTAAGAAATACACACTGAAATATTTATGGTGAAATATGATTCACGTGGGGGATTTGCTGTACTACTCTGCCTCAAAGCAAACCAAAAGGTGGGAGAGGTGACAGTGCCTGATGTAGGATGACAGGTACATGGGGACTCATTGTGCTGCTCTCTATTTTTGAATATCCCCGTCATTTCCTATATGAAAAAAAAAATTTTTTTAATGTCTAGAAACCATTGCCTACAAAACACAATTTACAACACCTGATGTAGAATAAACTAAAGAAATTAAAAACATTTTCATCTTGATCATACGTCCCACTTTACAGATCAAGGAGGTGTAAAACAGCTTGCTGAGACTCTGAGATGCAGCAGCCTGTGTGCAGCCTTGCAGCCAGGGTTCAAGCAAGGAAATTGGGAAGGGAATCCCAGCTGTGCTTTCCCACGTGTGTCTCGGTGGGTGGCCTGGGTACTGACATTTTACTTAGATGGCTGGTCTGGTTGAGGTAAAAAAAAGACAGGGTGGGAGGGGAAAGGGAATCTAATGGATAATTATTACCAGGCTCACTGCCAGGTAGAACCAAAGAACCATGATATTTGCCCTAATGTGCAAAGAGCACACAAATTCTTTTTACTAGAAATGCATTTAAACGTCAGGAGCCATGACTTATCAAATGGAATTTGCTAACACTTTAATAAAGCATAGTGTCCTTGATACTTACCCTCAGAGAACACCTTATTCGCAATTCCAGGAAAACTCTCAACACTGAACCAACCTCACAGAGCCGTAAAAGTCACCTTGTTGTTAATATGCTTCAACCTCAGTCTATGTTACCTGGCACTGGATAAACTCTTAGTTCTCAGGGAGAGTTAGAGAACAAGGCCACATATGGGCGCAGGAGTAAATCATTCTAATGTGGTTCTCCATTCCGGCAGACAGGGTTTGATACGGGTCTGTTCTTTGCGCCCAGGAAGGGGTGTGGAGAGCTGGGCCATGGCTGTTCATGGCACTGAAGTGTCAGTGGAGAGAGCTGATCTAACGGAAGGTAAGAGGCGCTGAGACACCCTTAGGCCCTCTCTCCAGCTTATGAGTCCAGCTTATGAGTCCTCAAACTTGTGCTTCCTCCCCAATAACCTTTCTAAACCCAAGTGCAACTTCTAGACCCCCCAGGGAACTTTTCTTTTATACAGCTCTCCTGAAATCAACCATTCACACTTCCGTGCTCTTTGGTACAATCCAGCCCATACTCATTATAAGACTTATAATTGGGAGATACAAGAAATATATTAAGAAACCATAAATGTCCTCTTTGATGATGTCATTGGCTTAGACTTCCAAGGGTTTTCTCCGAAGTGGACAGAATATGAACAGGAGGACTAAGTCCACGCCATGAGGCTCATGGGGATTATTTCATTTGCTCAGTGAAGACGCTCACAAGCTCAGTTATCCCCACAGGCCAGAAAGGCACTGTGACACTGAGCCCCAGAGAAGCTGGCCTCCGATGTCCCTGTCATTCAGGCTCGGCCATGCCTCGGCCACTACTGCTGGCCAGAGGTAAGGCCTTCCTTCCTCCCAGGCTCCAGTGCAGCCAAGGCACAGTTCTCCCCACAATGGTCTCCTACTGCATCTATGTGAGGACCAAGGCTGGAGAAAGGAGGACAAGCCAACCACTGCGGCTCCAAGTGGAAAGGAAACACAGGAGATGCAAGATGCTCAGGGCTCCTCACCTTAGAATCCCTCTTGGTCACCAGCGTGTACAAGGTTTTCTTATGCAAATCAAAATGGCTGCAGACATCCCTGGCGGCCTCAGGACCCTGGGTCACCATGGCGGCCATCAGGTTCAGGCAGGCTCGAGCCATCCTGCATAGGCACAATGGGGAAATGAGGCATGTCAGGAACAACAGAAGCACAAGCCACCTGCACACCCAGTTGTGGTTTGCCATCCCCAAACCAGCAAAAGGAAGGAAGAAGACATGCTCTTTAAAAAAAAAAAAAAAAAAGTCATTAACAAAAACTTCAATTGAAGCCAAAACAAAACAATAAAATGAGTCTAAAGAGGATCCAAGAATACAAAATGCAAGTTACGAAGAAGCCGGCCATCTCTGTGTCCAGTCAACCATCCTGTAAGTGGAAGCCGCACCCACCCTGCCTTTGCAGGGCACAGAGCACTCCTCTGTAGTGGGCATCTCCAAAAGCGAGCCTGTGGCTGCCTTTCCATTCTGCAGGCACCCAGAACCCGTGGTTTACTGAGTAGCTACTATGTTCTAGGCACTCTTCCAGGTGCTGGAAAGACAGCATTTTATGGCAGCCAAGTCCCACACCTGCATGCACCTTGCATTCTAGTGGAAGGAGAGAGATAGTCAACAGATCGATAGAGAAAATTACGTCAAATGTGTAGCTGTACAAATAGACATTTCCCTCTACAAGCTAAAGGGACAGAAAGTGACAGTGGACACAGGATGGTCAAAAAAGGCTTCCTTGAGAGGACACTTCTGCAAAGCCCTGAGGGCAGAAAGGGAGGGAGTGCGTGATGACCTTTGAGAAGGGCCGCTGGGGCAGAAGGATGCCGGGAGCGTTGCCAGGACAGCAAGGAGAGCAATGCAAGAGTGAGAGGCACTTGTGGTAGGAGTCAGCGACAGTAAGGAGCCAGTCAACAAAGAAGAGGCAGAGCCATGGTCACGGAAACCATGCAGCTCTACTTTGGGAATGGAGGCAAGGTCAAATGCACTTGTGGAGAGCAGAGCGCAGACCAAGCCCAAGGCTAGTCTGGCCACGTATGTAAAGTTGGGCAACTTACTTGTAACCCGAGGCATACAGGGACTCACAGATGAGCTTCATGTGGTTATTCAGCAGCTTTTTCACGATGTTGGTTCCCACAACATGAAAATGGGAAAGATCACTTGCCGTCCGTAACAATATGGCCTCAAAAACTTGAAATATTAATAGCATCTGCAAAGAGAGAATCGAAATGCTTATGAAGCATCTCCTTTCTTTTCCCCCTCTACATATCTGCTCCTCTGGTCTTAGCCACAGTCACTTGCAGGTTTAAAACCTTCAACTCCCAGGATGAGGCCGCCCGACATCCTGGGCCAAACACAGGAAGGTGGCAGCTTAGCAGGCTGCCCTGCAAGGCTCCTGGCTCTGGAATTAGTCTTGCTTCCATAGTCTAGTTAAATAGAGAATGCTTGCTTACAACTACACAAATGGAAAAGAGAAATTTCTACTTACGATTGGGCCTCATTGCCCAATCAGGGATATTCAGGTCTGTAGCTTTACAGCAATAACCCTAAGATTTCAATAGGTTCCAAATATCCCCAAGTTTGAACCTCTTTTGAACAAAAAGACTCAATATGCATCTGAATCTGTGAGACACAATTTTTACCTATTTTCCATTTGTTAGAACGAACCATGTCAAAACCTAGTGCATGCAGATTAAGAATCTACGATCCTTCTTTCTGGTATTATTTACCGATAAGAAGTTAATGCTTTCCACTTAAACGCTTCCAAAGGTCATGATGCAAAAATGAATGTATGCCGATAACACGGGGCCAAAGCACTGTTTTCTGTAGAAAGCTGGCAACGTCTTGGAAAATTATATCACATTTGTCTTCATCGAGCTTAATATATAGCAGCATTCGCTTTTTCTTCTCTGCATCAAACCAGATGAGGAATAACATACCTCACTTTCAGGTCGCTTCTCCCCACTCAGGAGCTGGAAAATCTCTGCACACTCCACAGAAATCTTAATGTACCCTTCCACAACATCATACACATCTTCTCGCGGTAGCTTCTTGGCAGCAGAGACAAACGCTTCCAAGGCTGAAACAGAGTTATGTTCAAATGTTAACAAGGACAATCTCCCACAATCACAGCCACTACTGTTACCGAGGGAGGCATCTGGCAGGAACACCCAAGTGATTGGCATTGCCACTTGATGAGATGGAAAACACAACAGCAATATGAAGACAGGGAGACCGAAAGTTGTGACACTGCCTTTTCTCTATCGCCAGTGAAGTCATGGGCCACAATGTTCAAAGGAACTGGTTTAGAGCAGAACCCTCCTTGATCCAAGGATCCTCCCTGATCAAGGAAGGACATTGATCCACACTCCAGAGCGCCCTCTGGGTCTTTGCAATCTAACCCTGCAGCTCTCTTCTCCCCACCCCGACATGAAAGGGGGTATAATCAGAGAGTATATATAGAAAATGTGGTATATTTATATAGAGATACATATACAATGGAGTATTATTCACCCTTAAAAAAGAAAGATATGCTACCTTTTGCGATGTGTGTGGACCCTGGGGGTATTAAGTGAAATAAGTCAGACATAGAAAGACAAATATTGCACGTTCTCACTTTGTGGAATCTAAAAAAGCTGAACTCATAGAACCAGAGAATAGAATGGAGGTTGCCAGGAGCTGGGGGAAATGGGGAGATGTTGGTCAAACTTCCAACTATAAGATGAGTAAATTCTGGGGATCTAATGTACAACATGGTGATTCTAGTTAAGAGTACTGTAGTATATACTTGAAAGTTATTAAGAGAGTAGATCTCAAATGCAATCACCAAAAAAAATGGTAATTATGTGAGGGGATGGTGGTGTTAACTAACTTTATTTTGGCCATTTCACAATATATACATGTATCAAATCATCGCAATTACACCTTAAACTTACATGGTTTATGTCAATAATACCTCAGTAAAGCTGAAAACAACAACAACACCTTCCCTAATGCCTGCATGAAAACAAACCCCCTAACATCTATCAGTTCCACTTCCTTGTGAGTGGATCCTATCACAGGAATTGATGAGAAAGTATCAAAAGGGAGAGATAATCCAAAAATAGAGATCAGATTCAAACACGAATCCAACACAGCCTCACAGGAGATTCACTTTCACTCATTGCCACATCTTCCAACTACTTCACCGACATATATCCATCGCCTGTCAACCGGGCTCCATCCAAAACCTGTTTACATGCAGCACCTGAATATCATGAAGCTCTCCAAGCTAAACCATGAATATGTATACAGATGCAATCTTTTAAACAAACATGCTCTTTTTCTGCCAGGGAGGTTCCTGTCCCTGTCCCTGCTCCATCCTACAACTCTACTGAAAAGCCACTTCCTCCAGGAGCCTTCTTTGATTTCCCAGATTAGACACAGGCCTGCAAGCACCAGATTTTATTGATTGACATCTGCCTTCCCCACCTGACTATTCCTAAACTGCACAATGGCAGGGCCTGGGTTTGATTATTACTCACTGTTTTATCTCTACTCTAGTAATAATAGCCCCTAACAAATAATGAACAAATAAATGAATGAATGACACGTGTAATTGCGCTAAAGCAGGTATCATCTTCCCAGCACTGGCTAGCAGGTGGAGGTGTCAAACATTTAAAAACAAAATCTGAAAAAAAAAAAAAAACCCCAAAACAAAAAAAACAACAAACCACAAAAGAAATCTATGGGAGACAGACTGGAAACTGAGGATATGCTGGCCATTAACTTAAAAATTCCTTTAACCTGGGAGAAACACTGTCAAGTTTTATTTTGACCCAGTACCAGTGTTTCCACAGACTAGGATATTCAATTTGGGTTTTTTTTCTTAAAACCTATATAATTTCTAATGGATTACATGGCATTGTGAAGGGTGGTCACACTTTTCAACACGTGAAATGATAGGATCTGCTCCACATCCATCACTAGTCGAATCCTGGGCAGCTGACCAGTCCTTGTGGGTGGCTTCATGTGGTCATTTACTATTACACATGGTATCGGGGTGGGTGAGTGCTGAAGGACCAATGCCATTGAAAACAGTGCTGACAGCCATCGGCAGTACTAGAAAGCGGTCTCCCTGAACGCCCCGAGCTGACTTACAGTCGGGGCTCCATAAATATGTGTTGGCGAAGGAGTAGTACACTTATTTGCGCTCTTAACAATTGCAATAAAGAGGTTTTGGAGTCTGCTGAGGGTCGCTGCTCGGGGAAGGGAGGTGTGTAGTTGCACGGAACTGTCACAACCAAACAAGTCGGGGTCCGCTGGTGTCGCTGGCCGCGCAGGGCACGGAAATGCCGCGCGCAGTCCAGGGGCGGTCTCGGGAAGGCCTGTCGCCGGAGCCTCGGTTTCCTGTACGCACAGAGGAACACGAGGCTCTGACCCTCGGCGACCGAAAAGCTGCAGAAAGGAGGGGCCGTGTCTAGTACACGGAAACGCCTCCCGGGCCTGGAGGCCGCCTCGCACACACGTGCTCCCCGCCGCGGGCCGGCCCCGCACTCACCCTGCCCGGCTCCCTGCGGGTCCCTCAGCTGAGCCTTGAAGCGCACGCCTGTGAGTTCTTCGGTGCGGGCCCGCTTGCCTGCGCCAGCGGGGGAAGCCGCGCCGTCCTGGCCAGCCGGGGCCTTCCTCTTGGGGACCCCCATGGCCGAGAGGGCGGAGGCGCGCCGGGACCCACACCTGCGGTCTCGCCAGGAAGACGCCTGCGGCCGGCAGAAGCGCTCCCGGAGCCCACACGTGCGCAGGAAGGGGCGGGGCTGGGGGAGAGGCGGGGCCTCGGAAAGTAAGGCCGGCGGAAGGGGCGGGCCCGCGGGGTGGGGGTGGCGGTGGAAGCTGGGATCGGCGGAAGGGGCGGGGCCTGTGGAAAGGGAGGGCGGGGCCTATGGAAAGGGAGGGCGGGAAGAAGGTCGGAAAGCAATCAGGTCTCACAGTTGGTGCGGGCACCGACTCCCCGAGTTCTGCCCGTTGCTGCAGTCCCCGCAGGCTCGCTCGCCGCCGAGGGCAAGCGGGCACTCCGCGACACCCCTGCCCGGCCGTGGCGGGCAGGAGCCCCCTGGCGCGCGCCTCTTTCCCCCGTGGGCTCTCTCGGGTCCTTGGCAGGAAAACCCCCAGACCCTCCGCTCCGGGAGGGCACGAGCTTCGGCTCGTCGCAGCAGCACTCAGCTCAGTTCTTGGCCTGCGGGCGCCCTATCGGTGTCGTTTGAAGGTCTTGGCTTGACACACAGCGGGATTTGATGCTTTGCCTATTCCGGGCCCTGCGAGTTGGCAGGAAGGGTGAACACCCCGAGCTACATGCCAGGCGGGCGGATGCGGAGAGGTCCCCGCTCGGGTACCTGGCTCGGGGGTCGTGCGGGTGCCCCTAACCCTGACCCAAAACTTGTCTCCCAACTTGAACAGACCGTTTTGTCTGGTGGGATGCTACTCCGGACTGACCGCCACCCCAGGGTGCGAGGAGAGGATCAAATGAACTAACTAATGCCTGTGAAAAGCCATCGTGGACAGTGCGGTGGCCTCCATACTTAAGTTCCCGTCGTGAAGATGGAGACAGCAAAGGCAGCCCTACCTAATCGTTGGGGCTATCCTGAGAAAGTGATGCGATGTGTGAAACACGGCCCTGGGAAAAAGTACTGTGTGTTTTTATCCGATGTGATTGATCTGAGAGCCACATGCAATGCTCTGAAATAAAATGGAGGTATAAATGAATAAGTAAAACACAGGCTGGTGAATTTTTAATATGACTTCATCAATACTTGGTTATGTGTTCAAATAAATCATGAATAAACCAACTCATTTGATGAGTAATTTGGTAATTCCTGCAGTTCTCTGTCAAGTTGTCGTCTGGCCTGAGGAAATACTGTCTTGTGTTCTGTGAGTAGCTGTATAATGAGCATCGGAGGAGGTGGACTTTTGTGGCCTGTTGGAGTTTCAGTCTCTAGTAGAAACAGCCCGTGGTGTTTGATCCTGAGCCTCTGGCCTGGCGAGACTATCGTGCCAGTGGAAGTGCCAGTGGAAATGCCTGTGTCATCAGCAGGTCAGACAGAAGGAGTCACCCCAGCAGATAGGAGCTGATTCCACGGTATTAAGAGACAGGGAGCTGCTCACAATGCAAACTGTAAAGGGCAGCACTGGTATAAGTAGAGACAGAGACTTAATTCTGACTGATTTCCACACTGGTTCTCTTCTGTGGTTAATTGCCAACCACCAAGTTTGTTTTCAAGCAGGGTGGACCTGACCACAGAGGCAGCAGGGAGAGGTAGGAAATGGTCCAAAGCCCTGTATCCAGTTTCTGCCTGTGTGACCTTGGGCAAATTACCTTCTCTCTTTACAAAGACATCAAGAAGGTGAGGCAACTTGTCAGTATAACCCAGCTAGTAAGTCCTTGAGCCACTCCTCCACTCAGTATATCCTAATCCAATTTGAAAACAAAGAAAGAACTTGTCAATACCCACCCCAGCCTTCACCAGTGGCATACCTGATGAGGGATAGGGCTCAGAAGTACAGATGGGTGCTTCAGACTAAGTTGGCTTGATGCCATGAATCATACCAACTCACTAACCCCACTTGTTCAGATATCAGGCTCATCAACCAACTCATAGACAAGGACATGTCTTTCTATATCAAAGGCCTGCGTGGAGAGAAGGGATCCAAGAACATGCTGGTCTATTGAAGATAAGCATCACTGTTTCTGGGACATTCTAAGCTGGTATCTACTTGGGGGCCTTTTCCCCTGCTGTTCCCTCTGAAACTCTGCCCAGACCTGATGTGGCTCCTACTCTCACTTCATGTGGGATCTTTATATGGATCTACACTCCCTACGTCACACTCTTCTATTTTTCTTTATTGCCTTTATCACCTACTGGTGATATCACATATTCATTCGTTTGTCAAATTCCTTTGCTAAAATGTGCACTCTCTAATGGCACAACACAAAGTTCAGTGCTCTGTTATCACTGGCACATCGTAGGGACCCATACATATTTGTTAAAACAATGTCTACATAAATATGAACATAAACGAATGCCTAGATCTGGGTCTTGAACTTGGTTAATGTCAGTCTAGCCTAAAAGGCAGGTTAACTCTTGGAATGCTGTCAAAAAGTCTCAGAATTCAGGTTTTTGAGTCTACAAGTTTGTGAACTGGCCCCTGGACTGTGGTGGATTAGCCAAAAGAAGCATGCAGTCTCTAAAAGTCAACCAGTTCATCTCCAGTAGCCACACTTCTCACTCACACCTGTCAAGTGTGGATGCTTATTCCCATTTCAATTTTTTAAGTTTAAATTCAAGTTCTGGAAAGAGATCAAAGGAGAAACTCAATCAGAGCCCATATCAAGTTCATAGGAAAGCATATTAATCATGGACTCAGAATGTGAGAAGTATACATTGCTGCACATAAGATAACATTATCTTGGCAGTTTACCCAGCATCATTGCATCTGGGTAAAAGCTCGTTAATGCAATCACATTATAGAGAGGACAGATATGGAATTCCTTTCTCTATTCTGTACAAATTTTATTCTCTTTAGTGATGAATGTTTTAGTGTGGCATTTACTAAGATCAAGGCAGTTCCATTATCTGTTTGTTTAGCAGTGAGAAGAATGAAGCATTCTTTCAAAGACAGTCACATGAACTCTGTGACAGCGTCCATAGGCTAAAAGATAAGTAAAGCTACAGCTGCTCCTCAAGTCAACAAAACACCAATATCCACTAGGATTTGCTATGTTCATTGCGTTATACAACCTTCCATAGTACTTTCAAAAAAATATAACATAGTCTAGCTACTCCCAAGGGACTTACAGTATCACTGAGAATATGACACACCTGTGAAGTTCAATAGCAATAAAGAACTTAACCAAGAACCCAAGATGATATGAGATGTTACAAGGTGGCATGATAATTGTCAAACGAATTATTTGAGCGCTAGACACATGACATTAGTATGATTCAGGTTAGATCATTGTGGGATTCTTACTGAAATAACAGTAAAACAGAGAATAAAACAGAAACATCAAATATGCCTTTTTTTTTTCTTCTCTGAAGCAAAATTGAAAAAGAGTTCCCCTCTTGTCCAATATGGAATAAAATAGCCATAGGGTGAGGCTAGTCTTGATAAAAATCACAACATAGATAAAGTTTGTCTTCTTAAATCTCTTCCCTCTTTGCTCACCTACCTCCCCACACATGCATACTTAACACCTTCTTGTTGGCCCCACCGCCCCCCCCCCATCTTCCCAAGGCCCTAATTGCTGCAGCTTTCCCAGAAGTTAGCTCCCTGGAAAATTTCTCCTCCAGAATTATTTCCTTTTCTGCCTCCCTCCCTATGCTAAGTGCCCCTCCTTCCCCACCTTTCCTCCATACCTGTTCCCTTACAAAAATGTTTTTAGATAGCCGTCAGAAAATAAAGAAATTTGATACATTCCTTATAAGGTATTAAAGGACCATAATTTACAGCCAACCCATGAATATTTTTACACTTTAAAAAAGGATACTAGGAAATCAGAACCCCCAAATTGAATTTCTAGTGTGTGGTTGTGTTTTAGTCACTGTGGCATTGAATGGGGGGTGGGGTGGTATGGGGAGGACAAAAAGTCAGCTCATCACCAGGAGAAGAAGGGTTTCTGAACATTGTGTATGAATCTGCCAGTGAATCCCAGCCATTATCCCATGTGTTACATTTTATAATTAGGGGGCATGGCTCAATGTTTAAACATACACTGGCAAGTCCATAAGGGAAGCAGGACAATGGCCACAGAACCAAGCCTTGATAAATATATATTACGTTGATGACCAGGGTCTCAGACCTGACTACTCAAAAATACTAGGGTATTGACTTGATGGCCCTATTCTTCGAACAGCAAAATATAACAAAATCCATACTCAATTTAGACATTAAAATATCAATGATAAATTTCAAAGCTGTTGTAAAGACTGGTCTAGCATCTTAATGATTAGATATGAGAAAATGCATAACATTTGAATAACAATGTATTCAAGTTAATAGATAGTGAGAGAATTGTATACCCACAAACAGGATATGTGTTCTTTTTCAATAACATGGAACAGTCACAAAAGTTAACTATGTTCCAGGCCAGAAAGGAGACCTCAATACGTTCTAAAATATCAACATCATACAAACCATATTATGTGATCAGCAAGCAATAAAATTAGATCTTGATAATAAGAGGATACGTTTTTAAAATCCCATAAGCCTGAGAAGGGAAAAAAAATTTTCTAAGTTATTGTTGGAAAGTACAAGGGAAATTATGAAAGACGTAGAATACAATACAACGTAAAGTGTTAATCAGTGGTGGAGGAATGGTCTCAGAACTCTTTGTCTCAATTGGCCACTTAAGTTTAATAGCAAAAGACTATTAATGACAATAATGCATGGTAAAACTTCCAGAAGGAAGGCAGAATGTTTTGTGCACCATTCTTCTTCTCTTTTCTTTCATGTATGTGTGAGAGAGAGAGTATGTGTGGGGTGTATGTGTGTGTGTGTCTGTGTGTCTGTGTGTGTGTCGGTTTTAAGTTATTAGCTTTTTAAATGAGTACTTTTTAATGGAAACATCTTGACCCAAAATCTGTTGCAGAATTTTCAGGCCTTTCAAAACAAAGTTTAATGAGGAAAAAAAGTGGTACCAAACCTCAGTGGGAAATGAATGGTGTGGTAGATTGCAAAATATGGCCATAAAACCCTCCCAGCTTAGTGAGCTTCCGGTTCCTCCCATCAGGAGGGGGAGTTGTTTCTTCACTTGTCTAGGAGCAATTTGGATTGTGACATCTCCAGAAGCAGCTGAGTACCACTGCCACAACATCGTCACTTTTCCTCACTTGTCATCTCCTCTCAAAGTATTCCTGGCTTGCTAGTTTAAATGGTGACACTGTTGTGCGTTTGCATTATTTCCTTTACATTCGTTGGTCTTTCTTATCCAGTCTCCTTCCTTTTGTGTTCGTTAACATTTTAATTACCTCAACATGCAATGTTGTTTTGTTGCTATTGAAGTTATCCCAGACCAACTAATGTCAAATGTAATTTGTTTTCAGAGAGATTTGTTTTAGGCAATCATCCCCAAAGGTGCAGGAAGACTGACAGAATGGCAGGCAAGTAGGCATGAGTGCTCTGGAGTTGAGTAAAGTGGGTGACAGCATTTGGGGGTGGGCAGGGAACGGCAGACCCCTGAATGAGTTAGGGAGGAGAGCCAGGTCAACCCAAGGGGGGAAAAGCATTCCAGAAAAAATCTACATGAAATGCAAAGTCACTGAGGTGGGGATATGATCAGAGAGGTCTAGAATTCAAGAGGGCCAGTGTGTGTGCAAGGGAGGGAGAGAAGGAGGCCAAGGGTGGTAAAAAAAGAGGTTGGTCGGAGAATCAGCCAGGAGCAAGGCATGGAGCCATTGTTGACAAGGTAAGGTCTTTGTAGTATTTGAACTGTCTGGATTTGCAGTTCTCAAACTGGGTGCCAAAGTACCCAGAGCACCACAAGAAACTCACAGTTTCCCTCGGAATATTTTTGTAAGTTGAGGGAAACACAGCAATTCCTGACATCCATTGCAAATTACTAACTCAAGATAGTTCATCGTTTCAACATCATATTGTGCTACTTCTCTTTTGATAACGTCATAGCTTCACAAAGCCAGGATTTCAGAGGTTATTGTGATAAAAAGCCAGTACCAAGGAAAATCAACATGGAACAGGAAATGAAGGTCCAATCTGATTTCAAGGTTGGAGAGATAGTGACATGTTCAACAGGTGCACACAGGCCGTTAGTAAATAATTGTGGTTATTTAAGAAAAAAATAAAAGTATTTTTTCTTTCAATTTACATGTAATTTTTTTCAAACAACTACTTAATTGTTAAAACATAAATACTTATTAAGTTGGTTGGATCTAGCTATTTGATAATAATAAACATAGTTCAAACTTTTTGTTTCGTTTTTGTCTAGGAGCACTGTGAAAAATCATTGAGAAGGTTTGGGAACCTCTGCTCTATAGCCATACTCAGAACTTGCTTTTGTTGAGTCTGAATTCCTTTCTCTGGATTTTGATTTGTTTTCTTTTTGGTAGCTGTAAGCCTTCCCTTGGGAATGACCATTAAAAATTGTTAAATATTTTTGTACACCTATGTCCATAGCAGCATTAGTCATAATAGCCAAGAGGTGGAAGCAACCCAAGTGTCCATCGGCAGATGAATGAACAAACAAAATGTGGTCCATACATACGATGGAACATTATTCAGCCTTATAAAGGAAGGAAATTCTGACAAATGCGACAGCATGGGTGAGCCTTGAAGACATTATGCTAAGTGAAAAAAGCCAGTCACAAAAGGACAAGTAGGATTCCAGTTATATGACTGACTTAAAGGAGTCAAACTCATAAAGACAGAAAGAATGGTGGTTGCCAGGGACTGGGGAGGGGGAGTGGAAAACTGGGTTTAATGGGTACAGAGTTTCAATTCTGCAGATGAAAACATTCTGGAGATAAATGGAAGTGATGGTTGCACAACAACGTGAATGTACTTAATGCCACTGAACTGTACAGTTAAAATGGTAAATTTTATGTTGCATATATTACCACATTAAAAGTTTTTAGTTTTGAAATTCATGGGCCACTGCCACGATTCCTAAGACAAAAATTAAGACTTTCACCTACAGAGGGCGCCATAGGCAGTGCCTAGTGGCCAATCACAAAAGGACAAACACTGGGATTCCACTTATGTGAGGCACCTATATTAGTCCAACTCATAAAGACAGAAAGTAGGATGATGGTTGTCAGTTTGGGAAATTTCACACCGAAAACTACCATGGAGTCACAATACTCCAAGAACCCCCCAAACTTTGTTTATGCTGCATTTTTCTTTTACAAAGAGAAAAATATGAATATCATAGAAAGAAAATTGATTAAAAATAAGTGAAAAAAATATATTTAAGAAAACATTAAGGAATATCAAGGGATTGGCATAGATTTAGCCCAATTTTCTGAAATCCTACCTCTAATTTAAATATTCTATGGGCTTTAGAGCCAAAATGGACTATAGGGTCCAACGTTTTCACTTTGCGGATGTGAAAAAATGAAAGGTTTGGGAACCTCTGCTCTACAGCCATACTCAGAGAGGTCAAATGCTTCTGTGGGTAGCTGTCTCTCAGTGGCAGAATAGAGACTATTGCACTTGGTGCCTTTGACCTTGGAGGGACTGCCATACACACATCAGTTCTGTCACATTCTTAAAGGCCTCCTTCTGTAGGCTTTTGAAATCAGCCTTTCAGTGCTCCCCCAGCTTTTGCAATCCTCAGCAAGCAGGCTCTTCGTTATGTGACTCTTTGGTGCCAACTCTATAAACAAACCACTATTTGTTGCTTCCTAAAAATAAGTCTATTAGCTCTGGACAACATTCGGCCTCACTCTCCTACGCTGGTTTCTTTGTGGCTGACAAATGGTGGTTTACGTCTTCTTAGAACGGCTGCAGATGGTCTTTGTTGGAAGCCCGAAGTCTTACCTGATGGCATAGGTGAGGGGCACAGCACACAAACATCTTCCAAAATAGTTTGTATATATGGGGAGGAAGGAGCCAAGATGTCAAGGAATGAGGATAGGGACGTAACTTAGAGCTGGAAAGAAGGACAGGGTTGCTTAAAAGGTGGGGGGGAGGGGAAGCAGAAATTGAGTCATGTAATTTAGAAATGTACAGCAGGCCCTCCATGTCTGTGGGGCATACGTTTTAAGACTCCCAGTGGATGCCTGAAACTGCAGATAGTACTGAACTCTATATATTCTATGTTCTTTCCTATAAACACATACCAACAATAAAATTTAATTTATAAATTAGGCATAGTAAGAGATTAACAACAATAATAAAATAGAACAATTATGGCAATGACAATAAACTATATAACAAATGTTATGTGAATGTTCTCTCTCTCTCTCTCTCTCTCTCTCTCTCTCTCTCTCTCTCTCTCTCTCTCACAAAATATCTTATTTTACTATATTCACAGCATGGATACACTGAACAAAGAGATGATTCACATCCCGGGTGGGACGGAGTAGGACAGCACAGGATTTCATCACACTACTCAGAATGGTGTGCTATTTAAAACTTAAGAATTGTTTATTTCTGGAATTTTCTATGTAATATTGTCAGACTTCGATTGATCACAGGTAACTGAAACCATGGAAAGCGAAACTTCAAATAAAGGGGGACTATGATAATCTAGATTTCCTGCAAGGACACCTCTCCCCCACACAATGAATATTGTGGGTACAAAGACATGTCTGAAACTCGAGTGCAAGAAGGGGCAAGATCATCCAATGGTGTCATCACATAGAATGGAACAGTTTTATGTTACCCCATCTCGGTGTCCATCCCTAATTTCTGTGTTTTTGCAGTTTAAGAGGGTTTCAAATCCTGCCAGAGATGATCTGTGTGAGTTTGTGCCATCAGTTTCCACATTGGAGACATGGAGAATGTGGTAGTACCAGCCTCGTTCGTGGGCATGTGACCTGTGCAATCACTCAGGGCCTTGTACTCCAAGAGCCCCTGCCGGATTGAATGTTCTGCTGTCACTCTCTTGAAATTCTTAATAATTTTTGAACCAAGCAGCCCTGCATTTTCATTTTGCGCAAGGCCAATAAATTATGCGGAGAGTCCTGGTTAGTATCTATCTCAAAGGTTGTTGTGAGTATTGATATTTTGAGAGCACTTTATTATTTGGTTCACCCTTCCTCAGACTGAATTCACTTTGATTCCAGCTCTTGTAACTGTGCTGAAGAACCACGTGGCTCTGACTGCTTTTGATTTTTTTTTTTTCAATCTAGTTGTGGAGGGCACAGCTCACTGGCCCATGTGGGACTCGACCTGGCGACATTGGAGCTATGAGCACTATGCTCTAACCACTGAACCAACCAGTTGCCCTGCTTTTGATTTTTTAAAATTCTATCACAGGAGAAAGAAAAGGAAAGCACCTTGGTGCAAAAGATCATACCTCTTTGTGCCCTAGATTGATTTTACAAGTTTCTCCTTCTTTGAAGTGTGTGCCTCCCCTCCCCATTTTCCTGTCCTACAAGTTTTTATAGTGCCCCCAGCATTAAGGTATTTAATTGTACAATAATTAGGGAAATGGGAGAGGGTGGTAATTGGTTTCCATTTGGTTGGGAACACAGAGGGATTTGGAACTAAGGGCTCCAGAGAGGAAGCTAAGTGGAATGACTTCATTTTCTTGCACGATTCCAAAATTCTTAAAGCGATCAGATTAGGACTAAAATCTGATTCAACCGTGAGCAGCTATGAGGCAATGTAGAAGGAAGCTGGGGCTCCTCTATGTTCCACAACAAGCTACTGTCACTGCACTGTCCACCCTCCTTCCAAATATCTTTCCAATTTGGCCATTTTCCTCTTCTCTCGGGGCCTGCAAAGTCCCAGGCCAACACATAGGCATAGCCTCCTGCCCACACTTCTACTCTGACCATCTCCCTGGACCCATTTTGTTGTTCCTGCTTGATTTTTAAGAAAAACAGCTTTGTGGAGGTAGAATTCACATATCATACAACGCACCCATTTCAAACATGCAGTTCAAAGGTTTCTGGCACATTATTAATTTTTTGAAGTTCTGGTAAATACCTATAACATAAAATTTGCCATTTTAAGTACACAATTCAGCGGTATTAGTTACATTCACAATATTGTGCAATCATCACCACTATTTCCAGAACTTTTTGTCACCCCAAATAAAAACGCTGTACCCATTAAGTGGTAACTTTCCTTTCCCCCTTCTCCCAGCTCTTGGTAACCTCTATCTACTTTCTCTCTGTGAATTTGCCAATTTTAGACACTTTATGTAAGTGGAATCATACAATATTTGTTGTTTTGTATCTGGCTTATTGGACTTAGCATAAGGTTTTCAGGATTTATCCATGTTGTAGCGTGTATCAGAAGTTCATTCCTTTTTATGACTGAATACTGTTCCACATTTTGTCGATCCCTTCATCCATCCATGGACACTTGGATTGCTTCCACTTTCTAACAGTAGTGAATAAATGCTGCAATGAATACTGGCGAACAAGTACTTGTTTAGGTCCCTCCTTCTGATTCTTTTGGGTATGTAACCTCTGAACCCCTTTTTGATCCTTCTAGTCCAGGTATACTCAGAGTAATCTTTAACCAACACACACCTGATCATGTCATTCATCTGCTTACAATTCGTAAGATCAAGATGGAAATGCTCACTATGTTTCCAGGTCCCTGAGCTCTGGCTGCCGACCTCTCCACCTCCACATAGCCCTGCCCTTAGCTCTCTGCTCCATCCACTCCGGACTTCTCTCCATTCTCCTATGGAGCCATGATTCTTTTGGATTTCACACAAGTTGATCCTTTTTTATAATTTGTTCACCCTCCCCAAACAGCTAGCTTTTGCTTGGCCAACTCTTCCTATTGTTCTTATTCATCTTGCCCTAAAAAGGCCCCTAATACCCTTCTCTCTCCCTCTGCCTCAGCTCCCCCATTTTTGCCCCACCCCCGCCCCTTCTTGTTCATGACGCTGGGCTCACTTGGCATTACCTGTTCAATGCCTGTCTTCCTCACTGTGATAATGACTAACATTGACTGAGCACTTTCTGGGTCCAGGCCCTCTCCTATACACATCACCTGTTATCAACTCACCTGCATAAGCCTCACAATAAGTCTGAAGACTTTACAGATAAGGAAGCCTGGGGGTGCTGTCACAGTGAGTAACCTTACACATTGGCATCTGGAAGCCAGTGCCTACCTACAAGACAGCGGTGGCAGCCCCCCACCCCACCCCCGCCCCCACACACACCTGAGGGAGCATGGCTCCTTTCCTGTGCCAGCATCCTCAACCCCTAGTTCAGTACCTGACACACTAGGTACCCAATTCACATCTAAACTGGACAGATGAAGGAGTAGATGGAATGCAAAGTACAGGAGGGGCCTGAGTTTGGGGCAAACATTACTTACTAAATGTTAGGCATCCTTACCCACCTCCCAGCCGCAGTTTCCACAATCTAGAAAGTGCACCCTAATACTACTTAGGCATGAAGGTTATTGAGAAGATTGAGTGTTTTAATGTAGATTTTAAGAATCATTGTGCCTGGCAGACTAGGTTCCACCCACTCAACAAATACTATTGGGCCCAGAGTCCCAATTCGGCCGGCCCTAGCCCTGCGGAAGCAAGGTGTGGGACGCAACGTCATCCAGCCTTCTGGGGTCCTTGTGTCCCACCGCTGAGAGGGTCCCACAGGTAGGCCTGCGCGTCTGGGTTTTCTTTCGGAGCCTCCCCGCCTCACTCGGACGCGTTCGCAATCGCAGTTCCGAGCGGGCCGGGGCCGTGCGCCTGGCCCCGCCCTGGGGCCTCATTATCTACATTTCCGCGTCAGGCCCGCCGCGAATTTGGCAGGCCTCCCCGCGGTGTTCCGGAACACTTTGTGCCGAGCGCCGGCCGCCGGGCCCTCCTCCCTCCCACCCGCACCGCCTGGCCCGGACGCCCCTCGCGGTCCGCGGGGTTTGGGTCGCTGGGGCCAGGTAGCCGCACCCGGCGCAGTCACGGAGGCCCCACGCACTTGTCCTCGCTCCCCCGAGCCCGGGCCACTCAGTGCGCTTCTCGCCCACGGGCTGAGCGTCCAAACGTGGGTAGTACTGCGCGTAATCGAGAGGTTCAGAAAGATGCTGTGGCCCATTTTCCAACGAACCCTGATTATTGGTGCTCGGTGGCTGTTTATATCCGTCCAGTGTCAGATCCTCTAAGAGACGCGTACAACTAGTACCCAAAGGAATTGAAAAGACCTCGGCTCTGGAGCCATCTGACCGGTTTGAGACCCCCAGCTCTTTCCTGTCCTGGCTTCGTAGACTCAGTCACCTCCTCTGTGAAATGGGGACAACTGTGCATTTTTGGTGACTCTGCACGTGGAGCGCGGCGGGTCGCATGGACATCAGTGCAGCGGTCTCGCACCTCCAGGACCCCACCTTCCTGAGGCCCCGCCCGGGGGCGCCCGGGCTCACCGCGCGGCGCTGGCTCCAAAGTGCGTCACGGGCACCAGCCGCGCTTCTCCCGAGGCCAGGGCGAGGCTGGCAACCGGCCAGCGCAGGCCCGGCCAGGGGTGCCGGGCGGTCTCAGGGGCGGGGACCCGGGCGTGTAGGCGCTCAAGTTGCGCGGCTATCGTCGCGCTGTTGGGGGGCCCTCCGCGGCTGGCAGCTCGCCAGGGACCCGCCTCTGCAGCCTCTGGGTGCGCGAAGGTTACACTTTCCCTTTGCCCCCCCCTCGTTTCCTCCCGCGCGGTGGCAGCGGAGGTTTCCTCTCGGGGAAACTACGCGGATCCTTCCCTGGGCTCCTCGCCCCGCCCCAGTTCTCCGCCCCCTCCCCTTTGCCGGGGAGCTGGTGTCGGCCCGCGCCAGAGAGAGGAGGCTCTGGGAGCCTGAGCCGGGAGGTGCCAGGGAGCCGCGGAGCCGCTGGCCACCAACTCACCCCGCCATGTGACGCCATCCTCCGCCCAGTGACCCCCCGCGTGCCCCGGGCCCGCGCCCGCGCTCCGCCGCGCCGCGCACCATGCTCCTGCCGGGACCCGCGCGCCCGCCGCCCGCACCCCAGCCCGCGCAGCATCCCGGCCTCCGCAGGCAGGTAGAGCCGCCGGGGCAGCTCCTGCGCCTCTTCTACTGCACTGTCCTGGTCTGCTCCAAAGAGATCGCAGCGCTCACGGACTTCTCCGGTAAGAAGCGCCCTCCCTCGCTGTGCGCCCCCGGCGCTGCGGCGCGCGCAGGTGAGCCCTCGTCTGGGGGCAGTCCCCCCAGGGGGCACGGCAGGGTTGGATGAAAGTTGGGCGCGCTCATAGCCAGTTTTCTTTCCTGGTGTGAGCCCTTGGCGCATAGGTAGCTGCCTGTGGGGTGGTGGCAGAGGCCCGCCCCACGCCCCCAGAAGGAAGGGTGGGTAACGCATTTGAAGTTTCTCGTCCTGCTGTTGACTTCATCAGCATCAGCGACTCGACTCTGACGGATGAGTGTCCTCTGGAGGCTCCTTAGGCTGAGCCCTTTGCCGCGCCCAATGCTGTAAAGTACACGTGCTGTGTCCGAAGAGTTTGCCACAGCCTAGTCCGAGTGCCCCCAAGCCAGTCGCCCGGGGGCCGTGTACAGAGATTATCCCAGGGCACACGACCTGAAGTCTCCGTCAACAAACACAAGGGAAGCCCGAGAGTACAGGAGGTCGGGGGGAGATGTGTCGAGAGAGGTGAGCAGAAGCTTACAGAAAAGAGAGGAGACTGGGGGGTGGGGGTGGAGGGGGGTGGCATGACTTTACCGCCCAAATATATCAGCATCCCCCTCTCCAGTCCCTCTCCTTAACGACTTCCTCCTCCCAGTAAACGATGAGGCTTTTCTTTTGGGGGACTTGGACCACGTCTCCCGCAGATGATCTCAGGCAGTTCTGGGGTTGTAGGTGTGGCACCGCATAGCGAGAGAAGTTTCTGAGTAGATGATGGCTATAGGAACCACCTTCTTACATTACCGTCGCACTTGCCTAGAGTAGCAAACGTCCTTGCAGTTGTAACAGACGTGGGTCTCCCTCTGGCGAGCCTTCACCCTTTCCCAGCCCAGGAAGCAGCTCTGAACACCACTCTCCCCCTTCTCCATGATCTTTTGCAAAGTCCAGGCTTTGCCTGGTCCCTGGAGGGCCCTGCCTGAAGGGTCTTTTGCAATAAAATCATGGTAAAGGGAGTCAGTCCTCAGCCCTATTGTGCAGGAGACTAGTACAAGGCAGAGAACACTGGCAAACCAGAAGCTGAGTTGGGTTTCTAGTTTACTTACAGAGAATGTCATTGTTAGCCGAGAGCCCTTAGGTCAGAGGTTCTTTTCTTTGAATATTTAATATCAAGGCAGTGTTTCTACCTGGCAAAGGAAGCTAAGATATGCCTATTTGGCAAGCAAATTGTGGTCCTTAAAATTGAGCACCACAGAGGCAGAGAGCTGAGGAAAATGTGCTAGGGAAATGCTTTTCAAGTGCTATTGACTTTTTTTAGGGGGGAGGGTGGGGGGGTACTAGAACTTTCTTGGCTGCTAGCAAAGTCCTGTATTTGCTGATTTAAGCTTTGGAGAGCAGTTCTGAATTCAGCCACCTTCTAGCTCTGAATGTTGTAAGGAAAGAATTGAAAGCCAACAAGCCCTTTTTTTATGTGACATCATTGCAACTGAATAAATATTGCTTTAGGTAAATTGCGGTGTAACCATTAGATTGTTTGCATAGATTATAGACACTTAGAGTTTGTTTCTTTAGTGAAGCAGTTGCAATGCTCGTAGCAGTCTGTAGGTTACCACCCAAGCTTGGAATTGTCTGTATGTAGCGACTGTTACAGGGGTAAGCTTGAGCTATGAAAGAGGGAGGCTATATCCTGAGGGAAGTGGATGCTTGATACGTGTTCTTCTAAATGACAGAAGTGATAAAAGGAATTTCCTTCTGTTTTCTGTGAAAACCTGAACTCCAGGGTTTAAAACTCCCTGAGCCAGCAGTAGGTGGTGATATTGCCAGGTCCATCCACAAGCAGCCCCCACTTTTACTCAAGTCAGCTTTGCTCTCCAGAGATCTGAATTATAGGGCGAAAGTGTCAGGGAGCCTTTTTGGGAGAAGACAAGAAAAATAACATCCTCCCAAATCACAGACACCCTAAAATTTAAATCTAAATTCTATATCGTGTGGCATCAGGAAACATTATAAAAGGATCAGGGAGAAAGATGAGGTTTTCGAAAGTTGATTAATTTGTCTTGAAACTTAATGCATCTATAGGGACCTTCTAACCATATGATATACAGCGCTGAGGAAAATCCCTAAGCTCCAAGGACGATAGTCTGAGTGTTCAGTTGAATGTTTTAGTCAAAGAAGTGGATCCAGGTCATGTAACTCTAACCCCTCACCCCACCCTAGGGGCCTCAAAGCCTGATGCCTGCTTTCCTGGGGACAAGCAGTCCTGATTCTTTTTATGAACTAGGAGAAGTGACTAGTAACCAGAGGCCTGCAAATGGACAGTGTAACGACCCCCAAGGAGACTTACAATTGCCTAGAGCTGGAGAGCATCACTTGACAATGCAGACACCTGTTTTTCTAAACAAGGGAAACATCAAAAACTGAAATGGAGGGAGGATGGAGGGAATCCCTTTTACCCTGTGCAGAGGGGATGGAGGAAGGATGGTGTATCCACATGAAAAAAAAGTGCCAGAATGTCAGGGGTCCCAGCCGTTGTCTGTACAGTAAGGGCTTCGCAGGAGATTTAGCAGTGCAGAGTTTTGGAAAGTTACTTAAGCCTTTCTCTTCTTTGCAACTCTTCCTTGAGCCTTTTCCTGGGGTTGTCAGCTGGTGTAGTTTTCCTGGGTCATTGATTTTTTTTTTCCCCCTGAGGAGTCCAGCATCAGATCTCACTCTTAATAAGCCAGAGGCTGCCTTGTGGCCTCCTCCTCCCCCTACATGCTCGTGACTTGCGCTAATCACCTCCAAGCCTTGCTGGGAAACAGGGTCCCCAAACACCCCCTTCTCTCTCATCCCGAAGATACTGAGATGCTGTCAGCGGCCACTGGGAGTCTATCATCACCGCATTAAAAACATATCCCAGGAAGGCCAGAGCGGTTCATGCAAAATTAGTGCCTCTGATCCTTAATCCCACACTCAAATGCACTTGGCTTTCATCCATTTTCCTCTTTGGGATGGAGTTCTATATTTTTGACTGCATTCCCAAATTGGGGATTTGGCCTGAGAGGTCCAAACTGATCACTTTAAAAAAAAAAAAAGAAATATAATAACAGCATCATCTTTTGCTCAAAGAACAAAGCAGGAGTGAGGGCTGAGGGGGGGGTGCCATTTTGGGTTCCCACCACAAAAAGCTGAATATCCTCCATATTTTGCCCTGCCTTAAAGAGTAATATTTCCGTGTCTCTAACCTTAGTTTACCACACCGCTCTGTCCTTCTCTTTTCTCCCTGCTTCTTACTCTTTCTCTCCTGTTCTTTCTTTCTTTTTTTTTTTTCCCTTTTCTTTCTTCTTACAGAAGTTCTAAGTGATTGATGGGCTTATGGAGAAGGGCGGGGAGGGAGGGAAGGAAAGGGTGGGAAACAGTTCTAGTTCCCACTTGGATTCCTCGAAACCCCTGACTTTTGACAAAGCAGTCATGACCATATATGCTTACATGTTTGGTTTTGCCGTGGGGCACACAATGGTGAATGTGGGAAGTAGAGGGGAAGGAGATGAAAAACAAGGAGACTGGGGCAGACTTTAAAACCTTCCTGGTAGTAAAATGCCCCCCAAAGAAAGGTCATTGCATAATGGAAGGGGGTCTCTGGGCCCTACTCCCCATCATCAGTAGCCCAAGCAAGAAAGAAGTGGTGCTTGTTACCAGATCGATGGCAGCCCGACAAGGAAACCTGACTCTAGCTCCTTATTTCATTGGCCAGGAATTTCAGAGTAGAAAAATGGCAATGCAGTTGATCTTAGGAGTTGGAGGGTGGGAACTAGGTCCTGACTGAGGGGACACAGTTGAACCTTCCTATTCTGCTTAGATAATTGGTAGGTCTCAACCCTGGCTGCACATAGAATCTCTTGTGTGGGTGCTCAGACAGCACCCCAGGACTTCTTATTTCATCGGTCAGGAGGACCCAGTCATTGGTCTCTTTTTAAAAGCTCCCCAGGGAATTCTCGTGCACAGCCAGAGTTGAGAACCACTGCTCTCAGATCCAGAGGGCAGGGCGCCCTCCTGCCCGTACATCGGTTCATCCAGGGACACACAGGCATGACCAGGTACCGCTTCCTCCGCTCCCACAGGGCTCACCACCAGGGACACCCGAACCGATTGTCCCAGCTATCAGTTTGTTGCTGCCTCCCAACACACACATATGCACAAGATGCCCACATGTGCGTGTATATATGCACACACAGAGAGAGCTCTGCATTTTATTAGGCCTGCATCACATCGTCCTTTTATTCAGGGATTGCCTTTACTTTCAAAAATGTTATGGAGTGAAAAGCCAGCTCATAACCGAAGAAAAACAAACCAAATGTCTGAAGGAGTTGTGCAGCTGTCACAGAAGAAGAGGGATGAAGAGCAAGTGTCTGAAACTGCTAGGCTGTTTCCATGGAAAGGAACTAGGTTTGAAAAGTGTTCTGCCGGCTCTTTCTGTAGCAGAGAAGAGGAGTCTGGGCAAGCGAGTGGTCGCGTTATTGATGGCTTTGGTCTCCCAGACACTCTATTGGAAAGTGGCAGGCTAGCAGCAGTTTCAGGGAAAGGAAGGGAGTAAAAATTAATGGAGCACAGTGTTATCTGACTTTATCCTTATAGCAACCCTATGAGGTAAGTATTAGTCTCACTTTACAGATGAGAACCCAGGCTCAGAGTGGTTAACTGACTTTCCCAAGACTGCCCTGCAAGGACGCAGAGCATGGCAGACTCTATCATGAACCCCAGGGTGGGGCCAGGCTGGGGGACTTGGCCTGTGTGTGCTGAGTGTGGGGGCAAGGCCAGAGAAAAAAGCAGGTCGCGATTTGCTTAACCTTTCTAGATAGTTTATGGGGTAGCCACCACCGTTTTAGCTGCCCACTGAGTAGACGGACCTTTTCTCATTCCTTCCTTCAGCATCTTTCATCATAGTGCAACCAAAGTGTGTGCACAGACAAGGTGATCCAGTGGATATAGGAGGAGAACGTTAGAACTTCGTTTCTATTTGTTTCTTTTCTAGCTTAGAAAGGAGTTGTTTTGCTTATAATTAACATATAAATTGACAGTAGAACAGTATGTAATTTTTAAATCAGTGTACATCTGTTGGAGATGTGTTCTCAAAATGTTTTTACTGATGGGGTTCCTGATTTCAAAAACGTGGAGCTCAAAGGACTTCTCACCCCTCCTGTTAGCACGTTTAAGATTCTTGAAAAGGCCTCACCTTGGGGCTAATGTACACTGAAAGAACTTCTGCTCCCCTGTTACCTACTCACCCCCAACTAGCAGTTCCACAACTGCTAGGGAAATGTAGAGTCAGGATTTGAATCCAATGCCTACCTGGTTTCAAAAATCTATAGTCTTATCATTCAAGCTAAGTAATGGACCTACAAGGTAGGCTGAGGGTACTCTGATATTTTATACCAGGTCACTATTTTAATGATGCTGATGTGTTTGTATTTCTCTCGAAGTAAATAGTTTTTCTTAATAACATAAATCCTAGAGTCATCAAGATTTAAAGTTTGAAGGACCTCAGATGGGAAGAGTGGCTGAGCAAGTGGCTCTAGTCTGTTCTCTCTGAGACTCTTCTTCCCGCAGGGGTTCCGATGTCTGCGCCATCTCCGTTAAAACTCTGGCCCAGCATACGCAGTGACTTCTTTACTTGGCTTCCCTCAGCACAAGTAAGAGAAGTTGGTGAGTTAAAAATACTATCAGTGTATGAAGCTCATAAAGCATTCGGTGCCAGACACTGTTCCAAGAACTTCATATTTATCAACATTTAATTCTCACAACCTTGCAAAGTAGATACTGTTATAATAAGTTGAAGAACCTGAGGCAAAGAGAGGTTAAGTAACTTTGGGGGATTCAGACCCAGGCAGCTTATTATTAAAACAAATAAATTACAAGTCATTTGAAGCAATGCCAATTCTGTAATGTTTATCTCTCAATCTGCTAAATCCAATCCCCCCCCAACCCAAGACTTACAGGTATTGTCCAATCCACATGCTATCTAAGGATAGTACTTTTTCTAGCCCCAAAGAACTGATTACAGAATAAGATCTGTAATCTGTTTCTGGAAATATGGTGGAACTGGGTCCTAAAATTATTTCTCTAACAAAACACCTACAAGTGCTGAATAAAATATAACAAACATCCTTTAAATGCAAGAACCAGTAACTAAATATAAGGACCACCCAAGGAACAAAAACAAAGGGATCAGAAAACTGGAAAAGTTAGCTGCCACTGACCTTATAGCCACACTGGGGCCTTTTGGTGGTCTTTACAACTGTGATTTAACAGGTACATAAAAGCAAGAGATGAGGCATTAGACCAATATAAAGTGAGGAGTTGGAAAAAAAGATCTCCATATAAAACCAGGACATGGAAGGGCTAAACATTCATAAAAAGAGAGATGAGAAATCAGCCTTCTTGCAAAGAAAGATGACGAGGAAACTTGTCTCGCCCGGGCTCAGGATTGGAGAAAGAAAAGCAATCTTCCTTGAGTACATATAAAAACAGGGCTGCCTTTTCAACAGTCTGTGGTTTGAATTCACATTGCCTTTACCAGGAAATCCAAGCTGAGAAACTAACAAAGTCATCCCAGGTTGGTTGTGCCCCAGGGTACTTGGCAAAAACAAATACAAATACTCCCTGCATAGAAACATCACCAACACAAACTGCACAAGATTCCTATAGATGAAATCCTGCTGATATGAACACACAATCCAAAACTATATTATCTGAGAAGCAGCAATAAAAACAACAGAATGCTTAATAAATAACAAACGGAATTTAAAACAAGAAGAAATAAAAGAGAGAATCCAAAACATGAAGAAGGAATGAAAGTCTACAAAGAGAGTGAGCATATTTGAAAAAATATCAAATATATCTATTAACTATACTAATACTACTGTATTAATGCAAAATATATTCATTGAAATTAAAAGCTTAATGGATAGATTAGACTTAGCTGAAGAGAGAAACAGTGAACTGGAAAATAAAGCTGGAGAAATTATCCACAATGCAGCAAAAGAGGTAAAGAGATGAAAAATATAGAAAAAGTTTGTAAGACATGGAGGATGGAATGAAGGTTCAATATATATCTGATCAGTATTCCAGAAGGAGAGACTAGAAAATAAGGAGAAGCAGCACTCAAAGTGATAATACCTTTCGGAGTTCATTTTCAAGAATTAATGAAAGATTTAGATTCAAGCATCCTGAGCAAGATAAATAAAAATAAATTTGTACTTATTATATTGCAACTATAAAATACCAAAAAAAAGTGGCAGTCTTAAAACAATCAGAAAGAGAAAAATATCATGTGTAAAGTCTTTGCAACAACAGTGAGAGCCAGAAGGCAGTGAAATATTTTCTACGTTCTGGAAACAAACAAACAAACAAAAAACCTATCATTGCACAATGATATACCTAGCTAAACTACCTTTGAGAGATTGTGATATAGACAGATTTACCACCACCAATAAATCCTTAAAAAACTACTAAAGGATATACTTCATCAAGAAGGACACCCAGTCCAGAAGGAAGGATTGAGATACAAAGAAAAGAAATGGTACAACTTTTAATGCACTTTGCCCATATCCTTGCTTTGTCTTCTTACTTAGAGAATGCCGTCTCCTTGCCTTGAGAGAGATTTCTCTAAGATAGTTTGTCCTTTTGGCGGCTAATGTCAAGAGACAGTTTGTTGATCCAATTGAGCTCTTGCACTGACTCATGACTTCCAGCTGGAGGTATCCACGCCTCCTCCCCAGGTAGTTGTCAGTTTCATGATGAATGCCCTAGGGGAGTTCTATCTGAATGGGAAATATGCTCAAGTCTTTCAGGTACCAGACGCTCTGCTCCATGTGGTACAAGAATACTCAGTCAGTCGGTCCTGTCTGGAGAAACTTCCTTCTCAGGGGGTTCGTGACCACACAGATAACAAAGGAGTTTGAAGGATGACTAACAGATCGGACAAGTCACATTCTCCAAATGGTATCCCAACCACTGAGCTTGAAACTGAGGATTTAGTAGTGTGTCCACAAACCTACTAGACAACTCTGCCCATGCATAGATTTTACATCTCATACCTGCATTTCTGGACACCTGGTTCATTTGCTCACTCAGGCCCCTGAAACAGAATTTATCCTGCATAACAAATTACGGAATGAAATGATGCTTGGGATTAGTTTTGACCTAAAAGCCAGGTTTTCCACATACACAGAACCAGGCAACATTAAAATTCAAAACTTAGGCCACTGAATCTGAAATGTATGTTTGCAAACTGTCTGATTTCATGTCTGCCTCAGATAGCCCATGAATACAAATCACCTCATTTGGGGTTGGGGGAGCAGCAAGGAAGAAACCTAAGAATGATCTCCAAAACAAATCTTTAATTCGGATGAGTATAATAGAATGTAATCCCGTTTCAAGTCTGTCAGCATTCCTTTGATGATTACAAATGAGTCCCCTTCCCCCTGCAATGTGGGGGAATAATCTGGATAAAATAACCCTTTTTGTCTGCAGGGGCCTAGGCTATGCATACTTGTGACAGCCTTCAGAGTAGTGTTTCAGAGTCTGAGACGAGCAGAAGACTGCTACCCAGTCCTTCCTTTCTTTCTCTTGACTTAGGAGATTTTTCACTCTTTTCATGTTTAGCAGCTTCCGAAGGTTCTCAGGCTTAGCAATCATAAATCATTGTACTGTACTCTGGAACAAGAGAGACCCGGTCACCGAGCCCTTTTCCCTCTTTGACGGGAGACAGGTGGAAATGAGAAAGCATGATCTTATCTGGAAAGTCCGATTTGTACAGCTTTTGAGGGATGCGCTTTTAGGAACGCACACAGTTCTATATTCCCTTTCTATTAAAAACATGTACACTGACCCCAAGGTCAGGTTTCCACACTCTCTTTGTCAATTTGACTGTAAAGTTAAGGGACAGTCATTTTGTAATCACCTTCCTCTTTTCTCTGAGGCCCAGAGGACACACCTTCCAAAGCTAACAGTGCCGAATGCTTTGTGGACAGGTCAGACAGGACGCAAAGACTCCACCCCACCCACAGCCTCGGCATGAAAAGGGGTCTTGAAGGCCCCCATGCTGCAGGACCCACTGTGTAGCATTGGCCGCAGCATGCTGCGGAGAATTCCACAGAGCAATTTTGGTCTGTTTTGCCTCTTCAAACCCCAAGTTCAAGTGTGAAGGTCCCTCTCTTCTGAGTTACCTTTTTTTTTTAAAGCAAAGTGCCCCAGTATTTTTTTTCCCCACAGTTATTTTTAAATAGTTTTATGGCTTTCTAAAGCCATAAACCCGCACTTTGAGGCAAAAGGTCTGACTTTGTCTGCCTTTGTCTGAGACTTCTAGGTTTCTCTCTAGCTGTTCAAGGCAGGTTATTTGGGGTTGTCACCTTTCACCAGAAATGCCATATCTTCTTTATAGTTCATGGCTGTCTTTACCCAATGAAAGTTTAGCTTGCCCACAAGTTTAGTCTAAACCATTGATTCTCAATCCAGGGAGATTTTGTTCTCCCAGAGATACTTGGCACTATCTGGAGAGTTTTATTTGTCACAACAGGGGGCTGCTACTGGGAACCAGTGAGTAGAACCAGGAAGGAGGAATGCTGCTAAATATCCTACAATGCACAAGACAGCCCCGACCACAAGGCATGATCCGGTCCTCGTGCTGGGGTTGAGGACCACCAGGCTAGACCATTTGGCTTGTCCTTGTTCATTTTCTACACATTTGGAATCTGAAGAAGGTGGGCACACGTTTTTAAACACCATAGTTGAGTTGAAAACCTCCCGCCATCTCCACAGCAGTCTTCAGCAAGGCTCGCTGGCTTTCTGCAGCCACTGTACTGCGTTGCCCTGTCTCACCCAGTGGGGTTTTATCCAGGTTGCCCCTGCCTTCCTCTGTGGAACGTGCCTGTGTCTTTGGCCCTTTTGCCCTCCTCACTTTAAGCTCAGATATTCACCATCATTAATGTGAAACTGAAACATCCATCCAGAGAGGTGTTCAGCCTTGAAGTCGGCTCACTAGCAGTGTGAGGATGCATTTACAGCACCTCTCAGTTATTTCACCACCTCAGCAAAGCAATCAAGCAACCGCGGTGCGGGGGGGGGGGGCAGTTTAATTTGAATTGTGAAAAGGGAGAGAGCAAAAGTCATGAAAACTGTGCAGAGCTCTGCTTTGCCTTGGCGCCTCCCGCCGCCTCACCCACTGCTTTCCTCCTCTGTTCCTGCACCCTCTCTGCACACCCACATGCAGACAGCTTCTGGCACGCACGTGTGCGTGCGCGTACACACACACACACTCTCATGTTTCTGTGAAATGTGTGTTCATCTCTCTGCTGCGTGATACACACTCTCTAAGAGACATGTTCAACGATGTCTCAAAGAGTACTCATTGCACGGATGAATCACTTTTGTGTCATTTCAGTGTGACACTGTTCACGCCGTGCTGAGTGTTACATACTCATCAGGGCACATCGGAAGCTTGTGTGGTCATGGGGTTCAGCACTGTTGTGGGGTCTACACAGAGCAGCAGGAGAATCAAACAGAGTCCTCTGAAATAACAACCACTACCCCTGCTCAGAGGCTACCAGACCCAAGGACAGCCACTCGCTGCCAGAGCTTGCCCTCCTCTGTCACCCTTCTTTCAAACAGGTTGCAACACTAATTAAAATATTTCTTTCCTTCTGCCAAACACAGAAAAAATATAGTATTGTTTCCGAAAGACTGGGCAGGGGCACCAGCAGGAATGGGTGTGCAGTATTTGTACAGTTTCGTGACTCAGTACATCTGAATCTCCGAGTATTTTAAGAGCTTTGTCCAAGAAAAAAAAAAAGGCCTATTGTGTGGCTCTTGGCACTGAAGAAAATAGGCCTGTCAGAACTCTGTTTCAGATTTGATTTTAAAGTGGGTGATGGAAGAATGCTGTCCAACGGGAGGGCTCTGCTCCTTTTTTCATTCCTGCACATTTTGGTGTGATAAAACTTGAGGATTCACCGTCAGTCCATATTAAGGAATCAGAGCCTCTTCCCTCGACACCCTTTTTGTCAAGGCATCCTGTTCCTAAGCGAAGTTTAGTATGTCTTTAAAATGAACATAGCTTCCTGCCACAAAAGTTAAAAACATGTTTGGTGTATGTATATACTTGTTTGTTATATAAATACATTTTAACTTATATATAAACATCATGTGTATGTATATACATATATAATATATTTGACTATCCCTCTCTCTCTCTGTGTACACACGTAATATATACGTACGTATATATATTCTTGTAAGATCTTCTCTTTTTTTAATGCAGGTTTTTTTTTTCATTGAAGTTTATTGGGGTGACAATTGTTAGTAAAGTTACATAGGTTTCAGGTGTACAAGCAATGCAGTTTTGAAAATGTAGGCCTAGAGACATTTTTGCTTTTCGCAAAGGCCTTATGCATTGGCATTTACTTCCAGGTATAGATGTTATAAAAATGAGCATGAAAAACTTTTTAAGGAAGGTGCTCTTCTAGCTGATTTCTTCCCAGGATGTTAAATAGTGAATAGTGAGTTTTCTCATCACATATGGTATATTTTACTATAGAGCACATATTTTGTCCTCTGTGTTTCTATCTTCTCTCATTAATAAAGCTGATACACTACATCTTTACAAAAGAGCCGAAGCATCTTATTCTACCCCTGGATTCATCTGAATGGTGACTAGGTTGTAAGCTTCTGGGCTGGGGAAATGACTGCCATCCACGTTATGAGAGTGACTTTCTATCCACACGCATCATTTAGGTCCTGTATCCAATGCCACCAGTCCTCAGCAAAACAACTTCCTCTTTCCTGTTTTCCATAAAACTCCCTTAAAGACCTCAATAGTCACTGAATTTAAGGTTGGTTTGTTTGTTTTCATAATGGGAGATTTAACATGGAGATGCCCTTGTGCAACATGGTTTGCCCTAGAGTAGGTCCAAGATAAAATCAGGCCATGGAAACAGAACATAGATTAACCCACCTCCGCTCTCCGTGGCTCCAGGTTGTTACTATGAGGAGGCCTGACCAAGGGAATGTCTTAGTTAATTAATTGCCCTAATATGTGTAGCTAACACACACACACACACACATACACACACACACACACACACACACACAAAAGCAAGAGGTCTTTCATCCTTAGAAGGCAGTCAGACAGTGACATGTGAACCAAACCCAAACTACAGACTTCCACGGAACCTTGTGGAACCTTCTGGAATGTGACTTGTAAGTGCCTTAGAGTCTTTGATGAGAGTCTACTCTGCACCATTTATCTTCATTACCCACATATTCTCTATCTGTGGGTAGATCAATTATTTAGTGGAATATACATAGTCTGATGTATTCATTGAGAGTTTTACTTTAAGAATGTCAAGTGTCTGTGATTCAATCTCACAGATTGGGTTAAAATTGCAGTGTTGAATGTTAGGATGGATATTACTATAATTACCATTATATTATATTGACATCACCTGGCACTATCTGCACTTCAGTGGACTGTGGGGAAGAGTGAATTTGCTGGCATCACAGAAGCCTGAGGGCCACAGCAGGGAAAGGGTTAAACAATTCTCCTTGCAAGGCATTCAGGGCCCAGGGCTGCTGCCATTGCATATCCTTCCGAGATTGGATTTTAATACAGTTATCCCCAGGGAAATTCGTCACAAAAGGACAATATGCAGACGCTAGAACAAAACTGCCCAACCGAAATATGATGTCATCCACATATGTGGTAGTAAATATTCTACTAGGCAAATTAGAAAAAGAAAGAGGTGACTTTCTACCCAAACCATGAATTTCCATGGTAAATTTTATTTAACTCAATGGACCCAAAGTATTATCATTTCAATGTTAATCAATATTTTTTTAAATTATTAATGTGATAGTTTATATTCTCTTTGCTTCTGAAGGCTTGCAAATCTACTGTGGCTTTTACACTTCACGGCATATCTCAATTCAGACTGGCCACATCTTAAGTGCTCAGGGGACAAGTGTGGCCCACGGCCAACCTTCTGAGCCATGCAGCTTTAGAAGGCTGAGCGGGGCAGAAGTTGAGGCCTGGGATCCGGGCGGAGCCTCAGGCCTCACCTCTTGGTGAGGGCACCTTCCCACACGTTCCCCGCGTGAGGCCTGTCTCATGAAGGCACCAGGCGCAGGTGCCCCAGTTGCCTCTTGGGAGGTTGGCCTCTCTAACTTGCCTCCCTGCTCCTTGCATTTGTGTCCTCCTGTTCCCTCCAGCTCCTGTCCCGAGAACCCTCCCAGACTCAGTCCTTGTGATGGGGGAAGGCTTCAGGGAGGCATCCAAACTACAGACTTCCATGGAACCTTCCATGGACAGAACCTGCCAGCAATCAGTCAGCCCTACCCACCCAAACCTCTTTCTTCCACCTGGGCGTCATAAGATTTTCGGTCGTCATCCTGTGCAAACCCACTGCGCGCATTGGGGGCCCAGGGATGCAAGAGTCACAGAGCTGTGCATTCTCCTCCAGGAATGCTCATTTCGCCTCATCCTAGAGTGGAGAGAACTCAGGCCGGGCACAGGGAAGCCATTCGCCAGGATGTGTTTCAGCTTCTTAGTGACAGGACCAGGATTGGACCCAAGACCACACGCCTAACATGCATCACTACTGCCCCCAGGATCAGCTCTCTGAAGGAGGGGACACAACGGGCTCAGCAAGTCCCCAGCCCAGAACTCTCCCCTCACCTGCCTACACCAAGGGCTGAACTAGTTGTTTATTATTCCTCTAGGTTCAGTCTAGAATCACCTTGGGGATGCTTTTCAAATATACTGATGTCTGGAGCACCCCAGGCTAATTGAATCTGAATCTCTGAACTGGGACCTGGGCACTGATATTTTAAAATCTCCTGAGGCGATTCTACTGTGAAGTCAAAGTTGAGCCCTGCTCAAAACATTGCACACTTTTTAATCTATTTACATTTTATTAAATATTATGTATTATTTTTCCAGACACGGAAAATTTGCAAGAATAGTACGAAAGACCCCTGTTGCACTTGTATTGAGATTTTACCCAGATGTTACCATTTTATCCCCTTCACTTTATGCTACTCTAAGTTGCAGACAGGATGCCCTTCATTCCTAAACACTTCATGTGTTCCTTAACAACAAGGACACGCTCTGACATAACCAAGAATGAAGATCGCAATCAGGAAATTAACCTGCTACAATCGTGTTTTCTAATCTACACACCTCATTCGGATTTCACCAGTTGTCCTGATAACGTACATTAGAGCAAAAGAAAATCCCAGCTCTCACATTATTTTCAGTTGTCATGTCTCTTTAGTCTCCTTGCAATGTAGGACAGTTCCTCAGCCTTTGTTGTTTGTGACATTGGCAGTTTTGACGATGACGAGATGGTTATTTTATAGATTGCCGCTTAGTTTGGCTTTGTCCGATGTTTCTTCATGGTTATGTTCTTGTGCATTTGTGCAGGATTGTCACAGCAGTGATGCTGTGTGCATCCGACAATCTTGGAGGAAGGTGATGTCACTTTATCCCATTACTCTGAAGTGAACTTTGATGTTTGGTGAAGGTGGGACTCAAGCCTCTTTTAGATTACAGATGCCACCCTCAGCATGCTCGCACAGATTAATTGGTCATTTTAGTTAGCAACTTATCTAGCAGAGCCTTAAGGGTCTTGAATACAGGATCAGCAAGGCACAAAGCAGAAGAGGGGAAAGGAGAAAAGGTTCTGGAACCTGCAGCTTTGGCAAGGGGACCTAATCCAGAGGAGGTACCAGCAATGTTGCTTCTGGTACTGGGATGAAGGGAGAGCAGAGCATTTGTTGTGGAAGGGGCTTTGGATTAGGGAGGGAGGCATGGAGGAGAAGCTCTGCTTACCCATGGCTTTGCTGAGGGCTATGCTGCCTGCAAGTGCAGGCAACTTTTGCTGCAACTTTTTCAACTTTTGCTTTTCAATCCTCCACCTAAAACAGAGCAACTCTCTCCTTCTAAACTTTGGCCCACCTTGCGACTCCATCATCTCTTTCGTTGGGACTGATGACTTCCAAATGAGGCCCAGAAATCATTTCTGTTAAGATGATGTCTAGCTTGATGCTTCTCGTGACTCAACCTGTTTGTTATCTACTGCTTATCTCCAAGTCAGATGTGTGCTTACCATTTGAAAACAAAACAAAACCCACTAGAACTTTCCTTGGCAGAAGGCATCCACTTAGCTGCTGGCTGAGGAGACCTTTTACTCCACAGATTAATATAGCCTATTATGTGTTTTAATAAACGATCAAAATTTGGTTTCCCTTCCGGGTGTATGGAGGAAACAGTGTTTCGGCTGCCGTCAAGAAGGGGATGGTGTTTATGTGTGTCCACCTGGTAGAGCTGGCCTCCTGCGGCCCCTGAGCCGAAGCACACAGGAGAGTGAGCCGTTTCCCTCTCTCATTGCTGTCTGTGTTTCTGTCCATGGTTGTCTTTGGCTCCCTAGCAGAACGTGTCATTTTCTTTTCTTTGTTCTCTCTCCTTCATATATTTACCTTCACCTGGGCTGTTGAGGGCTGTTGGAGAAGTGTCCTATTGTTGTGGAGATTGGAGCCACAACAAACTTAAGTTCCCCAAACCCAGTTGTCTCTCCTTGGTCTCTTCCTCATACCTTTGAACAAAACAACTACTGGAGGTAATGATAATAAAGGTGAACGTTTCTAGACAGCTGACTCTTGAAATTCCCCCAGAGAAGATGCTAGAGTACCTGTGAAGGGGACCTTTGGAGGTAGAGTCTTCACAGAAGAGATCGAGGTAAAATGAAATGATTACAGTGGTCTCTAATCCACTGTGACCGATGTCCTTATAAAAAGGAGAAATCTGGACACAGAAACACACACAGGAGAACACCGTGACTACAGTTTTGCTGCTACAAGCCAAGGGACTACCAGAAGCTAGGAGAGAGGCCTGGAACAGGTACTTCCCTAGAGCCTTCCGAGGGAGCACCCCCCCACACACACACAAACACCTTCATCCGGGCTTTAACCTCCAGAATTGTGAAACGGTACATTTCTGTTGTTCTAAGCCACCTAGTTTGTGGTTCCTTTTCCCAGCAGCTACAGAAAATTATTACAGCAGAGTTCTGAGCATTTCACACATAATAGCTCATTTCATCTTCACAACAATCCTGAGATAAGTGTCATTATTATTACTGTCATTTTATAGATGAGTGTGTTTTTGATTTGCTTTTCAATGTTCTTCTAAGGAAAGAGAAAATTAACATTTTAAGTGATTCACGTGGGTTTTCCTGTTTGTTTTCATATTATGCCGTGCCGGTTTAAACGCAAATGTCACAGCATTGAGCTGGTACATGGAGTTACAGAAATGACACATTCGTACTTTGCGCATGTGCTGTACGTGCTACCACTTCCCACCTTGGCTGAGGATGTGTAAGGAAGGACCGAAAGGAAAGGAAGTTGTGGGTCCCTCTGTCTGTTCCTTTCCTTCTATGGCATCATTTTCAGCATACATGGCTGGCTACTACAGGGAAGTAAGATGAGTAAGAAACGATGTGATGGGGTTTCCTGGGTTTTTCCTATTTCTTACAACAACCATCGCCTTCTTTCTTCACTCAAAGCACATTCTGATTGTAACGGAACGTGTGGCCCCTGGTGCCGTCAGCGTCTCTGCTTACTCAGTCGGAGGCGTGACATGCGTCCCCCGTACTCACTTGAGCCTTGCTGGTCACCGTGCTCAGGGTTTCTCAAATGCTACATGAGACTGGGGTGTCCAGGAGTGTGGAAACACACACTGTGGGTGTCTCCTCTGCCCACGCGCATGGCCCATTGTCCCATTGGGCTTCACTTACAAAACACACATTCAAAGATAGAATTATTAAGAATTTTAAGATGATGGCAATGGAACAGGAAATCAGTGTGGGGCGCCTCTGAGTGTGGGACTCTGTGCAGCTGCTCAGCTCCTACACCCATGATGCTGTCTCTGATTGCTCCCTCTCACCTCATCCCACGGCCGCTGTCCTGGCTGAGCCCTTCACCGTTGCTCCCCGGGAGGACCACAGCCACCCTGACTTTGTCACGGGCCTCTCCAGTTGATCCAGCACAGGCCACTGGGAGGATTTCTCTGAATTGCAGGTCTGACAGCACCACATGCCTGCATACAAGCCTGCAGGAGCTCCCATCTGCCTTTAGGTTAGAACTCAGACCTTCGCGAGGCAGTGCGTACTTCTCCAGCCTACACACTGGCCTCACTGCGAATCTACGAGCTCCCTCTGAGCCGGCGCACAGCCATCTGCTGAGTGAGGTTCATTTTCACCTGGTTGGCTTCTGCTCTTGCTTTAGACATCACCTCCCAGCCGGAAGCCCTCCTGGCCTTTCGCCTTTCAGGCTGGTCAGAGGCCCCTCGCCCTCCACCCACCCCATGTGCTTTCTCTACCACAGCTTTGATGATCACCCGAAACGTAATATTATAACAGAGTATAGAGAGAGAAGTGACGGGCGGCTCCTCCTTTATTCAGAGTCCAAGGTTCATGAGGAGCCCTTGAACCTGGAGAAGACACTCTGGACCAGAAGTCAGAGCAGGGAACTTGCCCTGGCTCCATCACCAGTTGACCGTGTGACCGTCTGTGCAGCCAAAAGTGAAATGCTTCCCGGGCATCTCAGAGAGCTGCTGGGAGGATGATAACGAGCAAGGAGATGGCAGAGCTCTCCTTAAAGGTTGAACATTTTATTTAAAGGGTAGGAATGAATAATTATATTTTCTTAAAAATCAAAGACGCAGCTGTTACACGGAGACTTGTTCCGAAGGCAATCCCCGAAAGCACTTTTGCGTGTTCAAATTATGTATAAAGAGCGACCACTTGAAAGGCTAGCACTCACGTGGATACATAAAGCCCACTCTATCTCAGGTACAAACACTCTGATTCTCGTTCCTGGGGGTCGTTAGGTTCTGTACAGTCACTGCTTCACAGCACGGAATTACCAAATACCGAACCATTGCTCCTAGCAGAATTCATAACCGTGTTATGTTATGTGTGTCTCTGTTTAAAGACACCTTATTTATTGTCGAATCCGTAACATTGAATCAGGCCAACAGCCTATCGCTCACGCCTGGAGGATGTCTCTCTAACACCCGCCTGTTCTTTGTAGGCCAGTCCCAGCCTTCTTGCCCTTAGGGACACTAGATAGCACTCCTGGGACCACAACATCACCAACACAAAACACAAAAATGTGAAAAACGCGCACTGAGTAGACAATGAAGACACCTGTTGACAGTGTGACAGCTGAAACAAGGGCCGAGTGTCGTCGTCTTGTTCCACCTCAGCTGGGACCACGCACATGGGGGTGACTGTTATTTGTCTCTGCTCCGTGCATACCCGAGAACGGCCAGGAAAGCGTTGCGCATATTGATTTAGGGGATTCCAAATACATGTTAGTGAGTAGACGAATTTGCAAATATGGAATCTGCGAATAATGAGGTTCAGTTATGTATACCAGTGAACGAGGTGTCAGATTTTCCTCGACTTAACCATCCAGAAGATGTCCAGGAGCCAATAGCTAGAAAAAAGACTCCTGGATGGTGGTGGATAAAGGAGACAGAACAGGGCTCATAAGTAAGGGATGTAATCACTCATATGTCACCAAAGTGGTGTATATAAAATAAGACAACAGATTAAAGAGAGCAAGGGTAAGATGAGGGCAGAGGTGACAACGGTGGGCAAAGGAAGGAAGGCTATGGAAGGGTAAATAAGAGCTCACGGGAGAATAAAGCCAGCGTGAGCCCCTGGGGCCATTCAGTGAAGCTGAGTCTACCGGAGAAGGTTTAAACCAGGCCCTGGGGTAAGCGTGCCAGGGACTCAATTAGGATGAATATAGAGATTGAGACCAGGCCAGCCTAATTGCCGTGTGGGCGCCCGTATTTCTTTACATTTGCCCAGCCTCCTGTGAAATACAAAGGAAGAAATGCTGTTACTTCCCCTAATTCTAAGGTTGAAACCAAAGTAGGGGACGCTAAATGACCTGTCCAAAATCCTCCATCGAGCCCAGGAGGAGGCTGTAATGGATATAGCCAGTCACCTACCCTGTTCCCCAAGCCCAGCAGTTTGGATACACTGTTTACATTTGTTTCAAGTTTTAGAAACTTCCCCACTCTGGTTTTGTTAACGGCTTAGGGAACAAAGCCTGTTGGGTCAAAAGGATACAGCAAACTTGTCCTGCCCCTGAATCCAATCATCCTAACCTTCCAAATAGCTTTCTGAGATTTACAGCGCTGCTCTGCAAACATCATCATCCCTAAAGTAAAAAAAGAAAAACAAACAAGAAAAAAAAAAGCAAAGTTTCATTATTCTGAGCAGTGAAATCACTATATAATTTCCCAATTAACTGAATAAAGCACCAAATGAATGCCCTGAAGTCTTCATTGCAGCCTCGAACATAACACATGCACCTTGATCATCCTACACATCCCCAAAGTGGGCAGACATGCAATAACCAGTTCAGAGTTGAAAGGATGTGTTAAGGGGTGGGTGGGAGCAGCATCTGTCCGCCTCCACATCCGTGTGTTGGGCAGTGTGGGGCCTTCTGGTTGGTCAGCTCCGCTGAGTGTTTCTGAGAGCCTTTTGTTGGACATGGGGATAGAGCCACTTCCAAGTTTGGCCAATTTCAAGCAGAAAAGATCGAGTGTAGATTTCATATCTGAGTTTTAAGTGCTGGTTAAAAAGTTGCATTAAGTTATCAAATGCACTGCGATCCCACATGAATCGCCAAGTGGCTCTGAGGCTTGAGGGTTACTCTGCATCCCAAAGAAAGAAAAAGTGATCTGTTTAGATGCTTGGGGCAAATGGAGATTGATCCAGTTACTGTTAAACTAATCTAATCCAGATGGGCTTGGCTGAATACCTTTCTGGGCTTGGTACCTGGTTACTGAGCAAGGTATCTGCTCATTTGTATAGCCTTTGAAAACCTTTGGTTGAAAAGGCTCAAAGGAGCTCCTAGCTATTTTGTTATGTTCAAAATAAAACAGGAATCACGAATGCAATTCAAGTCCAACACAGAACGTTTAATTTTTAATCAATTGCTTCATATCCTTTTCTCTCGTTCCCTCCGTATATGTGTGTAAATGAAGGAGTGAGTCCTCCTTGTGGGGTCTGTAAGGATCACTCCCACGTGGCGATGGAAGTTACACTTGGAGAGGCGTACGAAATTAAAGGACTTATTACACTCACAGGTCCTAGAGGAGGAAGGCATGGCAGGGAGCCACATGGGAGGAGCACCCAGGAAGCAGCTCAACCAAACAGGTGGGGAGCTGAGAGACAGAGAGGATCCGTGGGCAGTGCCTTTTTGGGGGGTCAGGTGGAATACACAAGCAAAATGCATGAGGGATTTTCTTGGTCCTTTGAATGTCACTAGGTCACAGGGGAGCGTGAGCAGGGGAACTTGTGGCAGGGACCAGCCTCATCGGCCTGGCCCTGCTGGTCATTGCCCACAGACTGTGTGGAGATGTTCAGGCATCCGGATAAGAGGAAGTCTTCAAACTTGACAATGCAATTATATAGAGAGCTCTGTACACACTGTGTGGTGTGGGTTGCTATGAGGATTCGAATCTGCTACTCACTCATTCACTTCTGGTTTGCTCTTGCTCCGCTGGTTCTCCTCCCTCTCTCACCCACGCATTCACTTAGAATCTATTCATTGTCCTCCTACTGTATGCCAGACTTTCTAGGTGCTGGAGATAGAGCAATAAATAAGACAACGTCCCTGCTGAAGTTTAGAAGGGGAGAAACCGACAGCATGTCTTATGTAGTGAAATACAGCAGAACCGGGTGGGGGGTGGGAGGTGTGCTGGTTTGCAGAGTGGCCATGGGTTATATCTGAACAAAGGGCAGAATGAAGGGACGGAGGGGGGAAGCTCATATTTGGAGGAAGAAGGTTTCAAGGTCAGAGAACAGCCAAAGCCAAGGTCCTGAGGTCGGGTAAGCTTGGTATGTTTTGAGAAACAAGAAGACCTCTGTGGCCGGAGCTGAGGGGGACAATAGTAGGTGAGGTCAGTTAGGTAGAAGGGGTCCCAGTCCCATAAGGACTTTGTATTTTTGTCTAAGTGAGTTGTAAAGCCATATAATCCATTGACCTGTGTAGACACATACTTTGGCAGGCACAAGGATTTGAACTCCATACACATTAATAGGCACATGGGTATCCACACAGGAAAATGCACTATATATATATATATATATATATATATATATATATATATATGAATCTACAGGGGAAAGCATGGGGATTGATGAATGGGAGGGGGAGGGTGTGCAATAAGAGGGGAAAAAAGGAGACAATGGGAGAAAAAGTAACAAGATAAATAATTGGGTAGCTCTCAGAAACCAGAATTAAATACAAAAATTCAAAGTCCAGGGGGAGCGGGAAAGTCTCTTCTATGTGCTTAGAAATGGTGACAACCTGCCACGTGGCACACCTGAAAGATGAAAAGTGCTAATTTCTCAAGACAGAAAAGTCACAGAGAGCTGGGGTGGTTGTCAGCAGACAACTTCTAGGATTATTTTTTCCATCATTGATAAGAAATTTGAGAGTATTTTAATCACATGCACTTTGAGATTCATTTACATGCTCTAGAAACAATGGTAAGCATGGAAATTTTGTAGGTTTTATTTTGTTTTATGCCCTTAGAAATAGTATTTTTTATTTGGCTTTAAGAAAACCAAGCAGTTTTATTGTCAGAATAGCAGAGTTTATTGAGGAAAAGTGGTCGGCAAATGGATTTCAGGAATTTGGAGACTAAGAAGTGGCATATCAGAAACCAGAAAATGTATCCAAATTAGCACTTAGCCCGTTCTTTTCGGGGAGAATTTTGCTCATTTCTGCTTCCATGGCAACTTCACACCTGGGGATGAGGGATTAACGGCATGCTATCCATCCTGAAGATGAGCTCCTCTTTGGGGGGAAATTTTATAGACTATGAAAGCAAACATCATTTACTCTTTTACCAGATGTTTTGTCCCAAGGCTAAGCCAGGAAGCTGTGGATTTGGGGTCCTTGTCCTTGCTGACTTTCATGCTTCCTTTTTCAGAGTTTGGACTCCCAATCACTTTTCCTTCTAGTACACTCATGATCTTCTCAAAGAATGAAACTGACATGCCCAGCCACCCTGTAAGGTGCCCTACACGTGCTATTCCTTATCACCTGCACATCAAGCCTATAAAATAGGCATGCGTCTCCCATTTTGCAGATGAGGAAACTGAGATCTAATGAGGTCATACGCAATGTGCCCAAATAGGCATCTGATCTGAGAGGTTCCAAAGCCTGAATTCCTAACATCATAACTTGTGGCCACCACCTCTGTGCTTTGGCATTTCTTATCTGGCCCAGCACTGTCCGGAACACCACACCAGGCTGCCCAGTCCCAGCCCCTCTCCCACTGTCATGCCTGCGAGCATTCCATCAGAACCTACTAGTCTCAGCTTTCCACTTTTGCTAAAGCACTTTTTAAAAGTCAGTAGCGTTGTGAAGGGTGGTGATGGGTAGGCTAATTAATGAGAGCCCTAATCCCTTCCATCTCCTTTGCAATTTAACTCACTTCGGTTATAGCTTTTCAGTAGCAATGTCTTAACTCAAAGAAATGAATCCCTCAATGGGGACAGAAGGTCACATGCAGTGGTGTCAACAACACCATCACAAACCAGTGAGATGTGTTTGCTGAAATTTTTTCGTATGTCTCAAAGTCCTACCAGCTTTCTACTGAACACAAGTAAGTACTTGTTGACAGAATGCTGAAGTAGTCAGGGTCAGCTAGCTGCTGAAACCAATAACTCCCAAATCTCTGTGGAATAACAGAATAAAGGATTATTTCTTGCTCATGCATTGCTCTGGCATAATTAGAAAATGGAGGAGGCTGTGCTCCATGCAGTCATTCAGGGACCCAGGTTCCTTCCAACCTGTTCCTCTGTCATCTTCTGGGTCCTCAGAGTCTGCCTTTGGCCCTTGTATCTTCCACATATGACAGCAGACAAAGAGAGGGAATGGAGTGGCACATTGACTCCCAAAGGTCAGATCTGCAAGTGACAAATCTCACTTCTGCCCTCTTTCCATTGGCCAGAACTTTCCATTGACCCACTATATTGCAAGGGAGACTGGAAAATATGCTCCTCCCATGGGCTTGGGAAGAAAATGTATTGTCCCTGCCTCATCTGGATTCTCAGGTCACCTTCTGTCCTCCTCTGGCTGGTTTTGGGACCAGGATCTGAGCTCATCACTTAAGAGTGGTAATAGCTACACTTGGTCATCCCTACCACTGTGATTCGCCCTCCAATATCTAAGAAACAGGCTGATGGCTCTTGTTTTCTTCATAATTAACCTCCAGGCTCCAATTTTCTGGCCAAACTTGGGACTAGAGAAAGGGCTTAAACTAAAGTCTAAATTCACTTTTTGATCTTAATGCTCTTGTGTGTATGGTGCCCAGTCATGAGCCCTTTATCCGTTGTGGGGCCTTTCGTGAACCCCAAGCAACACTGACTCATTGCTCTAAAGCTGCGTGGGCTTCCCCTTCCTCTGGCTCCTGCCAAGTCTCTAAACACACTCACAAACACAAAAGAAAAAACCACCCTTTTCTGGAAAAGAACTTCAAACATGTAGCAACACCTTTGCGTATTTGCGAAGAAAAGGGTGTGGTCTCTTATCTGAAGCATTAACTGAGGAGAGGGTGCCCCTTTCTTTTTAAAAAAGAAAAAGGTCAGAGGAGGCAAGGACAATAGAATTGAATTCCATTCTCTTCCCAGAAGTGAGGTTGTGAAATTGGCCCCTGGTGATTAGGGGACTTCAGCACACGGATGTGGGGCCAGAGACTGGTAGACTTACATCCTGTGCTAAGGGTGACTCAGCCAACACTAGCCCTCAGAAAACTGGGACTTTCGAGGGCTCTGGCCTCAGAAAAGAAAGAGAGGAAGAACATTAGCCTGTCTGGCCTCTTCTAAATATTAGTAACTTTCAAAACCTTACTTATTTAGAAGAAAAGAGTGAGAGAAAGAAGGGAGAAAGGAAAGAAGGAGGGAGGGAGGGAGGACAAATTCCCTTTCCCTCCAACTTCAGCAGTGACGTTTCTGGACCATGAAGGCAGCTATGGAGCTGTGTGCTTGTCTCTGTGTTGACCTTGTAAACCCATCAATGCTCAGGGCAAAGAGGCCTTACTGGGATTGTAACTTGATTATCTTTGCCCCTGCTGACAGCTCTAGGTAAATTTGTATGCCACACCTTAGAGTTGTGCAGTCTACCCATGAGATCATCTCGGGGCTTTGAATCCTCTGCTGCTCTCTCCTCCTGCCCATCACCCGCTTCATGACAAGGATTCTGTAGCCATATGGGAAGCGGAAGTGCCTTCTGAAATCACCCAAGGGAGATGAAGCTCTTAGCACTGACTGTGTTTCACGGCGCTCAGTGAATGTTCCCTAAGAATGATGTACTTGACTCTAACCTTCAGCTGCTTCAGAGAAAAGGGGTGGTCGTGGTCAGATACGTGACAGGAGGGATTCTACCTCCTGTGTCTACACCCAGACAGTCCCAATGCACGCTGGCTTGTCTGTGGCTCTGGTAAGTCCTGCAGAGAAAGAACTGTGTTTACCATGTTTTAACTCATACGCCCCCGGCTTATTTTGTCATAGAACCTCCTTTCTCCCCTGCAGGACATCTGTTCCTCCCATAGAACACTTTGGGGCTCACCCCCATGAGTCTTTGAAAATCAGTCCTTTATGTCCTGGTCATTCTCTGGTCACTGGGTTATTTTTGTATAAATGATATTTTCTTATACATGTGAGGGGGTAAGAATCCCAAGAATGACTTCCCAGGTCTTTCTGAAGACAGAGGAGAGTGCCTGCCACTCTCAGGGGTTCCTTTCCCAGGAACTGTTCATCTACCTTTTAAAAAAGGAAAACCTAAAAGCCTTTATTTACACTACTCTAAGATTTGCCCAGCCCAAGCCTTTCAGAATGTTCCTTTTGAGGAAAGTTCTAGCTGTGACTGCAGGAGTGTCCACTGGCACACAGTGGGGAGATTCACCAGGAAAGAGAGTATCTTGGAATTAAATGTAAGATGTAAGAAGGACCCTGAGCCTTGAAGCTCATAGTCTAAACCGTCCCATTTCCCCCTTTCCCCCAGTTTAACACGGATCAACAGAGTATTTCCAGGCCGGTCCAGGATTTGTTAACAGGGTACACACTTCTGCCTTCTTCCAGGGCAGTAAATATTTGCCCACAAATATAGAGCTAGTGTGAAAATGCTGGCCAAGAGTATTAAGAAATAAAGCATTTTTCACTGACCCAACATGATGGCACATTGGATCCAGAGAGAACCATTAACAAAAAGCTGTGGTAGTAGTCTTTCTTTAAAAAGGATCTCATTTGAACCAGCCAAGAAACCAAGGAGTCGGGGCCTAAGTGCTAGGGTCAGAATGATTGTGTTCCCCCAAAATTCATATGTTGAAATCCTAATCCCCAAAGGTGATGATGGTATTAGGAACTAAGTAATGTGTTGCCTCTACCCATCACATTGGAAAGAATGCGCATACATACATGCCTAGACCTCTCCCAACTTTAACACAATCACAGTTATTTAAAACATCTCTCCCTCATGGCAGTTCTTAGAAATATAGTCCTAGTTCTCTCCTCAACTTTGTCAGGTTCTTGCAAGAGTCATCTGTGTAAACTGTATTAATTTCCTATGGCTGCTGTAACAAATTACCATACCCTTAGTGGCTTAGAACAGCACAGGTTCACTCTCTTACAGTTCTGGAGGTCACAAGTCTAAAATCAAGGTGTTGGCAGGGCTGTGTTCCTTCTGGAGCCTTCAGGGCGCAATCTGTTTCCTTGCCTGTCCCAGTTTCTAGAAACTGTCTACAATCTTTGGCTCATGGCTCCATCACTCCAACCGCTGGTCTCATTGCCACATCTCTTTTTCTTGACTTTGACCTTCTTACCTCCCTCTTATAAGGACCCTTGTAATTATATTGGTCATCTGGGCACATCTTCATGTCTCAAGGTCCTTAACTTCATCACAAATGCAAAGTTCCTTTACAACATAAGGTAACATAGTCACAGGTTCTGGGGACCGGGACATGTGGACATTTTTGTGGGGGCGTCCATCTTTGATTCCTCAACTGCCACTCACTTTTCAACCTTTTCCAAATAGGTTTCTGTCTCCACCTCCCATCCCAAATGCCTCTCACAATGATCCTTGATGTCCTTGATGCAACACATAGTTCTTCCTGGCCTCTAAGCCTCTTCTGGCACAGTAGGGCTAATCAGAATGAGGCAAGGGGGTGCTCCTGTGAAGGACCATAAGGGGTGAGAGGTGATGGCCTGTCCCCATGAGCATGTCCTGCTGTCATTCTAGAGGAGTGTCTAGTGTGGATGTGGCCGGCTACAGAAGAAAGTTCCACAACTCGCCTTGGTCTATAAATCATCCTCAGCTCCTCAGTGCCTGCACTTTATTAGGGTAAATGTATTTGGTCAGATACCTGCAGGTAAAGGTTTTGTTAAACAAACGTTTTTATTTTCCTACCTACAAAAAACACAAAGAGGCACAGATCCTAAGTGTGGATGAACTTGCACAAAGTAAAACATGCATGCTCCCCTCGGCTCAAGAAACAGCTTTGCCAACTCAGCTGAATGCCCCCTCATGGCCCTTCCCAGTCACCAACCCTTCGCCTTCCAAAGGTAATGCTGTCTCTGGGAGGCATATGTGGTTTTTCATTTCTTTCCTTTTAAATAGACTTTCTGTTTTAGAGAAGTTTTAGGTTCACAGCAAAATTGAGCAGCAAGTTCAGAGATTGCCACGTACCCCCTGGCCCCCCCACAGTTCCCCCACTATCAACACCCCTCCCCAGAGTGGTCCCTGTGTTACAAGGGACCTATGACACGAGCCTATATTCGACGAGTCAATATGAGCCTAAATTGACACGTGATCGTCACCCAGAGTCTGTAGGTTACATGAGGGTTCTCTCTTGGTGTTGCACATTCTGTGGATTTGGACAAATGTATGGTGACATGTATCCAGCATTATGTTGTCACACAGAACAGTTTCACTGCCCTAAACATCCTCTGGGCTCACTGTTCATCCCTCCCTCCTGTCAAATCTCTGGCGACCACTGATCTTTTCACCATCTCCATAGTTTTGACTTTTCCAGAAGGTTATATAGTTGGAATCATCCAGGATGTACCCTTTGCAGATGGGCTTCCTCCACGTAGTAATATGCATGTAACGTGGTGTCTTTTTGTGGCTTCATAGCTCGTTTCATTTTAGGGCTGAATGTCTTCCCTTGTCTGGACATAGGCATAAGTGTTTGAGGGAGGAATTGGACTGAGTCTAGAGCAAGTTTTACTGCTGAAGAATCTTCTTTGTATGGGCATAGTGTTAAGACTGACATATTGGTGGGCGGGTCTCCCCTCCCTCATATGAGTGCAAAAGGGCCTGAAAGACCTCCAGTTAGTCCACTCTTTGCATTGAGCTTCTGCCTCCGGAATATCACTCTCAGAACATGAAGCTGGTAAGCAGGGGGCTCGGCCACTGCCCAGCACGCATGTTATGTTTTGATGTAAATGTCCCATAGAGGTCAAGTCCTGTTTACTGGAGACAGACTATACGACAAATAGAAGAAAAGTAATGACCCAAACCCAGCAGAGGTTTCCTTCTCAGTCGTGAACAGTCTGTGGAGCAGGCAGCTCTTCTCTCTCTGACTCCAGGACTCAGGCCCCTTCTGTCTTGTGGTTCCACCACTCCAAGGAACTTAGCATGATGTCTGTCTAGTTGGAGTAGCACATGGCCTTTTGGACAAACCAAAAACATGAAACCAAAGTCGTGCTCCCAGAATGAACATTTTAGTCAGCTGGTCATCCAGCCTGGTCCTGGTGAATGATGTGGTGATGGACAGAAAAGTTTTAATGAGCGTTTGAAGAGACCTGAGTATGGGAGAACCAGCCTAGGGAGCTTGGAAGTGGGTGCTGGCCTGGGGGCAGTATCAGGGTGACTCTGAGTTCCCTGGTATGGCCATAACTGGGTGCTGAGGTCCCCCAAAGGATGCTGGAACTGTCACAACTCACGGCTTTCTTAGGACCCACCTGTGTGTCCTGAAGGAAGACAATAGCCCACAGCCCGCCGACCACCGAGGCATCTCTGCCTGGCTTCTTTGGGTGCCTGGCAGGAGACACAGTGAGAGCAATGACATTGTTCCGACAAGCAGGACCCTGACTCGCATGCCTGCTGCCTGATTTCAGTTTTGCTGCTCACGCTAGACTTTGCTTCTCTATGTGAACTTAACTCCGGATAGCTGATTCCTTGGCCGTTCGTAGGATGGTCTTCGAGTGGGGGAGGGGAGTTGCAACGTGAGAGCTAAGGTCTGGATCAAGTGTGCCAGTGAGCACTTCATCTTCCGAACACAGTGCATTGGCAAATGTGACTACCCTACAGCAGACCGTCTCAGCCCTTGTCACTGGGACTTTCAGGGAAGCCCAGGCAGCTAGACTGGGTGCCATTGCCAAGAATCATGGTTCTGAGAAGATTTTGAAATCTTAAACAGGAATAATTTAAGCATGGCCCTTCTGCGTGGGAATTGGGGAGTTCTGAAACTGCCTTCCTCTCCACCCCCTCCTCCTCCTCAAAGGGTTGCCAAACTCATCTCCCACACACCTCACCAAAAAGTCCCTGGCTCCTCTCCCAGCTGCCTTGCAATTGACCTTCTGAGGTGCGAGGAGGAGGAAAGGAATCCACATTTCAGAGGAACCTTCCTTCCTCCTTGCTGAGAAGCAGTCCAGGGTGCCCACGCCTGCCAGGCCATCTGCCTAGCTTCTCAGAGCCCAGGGCCCAGCACAGCCCATCCAGCCTGGTGATTTCTCAAATTGGGAGCCTGTATTCGTTTGCTGGGGCTGCTGTAACAAGTGACCACAAACTTGGGCGACTGAAGGCAACAGGCACTCATTCTCTCACAGTACCAGAGGCTCCAAGTCTGAAATCAAAGGTCAGGCTGTCTCTGAAGCTTCTAGAGAAGAATCTTTCCTGCTTCTTCCAGCTTCTCATGGCTGCCAGTCATCCTCGGTGTTCCTTGGTTTGTGGCTCCATCACTCCAGTCTTCCCACGGCTGTCTTCTCTCTGTGTCTCTTCTCATAAGATCACTCGTCATGTTGCATTAAAGACCTTCCCTACTCCGGGGTGGCCTCATCTTAACTAATTACATCTGCAACAGTCCTACTTCCAAAGATGGTCACATTCTGAGGTCTCCGGTGAACGTGAATTTGAGAGGGATACAATTTGATCCATCACAGAGCCCCACTATGCCCCTGGCCCCTGCCTGCAGAGCAGGCCCTCAGCCCGTGTCGGGTGCCCTGTCTCCTTTCCTCTCCAGGGCTGAGGCAGACCCAGGAGTGGTTCTGTAAAATAAAACGGTGCCCCCTCACTCCAGGAAGGCCTGGCCCAGCCAGTGGGAGATCAAAGAACCCAAGTGTCCCCAGGACAGGCATTTACATGCCCAAAGGACACCCACTCAGAATAGTTCCTGCTTTACAGAGATGCTTCAGGATGTCTTGGCTCCTGGCCAATCCCTCAGTGCTTCCTGAAGGGAAAGAGCCCTGCCAAGCCGTCCAACAGGCCATCCCAGACCAAGGAGTTCAGTCCAGACAGGCAAACTGACATCTGCTCCTTCAGCCCCAACTCCGAGACTAGTTTGGAATCCTCTCCATAGAGCTGCACGGGAAGCTCTGCCCCACATCTTGCTGACTGATCACTGATCAGCTCCTTCCTGGGGAAGCCAAGGTCCTCCTGCTTGGAAATCCGTGGAGTGGTGAGTTCCTGGGCCTCTTGTAACCCGGCTGAATATTTTCCAGGTTACCTAACCAAACTCCTGCAAAACCACACCGCCTATGCCTGTGATGGGGACCATTTGAATCTACAGTGCCCTCGGCATTCTACAATAAGTGTCCAATCGGCATTTTACGGGCAAGATTACCGAGCATGTAGTACCGAGCAGCCTGCCTCCCAGAGGGAAGACAGCTCAACCTGTGTGGCATCCACCACGTTGCAGGTATTGCCTTTCGTAGATGCCTTAAGATGATAAAATGGTTCTCTCTCCATCTCTCTCTCTCTCTCTCTCTCTCTCTCTCTCTCTCTCTCCTTTCTCTCTCTGTCTCTCTTTCTTTGTCTGTCTGTCAGAGGGTGCCAAAAAAATGTATACACATTTGAAGAGAGGAAAAAAACTGTATTAAAATTGTAATACTCAATGTACCATATGTGACAAAAAATGTATACAAGTGGACACTTTGGTCAACGTTGCTCAAGCAGTAGTTCACCATAATCAGAAGTGTCTGGACGCTGATGGTAACCACTTTGAGCACCTTTTGCAATTGCAGAAGTCAAACATGACTTGTATTCATCTTTTGTTATTGGTATATATTGAATATTACAATTTTAATACAGTTTCCCTTTCTTAAAATGTGTATACATATTTTTGGCACCCTCTGTATACTTGTGATTACATAGTTCACTCACAGCCAATCCAATCTGTGAAAATCCCAATTTATACAAATCTCCAGTGTTGCAGGGTTAGCTATTATTTGCTTTTCAAAAGGATTCTTTACCAAAGAAAGTCTAAACAGAATTCCTACTTATTGGAGAGCTCCCTTACCGCACCTGCAGTACGAACGAATGCATTCACAGACAGACTCCTCGCTGCAGTAGAGCCAAGTATAATTGCGTTAGGCTTCAGCCTCCAGGCCCACGGCTCCCATCAGGGTCCCACGAGTGAGGGAAGGCTGTGGATTTTATAGTTGACTCCACAGTGATCTCTGTGAGGCAGGCAGCTGAGGTCACGGTCACCGTCTTTGAGAATGCACTCGACAAAGGGAAATATTGATAGTTGTCTTTTGTTTTTTGTGGTTTTGCTTCCCTGGCTGTAGACAATCATGTTGTTTTGGTTTGGAGCTACTTTGGGCAGCCTCTGCGGACTCGTCCTTCTATGGATAATACCAGGGATTTGGGGGTGGGGGTGGGGTGGGGTGGGCTGAGTCATTCTTGTTGTGGTTGGCATTAGGGAAATATTTGGTAGAGGAGGAGGTCCAAACAAAAAATTCAGACATGATTTTAGATTACTCATGTCTTTTAGCTGCTCGAGCAAGTTCTATTTCATTATCCCTGTCCCCTCACCGTTTTTAACTAGTTGGCCAGCGTCACGGAGTCCCTGGGCCTTGGATTCCTTCAGTGCCTCCAAAGTCCCATATGAATCCGTTGAAGTCAGGGTGGTTAGAGCAGGCAGCATATTAGATATCAGTTTGACTGTCAGTCGTAGGGAATCTGGGTAAAGATAAATTTTCTAAGAGGACTAAAGGAGAAATGGAATTAGCAGTAATGCTGTGTAGCTCTCCCTCAGGCCCAATGAGGAGAAGCAAAAATAGTATGATAATGTAAGGATTTCTCTACTTCTCTCACTGTTCGTTGCTTCCATTCCAGGCATCATAGTATCTGGGTAGTGATGTGATTGGGAAAGGTGCCAACTGAGGAGCCAAAATAATGTGTTTGAATGAATGCCCTGGACATGGCTTCCATACCCTGAGGAGAAACAGCATGCTGCCGTTACTTCCCTTGCGTGCCTACCCTATTCCCATTCTTTCCCCTTAGGTGCCACTCCTGGAGCCATATCCCTCTTGGCTTGCCGCATTCCTCACCCAACTGCCCTGCCCACCCACCCCTAGTACCCTGGCTGTCTGCTGCCCTCTTAGGTGCATGACAAGAACGTTGGCCTGCGCCAACAGGGTGACAAGGCCTATTCTGTCAAAGTATGAACTCCTGGCACCCTGGAGCTCCAAACCATGGCCACTACCCCCTCACCCTCCAACATGGGGCCTGCCTCTGCCAGGAAGCCCTGAGGGAAGTGGGTGCTCCCATAACCAGGCCAAGTGAGCATTTGTAAACCCAGTTCTGATGTTCGGAGGGTTTGTTTGCCAGAAACATCCCTGTGCATTGCTCTTTCATCCAGAGATCAAGTGATCCTTTATTTTGTGTCTTTGGACCTGCATTTGGGAGCTGAGGCCAGGTGTTCCTCAGACCAAAGCTGCTTCAGGTAGGAAGAGAACAGGTTGACATAAGAACAGGTTGATGTCCACACAGGAGCACCTCAGCTGATCCTACCCATGGCTGAATGTCAACAGGAAGTCCCCTGTCTGCATTTTCCAGCTGTAACACAATTCAGAAACAGGCCAGCCCGAGTCCCCTTCTGTAGTTGTAACGTGTAGAGCCCTCCAAGGGCTGAGTCATTTCACAATGACTCTCGGTCATGACAATGTGCTCTGTCATTTGGGGGTCCTTGGAATCTCCCTGGCATTTTTCCTGATTTTATGCTGGGTCCCTGAGGTGATGGGTGAGACCTGTAGGGTCAGCATCCTTCACAGAGATATTCTGTGAGCTACTATGAGAACATGGCCACTCAGATGTGTGCGTGAATCTGTGTTCCATTCAGTCCAACTGTAATAAGTGGGTTCTTGAGAATACTTTCATTGTCCTTTAGACCTCTGTGTTTGTCATGGGCCAGACTGGTTCCATTGGGGAGCTGGGAACTAGAAGATCAGCAGTGAGGTGCTGGACCTTTCTGTGACGGGCGCCAGGTCTCCATGACCATCCACAGGACAGACGCATTCACAAAAGAGTGAGTTGTCTGGGAAAAAATCAAGAAAAAGAGAGCGATTTGAAGGAAAGTCTTTAAGTCAAATGCTCGGCAGAGAGCCTGAGTATTCAACTAAAAAAATTGCTCCACGGAGAAGTAGGTCCCATGCCCTTGAGGCTGGGAATCAGCTTTTTGGTTTTTATTTGTTGGCCTGTGTTTGCGTCTGGGTCTCCAAGGCCTCCCCACAGGCTGAGATCTCCTGTGGCCTGTGTGGGGCTGTTTCTAAGGATGAAGGGCTATGACTCTGATTCCTGGTCCCCAAAGCTCTTTTCTCAGGTTTAAAGCTCTCTCAGCTTTAAAGCCAGGGGATCTTTCCCAGAAGGCGACTCCACACTCTGATCTTGTTCATGCCCTCTGGAGCCTCCATGGTGCAGCACTTTTGACAAAACTATCAGTGTTGTTTCCAGTTGAGATGAATTGGAAGTGGGTTTTCTGATGGGGGTCTGGCACCTGCTGGATCACGTTTCGTCTCCTGGAAAAGACAGGGAGACAGGGAGCCTATCTGATCACCCACGTGCGTGTGCTTTCCTCTCAGACACAGCTCATAGCAGCACAGAGGTTTTCTGGGTGAGCCCCCCGGCCAGGCAGACAGGTGCCCCTCCTTCTCAGAGCCCAGAGCAGCCCAGGTATGGGGTCTCGCAGACACTGAGTGTGGTTTACAAGCCTGTCCCTTTTCTACCCCTCATTTTAGAAGGTGTTGGACGAATGCCAGAACCAGCGGGCCTGCCACCTCCTGGTCAATAGCCGTGTATTTGGACCTGATCTTTGTCCAGGAAGCAGTAAATACCTCCTGGTCTCCTTTAAATGCCAACCTAGTAAGTAACTGCTGAGGGGGTCAGTGTGTTTGGGGTGTGGGTTCCCTACTTCATTCACACCCCTGACAAAAACTCTGCCAGTCGGTGTTCGTCCACCTTTGAAACACTTGTGAATAGGAGTGCCCCATCCTCCCCGGTTTTTTAGTTTATGTATATTTCAGTGTGTGTGAATGTGTGTGTGCTCACACACATGTATTCTTGTGCATTCTTACAAATGCCTGAATTTTTAAAATCCTAACATGTAAAGCTCAGTTGTATTAATGCTAAAGATATTGGGGTGGCAAGGAGACTGCAATCACTTCTCATCAAAATGTGCAATCAGTTCTCCTTGTCAGGAAGTCTTGTTACGAAGCCCACCCCCAGCTGAAGGGCAGCACTTCTTCTCAGAGGGCACAGCTGCCTCCTGAGCCCATGGTTTCAGGTCTTCGTGATATGGCATCTTACTGTGCATTCAAACACACATTCGCACTCACTCCCACATATACCCACACATACATTCACTTGTACCCACACTCACACTATCCCACACCCACAATGCACACACATAGACAGTCACATATACATACTATCACACCCGTACATCCTAATTATACACACACACTCTGTCACACACGTACTCACAATATACTCAGGCCTCCATACACACAACCACAAACACCCACACGCAGGCCTGAACTTTGCAGAACAGTCTACCCGGCTGCCCTCTGCTCAGGAATTTTCACCAACCCCTGTCCCCCTCAAAAGACTCAGAAAAAAAATCACTTCTAGATCTGCCTGTTCTTAGTGGTCAGATCCCTCCCTCCCACTGTTGAATCTCAAAACTGACCACGCCCCTGGTCACGCCCCCCGACTGTCCTTAGCTTTGGTTTTTCTTTCTCTCCCACCCTCCTTCTATGGTGAAAAAGATAACACACTTTTTAAAGCAGCCCCTGCTCAAAATGTTAACAGTTGGAAAAATGTAGGTGGTGGGAATGTGATCATTTATTGTGATATTCTCTCACATTTTCTATATGTTGGAAATTTTTCATGATAAAAAGTCGGGAAGGACCAGCATCTAAAAGAAATAAAAAAGGCCCTTGTGAAATTGCCGGAACCTCGGATAAGTCAGTGCTGTAGCACAACCTTCTTACCGTGGTGTACGGTTAGGTCTCTACTAATTTCATTGCAGCAAGCATGTGTGAAGCACCTACTGTGCACAGGTGTGGGGGCAGGTGGGATATGAAGAGAACTCACATCTTGCAGAGGCTTCCTGGATGGCGGTTCTATTTTGGGCAGTTTCCAATGCTCCTTCTCCTAGCAAGCATTGACTGAGATCTTCAGTTAGCTAATTATTTCTCTTTGTTTAGGTTCTAGGGCAAATATCACCTTTCTCCAGAGAGACAGTCTCAGATCAAAAAAAATCTAAAGAAGACACCCCATTCCCTAACCCATGCCTTGCCTTCCCCCTTTATGACAGCACCCTGTTTTATTTTCTTTAGGGCAGCTTTACCATGTGCATTTACTTTATGTCTTTGTGACATAAATATTATCACGCACACGCACACACACCAGAATGTAAGCATCATAAAGGTAGGCCCCAGTCGTTCACCATCATGACCCCTCCTAGTTGGTACTCAGTCCATGTTGAACGCATTTGCTCTACGTTCACCTAGCAGAGGCCAGGTACTGTGCTTGGCTCTGTGGAAACACAGGTGGCCCATCCTAAGTAGCCAGATCTTACAGTCTAGTTGGGGGCTTGATGCTCACTATGGAATCACGCAAATATATGCATGAAGGGCTTCTGAGGTGGGAGTGGCTTGGTATTTCACAAGTAGCTAGAGGAGGAGTCCACAGGCAGGGGTTCAGGGAAGGCTTTCCCTATATAGGAAAGTGATGATGGAGCTGAGAACTACAGGTGTGGGGATTGGGGCCCAGAAAAATCAGTCCTTCCAGAAACCTGTGGCCGGAGGGAGCCAGCCGGAGGAGCACTGGCCAGACTGCTGGAGCAGGACCCCAGGCCCTGACAGCCAGGGAAGGAGCTGGGCTATCTTAGGGTAGCATTTAAGCAGGGAGGGTGCTCACATGGGGTTGTATAGCCCCTTCTGGCTGGCCCATGTATAACAGATTACAAGGGCAAAACCTGTGCCTTAGTCCATTCTAACTGCTATAGCAAAGCACCATAAACTAGGTGGCTTATAATCAACAGAAATGTATTTTTCTCAGTTCTGGAGGCTTGGAAGTTCAAGATCAAGACGCAGATTCAGTGTCTGCCCATTCTTCATAGAGGGCTGTCTTTTCACTCTCAGCACATGTTGCGGAAGGGCAAGGGCGCTTTCTCAGACCTCTTTTATGAGGGCACTAATTCCACTCATGAGACTCCACCTTCATGACCTAAGCATCTCCCAAAGGCGCCACCTCTTAATATCACTTTGGGCATTAAGATTTTAACATATGGTTTCAGGGGGACACAAACATATCTTGTGTAACCTGGACATTGGTGACCCGAGGCACTGCAGTTTGGGTGACAGCTTCTATTGCCACAATGCAATAGAGGTGGAAGTAAGCTTTTGCCTGCACTCGCCTGCCTCTTTTTCTGCAGCCCTCTCTTCTCCTGAGGTTCTTCTTCATGTCCCAGTTCCAGCACCTGCATGACACTCTGTCCAAAGGCTCCACGGCTGCACCCAGGGGTGTGTAGAGACAGCTCTTGTTATGTGCATGTCTTCCCAGCTCCGCCTGGATGCTTTGAAATCTGCCATGATGGGAGTAGTTACATCAGGGAAATTGGCAGATGCTACCAGTCACGACTTGTTTCTTAGGTTTGTTTTCTGGAGAGCCGTTCTATCAGCCATCCTCATTAGAACCTTCTTTTCCCTGAGAGTACATTGTGCTTCACGTCCTCCCTAAATCTCATCCCTTTAGAGAATTTTGCCTTCAGTGAGGTTTTGGATTTAGGCAGCTCTGAGTTCCTATTTGTGTCTGTGGTGTAGCTGTTGTGTGACCTTGGGCAGCATATAAAAACTTTCTGAGGCTCCCAACTCAAGTGCAAAAGGAAAATAATGCACTTTCTGCATTAGGGCCATAATGCTGTGAAGATTGTAAAAATACAGTGCCGTATATAAAATGCTTAGCACAGGAACTGTCATGAAGCTCAGTAATTGGTAGCTATTATTCCAATATGCAGATTAAAGTAATTCTTGCTAAAGATCTGAATGACAGAATGGCAGTGATGCTTGGAGGGGTGGGGTAAAGTCTGCCCTGGGTGTAGGCAATAGCAGGGTGCACTGTCTTTAGAGAATTTAAAAACACAATAAAAGTGATTCAGTATCTGTCTACGTGTTAAAAACGCCACGCACTGGCAATTGTAAATAATGCCGGTAATAACATCTTCTCATCATGGCAGATGACTCTCCCCTGCCCATCCTCGAAAGACCACTGTGCTATGCAAATGCATGTATGCATTATTAAAGAAGAATGAATCACACATTGCCCTCTGACTGGGAGAATTAGGGGGGAGAATTTGATACTGTTGTCCTTTCAGCAGAGTTGTGGCTCTACCTTCACCCAGGCTTCTGTCACTCTCCCCATCTAAATCCACAGGGGTGTTGGAGACTCACTTCTGGAAAGCTGCCACACCTTTTCCCATCTGAGACCACTGAGCACTCTAACCCAGCCCTAAAACAAATTCTAGTTCTCTAAGAAAAATAGCCATTAAGTCGTCTCATTGTTTTTAGAACCCAGAAATGTCACTCTTAGGTGACCGTGAATTAGCACATTCCCAAGGAACCAAGTGACTCAACATGACACAACAGTAACCCCAAGCCTGTAATGTGACACTCCCAGCCCCTTGATTCCAAGAGATGATTTGCCCATAATCTGGGGACAGATCACTGGAGGCCTTGCCTGCGGGTGTTGAGTTACTCTGGGTGAGGTTGGCTGGCATCAAGGCTACTTTTAATGAATGGGCTTTAGTCCATCAGAGAGATGGGGGCTAATAAATGCATTTCATGACATGCCTTAAGAAAAGAAAACTCTTATAATTACAAAACAAATTCAGATAGAGAAAAAAAAGGAAGGAAGGAAGAAAAAGAAAGAATCCATTCCTGTTCCAAGTGCCCAGTTTGTGGAGATCGGGCTTGGTTTTCATCTGCCTTCTCTTGTCCTCCTTTTTGGCGTGCTGTGCCCCTGGGAAGCATTCTTAGCATTTTTCGGTATTCTCCTAGGTGGGAGGGCGCTGGAGCTCTTTTGGTGTGTCTACCCACACCCTCTGTGCTGCACCAAAGGCCATCGTTCCTCCCGGCCTTTGAAGTCAGGCAATGTTTCGGTGTTGGTGGGATATAGCGTTTACGTATAAAAAACCCTGGAGAACTAACTCATACCAGTGCGGAGATGACTCAGCCAAAGCAACCCTCCAATGTCAGGGTCAGACTCAGTGTTCTTTTCATTTAGAAAAAGAAAGCAAAACTTTTCTTGGCTCTGAGCTTAAACTGTCACATTAAGATTCCAGTTAGTGGGTAAAGGGAATTCTACACATTGGCCTAGTCACCGCCTACCTTTTCCCTCTTCTGCTGGTCCCTCATGTATGTTTGGATACTAGAGAGTTGAGGGTTTTGCAAGCATTTGTAACCTGGTTTCTGCTCTGCACCCTTCATGAATCTCGAGTGTCCCCATCATCGTCTATTAAAGAACAGTGCCAAGGTTTACCAGCGCCAGAGCTGATGGTAATCTGGAGATCCTAAGACATTTTCCTTTGTGCCGCCCCAAAGGTTGGCCTCACTGCGACTTCTCTGTTTGGGGGAGGAAGCCATGGGAATTTACATGTTACAGGAAAGTGTAATTTATATTTGGAAATTATTTTCTTTCATGTTTTAAGTTTGGGGCTTTAAGCTTCATGAATTCCAGGATACAAAGGTCCCACCGGCCACTAATGTTTGCTGCTCACGCCTCCCTGTAAGCCTTCAGGTGGGGCTTTCAGGTTGGTTTGATTGCAGCCCAAGGAAAGGAAGACATTCTACATTTTGGCCCAACATAATACATGAAAACTGAAAACAAAAATCTTTTAAATTATAAAATGGTGTTTATCCTTACTTTGTGTGATGCACTGTGATGCTTTCTGAACTATTATTTATTGTTTAAAATTGCTGGTCACAGTTCACTACACTGATTTCATGACCCATGAATGGGCCACAAGTGACAATTTTAAAACTTTGGTCCGAGCTGTGTCCGGGACCTGGGATCAAGCTGCACCGGACTTGAGCTGTGGTCACTGATTCCTTCTGAGGGAAGCTGATGGTGCTGCCGATTTTTGTTTCTGCTTCAGATGAATTGAAAAACAAAACCGTGTGTGAGGACCAAGAGCTGAAACTGCACTGCCATGAGTCCAAGTTTCTCAACATCTACTCTGCGACCTATGGCAGGAAGACCCAGGAGAGGGACATCTGCACCTCAGAAGCAGAGTGGCTGCCCCAGTTTGGTATGTGTCTTCATGTGGCTATGATCAGGGTGCTGTCTGAGTGGATTAGGGCCCTGGCTCCCCAGGGAAGGGGATTAGCGGGAAAGTCGAGCGCTGGGAGGAACCCCCCACCACGTTGGGTCTGCTTCTGCCCCACATTCCTGAATCTGTCCATTCCACAATGAGTAGTGATTGAGCACCTGCTGTATGCATGGCCCTGTTCTAGGCATGGGGGAGTATTCAATGACCAACACAGAATCCACATGGGGCTGATCTTCCAACGGTGGATGGGGAAGTGATGAGAAAACAGATAGTAAACGAGCTAATATGTCATAAATCAGGTGTAGATAAGTGCTAAAGGGACCAGCACAGGGGGGAAGGGAGATGGGGAGGCAGGGGTGTGCTACAGAGAGCCACAGTTTTGTGGACTGATGGGCATGTGGAGCAGAGACTTGAAGGAGGAGAGCCTGCAGATACCAGAGGAAGTTGTCCAGGTAGACAGAAGAGCCAGTGTGAGGCCCCGAGGCTGTGTTCAGTGTCGAGAAGAGCTCAGCGAGTCATCCTGCTTAGAAGTCTGCAGTTTGGACCTAAGAGATGATGGCCAGGGTGCAGGCCTGAAAGCTCCAGCCATCAGTGTAAGACAGCCGATATTATTATTATGAGTCAAGGTTCTCCAGAGAAACAGAACCAAATATCCCATATATATGGAAAGAGTTGATTTCAAGGGGTTGGCCCACATGATTGCAGTAGCTGGCAAGTCGGAAATCTACAGGGCAGGCTGGCAGGCTGGAGACTCAGGTAAGAGTTGATGTTCCATTTTGAGTCTGAATCCCACAGGACAGCAGTCTGGAAACTGCAGGCAGAATTTCTATTTGCAGCCTTGAGAAAGATTCCTTTTTTCAGAAAAATCTGTCTTTGCTGTCAAGGCCTTCAACTGATTGGTCAAGGCCCACCCACGCGATGGAAGGTAATCTGCTTTACTCAGAGGCTACTGATTTAGATGTTAGTCGTGTCTTAAAAATTCCTTCACAGCAACATCTAGATTGGTGTTTAACCAAACCACTGGGAGCTATAGCCTAACTAAATTGACACATAAAATTAACCATCACACACTCCAATCTGTGATGGTAAAACAGACTGATCCCTACCCTCCATCTTACCAGAGAGAACAGGCCCTTCCGTGAAACAGCCCAAGGAGTTACACTTAATTCATCAAAATCGAAAATGAGCTCTTTAATGTGTTAAATTGCTACAATGTACTCATGGATCCCTTATGAAATTAAACATTAATTTTAAAATGAAATTCATGCATAAGTAATATCTTGGATCTGAAAAAAAGAAAAGAGTATAAAGTGACCTCACCACACAAGCAGACTCTCAGGCGAGACTCAAGAGAGAACAAAAAGGGAGTTCACAAGGCACATGTGCCACCCAGGCCCCCCGCCCGGCACGCTGGGAAGGAAGGCCCTTCTGTCAGGATGGCGGAGGGTCTTTTGAAAGGCAGCCCTGGCAGACCACACACAAAGACAGACTGACATGGCACCCAGCTGCATTTCATTAGATCTGGGGGAGAGGGCTCCCGTCTTAATAAGCTCGGCTGCCAAGTGGAGCAGATATGCCTTGTGCTGGTGGCTCCTCCTTAACTACCAATGGCACCACCCTCTGCCCCCTACCCCAGTGAGTGTCCTGTGAGTTCTGAAATTCTGTTCCCATATAACGTCTGCATGTGTTCAGAACGTCTCCACCCACTCCTCCCTTTTTCCTACCACTGTGTTAGGTCGAGGGGCCATTGCCTAGTCACTGCAGGTGTCTTCCTGCTCCCAGGCTTGCCTTGCTCACCAGGGTGGCCGGAGGCAGTCTTCAAAAGGCACATCTGCTGATGGCCCTTCTGGGCTCCCCATATTACGTAGTCTCCTCAGCTCAATGAGGCACCCTTGCTGATCTGACCTCTTTGCCAAAAGGGACTCTACTTCTACATATTGGGATGATGTACCCCATTTTTCAGGCTTACTGAATCTAACTTAGCTGCATGTGTTTTGGGAGGTGGCAATAAGTAGCACTGATTTTGGCTGTTCTTTTGAGCAGACAGACTTGGTAGGCCAAGGAGGTCCATCTGTAGGCTGGATGCTTTACATTTAGTAGACCACTACCTTACGTCCCTGGGAAGTTGGATGGGCATTAGGTTTAAAGGGAAAAGTAATCAGCCAAAGAAAATGCTAGCAGACACTATGGCTGAGGGACCGGTTTCCATAGAGAGTTTGAGGAATCCTTAGGTCAGCCAGCTGCTCTAATGCCATGAATAACCCTTGTTGACGCAGGAAAGGTCAGTGAAGGGAAGACTGTGCCCCTTGCTTGGCTGTTCAGCTTTAAAAGCTTAAGCCCTGGCAAAATCACATGGCAACAACAACCTGCTCGTCCTTCTCCCCTCCCTTCCCACCTGTCAGTCAAGTGTTGCTGTCCATTGCCCCTTGAGTACTTGCGAGGTTAAGGATCAAGTTCTTCACTGAGTTCATGAACCAAATGCCAGGGTCCTCGGGCCCTGTGCTCTCAGTGAGAAGAGGCTCAAAGCAAAAAAGAAAGGGCCCTTAAGTTCATCTCATCATTTGAAGGTGCCCAGTTCATCTCACCTCCCAGTTTCCCATGGAAGCAAAGACTCTGGTCTCACCTCTCAGGTTAGCATTAAAGGCCAGAATCATGCATGCCTGCGTAAATACAGACCATTGGCTACCCCTGCGGATACATTTTCTCGATCCTAAGAAATTGTTCACTCTTTGGCCCAGGTAAACTGTGCATGAAGGTTTTAAACTGCACTTGACATGTTGGTCCCCCCAAATCATCAACTGATCTCTCTTGTATAACCACATTTTAATATCACCTACCTTAAAAACACACTCTTTTGACCCCCTGTCTCCCACCAGCTCCCCATCCACTTGCTCAGCAAGTCCAGTGGGCTCTCCCCCAACGACGTATCTCAAATCCAGCCACTTTGCTCCTAGCCCACTCTGGGCATCTCTGACCTGGACCATCCGAGTCACCTCCTGACTGGTCTCCGGCCTTTCCTCTCCCCAGTTCCCTCCTTTCCCTTAGTCCCTTCTTCACTGAGCAGCCAGGGAGATTTTATTTAAGTCAGATCACATCACCCCCTGCTTAAAGCTCTCCACTTTGCCCATCATAATTAGAACAAATCCACTCTCCCAGCTGTTGTCTTGCCTCTTTCTCATCCCTTACTACCTCTGGATTACTCCACACTCACCCGTCCCCTAGGGCCCTTCCTTTGATCTGGAATGTTCTCACCCACATCTCTGCATGGCTAGCTCCATTGCTCTATCCCGTCATTCGGGAATCAACTTAGATATCATCTCAGAGAGGTTCCCCAGGGCACTCCGCCAGCAGGCCCCTCATCCTGCAGTTGCTCTCGAGCTGTCCTCCTGTTTGATTGCCTTCATAGCCTGGAAATAGTCATTTCTGTGCACGTGGTCTCTCTCCCCTGGAGAAGGTAAGCACTGCAGAGACTGGGTCTGTCTCTTTCCTGTGGATTTCCCAGCAACGAGACCAGTGCCTGGCTCCGAGTGGGTGCCCATGTGAATCTGGAGATGCATGAATGAATCAGAACCCCTCCTTAGTGACGTGCTCCCACGGGGTTCCTGCAGTGGATGGTTGCCGGCCCGGAATGTGGGCCTGCTGTTGTCACAGCTTCCAACCTCTCATGAGATGCTGGAAATCCGTTTTGTTTGTTTGTTTTTTTCATGTGAAATGTTCCAACTTTTAAAATACTCTGTGAGCCAAACAAAACATGCTTACAGGCCACATCCGGGCCATGAGCTGCCAGTGTGTGATGTCTGCTCTACGTTCCCATTACCACTGCAGCTCAGCCCCGTCACTTTGAAGAAGGGAAGGGCTATTTATTCCTAACCCCAGAAGCTGGCGTAAACTTGGCAGATGGTTGCCTAAGAGCCGAGGGTCAGGTCTCACCGTGGGCCTCTGAGAGGTCATGTGTGGGCTTGGCCTCTTGTGTATAAGAGCTAAAGTCTGCTGCAAACCCATGTGCTTCTGAGTCTGGGTACCCCCTCGCAAGCACATGTGGTGAAGACCGGCCGGGCCTCGGTGAAGCTCTCTGTGGTCAGGAAGCACAGCTGGGTGGTTCTAGCACTCAGATACTGAGGGAGAACATTTCCAGTTCTTTTTCAAAGATCATTATTATGATGACTTATTGTTGCACAAGCACTGTAATAACATTTAACAGAAATAAGAAAAAGATTCAGCCACAAATTGTACCCACCCAGTGGAAAGAGTTTTATTTTTCAAGATGTCTTCCATGTCCAAGTTCCAAGTTTTAATCTTTCATCATCTCTTCTATAGTGTGTGAACACAGGACAATTTTACATGATGGTAATTCTAAAGCCGATCCATTTGAACTTTATTGCTTCAACTTTATACAATGGGTGTTCTTCCTTGTGGCCAACAAAACCCTAACCATGTCCATCACTTGCTAATAACTTGTTAAAGGGATATATTATAGTACATTATTTACTTAGTCATTCCCCAATGCTGGATTATTTCACTGTTTCTAATTTTCAAATATTATAAATCATGTACAATGAACTTGTGCTTGTAGTTTTTTCTTTCTTCCGGATTATTTCCTTGGGATAAATTCCCAGACGGCTTATACCAAAAGCGGTCATGGGCATATTTACAATTCTTCATATGTACCACCAGGGTTCTTTCCCAAAGCTTTTTGTACCAATTTATATGTGTAAACAGCGATCTACAATTGTGGGTTTCCCTGCAACTTTGGCAGCGTTGTGTATGATTGTTCTGCATGCTTCCAATTTAATAGGTATAAAACGGTCTTTCTGGATATTCTTTTATTCGCCTTTCTTTGAATGTTAATAACCTTGAACATTTCCCCATGTTTTTGTGGTTATTGTATTTGATATTGTGTCTTTAGCCTTTGTCCTTTTTTTCTGCTGGGATCTTTATTTTCTTCATAAATTTTTATGAGCTTGTGACAGAGCAGAGATATGACTCCTTTATGTGTTTTTTTCTGCTATGAATATCCCACGCCACAGTATACTTTTTCTGAACTTATAGTTTGGGTTAGTTCTATAAGGCTGATTAATTATTTGATTCTATGTACTTTATATGTTAAGTTCAAGAAGAATGGGCTGAGTGGCAGTGGAGGGGAACGCCCCTGGTGGAAGTCAGGGCATGTACACACGACCCCCCCAACCGCCCCCACCCGCCACCTCCAGTTCATGGTGTCACACCATCATGCGTCCATAAGTATCCTCAGGGATGCCTGAGCCTGGCTCTCAGAATCCCCCCTAGTGGAACCTAAGCTCCTAATGGACATTCCCAGGGATGTAAGGGGGCCCACAGCGAGGCCTCCACGTCGGGGCCTAGAGGAGGGTGGGCAGAGCTTTTGTATTCTTGTGCGATGCCCCAGGCTGGTCCGTCTGGAATGCATCAGGGCAGGCGAGGCCATGGTGAGGCATTGGTCACCCACCACACCCTGACCTTGAATAGTGTTTCCTGGCCTTTTCCCCATCATCACAAACAGGAAATTATATATTTTTATGGCACTGTGGCCTTAAAGGGAGGCAGTGCTCAATGCCAAAATCAAGAGCTAAGGGAAGCCTGGGGGCCTCCAGTGTACCTGTGTCCATTCACTGTTCAAGTTGGGAAGTTCTACATTGAAGATGCGCTTGGCCTCAGGGTGCAAAGATCACCGATGCTGGGCTTCTCTTCAAAGCCCTTAGACTTTCACTGTCAGTCTCCTCCAGAACTTCCCAACTTATGCCACTGCCCAGCCCCAAAGCCACTCCCAGATTTTAGGGATTTGTTACCCCAGTAACCCACTTCCAAGTATCAAAATGTGTATTTGTTTTCTATTGCTATGCAGTGAAATACCCCAAAATATAATGACTTAAAGCAAAAATGAGTATGGTTTCTGTGGGGCAGGAATTCAGGGGTACCTTAGTTGGGCAGTTCTTGTTTAGGGTCTCATGGAATCTCGTGAGGGTGCAGCTGAGACGTTGGCTCTGAAGGCTGGACTTTCAACATGACTCACTCATGGAGTGGCAAGTTGTTGCTGGTTGCTGGCAGAAGGCCTCGGTTCTCCCCACATGGGTCTCCTGAGTGTCTTCAGGACACGGCAGCTGGCTCCTCCCAGAGTAAGTGATGCTAAAGGATAAGTGGAAGCCGCAGCCATCACCTCCACCATCCTGTATGGGTCACACAGACCAGCTCTGATTCCTTGTGGTAGGAGGCTGCACACAAGTATGAATTCCAGAAGGTGAACCATCTGAAGGCTGTTATGTGCTGAACTGTGTCCCCCGAAAATTCATATGTTGGAGTCCTAACCTCCCGTACATCAGAATGGGACTGTATTTGAAGATAAGGTTTTTAAAGAGGTGACGAAGTTAAACGTAGGTCATATGGGCACTAATCCAATATGACTGGTGACCTTATATAAGAAGAGGAAATTAGGACGTAGCTACACATAGAAGGAAAATCATGTGAAGACACAGGAAGAGGACGGCCACCAGCAAACCAAGGAGAGAGGCCTCAGGACGAACCAAACCGGCTAACTTCTAGCCTCCAGAACTGAGAGGAAATACATTTCTGTTGTTTAGCCAGCCTGTTCGTGGTACTTGTTACGGCAGCCCTAGCGAACCAATGCAAAGGCTGGTAATCACAACTAGGAAATAAAAGGGAAGACACACAAGACTGATGAGCCAGCTGTGAGACCATCTTTGAAAAATGACATCTTACTGCCATGCAGATTCAAACATAGATCTGGTATCTATCTTATCTTGAAGGTGCTGACCCAAAGCTATTTCTGAAAGATCTAGCAAGTCAGAACCATCAGAACTTACGTCTCATCTAGGGGAAGAAAAATTGAAAGGAAGGCATGAAAGTGATTGTTCTTTGCTGGTTCCCAAAGGTACACCAGTGAAACAGCATCTTCACACAGAAGGCAGTGAGCTTTCCACAGACCGTGGCAGGTACTGCAGGAAGCAGGGCCTCAGAAAGATCCCTTGGCTGGGCTACTGTCACATGTCATTTCCTGCTGCAGTTACATTTTCTGGGTGGACTCCTGGGATCCTACTATTTCCTTAATAAGAGAATAAGAAAACCACCCAATGGGCCTCAAAGGCTGGGCTAAGGCCATCCCAAGGCCAAGTGTGGGCAGGCCTGGACTTTTCAGCCAGAGATCTAGGTGCCAGGAGCTCCCATTGCCAAAACAGTCACTTAAGAGCAGTCAGCCTAATTATCTAAGTAAGCACAGGTTGCAAGGAGCGATTAACTTCAGTTTCAGTGTTAAAAAGTAGCCAAAAAAAAAAAAAAAACTAAATGGTTGAATATCTTGTTATCACATGTATTGGGGTAGAAAGTAGTTTGCCAGGAAGAGAGGGTGCAAACAAAATCAGCCTGGGAGGGAAGTAATCACTTTTTAGAAAAATCCTACAATGGTTCTGAGCTCAGTATCAACAATGGTTCAGAGCTCAGGTCAGACCTGAGTCAGACCTGAATGACCTTGGGCCTCTTGCTGAAAACACATTTACTGTGGGTTCTTTCAGTCTCACCAAGATAAATTATTTCACTCCTAGAGTAACTGCAGAGGGCAAAAGTGTGCCTCTGTAAATCACGCTGGTCACAAGACCACCTGGGTCAGAGAGGGTTGGGGTCTTATAAATGGGAGTCGTTTTGTTTTGTTTTATTTTTTTCCTGCCTCTGTTAGTCTTAAAAAATATAGTCAGGCACATCTTAAGAAAACCAAAGATTTCTAAGGCACTCTCGTAAAATTCTGGTAGGAGTGTGAATTAGTATTACTTCTTTGGATAACAGTTTGGCAGTATGTATCAAAAGGCTTATTATTTGGAATACCCTTTCACAAAGCAATCTACTTCTAAGAATTCATATGGAAACTATCATGATTGTGTACAAATATTTAGCCCTAAGGAGGTTGCAATTATAGAACTGTTTATAATATTAAAAAACAGAAATCATCTGAATGTCTGCCAATAGGGCACTGTAAATAAAGCTGGTACATCCATAAAATGAAAACTATGTATCTCTTTAAAATGTTAAAATTTTCACAAGGATTTGAATAAACAGGAAAAAAGTACCACACAAAGTGATATGTACATGATTCCATTGAGGAAGGACATTTACACATAGAAAAGCGGCTAGAAGGATGTTTTTTTAAAAATTAACGTATTTTACTTGATGGTTGTATTTACCGGGAATTTTTAATTTTCCTAGTTTTGGCTTATCTGTGCTTTGCAAGTTTTTAGCTACAAGCATGTATTTATTTTGTAACAGAAAGAACAATAATAGATACGTTTTAAAACATCAGACTTCTGAAAATAATTTTATGATTCAGACTGTTGCTTCTTCCCAATGCAGCTAGCTTACCCAGAAATCATACATCCCACAATCAGATTTCTTGAGATTTAAGGATTTTTTTTCAATTGATAAATGTGCTCAGCTAAGAACCCCAAATAATAACAAGGCTCCTAAAGACAGCAAAAAAAGCTGCCATCAACACTGTACCTCAACAAAGCAATATAAAAATAAACAGGAAGAAAGTTCAAAGGATATATCTTTACTCCTAGATAAACTTTTCATGGCTCTTGGGGCCAAATTGAGTTATATAAAACAATAGTTCATTATTACATTTACAAAAAAAGTCACATTTCTGGAAAAAAATTGCCTCAGAGTCTCTCATATTCAAAAACGGTCTTCTGTCTAGATATGAATTTTATTTCACTTTTCAAGCAAGTTCATTTTGTGCTCCTTCAATTCGAAGCAATGCAAACTAACAAAATCGATAGGAAAAGAAAAATAAAATGCCTCTTCTCCATCAGCCAACAATAACCCCTGCTACCGTCTTGGCAATTCTCCTTCTAATCTTTTTTTCTTCTATACACAGGTTTGGAGCACATATATATATATATATATATATATATATATATATACACACACACACACACACACATATGTAATATAAACAACATATTATATATTAACTAACCTATTCTATATTATATAAACAACTTATATAATAATATATAATGTACCCCATATATACGTATCATATATATCACATATATATTAAATATATATAATAAATATATATTTATATATATAAATATATTTTATAATATATTTATAAATATATTTATTTATATATTTTATATATAAATTTATAAATATATATATTTATATATATAATAAATATATATATATATATAATAAACACCCTATCTCATAGGATTGTTGGGAACATTACATCAGTTAACATACAAATGCTGAGGACAGAAGCTGTCATAATGCTGGCTGTTTTCATAAGTGAACCGAATTTAGCAAGGTCTCTAAAATTCTCTCCTTTGTTCTTCAACCCTGTAATTCCTCCCAACCTGTGTTACTGACATTGCTCCCAAACTGATCTCCCTGCCTGCAGTTCCTTTTTTCTCCCCGGGTCTCCTGGACACTGGCCCTAGAAGACAGTTGCATCCGGCCATTTTTGTAGGTTCTCTCTTGCTTACAGAATGAAGTCCAATGAATTTAGCTAAGCATTCAAAGGCAATCTCAGTGTAGCTCCCATTTACTTTTCCAACTCATTCTCTATGGCTTCCCTGCCCACACCAGCTATTCCAGCTCATGGTCAGATCCCTGGATTCCTCTTACGTGCTTCTGACCCACTTGCCTTCATGTTTATACCTTCTCTCTTACCTGCCTTTACCCAATCCATGCTCTTTCTCCCATGACCAGGCCCCTCTCCTCCATAAAGCCTGTTTTGACCACTTCGGTTAGTCCAGAGCAATCTCTTCTACCTCTGACCCCAGCACCTCTTGTCTGGACCATTCACTGCTGACACTCACTCCCTGTTTCACATTATTAGACATCAGATCACACGAGTGGGTTTTGTCTCTCTAGCTCCATGACATGTCCTGTGAACGCAAGGTAGGCTTCTTCTGACGTGTTTTTCTTTTCTTTTTTTTAATTTTTCAGTTACATTTGACATTCAACATTATTTTATATTAATTTCAGGTTTATTGCATAGTAGTCAGACATTTATGTAATTTACAAAGTGATCCCCCCAATAACTGACTTGGTTTTCTGGCAGTACTTAGCACAGTGCCTCATCCTTCATGTAAGTTCAATTAATATTTACTAATTGTGGCAAGAAGACATATGAAGAAATGCTCAACCTCACTAACCATCAGAGAAATGCAAATAAAAACCACAATGAGATACCACCTCACTCCAGTCAAAATGGCTAACATCAATAAATCAACAAACAACAAATGCTGGCGCGGATGTGGAGAAAAGGGAACGCTAGTGCACTGTTGGTGGGATTGCAGATTAGTGCAGCCACTATGGAAAACAGTATGGAGGTATCTCAGGAATCTGAAAATGGAACTACCCTATGATCCAGTAATTCCACTCCTAGGCATCTACCCGGAGAAATCAAAAACTCCAATTCAAAAATCAGTATGCACTCCTATGTTTATTGCAGCACTTTACACAATAGCCAAGATATGGAAACAACCAAAATGCCCATCGGTAGATGACTGGATTAAGAAGCTGTGGTACATTTATACAATGGAGTATTATGCAGCCATAAAGAAGAAAGAAATCTTATCATTTGCAACAACATGGATGGATCTAGAGAACATTATGTTAAGTGAAATAAGTCAGAAAGAGAAAGACAAGTACCATATGATCTCACTTATATGCGGAATCTAAAGAAAAGAATATGTGAATGAACTAATCAGAGACAGAATATGTGAATGAACTAATCAGAGACAGTTCCAAGTCTTGGAAAAACCAAGAGTTGTTAGATGGGCGGGGGCAGGGGGGTGTTGGGGATAAGGGGAAAGGTGAAGGGATTAGGAAGCAGCTGGTAACCACAAGATGGCCTCAGGGTTTTCTGAAAATTAATTTGGGGAACTTATTCAATAACGTTGTAAAGATTTTGTTGGGTATCCGATGGACATGCGTCCTATTTGGGAGACCACCTCAGAGATAATGTGGATGCCTGATCATGGCATTGTACACCAGAAGCTAAACATTAATGAATGCCAACTATAATTTTATATATATAATGTGATGGCTGGGTGTGAGGTCGGAGGGATAATGGATGGGGGGAGGGGGGTTCACAGTGTGAGGGATATAAATGATGAACGTCTAAGTATTACCTTGTCTTGCACACCTGAAACTAATAAAAAAATAAAATAAAATAAAATAAAATAAATATTTACTAATTGTGAAGACATTGTGCCAGGGTGCTGAAAAACATGTCCTCATGTATATTAATTTCATTCACTCATTGATTCATGCATTCATTCATTCATTCATTCATCAGTTATTATTGGATTTCTACAGTGGGCCAGGCTGTGGGAATTAATGATGAACAAGATAGAAATCATCCCTGTCTTCATGGCACTTATGTTCATGCAGGGGAAATGGATTCTCAACATAAACAAGTAAATACAGTATTTTGAAGAGTGGTACAGGTCATAAAAGAAATTGGAATCTTCATTCAATGTTCTACATATTTTGCCTGCTCTGTATGCAGGGTCAGTTACAGAATTTGTAGGGCCTGGTGCAAAATGGAAATATAGGGCCCCTTGTTCAAAATACTTAAGAATTTCAAAATGGAGACAGCAGGGCATTTAATCCAGCTCAAGACCTTTCCAGCTCACTCCCTTGAAGCCAGCTCCCCTTATGTGTTACTGAGCCCATGTTGGGTGCTTTCATGAGATAGAAAATTATCAGAGGACCTATCTCCATGACATTTGAAATCCAGCCCAGTATATTACTTACAGAAAATAACAAGCTATGTGGTGGCCGTATATGGGATACCACATAAAATTTTCGATGCTGTTTCCTGCCTTTCAGACTGCTTGTCCTACTCAGCTTTGCAAGTATTGTCCAGGAGGTGCTACGGGAAGCAGAGATGCAAAATTCTTGTCAACAATCACCATTTTGGAAGCCCCTGTCCGCCAGGAGTGAAAAAATACCTCACCGTCGCCTATGCATGCGGTAAGAATAAACCCTCAACAAGCTGCTCAGAGACACTGCCTTCTCCGGAGGCGCTGACCACGTGACCAAAAGGAGCTGCCTGCAATAAGCCAAACAACTCTACTCCTGAAACTGGTGCCCGACCACATAGTCAAGAGCCCCTTCTCTAGCCTTTATTGTTGTTTATGACATTCACATCAGATAAGCAATAGAATTTTCTCTGGTCAAAATTTGTTTTAAAAGCCCTTTTCGCAATCAGATTGGCAGCACACAGGAAGAGTGCAGAAAGAACAAAGAAATGGGGTAAAATTGATGTCACTGAGAATAGTGATTTTAATCTGGGTTCTTAGGAGGCTCTAAAATTTATGGGTGTGTCTTGCAAGTTCACAGAAGTATTGTTTGGCTCCTACTTGTTCTTCTAGTCCTGCTTTTAGGCCCTAAATGACTAACTCTCTATGCTGCCAACAGCCATTTCATCTATAGTCAACAGATCAGATACTTACTCTCAAACAATGAAATATTACATGACAGCATGACTTTGTTTTCCTAGTGTCTTCCAAGAATAAGCTGAAATGCCTGGTTCTTTAGGTTCCAATTTTCCAAAACTACCTAAAAGGGAATCAACAGTTAAATATTCTCTGAGGGAAGGTGGATTTCTAGTTTATAATCCTGACACATGAACTCTTTGTTTTTTTGAAATTTCCTCATGGAAACCCCTTTCCACGCCAGATTTCCCTAGACATTTTTTTTTTTTTTTGGTAATAGCTTTATTGAGATATAATTCAGAGATCATACAATTCACCCATGAAGCATACAAACAGGTAGTTTTAGTATAGTCATAGAATTGTGCAACTGTCACCACAATTAATTTAAGACTATTCTCATTACCCTCAAAAGAAACCCTGCACCCTTTAGCAATCATCTCCCAATTCACCCCCCAACCCCAACCCAGGCAACCACCAACCTACTTCTGTCTTTAGGATTTGCCTCTTCTGGACATTTTATATTAATAGACTTGTACAGTGGGTGGTTCTTTGCAGGTGGCTTCCTGACCCAGCATGTGTAGCATGTGTCAGCCCTTCATTCCTTTTTATGGCCTAATAACATCCTGTTGCATCTCCCTAGCCATTTATATCCTGAGCTAAACATGTTATCTTCTGTGATAGCAAAGCTGTGGTAGGTACAATAAAGTGACTACATGAATGTATTCCCACAATAATAGCGCCCTAACATACATTCCAGGAAGCCCGATTTTATCAGCCCTCTCAGGCTTCATTCCGGCCCCAGTGCCCGGCATCAATGGGTAGCAGGGAGCCCCTTCTGGCTGAGGTTCCCCAAGAAGCCACGTGGATCAATCTGAAGTCCTCGTGGTAACTTCAGGCCTCTCCCGCTGAGTGTTGAAGGAGGAGCAGGACTTCAGCCTGTAAATAAGGTGAATTTCCTGCTGTGTCTTAAAGGATGCAGGGAGAGCCATTTCTGTGCTGTGACTTCTCTGAGTGAAGAGAAGGTGGATTTTAGGGCCTGAGGGTCATGAGTTCCAGTTCAAGCTTCTTCTCTCTTTCACTCATTCAGCACATTGCGGGCATGTTCTGTGTGTCAGGGGTTGTGCTGGGCACTAAGGATTCAACAGTTGTTTTTTCTTTTAAAAAAGGCATGGTCCTTGTTTCGTGGAATTATCAGTTGGGGAAGAG